>NC_074669.1:25398671-25998671 GCF_029448725.1 Salvelinus fontinalis
ACAACCGTATAATGAAGGTTAGAATGATTTGGTTTTATTAGTTGATATGAGTTACGATATGCCTTGTATTTGTATTTTTTTTTTTAAATTCAGGCTGAATCAGCCTACTAAATGTTGATCTAGGATCCGGAGTCCCACTTTGTTATTTTGCTGAGCGCTTCCTGACGAATAGACGGACCTTCGTTTAGCCCCCGGATTAATAAGAGTCTTGTCAGACTCCTCAGGGAGAGTGGTTACTATAGCAATGGAAGAAAAATAGGATTTCATATGAGACGAGCAATGCCACTGCAACCTTCAAACCAAAACCAATATCCTCTCTACGCTTCTCAGAAGGGAGTTGTGCGTGTGTGTGTGTGTGTGTGTGTGTGCGTGCACGCAGATAGACTAAATTGATAGGTCTTCTTGGAATTATCTCCTTGTTGCGGTCAATTTAGTTTCCCTTTTCACTTCCCCACTCCTCTACCTTGAGATGGACAAGATAGCGGTAATGAAATCACTGATGTGTCCTCTTCAAGCCGTCCATCCCAGTCATATGCTACCCTTCTACCTCCCTCCGGGCTAATCTAGCGAAAAATAAAGAAATATATATCTACACATATAAAGAAATATATATCTATATATATGGTGTGTATAGACAGTATGGACAGTATATGAATAGAAAAGGTGTGTATAGCAGTAGGGGTGTGTGTGTGCGCACTGTGATGTTCAGTTATGAGAGTAATATAATTCCTGCTCTATTCAGTAAAACTAATACGTATAGACACACGTGACAGAATGTGTGCAAGAAAAACTACACGCCAGTGTGCGCATGTTACAATGGGAATCACATACCGTACTGGTTAATTTGACAGATTATTTTTTGGGAGATGACGATTTACGCAACATATTTATGAAAAAATTACGTCGGCCTACATGATGCACTCTTTAGTAAAAAACTTAGGTGACAATGTGTTCTGTGCAAGAAGACATTTCTGTCAGGCCAAAGTCACACAATGTTCCCAGCCTGCCTCCGAAGGCCCCGGCCCCCAAAATCCGTTTAAAACACGTCACACTCCTTTAGTGCATCTGACAGTCATAGAGATTGACAGACAGGAACAAACAGAGCCGTGGAGACCTATTATGAAGTGTGCCATTACTTAGGAAAACGAGTAACTCTGACCCAGCTACTGAACTATTATTACTACGTGTCATTGTGTACAACAGGTAGGTCCTACATCTGCACATAAATCTGTCTCTGTCTAGGTCAATGTGCCCTTTGTCTCCAGCGTGAGTGTGTGTGTTCTTCAGTGTGGCACAGTGTGAGAGAATATGAGTGTATGCAGGCAGGTACTCAAGCCGATGTACTAAGAAACCCGAGCACTGGCAGTGGTTAGACTTGACATCGTGTTCTTCCACGCTGAGGAAAAGAACACGAGTCTAAAGTGTCTGAAAGAAAGAACACATGATAAAATGCCTCTCTCCTTCCTTGCTTTGGCACTGTTTGGTGCCAGCAGAACACAGAGACCTAGAATGCGGATAACCAGACGGGGGTTCGAATCTTCAATAACCCGAATGAAACATTATAATATATAACTCTTTGTGAGTGTAAAATCAAGACAATTCCAAAAAAAGTGTGAAGGTAATGTCAGAGGTATTAAAAGCAGATGGGAGCGCAATATACATCATGGAATATATCATTCACAGGTACAGTGTGTGTGTGGCTGCCGGCTTGCAGTGCCCTCCTCCAAACACACAATAACTCACCCTGAAGAGGAGGAAGACGGTTTGTGTGTTACATAAGATACAGAGATACAGGGACAATGTGCCACTCTGACACTGATGCGAGATACTCATTCAGAAGGCTGTGGAACTGACACAATTTACCGGAGGTGGCTTCAGGTAAATTAATGGACTGATGGCAATGTCATTTCTCACAAGGGTGTGTGTAAAAGGGGGCAGAAGAAAAGGGAGAATAATTGTCTTAAGTCTGTGGAGATACCTACTTTATTGGTGTCACAGGAGGCTGCTGAGGGGAGGACGGATCATAATAATGGCCAGAACGATGCAAATGGAATGACATCAAACACCTGGAAACCATGTGTTTGATGTATTTGGTACCATTCCACGAATTCAGCTCCAGTCATTACCATGAGACCATCCTCCCCAACTAAGGTGTCACAAACCTCCTGTGATGTATGTATGGGCAGAAAATGAATGAATAGTTGAACAGCTGAATAGACAAATGGAGATAGCCCCACATTCTGTACATTGTGGACAGAAACTCACTACTAGAAAATACAACAGTAATGTGTTCTGAAGGATGCTGTGGAGGCGTATGAGGTGTGTTAGTGAGGGATTGGGTTCCACAGTCACCTCCGAACACAGAACGCCTGTCTGATGTAATCCTAGACTGTGAGGGCGACCGCCAACACCGATGGCGTTGTTGAGTTGTGGGTCGTTGTGCGACTGACTGACCTGATGTACTCCATCGCTGGCTGTGTAGACGGAGGTGAACTGTTTGAGGTGGTCTCGGGCATGGCTCAACTCTTTGAGGGTCTCAAACACCCCCTCCACTGCTGTATGGGCCCTCTCCATAGTCAGCTCCTCAGGACTACCACACCCTGGGGAGGGAGAGGGAGAGAGAATTTACACTATCATGCAGAATTCTAGTCATCAAGCATGTCTCTCAGAGATGGACAGAAACAGAACACGTTTTCTAGTTTCTAATGAATGAACTAGATTACTGCAGTAAAGCCAGGAGAAGGAGTACAAGAGGCCTTTAATTTACCACAGAGAACCTCATGTTTATTTATTTTTACTTAACCTTTATTTAACGAGGCAAGTCAGTTAAGAACAAATTCTTATTTACAATGACGGCCTACGCCGGCCAGGCCCTAACCCAGACGACGCTGGGCCAATTGGGCGCCGCCCTATGGGACTCCCAATCACGGCCGGTTGTGATACAGCTTGGAATCGAACCAGGGTCTGTAGTGATGACTCTAGCACTGAGATGCAGTGCCTTAGACTGCTGCGGGACTCAGGAGCCCCCTGTGGCCCCATTTCAAAAGGGTGCCGTTGGCTAGGTGGGCAGGGGTAGGTAACGCTTGCACCTGCGTCTCTCCCCCTGCTAAAGAATTTTACATGAACATTTTAGTCATTTAGCAGACGCTCGTATCCAGAGCGACTTACAGGAGCAATTAGGGTTAAGTACCTTGCTCGACAGATTTTTCACCTAGTTGGCTTGGGGATGCGAACCAGTAATCTTTCAGTTACTGGCCCAACGCTCTTAAGCGCTAGGCTACCTGCTGCCCTATGGAATGTGGTTGCCATTGGTTAATGAGAAGATCAGTTGTATTAAGACAGAAAATACATACAAAAGCAAACATGAAACCAAATGAGGAAGACATCCACACTCTGCTCAGAGAGACAAACACCTGGGATGAATACTGCTACATACTGCAGACGACAGCATCAGGTCTACTGCCAAACAGTACACTTACATAAGATCATCTGGGTTTTTTTTCTCCTAATGGAACACTTATATACAGTGCATTTGTAAAGTATTCAGACCCCTTGACTTTTTCCACATTTTGTTACATTACAACCTCTGGTCTAAAGTAAATAAAATTATTTTTTCTCCCTCATCAATCCACACACAATACTCCATAATGATAAAGCAAAAACCAGTTAAAAAAAATTAAATAAAAATAAGGCTGTAACGTAACAACATTTTTTTAAAGTCAAGGGGTCTGAATACTTCCCAAATGTACCGTGTGTAGACTACTAGCCTAGAGGTCAGAGTTCAGCCCAACAAAGCCTCCATATCAAAGGAATACTTTTCTACTACTGTCCCATCATTCTCTGAGTCCAGGGCTCGAAGCTTCTGTTTCCTCCCTAATAGGAAGACAACTACTGACCAACAGATTAACCCTGTGAAGGGCCTGCCGGGTGGCGCAGTGGTCTAGGGCACTGAATCGCAGTGCTAACTGCGCCACCAGAGTCTCTGGGTTCGCCCCCAGGCTCTGTCGCAGCCGGCCGCGACCGGGAGGTCCGTGGGGCGACGCACAATTGGGCTAGCGTCGTCCGGGATAGGGAGGGTTTGGCCGGTAGGGATTTCCTTGTCTCATCGCGCTCCAGCGACTCCTGTGGCGGGCTGGGCGCAGTGCGCGCAAGCCAAGGGGGCACAGTGTTTCCTCCGACACATTGGTGTGGCTGGCTTCCGGGTTGGAGGCGCGCTGTGTTAAAGAAGCAGTGCGGCTTGGTTGGGTTGTGCCTCGGAGGACGCATGGCTTTCGACCTTCGTCTCTCCCAAGCCCGTACGGGAGTTGTAGCGATGAGACAAGATAGTAATTACTAGCGATTGGATACCACGAAAATTGGGGTGAAAAGGGGATAAAAAATGTAAAAAAAAGATTAACCCTGTGAATTGACTTCCTGTGAGCTCAGAGCAGAGAGCAAACCAATATAAACCCAGTAAACCCAATGTACAGAACAAGATAATTGTCTAAAAACAGTACATTGCAGTGATCTGGAGAAGACCAGCCCAAGCCATTCTGTTGTTTTCTTAATGCAGATTGCACAACTTTCGATGGTTAAGTGAGCTGCCTGTTTTCTTGCTAGATAAGAATGTCCAGACAGCCAGGCTCTGACTGGGTTTTCTATCAAACCATGAAACAAAAGCAAAGCACTTAAATTAACCTTACATAACTACATTTAAGATCCCCTTCCCTCTTTGGGGGAAAGCACATAAGTGCATTGTGTGTGTGTGTGTGTGTGTGTGTGTGTGTGTGTGTGTGTGTGTGTGTGTGTGTGTGTGTGTGTGTGTGTGTGTGTGTGTGTGTGTGTGTGTGTGTGTGTGTGTGTGTGTGTGTGTGTGTGTGTGTGTGTGTGTGTCCGTTTATGTGCAAGTGTGTCTACAGGCAAAAATCTCCATTAAATATTCATAAAACGTCTTCCAGAAGAAATCTCTTCGGTTCAAGCTCGCCAAACAAAACTGAACTGGAGTCTATGCCCATGTATGAATAAACCGACTTTAACATTGGGATGATTTCGCCCATAACGCCCTCTGAAGTCTGTAGGATCTGTAATTTAAGTCAACAGCGCAGGCCAGTTGTATTTTGGTCCGATCTATTTCGGAGTGGGATATGTCCACATGCACTCCAACATCAACACAGAGATAATATACACAGAGTGACCTGACTCACTGCCAGGACTGTCAGGATTTCATCTGTGTTATATAATGGTTATTGTTAGGTCCTTCTCCTCCAAATAGAGCTGATATCATATTTAGCGCTAGTGGGTGTGTTGATAGCAGTTGCTCGCTATTGGAATGTAAAGCGTCTCGCTCTGTGGCTTTCACTTCCCCATCAGTCGGCTGGGTTAGCTCATAGGAAAACAGCCCAGCTCTCCTATCAGATGGACAGCAGTGTGAAGAGAAAGAGGGTCAGATGTGGGCTTTATCTTTCCAAAACAAGAACATGGATGTAAGACGGCTTGCACAGGAGAGGCATCTTGCAAAACTACTTAAAAAGTGTGAGTGAGTGAGTGAGTGAGCGAGCGAGCGAGCGTGCGTGCGTGTGTGTGCGAGCGAGTATAAACTCCCCCCAACGTATGCAAACCAGCTACATTGATGGTTAGAACGCCTGACTCACAGTTCAGATAAACTCCCACTGACAACCCCAGGGGATGCATCATAGCCATGTCATTCTGCTATAGTGAGGGTGTCAGCATGTGTATCGTGAGGGTACTGTGATGGGGGTTGAGGGAGGATGTAGAGCTTGAGAGGGAGAGGGAGGAGGGAGCTTGTGTGGAGCGTGAGAGGGCTGGTTGACTGGTTGCCAAAGCACACAGTGCCGCAGGTCTGGAGCTGGAGCTGGCTGCTGGCTCTGCCAGGACAGGACACAGTCTGTGGTTGAGATGTTGATCATTCCACTGCCACGGAGCCCACGCCACGGCACCAAGCAGCCCAACCCGGCCCAGGTGCTGCTTCTCTGACAACAGCTTGGTGGAATGAAATGTCCGTGGCAGAACGCTATGCTGTCTGCCTCTCAGGTCACTCTGGGACAGATCTACCCCAAAACTAAGCCCTAACATTAGTGTGTGTGTGTGTGTTTGTACAATTATGTGTTACTTATGCATGCATAATAATGCATATGAAAGTGTATTTTTATTAATGTTTTTTTTGTGACCAAATCTTTATTAATCTTGTTGTTTTCTTGTTGGGGGGGGGGGGGGGCTACAGGCACAATACAAAAATTCATATAAAGTACACAAACACAAAGCATTGATCACCATGATCATGCCACAGAGCCAGAAAGTAACAATAAATGTAGCTGGTAAAGAAAATAAGTAAGTCTCCACCCCCAACCTCCCACCCCATTCCCCCAACATGTCTCCATCCAACCTCCCACCCCATTCCCCCAACATGTCTCCATCCATCCATCCATCCAACCACCCACCCACCCACCCCATCCCCACAACATGTCTCGATCCAACAACCCACAACATGTCTCCATCCAACAACCCACAACATGTCTCCATCCAACAACCCACAACATGTCTCTATCCAACCACCCACCCCATTCCCACAACATGTCTCTATCCAACCTCCCACCCCATCCCCACAACATGTCTCCATCCAACCTCCCACCCCATCCCCACAACATGTCTCCATCCAACAACCCACAACATGTCTCCATCCAACCTCCCACCCCATCCCCACAACATGTCTCCATCCAACCTCCCACCCCATCCCCACAACATGTCTCCATCCAACAACCCACAACATGTCTCCATCCAACCTCCCACCCCATCCCACAACATGCCTCCATCCAACCTCCCACCCCATCCCCACAACATGTCTCCATCCAACCTCCCACCCCATCCCCACAACATGTCTCCATCCAACCTCCCACCCCATCCCCACAACATGTCTCCATCCAACAACCCACAACATGTCTCCATCCAACCTCCCACCCCATCCCCACAACATGTCTCCATCCAACAACCCACAACATGTCTCCATCCAACCTCCCACCCCATCCCCACAACATGTCTCCATCCAACCTCCCACCCCATCCCCACAACATGCCTCCATCCAACCTCCCACTCCATCCCCACAACATGTCTCCATCCAACAACCCACAACATGTCTCCATCCAACCTCCCACCCCAACCCCACAACATGCCTCCATCCAACCTCCCACCCCATCCCCACAACATGTCTCCATCCAACCTCCCACTCCATCCCCACAACATGTCTCCATCCAACAACCCACAACATGTCTCCATCCAACCTCCCAACCCATCCCCACAACATGCCTCCATCCAACCTCCCACCCCATTCCCCCAACATGTCTCCATCCAACCTCCCACCCCATTCCCCCAACATGTCTCCATCCAACCTCCCACCCCATTCCCCCAACATGTCTCCATCCAACCACCCACCCCATTCCCCCAACATGTCTCCATCCAACCTCCCACCCCATTCCCCCAACATGTCTCCATCCAACCTCCCACCCCATTCCCCCAACATGTCTCCATCCAACCACCCACCCCATTCCCCCAACATGTCTCCATCCAACCTCCCACCCCATTCCCCCAACATGTCTCCATCCAACCCCCCACCCCATTCCCCCAACATGTCTCCATCCAACCCCCCACCCCATTCCCCCAACATGTCTCCATCCAACCACCCACCCCATTCCCCCAACATGTCTCCATCCAACAACCCACAACATGTCTCCATCCAACAACCCACAACATGTCTCCATCCAACCTCCCACCCCATCCCACAACATGTCTCCATCCAACCTCCCACCCCATCCCCACAACATGCCTCCATCCAACAACCCACAACATGTCTCCATCCAACCTCCCACCCCATTCCCCCAACATGTCTCCATCCAACAACCCACAACATGTCTCCATCCAACAACCCACAACATGTCTCCATCCAACCTCCCACCCCATCCCACAACATGTCTCCATCCAACCTCCCACCCCATCCCCACAACATGCCTCCATCCAACCTCCCACCCCATCCCCACAACATGCCTCCATCCAACCTCCCACCCCATCCCCACAACATGCCTCCATCCAACCTCCCACCCCATCCCCACAACATGTCTCCATCCAACAACCCACAACATGTCTCCATCCAACCTCCCACCCCATCCCCACAACATGCCTCCACCCAACCTCCCACCCCATCCCCACAACATGCCTCCATCCAACCTCCCACCCCATCCCCACAACATGTCTCCATCCAACCTCCCACCCCATCCCCACAACATGCCTCCATCCAACAACCCACAACATGTCTCCATCCAACAACCCACAACATGTCTCCATCCAACCTCCCACCCCATCCCCACAACATGCCTCCATCCAACCTCCCACCCCATCCCCACAACATGCCTCCATCCAACAACCCACAACATGTCTCCATCCAACAACCCACAACATGTCTCCATCCAACCTCCCACCCCATCCCCACAACATGTCTCCATCCAACCTCCCACCCCATCCCCACAACATGCCTCCATCCAACCTCCCACCCCATCCCCACAACATGTCTCCATCCAACCTCCCACCCCATCCCCACAACATGCCTCCATCCAACCTCCCACCCCATTCCCCACAACATGCCTCCATCCAACAACCCACAACATGTCTCCATCCAACCTCCCACCCCATCCCACAACATGCCTCCATCCAACCTCCCACCCCATCCCCACAACATGCCTCCATCCAACAACCCACAACATGCCTCCATCCAACCTCCCACCCCATCCCACAACATGCCTCCATCCAACCTCCCACCCCATCCCCACAACATGCCTCCATCCAACCTCCCACCCCATCCCCACAACATGTCTCCATCCAACCTCCCACCCCATCCCCACAACATGCCTCCATCCAACCTCCCACCCCATCCCCACAACATGTCTCCATCCAACCACCCACCCCATTCCCCCAACATGTCTCCATCCAACCTCCCACCCCATTCCCCCAACATGTCTCCATCCAACCTCCCACCCCATTCCCCCAACATGTCTCCATCCAACCACCCACCCCATTCCCCCAACATGTCTCCATCCAACCTCCCACCCCATTCCCCCAACATGTCTCCATCCAACCCCCCACCCCATTCCCCCAACATGTCTCCATCCAACCCCCCACCCCATTCCCCCAACATGTCTCCATCCAACCACCCACCCCATTCCCCCAACATGTCTCCATCCAACAACCCACAACATGTCTCCATCCAACAACCCACAACATGTCTCCATCCAACCTCCCACCCCATCCCACAACATGTCTCCATCCAACCTCCCACCCCATCCCCACAACATGCCTCCATCCAACAACCCACAACATGTCTCCATCCAACCTCCCACCCCATTCCCCCAACATGTCTCCATCCAACAACCCACAACATGTCTCCATCCAACAACCCACAACATGTCTCCATCCAACCTCCCACCCCATCCCACAACATGTCTCCATCCAACCTCCCACCCCATCCCCACAACATGCCTCCATCCAACCTCCCACTCCATCCCCACAACATGCCTCCATCCAACCTCCCACCCCATCCCCACAACATGCCTCCATCCAACCTCCCACCCCATCCCCACAACATGCCTCCATCCAACCTCCCACCCCATCCCCACAACATGTCTCCATCCAACAACCCACAACATGTCTCCATCCAACCTCCCACCCCATCCCCACAACATGCCTCCACCCAACCTCCCACCCCATCCCCACAACATGCCTCCATCCAACCTCCCACCCCATCCCCACAACATGCCTCCATCCAACCTCCCACCCCATCCCCACAACATGTCTCCATCCAACCTCCCACCCCATCCCCACAACATGCCTCCATCCAACCTCCCACCCCATCCCCACAACATGCCTCCATCCAACCTCCCACCCCATCCCCACAACATGCCTCCATCCAACCTCCCACCCCATCCCCACAACATGCCTCCATCCAACCTCCCACCCCATCCCCACAACATGCCTCCATCCAACAACCCACAACATGTCTCCATCCAACAACCCACAACATGTCTCCATCCAACCTCCCACCCCATCCCCACAACATGCCTCCATCCAACAACCCACAACATGCCTCCATCCAACCTCCCACCCCATCCCCACAACATGTCTCCATCCAACCTCCCACCCCATCCCCACAACATGCCTCCATCCAACCTCCCACCCCATCCCCACAACATGTCTCCATCCAACCTCCCACCCCATCCCCACAACATGCCTCCATCCAACCTCCCACCCCATTCCCCACAACATGCCTCCATCCAACAACCCACAACATGTCTCCATCCAACCTCCCACCCCATCCCACAACATGCCTCCATCCAACCTCCCACCCCATCCCCACAACATGTCTCCATCCAACCTCCCACCCCATCCCCACAACATGCCTCCATCCAACCTCCCACCCCATCCCCACAACATGTCTCCATCCAACCTCCCACCCCATCCCACAACATGCCTCCATCCAACAACCCACAACATGCCTCCATCCAACCTCCCACCCCATCCCCACAACATGCCTCCATCCAACCTCCCACCCCATCCCCACAACATGCCTCCATCCAACCTCCCACCCCATCCCCACAACATGCCTCCATCCAACCTCCCACCCCATCCCCACAACATGTCTCCATCCAACCTCCCACCCCATCCCACAACATGCCTCCATCCAACAACCCACAACATGTCTCCATCCAACCTCCCACCCCATCCCACAACATGTCTCCATCCAACCTCCCACCCCATCCCACAACATGTCTCCATCCAACCTCCCACCCCAACCCCACAACATGCCTCCATCCAACCTCCCACCCCATCCCCACAACATGTCTCCATCCAACCTCCCACCCCATCCCCACAACATGCCTCCATCCAACAACCCACAACATGCCTCCATCCAACCTCCCACCCCATCCCACAACATGCCTCCATCCAACCTCCCACCCCATCCCCACAACATGTCTCCATCCAACAACCCACAACATGTCTCCATCCAACCTCCCACCCCATCCCACAACATGCCTCCATCCAACCTCCCACCCCATCCCCACAACATGTCTCCATCCAACCTCCCACCCCATCCCCACAACATGTCTCCATCCAACAACCCACAACATGCCTCCATCCAACAACCCACAACATGTCTCCATCCAACCTCCCACCCCATCCCACAACATGTCTCCATCCAACCTCCCACTCCATCCCACAACATGTCTCCTCCCTTTCATCTACACTGATTGAAGTGGATTTAACAAGTGACATCAATAAGGGATCATAGATTTCACCAAGATTCACCTGGTTAGTCTATGTCACAGAAAGAGCATTTTCAAACTATTAAACAACTGTTAATTTAGAACCACTCAGTGTACAAAACATGATGTTCTCAAACCATTACTGTCCATGATATCGGTAAGGTTATGGATTACACATTTGGACCATTGAGGGGTGCAAAAGTCCACACTCCAGATCGCAAGGCATTTTGAAATATTGGAGAATGGGCATGCCATTTTGATTCCCAGTAAACATTTTCTATACTGTATACAGTATATATTTTGTTTGTACGTTTGGGCTTTATAGATTGCAAAAAAGAAAAAACACATACAAATAAACAGAGTCAAGTATATTTGTCCAGGCCTCAATTGTTTCTTGACTGGTACCATTCATTCTGACTGTTGATAATTATAAAGTTATAACTTCTAATAGTAACTGTATCCACTGGCAAATTGGGAGAGAGTGAGGTGATTGCCATCTAAGAGCCAACATATTTTTCGTGGCAGTGCTGCCTGCCAGCAGTAATTGTCTCTGATGAATTTTGTAACTTTTTCCCAGAAGCATTTAACTGCAGGGCACGCCCACGTCATATGAAGGAAAGTTCCTACCTGATTTAGGGAACACAGTGAACAGTTGGTAGTTGGGGCCAATTTAATCCTAAAACGTTTCCTTGGTGTAAATACAGTCTGTTCCACTTAAAAGGTTGTTCAGATTCTCTTAGATCTGTGGGCCATACTTTTATAATGGCTAGCTCAGAATAGATCTCTTAGATCTGTGGGCCATACTTTTATAATGGCTAGCTCAGAATAGATCTCTTAGATCTGTGGGCCATACTTTTATAATGGCTAGCTCAGAATATGAGCTTTCCAAAAGTGTAAAAAAATATATATTATAGAGATCAGTCCTTCAGGAACCCAGATTATTTATTTATAAATCCCATCATTGGATGGTTTGGCAGTTTGGTTTCCCAAGGGACTCCATAGGCCAGAATAGCTGGCTTAAGTTGTAAATATAGAAAAAACGAGTTGCCTGGTAATGTGTATGTATCTTTCAAATCTTGGAATTTTCTCAAACCCTTACTGTCCATGATATGGGCAAGGGTAGGGATTCCCCATTTGGACCATTGGGAGGATGCAAAAGGCCACCCTCCAAATAGCAAGGCATTATTGTGAAATATGGAGTATGGGCATGTCATTTTAAATCCCCGTTACATTTGTCAATTTTGCACCAAATAAAGATTGTGTGAGCAATAATAGGACCGACGCATAATTGACATTGTTGAAGGGATATATCAGTAGAGACCACGTCTTTCAGGGCAATAGGCAGCACCATTCTCTCTATACTCAGCCAGGGGTGGAAGAATCATGTCTAAACCGATTTAGGATGGGACGAAATGCTAGTGGCTGGAAATACAATTTAAAGTTAGCTATGAATAGTCCTCCTAAGTCTTTCCTTCTTTGTACGTTTTTTTCATTTTCTCCGAGATCGCTTACCTTGCCAAATACAGTTTGAAACCGGACTATGGAGTTTATTCCAATAGGCAGAAGGGGGAGACAAGGGAAGCATTGAACTACAGAAATTCAGCCGTCGCAATATTCATTTTGACAATAGATATTCTGACAGGTAAAGCAACTATGATGTTAGTCCATCTACTGAGGTTGAATTGAATTGAATCTTCTGTTAAAGTTTCTGCCAATGGTTTTATCTAAGGAAGGACATACAGTGCCTTCAGAAAGTATTCATACACCTTGACTGATTCAACATTTTGCTGCGTTACAGCCTGTATTCAAAATTGATTAAATAGATTGTCAGTATGGGGTATTGTGTGTAGAAAACAAAGTGAAAACATGTTTTTAGAAATGTTTGCAAATATCGTAATATCGTATTTACATATGTATTCCCAAGTCAATAGATGTTAGAATCACCTTTGGCAGTGATTACAGCTGTGAGTCTTTCTTGGTAAGTCTCTAAGAGCTTTGCACAAATGGATTTTACAATATTTGCCCATTATTATTTTTAGAATTCTTCAAGCTCTGTCACATTGGTTGTTGATCACTGCTAGACAGCCATTTTCAAGTCTTGCCATAGATTTTCAAGCCGATTTAAGTCAAAACTGTAACTAGACCACTCAGAAACATTCAATATCATCTTGGTAAGCAACTTCAGTGTAAATTTGCCCTTGTGTTTTAGGTTACTTTCCTGCTGAAAGGTGAATTTGTCTTCTAGTGTCTGTTGGAAAGCAGACTGAACCAGGTTTTCCTCTAGGATTTTTCCTGTGATTAGCTCTTTTGCGTTTATTTTTATCATTAAAAAACAACAGCTCTCTAATCCTTGCTGATGATAAGCATACCCATAACATGATGCAGCCACCACCATGCTTGAAAATATGAATGTGTGGTACTCAGTGATGTGCTGTGTTAGATTTGCCACAAACATAACACTTTATATTCAGGACATAAAGGTAATTTCAGTTTTTGCAGTTTTACTTTAGTGCCTTTTGCAAACAGGGTCAATTTTTTCCAATATTTTTATTCTGTACAGGGTTTCTTCTTTTCACTTAGGTTTATTATGGAGTAACTACAATGTTGTTGATCCGTCCTCAGTTCTCCTATCACAGCCATTAAACTCTAACTGTTTTAAAGTCAACAATGGCCTCATGGTGAAATCCCTGAGCGGGTTCCTTCCTGTCCGGCAACTGAGTTAGGAAGGACACCTGTATCTTTGTAATGACTGGGAGTATTGATACACCATGAAAAGTGTAATTAATAACTTCACCATGCTCAAAGATATATTCAATGTCTGCTTTTTAAAAAATGTTACTCATCTACCAATAGGTTCCCTTCTCTGCGAGGCATTGGAAAACCTCTCTGGTTTTGTAGTTGAATCTTTGTTTGAAATTCACTGCTTGACTGAGGGACCTTACAGAAAATTGTATGCGTGGGGTACAGAGATGAGGTAGTCATTCAAAAATCATGTTAAACACTATTATTGCACACAGTCCAGAGAGTCCATGCAACTTATTATGTGACTTGTTAAGCACATTTTTACTCCTGAACTTATTTAGGATTGCCTTAACAAAAGGTTTGAATACTTATTGACTAAAGACATTACAGCTTTCATTTTTAATTAATTTGTAAAAATGTTTAAAAACATAATTCCACTTTGACATTATGGGGTATTGTGTGTAGGCCAGTGACACACAATCTCAATTTAATCCATTTTAAAATCAGGCTGTAACACGGAAAAATGTGGAGAAAAAAATCAAGTGGTGTGAATACTTTGTCTGCCATTTTAAATATTCCTAAATACTTAAAATGGGATACAATTGGGATTTGTGCATGAATGTGTGTCTGCTCCTATTACTACAAATGCATAGTGTGTGTATATGGTTTATGACTGTTTGTCCCTGCAATAGCCCTGTGCCTGTAATAGCCTCGCGAGTGCAGGTACAACGTACAGTAACAGGTATCTGTGGTACAACAGAAATAGAGAGCTAATAGAGAGCTTTTAGGTCCATTTACCAGATCCATTATCAATTTACAACTAATGTGATGTTGCCCCTGACCTCTAGTATCACAATGAACCCTGCTACTCAGAGAGAGAGAGAGAGAGAGGGAGAGAGAGAGAGAGGGAGAGAGAGAGAAGAGGAGAGGGAGAGAAAAAGAGGGAGGGAGAGTGCGAGTGAGATAATGTAATAGTTTGTGTTAAGTAGATCAGTGAGAACATGCACAGGCAGTGTGACAGGAAGTGACCGATGTAGACTTTCTGGAACATTCTTAATGAGGTCTAATAGAGCAGTAGGACCTGGGAGGCGATGCTGAGTAGCTGGGTAGGCAGGGGGAACTCAGCGAGATGTGCATAATAGGTGACGTGCAGAGGTGCATCTAACCTACCAGCTAACCACCAATTAGTGTGCCAGAAATAGAGGAGCAGGAGAGACAAAGAAGGAGAAATAACCAATAAAATACTCTGCTCTGTTGCTACACGCTGACTCAAAGCTTTAAAGGCATAGATACAAACGCACACACAGTCTCTCAGCTCTAACTAGTGAATTATGAGCATAAACTGTCCTTCTGGAAAGAATATGAGGAAGAACAAAAGACATTCCGGTCTATAACTTATTACTCATCACCAGCACCCAGCTCTTCTTTCAGGATCCACTCCACTAGAGAATATTGAATTAGAGTACACAGTTTGTGGGCCTCCCATTGCAGTGCTAGAGGCGTCACTATAGATCCGGGATCAATAACTACAGACCGGGGCTGTATCACGACCGGCCGTGATCGGCGCACAATTGGCCCAGTGTTGTTCGGGTTAGCGGAGGGTTTGGCTTTACTTGGCTCATCGCACTCTAGCGACTCCTTGTGGTGGGACAGGCGCCTGCAGGCCTGCAGACAGGCGCCTGCAGGCCTCCGACACATTGGTGAGGCTGGCTTCCGGGTTAAGAAGTGCGGTTTGGCGGGTCATGTTTCGAAGGACACATGACTCGACCTTCGCCTCCTGAACCCATTGGGGAGTTGCAGCGACGAGACAAGATCAAAAAGGGTGTAAAATAAAATAAAAAAATAAAAAAGGAGTACACCGTTTGTCTCTTTAATAACCTCCCAAACACTACCCCAGAGATCCAACCACAGAATAGAAGACTAATCGTTCCAGAAGTCTCACTGGAATGTGGAGAACAGACAGTGGAACCAACTATAAATAACTTGGGCTGGTTTTGTAACCTGAACGAAATTCTATTTTGGTGTGAGAAAAGAGGAGAGGAGGTGCTTTTGCTTCTTCAAAGGAAGAGAAACCGAAACACAGATTCCTGGGGATATGGAACCCTGGAGATGAGGAACCGTCAGAGCTTATATAAGTCTTTCCACTTAATCCCCTGTGGAATGCTGGCTGGGCACTGGGAGCTCCGGCCTGGCTCCTGCATCCCATTCGTCTTCAGGAATCCCACTGACAGAGTGTGCAAGAGGAAGAGTATACTGCATAGGAGTAGGGAAATACAATATGAGTAGGTGAGGGGTAAGAAAGTGGGCTTCTTCTAACACATCATGAATATTAGTTTCTCTGTAAAGTTAGGTGTTTGTCATGTCCCAGGGAACAACCTAGCATCCGGTCTACCCTGTCATCCCCATGGTAACACGGTAATGTATGGTCCAGTGGACAACATCTCTTCATCAGCCAGACGCTATGTGTTGCTGCTCTACAGTCAGACCTGCTGAGACACAGAGGGGCAGTAGTGGTGGGGTCTGAGGTCAGGATCTAGAGTAAACTTAGCCAGTACACTGTGGTCACTCGAAGTCAGGGTTGGTCGGAGCTGTACGTGGAGCTGTTGGGCGGAGTGAGCAGTGGCCAATGAGAGAAGAAGCACGGTGAAGGAGTACATTAAGTATGGAGAGAGCAGTTCAAATGATACACTGTCAGATACGATACGATGTCAAATTAAAAAAAATTCAATCAATGTTTATTTGTCGTGTACACACATTTGCAGATGTTAAAGCAGGTGCAGAGAAATGCTTTCGGTCACAGCTCCAGCAGTGCAGTAAACGCCTAACAGTACAACATTAATACACTAATAGTCCCAAAGAATGTGTAGCTGTTTATATACAAACGTCATGACAGAGCTATTTTTCTAAACCATTGGAAAATTGTTATGAACTGAAATATTGTTCATACATTATATTTTTTTTATTTAGAGTGTGATTTATTTGTTTTACATAGGAAAATAGCTGTTATGATTTGGGATATTGTTACACTTGCATGTTTTGACAGGAATATTGTGACAGAGCTTTAGAGTGTGAATATCATGAATCCCAGTATTACCTCTATATGTACTAACCATGTACTAACCATAAGCCATGGTTTGGGCAAACAGTAAGTTATTCTTTTACACATTTTCTTATTGGATTATTGTACTTACGCAACTGCTCATTTGATGAGAATGTATTGGCACAGGAAACCCATGACACATAGCTAGCCCAATGACCCTGTCTCACACACTTCTTCAGGGGTCAGAGTTCGGACGTAAGCTCTGAATGAACAAAACGGCCCATCAGTCCAGTTATAATGGCCTGACTGGTCTTAATGATTTCCCGAAGACAAAGAATTCCTGAAGTTGGAATGGCCAGATTCCGGGTTTACACCCTAATCCTCTTCACTGTGATCTGAGGCACTTGACAGAGAACACAAGACCAGCTAAAGAGGCCAAGATCAGATCAGATTCTCTCTCTCTCTCTCTCTCTCTCTCTCTCTCTCTCTCTCTCTCTCTCTCTCTCTCTCTCTCTCTCTCTCTCTCTCTCTCTCCTCTCTCTCTCTCTCTCCTCTCTCGTCTCTCTCTCTCTCTCTCTCTCATCCTCTCTCTCTCTCATCTCTCTCTCTCTCTCCTCTCTCTCTCTCTCTCTCCTCTCTCTCTCTCTCTCTCTCTCTCTCTCTCTCTCTCTCTCTCTCTCTCTCTCTCTCTCTCTCTCTCTCTCGTCTCTCTCTCTCCTCTCTCTCTCTCTCTCTCTCTCTCTCTCTCTCTCTCTCTCTCTCTCTCTCTCTCCTCTCTCTCTCTCTCTCTCTCTCATCCTTCCAATAATTCCAGCACTCAGTGTTATGCAAGTCAGCTATGCAGGGCTGGATCGTATTAATAAAAAAAATGGGCCAAAATTGTGGATCTATGAGTGTATTCGCTGTGTTTGAGATAGGGTTGGATAGCTGGCTGGCTAGTCCTCCTTTCCTTAGGTATTTTGGACATAGTCAAATCTGAGGCTGAGAGCTGTGAATGAGCTCATCCCTGTAGTCTACAGTGTTTCCACAGGCCTCTGTCTGTACTGCTGAATCTCTCAGACTGACCGAGTCAGACTACAGACGGGCCCCGAGAGACTGGTCTACACACTCTCTATACTCTCACAGCACCCAACACTTCTCACCTCTTTCTGAGTGTCCAACGTGTGTATCAAAGTATGCCACTGTGGATGAGATCGAAGCATATCCACAGGTGTGTGTGTTTTGTTGAGATGCCCACGTTTCTATGGTTTGTCGTGGGCAAAGAGAGAGCTCCTGTCTGTACTTCCCCAGAGATGAGAAAACAAACGCAAAATAGGTAAGGACATGGGATGTTATTTTCCATCGTGAGGACAGACTGTACAGCACAGAGCTTTGTGTTTATAGATAAGCATGTAGGTCAGTGATCATCATCCTCAGATGTCCTGCACTCTCTAAAAAGCCATGAGGAGATCAAGCAGCAGGCAGGAGCATGGGACCAGCCCACTCCGAGGTTTATGTGTGTGTGTGTGTGCGTGTGTGTGTGTGTGTGTGTGTGTGTGTGTGTGTGTGATTTAGGGAGTGAGAGTTGTGAAGGGGAGAATGAGAATGAGTGCAGATGAGTGTAGATCTAAGCAGAAATAAAGGTCATTCAATCAGAATGGGCCTGCAAGTAGGCCACTGTGTGTGATGACTGTGGAGACAGTGGCTGTTAATCACAGGGTAATGATTTGCTCAATTTGCCACAGGCAGCTGTAATTTAACTGTCGGACTGCAAGGGTCTGGAAGTAATCAGGCCACTACTTTAGTTAATCTGTGGCGCCTCCTCACACGCACGCACTGGCTGTCAATGTTGACACTTAAGGACTGTTTTGATTCTAACACCTGATCATACACAGGCAAAACAAGAAAATACCTAGATTCTGTCATTCAACAAGGTACTAAAGAACAAACCTGAGACCACTTCAAAGACAAATACCGAATATCTGCTGCACATACTGAGAATAATCTCTCTCACTCTCACAGTCTCTCTCACTGTCACAGTGTCTCTCACTCTCACTCACTCACTCACTAGCTTGCATCAAACATCTCCTCCCGTCTCACACACACACAACATTTTTTGTTATCTTAAGCATCGACTTTACGGCCATGCCCACAGCTTTGGAGTGAGGGATGCCTTTACCCAATGAACACAACTCATACACTACAGTCAGAGGTGTGCTCTTTGATCTGGTGCCACATTCACTTTCCCAACAACTTCCCATGCTGTCCTTCATCTCTACAATTATAGTGGTGTGTGGTTATGCCTATATGTGTGAGTGTCTGAATGAGTGTGTATCATAAAAGCAGTGGTTATATATTTCTGATGAAGACACAAAGTACTACAGTTTTGCAACAGTATTTTGCTTTAAATATAAAACAAAGTAAGAGCGGGGGTTGTGTACTTTTTGACACTAAATGGATCCTTGTTTAATACTGTAATCCCCATCAGAAACCTTCAGGAGGTAGTGAAGCGCCATTATTTTAGCTGCATGGATAAACCTTCTTCCTGTCTCATACATTTACCATAAGTTACATAACCACAGCCCCACACACGCCTTACTATACTTGTGAGGACTTTTTGGGGACCAACAATTGATTCCCATTGAAAAAACTACTTTCCCTAACCCCAAACCCTAACCCCCAAATACACATGCATTTGAAACCACGTCTGAAAGAAAATGTATAATTTAATTGAGGGTTGATATAAATTATAATAATAAAACATATTTTGTAGCCTCCCAACCACCCATAGTTTAGCCATTTCACAGTAATCTCCATCTTTTCAATTTTTGAATTTCACCTGTATTTAACAAGGTAGGCCACTTAAGAACAAGTTCTCATTTACAACTGCGACCTGGCCAAGATAAAGCAAAGCAGTGTGACAAAAACAACGACACAGAGTTACACATGGGATAAACAAACGTACAGTCAATAACACAATAGAAAATCTGTATACAGTATGTGCAAATTAAGTAAGGAGGTAAGGCAATAAATAGGCCATAGTGGCGAAGTGATTACAATTGATCAATTAACACTGGAGTGATAGATGTGCAGATGAGAATGTGGCAAGTATAAATACTGGTGTGCAAAAGAGCAGAAAATAAATCAATTAAATATGGGGATGAGGTAGGTAGTTGGATGGGCTATATACAGATTGGCTGTGTACAGCTGTAGCAATCGGTAAGCTGCTTTGACAGCTGATGCTTAAAGTTAGTGAGGGAGATATAAGTCTCCAACTTCAGTGATTTCTGCAATTCGTTCCAGTCATTGGCAGCAGAGAACTGGAAGGAAAGGCGGCCAAAGTTGTGTTGGCTTTGGGGGTGACCAGTGAAATATACCTGGTGGAGCGCGTGCTACGGGTGGGTGTTGTTATAGTGACCAGTGACTGATATAAGACGGAGCTTTACCTAACAAAGACTTATAGATGACCTGAAGCCAGTGGGTCTGGCGACGAATATGTAGCGAGGGCCAGCCAACGAGAGCATACAGGTCGCAATGGTGGGTAGTATATGGGGCTTTGGTGACATAACGGATGGCACTGTGATAGACTGCATCCAATTTGCTGAATAGAGTGTTGGAGGCTATTTTGTAAATGACATCGCCGAAGTCAAGGATTGGCAGGATAATCAGTTTAACGAGGGTATGTTTGGCAGCATGAGTGAAGGAGGCTTTGTTGCGAAATAGGAAGCCGATTCTAGATTTAATTTTGGGTTGGAGATCTCTGCCATATCACATCATATGACACATTGTAACTTGTGGTCATCTTGGTTTATATATGTATCCAATCTTACCGTTTACCCTACCTTTTTCCCTCCCAAAGTTCCCTACATGGCTATTGGCCTGGCTACATTCCTCTTCCTGATTGTAATCGGCGCCCTTCTCCTAGCAGGATCCATATAGGTTGTATTTTCCTACCAGCACTGACTTTGCAGATAACTACTTTGAGGGAAAATGTACTTGCTACGACTGTGATATGTGGTTGTCTCACCCAGCTATCTTAAGATAAAAGCACTAATTCTAAGTCGCTCTGGATAAGGGTATGTGCTAAATGACTCAAATGTAAATGTAGTGGAATAACATGGAAATCGGGTCTAGACTTTATTTTCCTTATCCATTATTATTATCATCATAACATATACTACATAAAAGATATAAGGAGTATTTTTTAACTATGTAGAATTGCAGGAAATGAGCTTCAAAACAACAACAAATTAGATGCCAAACCCACCACTGGTGTGGCTAGCCAAAGAGCTCTATTTTCATGTCATCTGACCAAAGCACCGGTGGTTCCTATCCAAATGCTGTTTAGTAAAGTCCTGGCATTTACATTTGCTGGATAACATGAAAATAGCGCTCTTTGACCATGCACACCAGTGGGGGGTTTGGCGTCGAAATGAGAACGCGTGAGCAGGAAATAACCCCATACCCACTGTAAAATATAGTGGTGGATCTTTGATGTTATGGGGATATTTTGCTCCCACTGGCCCTGGGGCCCTTGTTAAGGTCAATGTCATTCAATGTCATCATACACTTTACCCAGTACCAGGACATTTTAGCCAAAAACCTGGTTACCTCTGCCAGGAAGCTGAAACTTGCCTGCAAGTGGATCTTCCAGCAAGACAATAAACCCAACCACAAATCAAAATCCACAAAGAAATGGTCCATAGGCTACAGAATCAACATTATTCAATAGCCACCTCAGTCTCCGGACCAAATATTTTGAGCATACAATATAGCTCAGTATTTTAATAATTTATTTTATCTCATCTTTATCAATGGTGTCAATAATTTCAGACCCCACTGTATGTGTGTATCTACATGGATGCACAAGTGAGTTTGTGTCATGTGTTTCCAACACCCTTCAATTCCAAGCAGCTTAGTCTTGAGTGAAAGAAAGGGCATCACAGATCCTATATTTAACTTCATTCCTCAGACAAAGTAACCAAATAGTTCCTCATCTCTTCTTAATCTGTCCAGCTACTGGTGTTCACACAATGTGAGCACCGTTTACCGGTGGCATGTGGACGCCTTTGATTTGGACCTACATTGTGTAGGTCTTCTTACATGTTTTCCGCTTGACAGTTCAGTATGGGGCCGTTTTCCCTCAACTGAACTCTCCCAGGGACAGTTCCAGTCAAAAGTTTGGACACACCTAATTCGAGTTTTTCGTTATTTTTCCTATTTTCTACATTCTAGAATAATAGTGAAGACAACAAAGCTATGAAATAATACATATGGAATCATGTAGTAACCAAAAAAGTGTTAAACATATCAAAATATATTTTATATTTGAGATTCTTCAAAATAGCCACCCTTTGCCTTGATGACAGCTTTGCACACGCTTGGCACATGCTTGGAAACCTGCTTCACCTGGAATTCTTTCCCAACTGTCTTGAAGGAGTTCCCACATATGCTGAGCACTTGTTGGCTGCTTTTCCTTCACTCTGCGGTCCAACTCATCCCAAATCATCTCAATTGGGTTGAGGTCGGGTGATTGTGGAGGTCAGGTCATCTGATGCAGCACTCCATCACTCTCCTTCTTGGTCAAATAGCCCTTACACAGCCTGGAGGTGTGTTGGGTCATTGTCCTGTTGAAAAACAAATGATATGGTATATCGCTGCAGAATGCTGTGATAGCCACGCTGGTTAAGTGTGCCTTGAATTCTTAATAAATCACTGACAGTGTCACCAGCAAAGTACCCCCACACTATCACACCTCCTCCTCCATGCTTCACGGTGGGAACCACACATGCAGAGATAATCCGTTGACCTACTCTGCGCCTCACAAAGACACGGTGGTTGGAAACAAAAATCTCAAGTTTGGACTCATCAGACCAAAGGACAGATTTACACCAGTCTAATATCCATTGCTTGTGTTTCTTGGACCAAGCCAGTCTCTTCTTCTTTTTGGTGTCCTTTGGTAGTGATTTCTTTGCAGCAATTCGACCATGAAGGCCTGATTCACACAGTCTCTTCTGAACAGTTGATGTTGAGATGTGTCTGTTGTTTGAACTCTGTGAAGCATTTATTTGGGCTGTAATTTCTGAGGCTGGTAACTCTACGGCCTTTACCTTTAGCTCAGACACCAGCTGCGTTCAGCCTGGATAATACCCGCCAGTCTGCACAGCGCAATATCAACCCTGAGCATATCGGACTGCTTTTCTGCACTACTTCACCAGATTCCTGACGTAAGCTCTGGACCATTACTCCAGAGTGGCCCAGCCCTGAAGCTAGCCTTGAGACAGGCCCATCTCCCGGCCTGCTCAGCAGACCCTATGATCACTCGGCTACACAGCTGATACCTCCCGGACTCTTCACTAACATGACTAGAAGCCACTACATCACTGGATTCCTGCCGTAAGCTCTGGACCTTTGCATCGGATCATCACAGCTAGTTAGCTGCTACCGAGTGGCTATAGTGGCTAACGCCCTTGTCCTGAAGCTAGCACCAGTTAGCCTCGAGCCAGGCGCATCTCTCGGCTAGCAAACAAAATTTCTCCAGCTACAATACCTCTTTTGCCAATTGGCCTGGACCCTTTGTTGACACGGAGCCCCGCCAATCCATCAAGACGTAATTCCGTCCGATGTGCCCTCAACCGGCCTTTGTCGGACGTCGGTGACGGCGCTTCTGTTAGCCCTGGCCTGTAAACTTTAGGAACGTCATGTCCCCGCTTGCGAGCGTAGTAACGGCTTCCCTGTTTCATCTATTGCTGTTGACTGGACACTATGATCACCTGGCTACATAGCTGATGCCTGCTGGACTGTTCATTAATCACTGTACTCCATTTATGTTTATTTTGTTTACCTGTCGGCCCCAGCCTCGAACTCAGGCCCTGTGTGTAGTTAACTGACCCTCTCTGCCCATTCATCGCCATTTTACCTGTTGTTGTTTTCTTAGCTGATTAGCTATTGTTTTCTTACCCGTTGTTGTCTTAGCTAGCTCTCCCAATCAAACCTGTGATTGCTTTATGCCTTGCTTTATGTCTCTCTCTAATGTCAATATGCCTTTTATACTGTTGTTTAGGGTATTTATCATTGTTTTATTTTACTGTGGAGCCCCTAGCCCCACTCAACATGCCTCAGATACCTCTTTTGTCCCACCTCCCACACATGCGGTGACCTCACCTAGCATAAGTAGTGCCTCCAGAGATGCAACCTCTCTTATCATCACATCAGATTTCCATCCCCAACTACAACATTTTCCGTCAAGATATAACTGCTAAAGGGTTGCAATCTACTGCAGAGATAGCCTGCAAAGTTCTGTCATACTTTCCAGGTCTATGGCCAAACAGTTCGAGCTTCTAATTTTTAAAATTCATCTCTCCAGAAATAAGTCGCTCACTGTTGCCGCCTGTTATAGACCCCCCTCAGCTCCCAGCTGTGCCCTGGACACAATATGTGAATTGATTGAAGATAGATGGGGGGCAGAGTTCATTCTGTTAGGTGACCTAAACTGGGATATTCTTAACACCCCGGCAGTCCTACAATCTAAGCTAGATGCCCTCAATCTCACACAAATTATCAAGGAACCCACCAGGTACAACCCTGAATCTAAAAACATGGGCACCATCATAGATATTATCCTGACCAACTTGCCCTCCAAATACACCTCTGCTGTTTTCAATCAGACTCTCAGCGATCACTGCTTCATTGCCTGCATCATTGCCTGCGAGCAGGCCTTTCTAATTGACCTGGTCCGGGTATCGTGGAAGGATATTGACCTCATCCCATCAGTAGAGGAGGCCTGGTTGTTCTTTAAAAGTAATTTCCTCACCATCTTAAATACGCATGTCCCTTTCAAAAAATGTAGAACTAAGATCAGATATAGCCCTTGGTTCACTCCAGACCTGACTGCCCTTGACCAGCACAAAAACACCCTGTGGCGTACTGCACTAGCATCGAATAGTCCCCGCGATATGCAAGGAACTAATACACACAGTCAGTTAGGAAAGCAAAGGCTAGCTTTTTCAAGCAGAAATTTGCATCCTGTAGCTCTAACTCCAAAAAGTTCTGGGACACTGTAAAGTCCATGGAGAATAAGAGCACCTCCCAGCTGCCCACTGCATTGAGGCTAGGAAACACTGTCACCACCGATAAATCCACGATAATTGAGAATTTCTCTACGGCTGGCCATGCTTTCCTCCTGGTTACCCCTACCCCGGCCA
The DNA here is from genome assembly GCF_029448725.1 of Salvelinus fontinalis. Classification (NCBI taxonomy): domain Eukaryota; kingdom Metazoa; phylum Chordata; class Actinopteri; order Salmoniformes; family Salmonidae; genus Salvelinus; species Salvelinus fontinalis. The sequence goes on from NC_074669.1 coordinate 25,423,937, forward strand.
ACAGCTCCACACCCCCCGCAGCGACTTCCCAAGCCTCCCCCATTTCTCCTTCACCCAAATCCAGATAGCAGATGTTCTGAAAGAGCTGCAAAACCTGGACCTGTACAAATCAGCTGGGCTAGACAATCTGGACCCTCTCTTTCTAAAATTATACGCCACCATTGTTGCAACCCCTAATGCTAGTCTGTTCCACCTCTCTTTCGTATCGTCCAAAATTCCTAAAGATTGGAAAGCTGCTGCAGTAATCCCCCTCTTCAAAGGGGGTGACACTCTAGACCCAAACTGTTACAGACCTATATCTATCCTTCCCTGCCTTTCTAAAGTCTTCGAAAGCCAAATTAACAAACAGATCACTGACCATTTCGAATCCCACCGTACCTTCTCCGCTGTGCAATCTGGTTTCCGAGCTGGTCACGGGTGCACCTCAGCCACGCTGAAGGTACTAAACAATATCATAACCGCCATCGATAGAAGACAGTACTGTACAGCTGTCTTCGTCGACCTGGCCAAGGCTTTCAACTCTTTCAATCACTGTATTCTTATCGGCAGACTCAACAGCCTTGCTTTCTCAAATGACTGCCTCGCCTGGTTCACCAAGCTAGGGGCTCCACAGTAAAATGAAACAGATAGAGCTCTGGCAGTCTCTATGGGGTTACCACAGGGTTCAATTCTCGGGCCGACTATTTTCTCTGTATATATCAATGATGTCGCTCTTGCTGTGGATGATTCCTTGATCCACCTCTACGCAGATGACACCATTCTGGATACATCTGGCCCTTCTTTGGACACTGTGCTAACAAACCTCCAAACGAGCTTCAATGCCATACAACACTCCTTCCGTGGCCTCCAACTGCTCTTAAACGCTAGTAAAACTAAATGCATGCTCTTCAACCGATCGCTGCCCACACCCGCCCCCCCGACTAGCATCACTATTCTAGACGATTCTGACTTAGAATATGAGGACAACTACAAATACCTAGGTGTCTGGCTAGACAGTAAACTCTCCTTCCAGACTCACATTAAGCATCTCTAATCTAAAATTAAATCTAGAATCGGCTTCCTATTTTGCAACAAAGCCTCCTTCACTCACGCTGCCAAACATACCCTCGTAAAACTGACTATCCTACCGATCCTCGACTTCAGCGATGTCATTTACAAAATAGCCTCCAACACTCGACTAAGCAAATTGGATGCAGTCTATCACAGTGCCATCTGTTTTGTCACCAAAGCCCCATATACTATCCACCACTGCGACCTGTATGCTCTCGTCGGCTGGCCCTCGCTTCATATTCGCCCCGCCTTATCTCAGCTCACTGGTCATCATAACAACACCCACCCATAGCATGCGCTCCAGCAGGTATATCTCATTGGTCATCCACCAAAGCCAATACTACCTTTGGCCGCCTTTCCTTCCAGTTCTCTGCTGCCAATGACTGGAACGAATTGCAAAAATCGCTGAAGTTGGAGACTTATATCTCCCTCACTAACTTTAAGCATCAGCTATCTGAGCAGCTTACCGATCGCTGCAGCTGTACACAGGCCATCTGTAAATACCCATCCAACTACCTACCTCATTCCCATATTGTTTATATAAACTTTTTTTTGCACACCAGTATTTCTACTTGCACATCAATCACTCCAGTGTTAATTTGCTAAATTGTAATTACTTCGCTACTATTGGCCTATTTATTGCCTTACCTCCTTACTCCATTTGTACACACTGTATATAGATTTTTCTATTGTGTTATTGACTGTACTTTTGTTTATCCCATGTGTAACTTTGTGTCGTTATTTTTTGTCGCACTGCTTTGCTTTATCTTGGCCAGGTCGAGTTGTAAATGAGAACTTGTTCTCAATTGGTCTACCTGGTTAAATAAAGGTTAAATAAAAAATATTTTAAAATCAAAAAATGAACTTATCCTCTGCAGCAGAGGTAACTCTGGGTCTTCCTTTCCTGTGGCGGTCCTCATGAGAGTCAGTTTTATCATAGAAACTATATCATTGTGTTTACTTGATAGCTACCTACACAAATAGCTAACTAGAACAAAGTGTTAATAAGATTTAAAAAATAAATTTAAAATATTTAAAAGCAATACAAATAAAAGTTCTCCAGTAGGGTTTTGGGTTTTGCGACTGCACTTGAAGAAACACTTAAATAAAGTTCTTGAAATTTTCCGGATTGACTGACCTTCATGTCTTAAAGTAATGATGGACTGTCGTTTCTCTTTGCTTATTTGAGCGGTTCTTGCCATAATATAGACTTGGTCTTTTACCAAATTGGGCTATCTTCTGTATACCACCCCTACCTTGTCACAACACAACTGATTGTCTCAAACACATTAAGGAAAGAAATTCCACAAATGAACTTTGAACAAGTCACACCTGTTAATTGAAATGCATTCCAGATGACTACCTTATGAAGCTGGTTGAGAGAATGCCAAGAGTGTGCAAAGCTGTCATCAAGGCAAAGGTTGGCTACTTTGAAGAAACTCAAATATATTTTGGTTACTATATGATTCCATGTGTGTTATTTCATAGTGTTGATGTCTTAACTATTATTCTACAATGTAGAAAATAGTAAAAATAAAGAAAAACCCTGGAATGAGTGTGGGTATGTCCAAACTTTTGACTGGTACTGTAGTCCATTACACCTAATCCTGAACTAAAAAGCATTTTAAAATCTCCTTTGAAAATGTTTTTTAGTAAAGGCTTAATCTTAAATGTAAATACAGAGACATGCTGTTTAATGCTGGGTCAGGATCTGCTATCTCAAACATGAATCATTGTCATGAAAACTGTCTGGACATCACAGATTGTTCTCTGGTCACTCAAAGCCACAGCGTCATCCTTTACAGGTGGTTCACTTCCAGGAAGAGAATCTAGGTCTGTTGTGCCCCCTACTGGACTACCCTGGAAAACCTACTCTGGAATTCCATTTATAACTATTCAACCATACAGTGAGGTGGCAGTCCTCAAACCATAATTGTTTCAGAGTGAATGTATTGCTGTATTTGATCATATCACATTCTCCGACATTGGATACTTCATGAATAAATACTATTTTACTGTATGTCTCATGGATGGACCAAAACTCTTCCAGAAACTCTTCGAGGTAGTGTTACTTTATAGACGGCACATGTCATTAGTGTCCGTCACACAGGGAAACAATGCCCCCTTCTGGCTGCATTGGACTCTGCCATATTACACTCACAATCCAAGATGCAGAGGGGACTACACTACAGGGTGAGAATGTAACTATCCGTGTTATTAAAATAAAATGTACAATAATTCTGAAGGGAGACACTGCAAGTTTTACCGAGATAATAAAAACAAAGGGTATGAGGCTATTCACAAGCTCATACACTACATGGCCAAAAGTATGTAGACACCTGCTCATCTAACATCTCATTCCAATATCATGGGCATTAATATGGAGTTGGTCCCCCCTTTGCTGCTATAACATTCTCCACTCTTCTGGGAAGGCTTTCCAATATATGATGGAACATTGCTTTGGGGACTTGCTTCCATTCAGCCACAAGAGCATTTGCGAGGTCGGGCACTGATGTTGTGCGATTAGGTCAGGCACGCAGTCAGCGTTCCAATTCATCCCAAATTAGTTTGACGGGGTTGAGGTCAGGGCTCTGTGCAGACCAGTCAAGTTCTTACACAATGATCTCGACAAACCATTTCTGTATGGACCTCTCTTTGTGCACAGGGTCCTTGTCATTCTGAAACAGGAAAGGGCCTTCCCCAAACTGTTGCAACAAAGTTGGAAGCACAGAATTGTCTAGAATGTAATTTTATGCTGTAGTGTTAAGATTTCTCTACAGTGGAACTAAGGGGCTTAGCCCGAACCATGAAAAACAGCCCCAGACCATTATTCCTCCTCCACCAAACTTTACAGTTGGCACTATGCATTGGGGCAGGTAGCGTTCTGCTGGCATCCGCCAAACCAATATTTGTCCTTCAGACTGCCAGATGGTGAAGCGTGATTCATCATTCCAGAGAACGCATTTCCATTGCTCCAGAGTCCAATGGCCTGTCGAGCTTCACACCACTCCACCTGACGCTTGGTATTGCGCATTGTTCAGTTCTTGTGCTGACGTTGCTTCCAGAGGCAGTCTGGACTCGGTAGTGAGTGTTGAAACCGAGGACAGGCGATTTTTACACGTTACGTGCTTCAGCACTCAGCGGTCCCGTTCTGTGAGCTTGTGTGGCCTACCACTTCGCTGCTGAGCCGTTGTTGCTCCTAGACGTTTCCACTTCACAATATCAACAGAAATATAGTATACAGTATGACTGTGTATGTTTAAAGGGGTTATAGGAGCAGGCATTCGAACACAAGGTTAAATATGAGTAAACAAGAGCTTCCTCCCTCGGGACAGTCTCTGCACCTGGACTTCCCATTACAACACACACACACACAATACACACACCACACAGTATTGACCAAATGAGGGTGCTGGAGCATCGTTCCTGTTTGAATGAGTAATGATAAATGGTAGCTATTGTCCCCTGTAAAGACCACAGAGAGACCCACAAAATAGTCACGCTCACAAAACATTACACACACACACACACACACACACACACACACACACACACACACACACACACACACACACACACACACACACACACACACACACACACACACACACACACACACACACACACACACACAGAGACACACACAAGGCTCTGCATGAAGCGAGTAGTCGTGATGCTCACAGAGCTGTCACAGTGCTGCTCTAATCTGAGAAATACAACGTCCGCTCAGCCCATGGAGACAGACTCAGGACTCTGCTTATTTATGACATCCTCTTCAATTTCACAGCTCAAACAGCTTGTTTTCTCTCTCACCATTCTCTCCATTCAACAGCACTATTTACCCCTCTCATTTATCAATGTGCACTTTCTCTTAATCACATCCACCTTGTTCTCTCTCTCCGTCTGTCTGTCTGTCTGTCTGTCTGTCTGTCTGTCTGTCTGTCTGTCCAGAATCTCCCACTGTCTGTCTCTCTCTCTGGCTGTCTGTTTTCAGAATCTCTCTCTTTGTCTGTCTGTCTGTCTTCTAGAATCTCTCTCTCTATCTGTCTCTCTGTCTGTTTTTCAGAATCTGTATGTCTGTCTTTCAGAATCTCTCACTGTCTGTTTGTCTCTCTCTGGCTGTCTGTCTTTCAAAATCTCTCACTGTCTGTCTGTCTCTCTCTCTCTGGCTGTCTGTCTGTCTTTCAGAATATCTCTCTCTCTGTGTCTGTCTGTCTTTAAGAATATCTCTCTCTCGCTCTCTGTGTCTGTCTCTCTGTCTGTCTGTGTCTTTCAGAATCTCTCTCGCTCTCTGTCTTTCAGTCTTTCACTCTCTCCCCCCGAGGTCTTCTCCTAGTCCTGTCGGCTCAGGACGCCCCTGTGGAGTGACGCAGTGCATTTAGGGAAAGGGCCATAAATCATGGAGCAGGGAGGAGGGGGGTGGCACAGTTTGTTCTCCTCTGCTCCAATGTCTCCCCCTATCCCTCCCCCTCAGGATTCTAAATATCTTGCAGTCTGGAGAGTCATCACCCCCTGAGTCCCACCAACCACCCATAGCTCCAATACTAATGGAGGGACCAGACACACACATGCACGCACAGCAACTGTCCAAGAAAATCGACAAGATGAAAGAATATAAGAACTGAGCACATGTGAGAGCAGACTTGTGTAAAAGTACGTGTCCGACAGAAAAATGCACCTCTGCAAGCGCCCCATGAAACAGCAGGCCCGAGAAGGAGGTGGGGTCGGGGCCATCTTTTATTTTGATAGTCCCGTCCTGGAGAAAGGGCCTCTGTTCTGTTTGTTTTCCAGGGAGAAACATCTGTGTTACTCCTGAGAGCAACAAACTGGGCTAGAGTTACATACCATGGTATAACACACACACACACACACACACACACACACACACACACACACACACACACACACACACACACACACACACACACACACACACACACACACACACACACACACACACACACACACACACAACTATGCACAGACAGAAGACAGTCAAGAACATGAAAAAAAAAAAGTTCTGAACAAAAATACATACTCTTACTGAATAGATTTACGACACTGTTATAATCAAGTTGCTACAATGTAATAACAAATTGATACATTTTAGTCATTTAGTAGACACTCTTATCCAGAGTGACTTACAGGAGCAATTAGGGTTACGTGCCTTGCTCAAGGGCACATCGGCAGATTTTCACCTGGTTGAACCAGCGACCTTTGGATTACTGGCCCAACGCTCTTAACCGCTAGGCTACCTACCTCCCTAGACATAGACATGACAAAATATTACGGTACTTTCAATACAACCACAGCCCTGAACATCGCTAAAACGTAGCTGGTTTAAGCGCACATATTCCCTGTATGCCCGATAACTGTGGATGATGTACAGCTGTCTAAGGCGTACTGGGACAGTCAGAAGGACAGTTTTCCTGTCTCTTGGCATTGGCTGCAGTTGTTGTTGTATTACTCAAATCTAGTCAACCAAGAAATCCAGGGCTCAAAAACAACCCTTGGGTAAATATTGTGTAAGTGCTAACATATTGAATTTGGACCAAGCATCTGGCATTTGTCACCAGTCAATTTTTTTGAAGTACACAAGCCTTTCCCCCTGCTGGCTGTAAAGGGAATGGTACAGAACATAGACTGGTCTTATCAAGGAAGAGGAAAACAACAGAGCTCTCAATCTCTGAACATACTGTATGCACAGTCTGACAGACAGGCACAGAAATGCCCACTAAGATGAGAGGGGTTCTGAGCTAACCTACAGCCTGTTGGAGGCTCTGTCTGTCTCTGTGCTGGAGCAGCTCCCTGTAGTCTGCTGTTCTCCAGCAGTCTTCAACAGAAAAACAGAGAAAGTCAACATCACCACTAGAGGGCAATGTGACACCGTGGACTGACAGCATCTAGGGACCCCCCCAGTCCCAAACCCCCATGCGCACACACACACACACACACACACACACACACACACACACACACACACACACACACACACACACACACACACACACACACACACACACACACACACACACACACACACACACACACACACACACACACACACACACACACACACACACACCCTCTCCTCCTTCCCTGCTCGCGCGCCCTCGCCTCCCTATCCCCCTCCACTAAACGCTGCTGCTGCCACAACTGGGCTGTTTTATCTCAGTCTCCTCAGGGAGATTAGCGTCATTTTTTACTTTGTCCAACTTCTCTCTGGTTTCGATAAAAAAGGCGGGTTGTGGCCCAGATGTGCAACACTATGCTGAAGAGGCTTAGAGGCTTGTCCCAATCCCTTCTTCTCCACTCTTTCTGTCTGCTCGCTCTGCCTACTCTCTCATTCCACATATCTCACTCCTTCTCTCCCAATGCCATTTCCTGTTTCTTTTACGCTTAAATATATATCAAAATAATAATAATAAAAAGACATTGCTGGAAAAACCCAAGTTCATGATTGATGTTTAAAACTCTTGAGGGCGCTAAAACGGACAAATTGGAATCTATAGAAGTGTCCAGAGTGGGCCAGAGAGGGGCAAGCTTCATAATGTCACCAACCAGACAGTGTGGAAACCAGTGTGATAGCCAGAGTGTGTCAGAGCTCCAGTTAATGCCCTGAGTTGTGCCTTGCTCCTCTACAGTGTACATCACTAACGAAGGGGTGGATGGGGGACACCTCAGGACAGCCTCATGGGGTACACAGTAATGAACTACAGTACAGAGTGGGGAAGGGGATGATGTCAGGGGGATGGTGTCAGGCTAGTTGGACACTAGTGAAGTTCCGACATGAGATTCACCCTGGGGCACAAAGGATCAGCCCATCTCACTAATGTGAGCACAAACACACACATATACAACGTTGATTTGCAGTTCTCAACATATCCTGGGAGTGAGGTTTAAAAATGTAAAGCCCAGTCAGTTTCCCTGACACACCGAACTAGAGTTCAGTGTTCTTCTTCCTCAGATAGTGCTAATGAGGGGTAGAGATTACTGTACAGTAGGCTATGTATGGAGAGTGGCATGCGTGTGTGTGTGTGTGTGGGGGGGGGGGACAACAGGAAGCAGGGAGTCTGTACTGTAGTGTACTGGGGGATAAGGACACAGCTGGGCATGGAGCTAAATGTGAACTCTGGTCCACAACCGGTCAAATCCTAACTGCATGTATAACTTCCTGGAAAACTCATCAATGCATGATTTATGAGAAAGTTCATGTTTCACAAGTATGCAAACTCATGTCTCAAACAGAGACACATTTACACAGCCATGCAGCCAACATGTGTGAAATCAACAAGGTTTTAGGGATGACTGTTTCTTCCCCAGTAGGAATAATACGAAATACAGTTGAAGTCGGAAGTCTACATACACTGAGGTTGGAGTCATTAAAACTCGTTTTTCAACCAATCCACACATTTCTTGTGAACAAACTATAGTTTTCGCAAATCAGTAAGGACATGTACTTTGTGCATGACACAAGAACATTTTCCAACAATTGTTTACAGACAGATTATTTCACTTATAATTCACTGTATCACAATTTCAGTGAGTCAGAAGTTTACATACACTAAGTTGACTGTGCCATAAAACAGCTTGGAAAATTCCAGAAAATTATGTCATGGCTTTAGAAGCTTCTGATAGGCAAATTTACATCATTTGAGTCAATTGTAGGTGTACCTGTGGATGTATTTCAAGGGTTACCTTCAAACTCAGTGCCTCTTTGCTTGACATCATGGGAAAATCAAATAAAATCAGCCAAAAAAGATTGTAGACCTCCACAAGTCTGGTCCATCCTTGGGAGCAATTTCCAAATGCCTGAAGGTACCACGTTCATCTGTACAAACAATAGTACGCAAGTATAAACACCATGGGACCACGCAGCTGTCATACCGCCTAGGAAGGAGACATGTTCTGTCTCCTAGAGATGAACGTACTTTGGTGTGAAAAGTGCAAATCAATCCCAGAACTACAGCAAAGGACTTGTGAAGATGCTGGAGGAAACAGGTACAAAAGTATCTATATCCACAGTAAAACGAGTCCTATATCGTCATAACCTGAAAGGCCGCTCAGCAAGGAAGAAGCCACTGCTCCAAAACCGCCATAAAAAAGCCAGACTACGGTTTTCAACTGCACATGGGGACAAAGATCGTATTTTTTGGAGAAATGTCCTCTGGTCTGATGAAACAAAAATAGAACTGTTTGGCCATAATGACCATCATTATGTTTGGAGGAAAGAGGGGGATGCTTGCAAGCCGAAGAACACCATCCCAACCGTGAAGCACGGGGGTGGTAGCATCATGTTGTGGGGGTGCTTTGCTGCAGGAGGGACTGGTGCCCTTCACAATATAGATGGCATAATGAGGGAGGAAAATTATGTGGATATATTGAAGCAACCGCTCAAGACATCAGTCAGGAATTAAAAGCTTGGTTGCAAATTGGTCTTCCAAATGGACAATGACCCCCAGCATACTTCCAAAGTTCTGGTAAAATGGCTCAAGGACAACAAAGTCAAGGTATTGGAGTGGCCAGCACAAAGCCCTGACCTCAATCCTATAGAAAATTTGTGGGCATAACTGAAAAAGTGTGTGCGAGCAAGGAGGCCTACAAACCTGATTCAGTTACACCAGCTCTGTCAGGAGGAATGAGCCACAATTCACCCAACTTATTGTGGGAAGCTTGTGGAAGGCTACTTGAAATGTTTGACCCAAGTTAAACAATTTAAAGGCAATGCTACCAAATACTAAATGAGTGTATGTAAACTTCTGACCCACTGGGAATGTGATGAAAGAAATAAAAGCTGAAATAAATCATTCTGTCTACTATTATTCTGACATTTCACATTCTTAAAATAAAGTGGTGATCCTAACTGACCTAAGACAGGGAATTTTTACTAGGATTAAATGTCAGGAATTGTGAAAAACTGAGTTGAAATGTATTTGGCTAAGGTGTATGTAAACTTCAGACTTCAACTGTATATCTGCCACAACATGAAGCAGTTGCATTTCAAAAGAGCGACAGAAGTTGCGGCCGCAAGAAGAAATGCCAAGAATAATATCAGCATTAATAAAGGAAAGATGGAAAACAAAGCGAAAGAATGAAGAGCGAGACAAACGCCCCACACCAGTGGAAACACATCTGAGTTTACCCATGATGTTGCACAATGATTTTAGTCAATAAGCATGATATATTTGGGCTTGAAGTGACAAATCTGAACTGCCCACTTTGTGCAAATCTATGTGAATGCGGAATCTATTCCTATGATATGACACAAATTATTTTCAACCTGTGTTTCACTTCAGGGCTGGGTTTTATTTGAACGATACCACCCACCAGCATGGCATTGTATATTAATCACAAACAGCTGCAAAACTATTCCGCTTCATGACTGAAATGAGCCAAACAGCCTTGTGTTCAGTGAGCTATGGAGCAAATTAAAATAACTTGCTTTTTATAGGAAAATTCTCATAATCAATTGGATAATTTGTAAATGTTCACTTATTTTTGAGCTAGTCTGTATTAAAATGAATGGTATAATTGTGTTATATGGTAGCATTTTGCAAACCCTCTCCCCCCCCGTCACCCCAAGATGAATGGTTTTGACAACTAAAGTTTTGCTTCACTACTTTAATTGTTATAACGTTAGCTAGAAACCACAAGTGTCTATCCAGATAATGAAAATGCACCTGCGAAATAAAACTTAAGGATCTTATAGTTAGTTACATGTCATTTGTGGTGTCAATGATCATGAGCAAAGTCATGGTAGCCTATGGTTTCACTTCCCCTGTGAGAACCTTGAGCGCGGGCTGACTTGGCTTTACTGTACCGCAGCCAAAGCCTGTCAGTAGCCTACATAACGTTGCACCGTGTCCATTACAATGTAGAAAAACCCATATCAACTATCTTTCAAAAGTGATCCATTTACCGAAGCTTCATCTTTCGAAATATTAGAATAATAACTATTTCGAATAATTCTTTCAAACTATTTAGGAGGCTGAAAAGATTTGGCATGGGCCCTCAGATTCTCAAAAAGTTCTACAGCTGCACCATTGAGAGCATCTTGACTGGCTGCAACACCACTTGGTATGGAAACTGCTCGGCATCCGACCGCAAGGCGCTACAGAGGGTAGTGCGTATGGCCCAGTACATCACTGGACCTCTATACCAGGTGGTGTCAGAGGAAGGCCCTAAACATTGTCAAAGACTCCAGCCACCCTAGTCATAGACTGTTTTAAATGCTACTGCACCGCAAGCGGTACCGGAGCGCTAAGTCTGGCACCAAAAGGCTCATGAACAGCTTCTATCCCCAAGCCATAAGACAGATAAATAGTTAATCAAATAGCTATCCGGACTATCTGCAATGACCCTTTTTGACTCTTTGCACACACACTGGACTCTACCCACACACGCACACATTCTAACACTGACACCCCAACACATACACACATTTCCGCACTCGTCAAGTACACTGGTGCAACTGTCTATTATCTGTCCTGTTGCCTAGTCACTTTACCCTTACCTATATGTACATATCTACCTCAATTACCTCGTACCCGTGCACATCGACTCAGTACCGGTACCCCATGTATACAGCCAAGCTATCATTGCTCATTGTGTATTTATTCCTCGTGTTACCATTTTTTTACATTATTATTTGTATTTATTATGGATCCCCATTACTCTTCCTGGGGTCCAGCAAAATTAAGGCAGTTATAATTTCTATTACAGCGTTTCACTGTTAGTCTACACCAGCTGTTGATGAAGCATGTGACAATGAACATTTGATTGGATTTGATTAATTTCTATTTGATTTGTGGCTGCAATTTACGGAAGATTGCAAATGTTAGCGATTACAATAGATGGCGAAGTCAAAGATAGGTCAGTAGTTTCCATCTGTGGCGAAGTCGTCCCTAAACCAATGCGTTTGACAAATCCAGGTCCAGAACCAGCCATACAGCCAGCTAGCTAATCTTTCCAATGTGATTGGAAAAGGTAGAGAGGACCCTGGTGGAGGCATTTGAATGCAGAAGACAATTCAGTTGAATGCCTTCAGGTATGCCCCTTTCCCTTTGGCTAAATGTACAGTACCAGTCAAACGTTTGGACACACCTACTCCTTCAAGGGTTTTTCTTTATTTGACTATTTTCTACATTGTAGAATAATAGTGACGACATCAAAACTATGAAATAACACATATGGAACCATGTAGTAACCAAAAAAGGGTGAAACAAATCTAAATATATTTTATATTTGAGATTCTTCAAAGTAGCCAACCTTTGCCTTGATGACAGTTTTGCACACTCTGAAATATTTTTTCCCGTTATCCCTTTTGGGTTGGGTTAGCTTCGTGTTCACGTGAAACATCATCATACAGACACCAATATGCCAGATACAGTATGTACTCGTCATGCAGCCAAGTCCTTTTGTACAGTCAGTGTGTGTGTTTGTGTTTTTATGTTTAGCAGACCTATTTAGAACATGTGAAATCACCTCTTTTCTGGATGGGAGGAATTGTGAGTAGGAAAAATTCAATGCCTGTGTTATCATAATGATTAGCAGGGCAAGTTCAAACATCGGCCTCTCCAGTTCCTCTCCCCAACACCCAGTCCCTTCTTAACACCCAATCCACCATCCAGGCGCACCAGTGCTCCCTGCCCTGCAACTCAATCAACCTCCGCCCCATCTCCACGACCCTGCTCCAATGGCCAGAAGAGGAAGACAGCTGAGGATCCTTTGGACCCTGACATTATGCAGCGGGTTGATGATATAAAGACACGGCAGCAGTGTCCGGGAAAGGACGCCTACGACGTCATGGTACCATGGACGGTGTCTATTCCTGCTGATCAACGTCACCCGTTTGTCTCACCCCAAAAACGGTTGCTGGTGCATGTTTATACTTATTTCCTCATTCACACGTTACTGGTGGTTAACTTGTTTCATCTGTGTATTACATTGCTTTATATTGCACTATGTTCCTTTTGTGATGGTAAATACATATCTAAAAGGTACTTGTCTTTGTACTGGCAGAAAATACTCCTGTTTTGAATCAGTCACTCAGCAAACTTGTACTGCTTTGCACATGAGCTATGTAGATTAGGTTAATGTCTTGGGGGGGGGGGGGGGGGGTTGTTCTTATTGTCTACAGCTGGACACTCACCATTGTACGAAAGGAGGAAGGGTCTCCATTGAAAGGCCACTACACATGACCATGTACAACCTTGTGTTATGTAATGTCTCGAGGGTCTTATTGTCTACAGCTGGACAGCCATTCTCACCACAGCAGGAAAGTTCTCATTGAAAGGCCACTACACATAACACAAGGTTAGGTAAATGTCTTGAGGGTCTAGCCTCGCCAAAAATACATGGACAACTAAAACATGGATAAAGTGACTGTCATTATAGTACTCTTTATTGTGATTTGTAAAGTGTGAATAAGTTTAAAATAATTGATTTCGAATAGACCATTATCATGCACCTGTCTCGAAACAGGTGCAGCGGGAATAAAATACATGTCATCTATGCACTTAAATAGCGAATGGCAGACGCTTTTCCATGTGGTTTATTTTCATGCCAGTCAGGTAGGCTATACTCCTGTTGTAAATACAATGTGCTTAATATTAGGAAAGTTGAGAAATAAATATAGTAGACCTAGCCTATAGAAAGCTGATGGGATCCTCGTATTTTTATTAGCGGCCATCACTCTGTTATCTCCCGCAATTGCATAGTCTATAGAAATGTTGCGCAACATGAGCTCATGGGCTCTCATGAAGTGTTTGATTAGATTTTCGATCACATTAGCATTGATGTCAATGTGATTAGAGGGACAATAGAGTGCTGAGTACCAGGCAGTTAGCAAGTTACTAATGACCATCAGCAGCATCAGAGCTTGGAGAAGCCTAATTACCGTGACTAAAGGTCATGTGGAATTTGACTGCCTTCATGACTTGTGACCGCCAGTGTGGTGGTAATACGGTGACTGCAACAGCCCTAGTTCAAGCTCTTGCTCTTCAAACTCTAGCAATTACAATTCAAAAAGAGACATGTTTGCTTCTGCGGCTAAGAAATAGTGTCGTAAAGCATATAACACCGGACTAGCCTGACATGTAGCTAGCATTTGTAAACAGGCATATAACACCGGATCCGGAAGTTCAAACATCGTCGCTAGCTAGTCAGAAAAATAGTGCCTCGGCTCCTCATGCTTGGTCAGCTACTCTGGCTCCCCAAGTCCCCTAGTGGATATACACTACACAAGGCGGACATCCTCTCTGGGTGGAATGCAACAAAAAGAGCTTGTAGCCATCTTCCCATCCAGAACAGTTTGTGCATATATTAATGATGATGTTTTGTTTTGAATGTTTTTGTTCGTTTTGGTTTTCGGCCTTTGGTCTTCGGTCGTTGGTCTTCGGTTGTTGGTTTTTCGGCTGTTCGTGCACACAATTTTTTTCCCTCTCGATAGCGGTAAGTCTATGCCCCTTCGTTGGTGATTGGCCAACAGTAGGGATACTTCAATTAAGTGTCTGTTGTCATTCAACGAGAGACGAATCGTTTTCATGCAAATTTCTTCACTTACGAAATACTGCACCAAACATCTTAGTTAGATGTAAAATTGCGCGACTACGATCTACTTGGCAAAAACATTTAAAAAATGACAGATTTCTTGAGTAATCTAAGATGAATTCGGACTATTTTGAGGAAGTGTATACTGGCTACAGCGTCTCAAGATGGTACTATTGTCGCTTTTTTCTTGTTTTGAACCGAAGGTCTTTTAAGGGAGTATGCGAGCACACCCGTTCGGTTGGCCTAGCTGAGTGTTCCTAGGCCAAAGCCGAACTGAAGCATGATGCCTTTACACACAGAGCTTTATAGGAGAGAGTCGATCAAACTAATGGCTGGTTTTACAAATACAATAGAAAACAGTGTTTGCCTGAAATCACCTAAAGTAAACAGCGAATCAGTTTCCGAGGGAAAACGACCCTTGTCTTGAGTAAATCCATAAAGAGAGGGCAAGGAGGAGACAGTAAAAGAAACAAAGATTCAGAGAAGTAAGTAAGATCTGTTTATTTATTGTTTGAAAAAAAATACTCCTTCAAAAATTCATTAGTGCGGACAGACAGAAGCTCACACACAAACTGGGTGTGTCACACACGCACGCACGCACGCACGCACGCACGCACACACACACGCACACACCTATTACATTGAGAAGGACCGAGAGACAGGAGTGTGCATGATTAACCTTTGATCCTCCCTCTGTTCAGTTTGTGTGTGTGCGTTTGTGTGAGTGTGTGCGCACGTGAAAGAGAGTGTGTGTTCAATGATAACTGTGATGTGGGGCTAACTCTCAGGGGAGACAGAGACAGATAATGTGAATGTGGAGGGGCTGTGTTGTGATCCTGCGATAATGGTTTTAGAGGGGTTATGGGTGGTAGGAGGGTGGGGGGCCTCTCCCCTCAGGATGTCCCTGGGGGGCAGGGTACAGGGGAATGTTTGTTTGTGTCTGATCTCCGAAACCACAATGACCTGAGAGACAAGGCATGGGTCCTTGGTAGTGGTGTGTTTGTGTCCGTGTGTGTACACGCGCCTGTGTGTGAATAAGTAGGTCTTTCTGCATCTGTATGGCAATGTGAGTGTGTGTATTTGCGTGAGTACATATGTGTGTATGAGTGTTTATTGACTCCGTAAAAACATTACAGTGAAAACAGAGAAGAGTGGGTGGGAGAGATAATGAGAAAAACCAGTGGGTTTCATTTGATACCTGAAACCCAAATAAACCCCTCCGACCTGCCAGATTTTCACTTCGAGTCTTTTCTCATTTCAAGAGATTCTTGAGCAGGATCGATTCTCGAGGGACATTACTCTAATGTAAACTTGCTTATTTCTCATGGTTGAATGCTACCTGCACACGACACTCGCCTGACAGTTACCCCCCCCCCCCCCCTCTAAGCAGGGCAGCGTAAACAAAATTGTCTCGTTGAGCCCAACATACAGGTAAAACTGTCCAGGCAAGAAGCATGCAGCAAGAAGCTGATCAACTCACCAGGGCCTTGAACTTAGGCTTCCGAGTGTTTTAACGAAGCATCTTTTGTACAACGGCCTAAGATGCGTTTCCCAAAACACCACACAGAGAGAATGGTCGCTAAGTACTTTGTTGGAACATGTGTCGATACTGATAGGATCAAAATAAAGGGAACGCTGCTCTTGAATCAGTTTTCTCCATTCAAATCGTTCCTTAACATTATAATTATTTCACAATACTGATAACGTATCAGCTCCTAGAGAGATTTTACCACCTACGGCTGCAAATATTGGAGGCGGCTTATTCTAATGTTCTAATGTCACTTAGCCGTTCTACGAATGGTCTGACCATGTTTGAGAAACATGGATGAACATCGAATTCTGATGTGAGACTGTGAGAGTTCAGAAACATTTCAAATAAGGGCTGTGTTTCGTGTCTGCTTAACCTGGCACAACGTTTTGATAACCGTGTAAATCTCTCTCAGACAAGTTCACTTTTATCAATATATTCGCCTGCATTCACCCCTTAAAAAGTAACTGCTAATTAGCTGCTAACGAGGCTATCATACAGAACTACAAATGTCTGTCAAGATTCACGTCACTCACCAGGGCGTGATGACCTCGACGAGACTGCCGACTCAAGGCAAAGGTAAGAATCTCTGGATTAACTATCTGATGTTACATAGTTTAAATTGAAAATTCTGTGATCTGTCATGGGCAAGTTTAAAATGTAAACAATACATGTTATCTAACTAGCTAGCTCATGGTTAACTAGTTTATTTACATGTATTTAACCTTTATTTAACTAGGCAAGTCAGTTAAGAACCAATTCTTATTTTACAATGACGGCCCACCCCGGCCAAACCCTCCCCTAACCTGGGCGATGATGGGCCAATTGTGCGCTGCCCTGTGGGACTCCCAATCACGGCCGGTTGTGATACAGACTGGGATGGAACCAGGGTTTGTAGTGATACCTCTAGCACTGAGATGCTGCGCCAATCGGGAGGCCCGACTAGGTGCATTCTTGTCAACTAAATATGCGTCTTCATTCATGATTATGGATTCATTCTCCAATTAATTAATCTGGCTTTGAATCTTCAACAGAACATATCATCAAGTTAGTTCTGAATTGCTTTAACACAGCAGTGCATTCTGGCACTATGAATTGAAATAGATTTCACCTCATTCATATAATTGGCAGAAATAAGGGATTAAATATAGACCTTCACCATCTGAAGGAGAAGAGGATCTGGTAAAATAAGGGAAGGTTGCCACTATTGTCTTCTTCACAAAAAAAATATCCTAATATTCATGGACAATTGTAAATATTTGACTACTACTAGAATAGTATTCTGTATAAGACACAAGTCCAAACGCATAAATAAGCCAACAAATATTAGCTAAAATGAAAATGTTCAATATAACTTTAATTTTGGATCAATATAGCCAGTAGCTAACTAGCTGACAGCAAAGATGCCGGAGCTTGCAGGGATTTGTAGTCTTGCATGATGTTTACTTTGACGTTAATTTGTATTTTCGAATATGAGAGTAAATAGAACTGAAAGTCACCTTGTCCGAGAGAGATTTATACGGTTATCAAAACGTTATGCCAGGGAAAGCCTACATGAAACACAGACCTTGTTAAAGGTGGTTCAAATGAATGCTGAAAAAACGATTGGAGCCATTTCCGTGTTTAAACGCTAGGTTTTATGAGCATTATGACCTGTCCACTGTGGGGCTCTATAATGACGGCTTAAGGGAAACGGCGCAGAGATATAACGACACTCCTACGAAGGCTCTAACCATGAACTTAGCCTTAATATGCTTTTGGGAAACCGGGCCCAGGGGAATTATTAACGTTCGCATTTACCTCATATAATAACTTCCATGATATTGATCAAACGAAGCCTTGTTCGTTCTAAGGTCACTTTAATATGCGGAAACTGTACTTTTATATTCGTATGAAAGGGGTAAACCTTCATGTTTGATATGCTAATGTGTTATTGTCTCACAAGCTACATGTAGCTGATTAATGTGTGTACGAACAATAAAATAAACTCTGTACTCGTCTACTTGTGAATTGTTGCATTATTCAAGAGCGTAACGTTAGCTACTACGTTTTAGAGGAAAAGTTGCTTGCAATCTAGAATATTTTGCCAGCTTACTGCTAGTCAGTGGCTACTGTGATACTGGTATTTACGTAAACTTGGAGCTGCAGAGCAACAACGTCACGTTGCCAGCCACAACGAAACGTAAGGCAAAGATGTCATGTAAATGACAAAATGAACGCACATATTATGTAAATTGTAATCTCGTCGCGCTGCCTCTCCTTAAATGTTTGTCAATGGGAATAGCCTCTTACAATAAAGTCCCCAATAAACCCATCTGACACTTTATATCTGTTTACATGCTCACGAGTCAACACACACATAGTCAGCCACACACAGGCTTCATATAGAACCAGATTCGCACAAATGCCTGCAAAAAGACATATCAAATACATGCAGAGAACAGAAGAGCCATGACACACGAGTAACAGGAACGTTAGGCTTCATTTCTGAAACCAGGTCCAAAATGACCTGTTTGAAAAACATGAAGACGGCATCAATAGCCTTAACTCTCAGTGAAGGGGTACATTGGGGTGGGACCAAACAGAGCCTGGTGATTGAAGCCACATGTTGAGGCACAGTGAGTGCAGATCACACACACACACACACTCATGATTGATTGATTAATCGTGTGAGTGGCTCTTTTCCCCTAAAATGGCAAGTTACACAGCAAAGTCAAAGCAGATGACAATGTATGAATCATACGGTACACTATTACGGTAAACCACACACACGCACGTACTATAAAATTTACCAGGAGGGATTCAGATCCAGTCATACACACACTATGCCCCTGAGGACTGACTCAGACAGAACATACAGTGCAAACTGGAGAGTGATGAGGTGCTGAGCAGACCTACAGTCACAGTGATGTACTGTACTTAGAAAACAACAGACAGAAAGAGAATGTTAATATGATAGAAGAGATCAACAGTACATAGTGAACTTAATGGTATTTGATAAAATGATGGTATTTGTATAGCAGACAACATACAGTGTATGTTGCTATTCTTTGCAATAATCAGAGTAGCAGGATGTAAGGTCTATGCTATCACTGTGTGAGGGGGGTTTGGGGTGAGAGGTCTGAGAGGGGAGAGATGAGAACCTCTGTGCCTGAAGGGCAGTGAGGGATGGAGGGTTAGAGGGTGGGGGGGTTGAAGGGTGAGAGGGTCAGAACAAACAGGTCTCCAAGATTTGCCTCATATTCAAACACACCCAAATACACTACTTGACCAAAAGTATGTGGACACCTGCTCGTCTTATTCCAAAATCATGGACATGAATAAGGAGTTGGTCCCCCCTTTGCTACTATAACAGCCTCTACTCTTCTGGGAAGACTTTCCACTAGACGTTGGAACATTGCTGTAGGGACTTGCTTCCATTCAGCCACAAGAGCATTAGTAAGTTAGGGCATTGATGTTGGGCAATTATGTCTGGCACGAAGTTGGTGTTCCAACTCACCCCAAATTAGTTTGATGGGGTTGAGGTTAGGGCTCTGTGCAGGCCAGTCAAGTTCTTACACACTGACCTCAACAAATAATTTCTGTATGGACCCTGCTTTGTACATGGGGCCATTGTCATGCTGAAACAGGAAAGGGCCTTACCCAAACTGTTGCCACAAAGTTGGAAGCACAGAATCGTCTAGAATGTCATTGTATGCTGTAGCATAAAGATTTCCCTTCACTGGAACTAAGGGGCCTAGCCTAAACCATGAAAAACAGCCTCAGACCGTTATTCCTCCACCACCAAACTCTACATTTGGCACTAGGCATTTGGGCAGGTAGCGTTATCCTGGCATCCGCCAAACCCAGATTCGTCCGTCAGACTGCCAGATGGTGAAGCGTCATTCATCACTCCAGAGAACGAGTTTCCACTGCTCCAGAGCCCAAAGGCAGCGAGCTCTACACCACTCCAGCCGACGCTTTGCATGAAGCTCCCGATGAAACAGTTATTGTGCTGAAGTTGCTTCCAGAGGCAGTTTGGAAATCAGTAGTGAGTGTTGCATCGGAGGACAGACGATTTTTACACGCTACGCGTTTAAGCACTTGGCGGTCCCGCTCGGTGAGTTTGTGTGGCCTACCACTTTGTGGCTGAGCCGTTGTTGCTCCTAGACGTTTCCACATCACGATAACAGCACTTACAGTTGACCAGGGCAACTGTAAGTGGGCAGAAATTTGATGAACAAACTTATTGGAAAGGTGACTTCCTATGACGGGGCCACATTGAAAGTCACTGAGCTCTTCAGTAAGGCCATTCTACTGCCAATGTTTGTCAATGGAGTTTGTCAACACCAGTTGTCAGCAACGGGTGTGGCTGAAATAGCCGAATCTACTAATTTGAAGGTGTGTCCACATCATTTTGTATATATTGTGTACCAGCAGCACTAAGAACTGGGAACTATATACTGTAGGACAGGGGCACACACACAACCAAACTACAGCATTAAACACACACATACATACACAAAACACACACACACAACCAAACTACAGCATTAAACACACATACATACACAAAACACACACACAACCAAACTACAGCATTAAACACACACATACATACACAAAACACACACAGAGACAAACTACAGCATTAAACACACATACATACAAAAAACACACACACAGACAAAGCTATTTGCTCAGACAAGCTGAGCTGTGTGCGAGGAACTCTGATATACAGGGAGAGCGAGACAGAGGGAAGAAGGGAGGAATTTGTAGATTGAGAGAAGAAGAGCGGGAGAGAGTAAGGGAGATAAGAGGCAGCAGTCCCACAGACACAGCGGAAGCTCCATATCACAGGAAGCGGTCAGATCCTCCTAACCACCCACTTCCTGTTATGAACCACCAAGAACTGGACATCTCACAGAGAAGACCTACAGCGCGCACACACGTACGCACACACACACACACACACACACAGTGGTAGAGGTTGATGGATGATGGTCATGATTATAAGGTTTAGAGTATCATTACAAACACAAAAGAAAATAAACGTCATCATACTGCCAGCGCAATCATTAGCCCTCAGTTTGTTCACACGCACAAACGTTTTACACACACGCATGCACACCAGCACACAAACAGGTGTGGGTGCGTACACACACGTATGTACACACACACGTACACACACGTACGTAAACACACACACATACACACAATTATAGCGCGGGTGAGGTCAGCTCATTCCCATAGTGACCACTAGTACCCACCCTCTCCACTTATTATATTCAGCCTTGAGCTGTTGACCCCACCCATGGGTTAAGTAGACCCGACTTCACTGACACACACAGAAACATTATGGGATATGGGTTACGCCCTCTGGACAGTGGCTGTGTACGTACGTATGTGTGTGTGTGTGTGTGTGTGTGTGTGTGTGTGTGTGTGTGTGTGTGTGTGTGTGTGTGTGTGTGTGTGAGGCCCATACAACCTGAGGGCAGAGGGGTATAGTAATAAATAGGGCTGGGAATTGTCAGAGACTTCACGATATGATATTTTCACGATCCTAAATGTATTGCGATTCAATACTGTGATTTTATTGCGATTCGATGTTCTAAACATATTGCTCACCATATGACTGCTGCAGAGGGACAAGAGAGAGACACGAGAAAACACGTTTCGACCACTGTGAGGACATCGCTCTGCCATTTCCTGGTTGCAACAATTCTAATAATTCGCCTAATTTCAGTTCATGTGATACAACAAGCAAGTATAGTGTAGAGAATCATTGTACCATCTAAACCGCTGTGAAATATATTTTCCATAAACCAAAATATTGTACATTTCAGCTGTGTAGAAAACGAAAGTAGAAGACGAAACTTAAGAACGAAAAGCACAGAAATAGCGCAGATAAGATTTACCGCCTCTTAGACTTGATTACAATGAGAATGACAGATCTATAAGTCACATTTCTATGTGAATTAGGTAGGGGTTGCCCAAAAAGTTACATATTGCAGCTTTAAAAAGAAGATGGAGAAAAAGCTATGAAGGAAAAATACTGGAGTTTCGGGGCAAAAATAAGACTGAGATATTGTCAAAATGATCAGATATATCATAAAAAATGATATCTCGATATGTAAGTGTATTGATTTCCCCCCAATCACTAGATGGAGTGGTTGCTTATATAAATGGGTTACAATAACCTACAACACTACGAGCCTCATTCTGCCTCTACCCAACACAAACACACACATAAACTGACAAACTACATACAGTCCTTTAGAAACACACAAAACTAATCCACTCCCACACATCACTGTGAGAGAGCAATAAAGAGGTTATGAGGAGATACAGAAAATGCATTCTATAAGCAAACCCATGAAATATAGTGCAGGTTGACATTTATCATGATTCTTGCCCTGCTGCAAAGTAAGAATTGGCTATATTATAAATATACTAAGATATCAAAATTAGCTTTTTGGTCTTAATTTAAGGTTAGGGTTAGCAGTGTGGTTATGGTTAGAGTTAGGTTTAAAATGACTTTGTGGCTGTGCCAGCTCGTGATCACTCTGCAGAGCTGCCTCCAGAACAAGATTCATGATGAAAAACGCTAACCTGCAAATATAGTACACTATATGCAAAAACATATTTTTAAATGGTAAAATACTATTTGAGATACAGTGCCTTCAGAAAGAATTCATTCCAATGAACTTATTCCACATGTTGTGTTACAGCCTGAATTCAAAATGGATTAAATATTTTTATTTTGTCTCACTCATCTACACACAATACCCCATAATGACAAAGTGAAAACATGGTTTTAGACATGTTAGCAAATGTATTGAAAATGAAATACAGAAATATCTAATTTCCATAAGTATTCAGATGTTAGAATCACCTTTGGCAGTGATTACAGCTGTGACTCTTTCTGGGTAAGACTCTAAGAGCTTTCCACACCTGGATGATGCAACATTTGCCCATTACACTTTTCAAAATTCTTCAAGCTCTGTCAAATTGGTTGTTGATCATTACTAGACAACCATTTTCAGGTCTTGCCATAGATTTTCAAGTAGATTTAAGTCAACACTGTAACTCGGTCCCTCAGGAACATTCACTGTCTTCTTGGTAAGCAACTCCAGTGTAGATCTGGCCTTGTGTTTTAGGTTATTGTACTGCTGAAATGTGAATTAACCTCCCAGTGTCTGGTGGAAAGCAGACAACCAGGTTTTGCTCTAGGATTTTGCCTGTGCTTAGCTCCATTCCGTTTCTTTTTCATCCTGAAACACTCCCTAGTACTTAACGATTAGAAGCATAACCATAACATGATGCAGCCACCACTATGGTTGAAAATATGGAGATTGATACTCAGTCATTTGTTGTGTTGGATTTACCACAAACATAATGCTATGTATTCAGGACAAAAAGTGAATTGCTTCGCTATATTTTTTGGGTTGCAAACAGGAAGCATGTTTTGGTATATTTTTATTCTGTACAGGCTTCCTTCTTTTCACTCTGTCATTTAGGTTAGTATTATGGAGTAACTACAATGTTGTTGATCCGTCCTCAGTTATCCTATTACAGCCATTAAACTCTGTAACTATTTTAAAGTCACCATTGGCCTCATGGTGAAATCCCTGAGTGGCTTCCTTTCTCTCCGGCAACTGAGTTAGGAAGGACGCCTGTATCTTTGTAGTGACTGGCTGTATTGATACACCATCCAAAGTGTAATTCATAACTTCACCATGCTCAAAGGGATGGTCAATGTCTGCTTTTTTATTTTTACCCATCTACCAATAAGTGCCCTTCTTTGCGAACCATTGGAAAACCTTTTTGATCTTTGTGGTTGAATCTGTGTTTGAAATTCACTGCTCAACAAAAGGACCTTGCAGATATTGTATGTGTGGGGTACAGAGATGAGGTAGTCATTTAAAAATCATGATAAACAATATTATTGCAAAGTGTGACTCCATTCAACGTATTATGTAACTTGTTAAGAAAATGTGTACTCCTGAACTTATTTAGGCTTGCCATAACAAAGGGGTTGAATACTTAATGACTCAAGACAT
Organism: Salvelinus fontinalis; assembly: GCF_029448725.1. Lineage (NCBI taxonomy): Eukaryota > Metazoa > Chordata > Actinopteri > Salmoniformes > Salmonidae > Salvelinus > Salvelinus fontinalis. Next base: position 25,448,108 of record NC_074669.1, read on the forward strand.
TTCAGCTTTTCATTTTAAAATTTGTAAACATTTTGAAAAGCAAAATTCTATTTTTATATTATGTATAGGCCAGTGACAAAAAATCTCCAAAAACTTCAAAAGCAACATGGGCTATGCAGTGCATTCAGAATGTATTTAGACCCTGTCACGCCCTGACCATAGATTGCTTTGTATGTTTCTATGTTTTGTTTGGTCAGGGTGTGATGTGGGTGGGCATTCTATGTTGTATGTCTAGGTTGTCTTATTTCTATGTGTTTGGCCTAGTATGGTTCCCAATCAGAGGCAGGTGTCAGTCGTTGTCTCTGATTGGGAGCCATATTTAGGTAGCCTGTTTTCCTTTGGGTTTTGTGGGTGATTGTATCCTGTGTTAGTGTTTTCACCATACGGGACTGTTTTGGGTTATTTGTTTGTACTTTTGTTATATCGTTCAGTGTTCTGTTTGATTTATTAAATGATCATTATGGACACTTACCACGCTGCGCTTTGGTCCGATCCTTGTTACTCCTCGTCAGATGACGAAGAGGACGAAACCCGTTACAGACTCCTTGACTTTTTCTACATTTTCTTACGTTACTGGCTTATTAAAAATTGTATCAAATGTTTTTTCCCCCCTCATCAATCTAAACACAATACCCCATAATGACAAATCAAATCATTTAAAAAAAACATTTTTGCAAGTGTCTTAAAAATGTTAAAAACAGAAATATCAAATTTACATAAGTATTCAGACCCATTACTCAGTACTTTGTTGACACACCTTTGGCAGCGATTAAAGCCTTGAGTCTTCTTGGGTATCACGCTACAAGCTTGGCACACCTGTATTTCGTGAGTTTCTCCCATTCTTCTCTGCAGATCCTCTCAAGCTCTGTCAGGTTGAATGGGGAACGTCACTGCAGAGATATTTTCAGGTCTCTTCAGAGATGTTTGATCGAGTTAAAGTCCAGACTCTGTCTGGGTCACTCAAAGATATTCAGAGACTTGTTAGGAAGCCACTCCTGCGTTGTCTTGGCTGTGTGCTTAGGGTCATTGTCCTGTTGGAAGGTAAACCTTCGCTCCAGTCTGAGGTCCTGAGAGCTCTGGAGCAGGTTTTCATCAAGCATCTCTCTGTACTTTGCGCCGTTCATCTTTCCCTCAATCCTGACTATTCTCCCAGTCCCTGCCGCTGAAAAACATCCCTACAGCATGATGCTGCCACCCCCATGCTTCACCCTAGGGAGGGTGCCAGGTTTCCTCCAGATGTGACACTTGGCATTCGGGCCATAGAGTTCTATCTTGGCTTCATCAGACCAGAAAATCTTGTTTCTGATGGTCTGAGAGTCTTTAGGTGCCTTTTGGCAAACTCCAAGTGGGCTGTCATGTGCCTTTTACTAAGGAGTGGCTTCCATTTGGCCATATTGGTGGATTGCCTTATTGGTGGATTGCTCCAGAGATGGTGGTCCTTCTGGAAGGTTCTCCCATCGCCACAGAGGAATTCTGGAGCTCTGTTAGAATGACCATCGGGATCTTGGTCGGGACCCTGACCTCCCCCTGATTGCTCTGGGAAGAGTCTTGGTGGTTCCAAACTTTTTCCATTTAAGAATGATGGAGGCCACTGTGTTCTTGGGGACCTTCAAAGCTGTAGAACATTTTTGGTTGCCTTATCCAGATCTGTCCCTCGACACAATCCTGTCTCGGAGCTCTACGAACAATTCCTTCGACCTTGTGGCTTAGTTTTTGCTCTGACATGCACTGTAAACTGCGGAACCTCATATAGACAGGCGTGTGCCTTTCCAAATAATGTCCAATCAATTGAATTTACCACAGGTGAACTCCAATCAAGTTGTAGAAATATCTCAAGAATGATCAATGGAAACAGGATCTACCTGAGCTCAATTTCAAGCCTCAAAGAGTTTGAATATTTATGTAAATACAGTATTTCAGTTTTTTTTATTATTAAGAAATGTGCAAAAAACATGTTCTCGCTTTGCCATTTTGGGGTATTGTGTGTATATTGATGAGGTAAAGCAATTATCTAAACAATTTTAGAATAAGGCTGTAACGTAACAAAATGTGGAAAAAGTCAAGGGGTCTGAATACTGTCCAAATGCACTTTATGTGACAAAAACCCTGTAGAGAAAGAAAATTGTTATTTTATGTAATAAGATTTTTAAGATTTATGTAATATCTCAATTTATTAAATGAACTTTGTGTTAGATTTCATGTTACATTCAGGGAAGGCTGTAACACAACAAAATGTGGAAAAAGTGAAGTGGTGTGAATACTTTGTGGAGGCAGTTGACATAAAATACATTGAACAACTTCCTGATATTGAGTTGCACCAACACTAGATGATCTATCAGAACTAATGTGACTCTGTCAACACAATGCAATGAGGTGTTTCACTGCTCAATAAAGACTGACAAGAATTGTATACCACTAATCAACACTACAGTGATGTGATGGGCTATTCAGGAGTCATGAGTTTGAAGAGAGAGAGAAGGGAGGAGGAAGGGCTGGCGGAGAGAAGGAGCCAACAGGAAACTAGTAAATCAGAACCACATATCCCGTAAGTCAGTAACACATAACACATACTGTAGGTCTACCCTCCAGTGGATATTCTTAGGATTTGCTATCTCTACAGAGCAGAGAGGAAATTAAAAGACAGCCAAAAATAGAGGTTGTTTTAACAGGGGAGTCAGGGAGAGGCAGGCAGGCAGACAGTCTTCAGGGTCAGAGAGGGCTGAGGGGATCTACACGTCTTATGAAGCGTCTAAGGGGTCTAGCCTGAGGGACTGAATAACCCATTAGGAGGAATGTGTGTGAGTGTGTGTCTTCTAATGTATTATAGTTTCAGAGGGCAGAGGTTACATAGTCTTAAATGGCCTTTCCAGAACTCTCTGTTCACACAAACTAACAACACATACAGTAACGCTACAACACAGCAGATATTACAGAGAGCCGTGAGATGACAGGGCTCCTCTATAAAGTGCCTCTCACCTAGTAAAGTCTGCGAAGCTCTCGCATAGCTCCATCCCTCTCTCTCTCTCTCCGTCCATCTCTCCATCTCTCCCAGTGTGAGAGGTTCACCTGGGTTTAAACGGGGTTTAGCCGGGCGGATGTGAGAGGTTCACCTGGGTCTAAACAGGGTTTAGCCGGGCGGATGTGAGAGGGGGTGAGCTCATAGACGGAGCGCAGACGTAAAGCAGCTGTCAGCATCAAAGAGCAGAGCTGACCTGTGTGTGAGTGTGTGTGAGCCAGCGGGAGACAGACAGACAACCGGAGAGGACCAAGAGAGAGACCTGGCTCACTCAGAGCAGATAACAGGGGGGAGAGGGAGAGTGATAGAAGGGGGAGAAAGTGAGTGTGCTTTTGTGTGAGGGAGAGAGAGAGACAGCAAAATGGAGAGAAGACGGAAACGGTGAAAGAGAAAGTGAAAAATAGTGCGTGGAGAAAGACAGAGAGCGTGGAGATCTTGGGTTGAAGAGAGAGCGAGGAGGGTGAGACAGTTTTCTGTATTTACTCAGAACCGAGCTTATCAGAGTCCCTGGATCCCCTTCCTCAGCAACAGCACAGGAAGAACACTCATCTCTCTCTAGGTACTGACTGCCGCTGCTGGGAGAACCGACTAACAGCTGCTCTCTAACTCCTCCACCTGAGGGAGGCGCCGCTGAGGGCACAGCTGGAAGCAGCGACACCAACGATGCTGAAACAGATTGACCCCTGTCTGTCATTTATAAGGAACAGTGTAACAGAGGAGCTATTACTGTGGAATAGTGGGTTTGAATGAGTCACAAGTTTACTGATATTGGTATACTGTATATCCCTGTCCTAAGGTCTGTGGGGACGAGCGCTTAGATGAGTCTATTGTGCCTGTTGGTCCAGTGAGGAATTGGAGGAGGAGGAGAGGGGTAGCAATAGAGGGAAGCGAGGGGAGCAGTAAAGGGAGTGGAGGAAAGGGGTAGTACTACTAGGGGAGTGAAAGGGGGTCTGGAGGGCGTTCCCCCTGGCTCAGGGCTTGATTAACACCAGGCCTCCTGACAGGAAATGACCCGGCCAGCGCAGAGCAAAGCCGAGCGGCGGGAGAGCTTCCATCTGGCATCAGGGCTGTAGTAGAGGAGCACACACAACCACTAGGACCAGAACTACCCATCTATTCCCTCTATCTATCCCTTCTCTACGGTCCAGTGTCCAGTACCAGCAGAGAATCAGTTTCTCTCCCCTACTACTACCACCTCCATTGTCTCTGTACTACCATCTAAATGTAGACCAGGGGTGTCACACGTATGGAACAAATGCTAATGAAAGCTGTCTAGATCTTCTCACAAGTCCTAAAAGCAACTCCAATCCAAATGCTAATCATTTCATGCAGTATTTAATGTAATTGCAAGGGGTTAGGGAAAACAAGTCAATCACAGAGTAACTTAAGCCGAGTGAGAGATAACTAGTAGCGAGTAGTCGATAACAGAGCTGTAGGAGTGAGGGGGGAGAGAGAGAGAGACACGGAGGAGAGGGGACAGTTTGGGGAGGAAAGCGGGTACAGAGTGGCAGGTCATCATTCACCGCTGTCTGGAATCCGTAATATAAACAGGCTCTTTAGTAGCAGCCAGATACAACACAGATATACCGTAAAACCCAGAATACTCTGGGAACAGGAGTACACGAAGGCACATGCACACATCCAGTCCCTAGTCTATTTCAATTAGCATTGAGACCCCCTCAAACTCTCCCCCTCTCTGGCTCTCTATACAGTAGGAGTGCTGCAGATGCATTAGTAGTTTCATATGACTGGATGACCCTCTATGTGGGTAGCTCTGGGGCTGAGGGGAGAAAAGGGTCAGGGGGAAGTAGAGAGGGGTTCAGGGGGCACACAGAGGACAGAGAGGGGAGACACACGGGGGAGTAGAGAGGACAGGAGGCCCAACAGGACCTCTCAACTAACCCTGTGTTAGAGGGTGACATGGTGATCCCAGCCTGCACTGATGCGTGTGCCGGGGCCAGGGGCCACTGTCACAGAAAGGGGTTCTCTGGAGCCAGCGTGTGTCTGTGTGTGTGTGTGTGTGTGTGTGTGTGTGTGTGTGTGTGTGTGTGTGTGTGTGTGTGTGTGTGTGTGTGTGTAAGTGAGTGAGTGTGTGGGTAGGAGGAGAGGAGAAGAGGACAAGTGTCCCTCTCCATTCTTCTAGTTATAACTGCTTATGACTAGCCTTTTATGATATGCATGTCCTGTCCATAAACACACAGAGGAAGAATTCTGAGCTGAGGTTTAACACACTCCATAAAGCCGACGGTCAGTCTGGAGGTGTAAACAACACATTGGGCCTGGTCCAGAGATGAACCCCAGTTTGGGGTCAAAACCTAAAGCGATATTGCAATGGTAGACCTTCAAAACAGGATCGCTGTGGATGAAGGGAACATGCTGTTTTGTATTACTGATGACTACAGAAAAAGTGGAGTGGGCTGAGTGTGACGCGCGCGCACACACACACACACACACACACACACACACACACACACACACACACACACACACACAGACAAACAAAAACACACACACACAAACACACCATGGCCTAACCTTCTGACCGGTCGTGTCCTGCAGTGGAGACCAGTTTAATTTCCGTTAATTAAAGCCTGGGGTTTCATGTCATCTGATGAACCAGAGAAGGCTGCACTATTGACTTCTCTGATCATCTCTCAGCATGGTTAAGGGCCCTGCGTGTGTGCGTGTGTGTGTGTGTGTGTGTGTGTGTGTGTGTGTGTGTGTGTGTGTGTGTGTGTGTGTGTGTGTGTGTGTGTGTGTGTGTGTGTGTGTGTGTGTGTGTGTGTGTGTGTATAGAGGGGGTCGATGGGTTGATGAATGTTTTCCAATTAAAAATGCAGGCTAATTTCGAGTTATTTCATAAATGCAGTGAAACTGGGGAAATAATCTTAACCAAGCCTAATCATCACCCATGCACCCTCACGCTCCACTTCCCCCTGTAACTAGCGCTCTGCAGCAGGGCCTGGGAGAGCGATAGAGCAAGGAATGAACTGAGATAAAGGATGGGAGGCAGAAAGAGAGTGAGAGAAAGGGAAAAGACAGAGAGAAGAAAAGAGCAAGAAAAAAAGACAGAAAAAGCGGATGGCCAGAGTGTATAAGAGAACCTTTTATGTCCCAGGACTGTTCCCATCAGTGGAGAGAGAGGCGTGTTGCCGTGCCAACCTAAACAGCAGCATTGGGGAGGTCCGTCTTTCCCGTCGCTCCCTACTTCCCCTCACACAGCCCATGGACAGGATGGAAAACAAACCCAACGTGTGTGTGTGTGTGTGTGTGTGTGTGTGTGTGTGTGTGTGTGTGTGTGTGTATGTGTGTAAGATTGTGCTCAGAACATAAAAAGAGTGCAAATCCAGTAAAATATACTTAAACCTTCCTGTCCTCCCCTTCACCACCATCATCACATACAGTACCAGTCAAAAGTTTGGACACACAAACTCATTCAAGGGTTTTTCTTTATTTAGTCTATTTTCTACATTGTAGAATAATAGTGAAGACATCAAAACTATGAAATAACACATATGGAATCATGTAGTAAGCAAAAAAGTATATTTTATATTTGAGATTCTTCAAAGTAGCCACCCTTTGCCTTGATGACAGCTTTGCACACTCTTGGCATTCTCTCAACCAGCTTCATGAGGTAGTCACCTGGAATGCAGTTTAATTAACAGGTGTTCCTTGTTACAAGTGAATTTGTGGAATTTCTTTCTGTAACGGCTTTCGTCTTCCTCCTCGTCTGAGGAGGAGAAGTTAGAAGGATCAGAGGACCAATGCGCAGCGTGGTAATTGTCCATCACGTTTATTATCAAACATAAACTGAACACTTCCAAAATACAAAACAACAAACGTGAAAACCGAAACAGTTCTATCTGGTGCAGACACACAAAGACTGAAGACAACCACCCACAAAACCCAACATAAAACAGGCTACCTAAATATGGTTCCCAATCAGAGACAAACCAAAACACCTGTCTCTGATTGAGAACCATATCAGGCCAAACACAGAAATAAGAAAACATAGAAATACAAACATAGACTGCCCAACCCAACTCACGCCCCTACCATACTAAATAAAGACTAAACAAAGGAAATAAAGGTCAGAACGTGACATTTTCCTCAATGCGTTTGAGCCAATCAGCTGTGTTGTGACAAGGTAGGGGTGGTATACAGAAGATAGCCCTATTTGGTAAAAGACCAAGTTCATATTATGGAAAGAACAGCTTAAATAAGCAAAGAGTAACGACAGTCGCAAAAACCATCAAGCGCTATGATGAAACTGGCTCTCATGAGGACCGCCACAGGAAAGGAAGACCTAGAGTTACCTCTGCTGCAGAGGATAAGTTCATTAGAGTTACCAGCCTCAGAAATTGCAGCCCAAATAAATGCTTCACAGAGTACAAGTAACAGACACATCTCAACATCAACTGTTCAGAGGAGACGGTGTGAATCAGGCCTTCATGGTCAAACTGCTGCCAAAAAAACACTACTAAAGGACACCAATAAGAAGAAGAGATTTGCTTGGGCCAAGAAACACGAGCAATGGACATTAGACTGGTGGAAATCTGTCCTTTGGCCTGATGAGTCCAGATTTGAGATTTTTGGTTCCAACCGTCGTGTCTTTGTGAGACGCAGAGTAGGTGAACGGATGATCTCCGCATGTGTGGTGCCCACCATGAAGCATGGAGGAGGAGGTGTGATGGTGTGGGAGTGCTTTGCTGGTGACACTGTCTGTGATTTATTTTGAATTCAAAGCACACTTAACCAGCATGGCTACCACAGCATTCTGCAGCGATACACCATCCCATCTGGTTTGTGCTTAGTGGGACTATCATTTGTTTTTCAACAGGATAATGTCCCAACACATCTCCAGGCTGTGTAAGGTCTATTTGACCAAGAAGGAGAGTGATGGAGTGCTGCATCAGATGACCTGGCCTCCACAATCACTCGACCTCAACCCAATTGAGATGGTTTGGGATGAGTTGGACCGCAGAGTGAAGAAAAACAAGTGCTCAGCATATGTGGGAACTCCTTAAAGACTGTTGGAAAAGCATACCAGGTGAAGATGAGACAATGCCAAGAGCGTGCAAAGCTGTCATCAAGGAAAAGGGTGGCTATTTGAAGAATCTCAAATCTCAAATATATTTTGATTTGTTAAATACTTTTTTGGTTCCTACATGATTCCATATGTGTTATTTCATAGCTTTGATGTCTTCACTTTTATTCTACAATGTAGAAAATAGTAAAAATCAAGAAAAACCCTTGAATAAGTAGGTGTGTCCAAACTTTTTACTGGTACTGTAGCTTACAGCAAGCCTCCAGCATCATCATCATCATCATCATCATCATCATCATCATCATCATCATCATCATCATCATCATCATCATCACCCATCCTGTACAGGCTACAACACCATCAAGGGACAGAGCCTGGACTGGGATTTCACACTCCCACTGTAAATACACAATCTCACTGTAAATACACACTCTTCTGTAACTGGAGTTGAGAACACACAAACACTGAAATACACCAACGTATTATCGACACACCCACACACTCTCACAAACACACATACAGACAGAAAAGCATGAACCCTCATCTAAAGCTACCTCCCGGCGTGGGACAATAGAGGGATGGATGACTGTGGGTCAAACCAAACCTTGAACTATCAGGGGTGACAGGAAAACTGACAGGGAATGGATGAGGATATGGTGTGTCTGCAGTATCCAACTGTGTACAGTATGTGCACAATAAAGGACCATATGTACTGCATTAGAATTTGATGCTGCGTTGGGTTCCTGAACCCATGCCCAGGTATTGGTGTGTGTGACCATGCTGTCAGTGACTCCTACGAGACATACAGTCCTACACCTTATTACAGCACAGTCAATGTAAGAATATCCCCTATCCCCACACAATCAAGACTCACTGAAAGTGGCCTCTACCTCTTGACTATTTGACACGGACCCCCCCTCCTCTTCTCTCTCCCTCTTTTTTTCTCCTGCCTCCCAACCATCGCTCTCTCTCGACTCTCTCTCTCACACACATACACACACAAAACACAAAGCCACAACTGAAAACGGGAAACTATCGAAGTCACTACTAAAAGTATTTCCAACCTCCACACATCACACACTATTCATGTCTGGGACAGGCAGAAATGAACCAGCCAATCCCCCACTGTGTCTCAAATGTGAGATGAGGCTCATGTCCAATGACCATCTCTCTCTGCTATTCACAGCGCTGCTTTTAGCCAATCATCGTCTGCCTCCTACATGTGGTGTTGGATGCGGAACACTTGGTTTCAGAGCTCATTTCCTAGTCTGAGCTTTAAGCGGAACCATTTTTATTAGGCAAACACCATTTCTCCCTTTAATTAAACCCATACTCTGACTTCACACACAGAACTCATACAGTACTCATTCACATTCATCACGCACGCACACCCACGTTTAGGGTACACACACTTCCCCTTCAATTAAATCCACACAGACATTCTCTCGTTCACACTCTCCGAGTGTGTGTCAGATTGCCAGTCTCTCCTCCTCCTAAATCCCTTCTTCCACTAAGAGCGGTTGAGACAAGGTCTATTCTCATGACGAGGACATGGACCACGCCTCCACTTACTGTACCCCTCGATCACTAGCAGCTTATGTTGGTAAACAACATCCCCTCCGACCAGCTAGGTACCTCGTACCAGCTGTTCCTGGGTTTGTTGCGTGTGTGTGTGTTGTCTTGCGAGTGGCCATTAGTGCAGATTCATGCTGGTCTCCAGGACGGGGATGCTCTTTAACGTGTCCCTGAAGGAGGCTGTTAGGAGGTTCAGCGTGTGACTGAGACTGTTAGCCTGCCTTTAACCTGCTGTGTGTCTGTTTGTTTTTGCTATTCACTCTGTTTGTGTGCTCACTCAATCCTCCTCCTGGTATTTCCATCTGTTTGTTTGTGTATGCGTGCGTGTGTGTGTGTGTGTGTGTGTGTGTGTGTGTGTGTGTGTGTGTGTGTGTGTGTGTGTGTGTGTGTACAGTATGTATATTCATGTGTGTGTGTCTGCTAAGCCCAGGCTGCTTACTGTAGCCAAGGGGAACAGAAAAAGAGAATTTGTAAAAACATTGTTCTCATGGCGAGTTGGTGACCAGGTTTCACGCAGCGTCTGGTTTCAATTTGACTGCTTTCATTTGGAACAATGTCGCAATCAAGGTTGTTCTCGGCTGCTCGGACAAAGACGGCCCCCTGCACACAAACCAGTTCATCTACAACCATGAAAACTAAAGCTATTTACACACACACAAGCACAGAACACACACACATGCACGCAGGTCGCAGGTACGCGTGCACACACAAAAACAAACCCACACACGCACACACACACAGCTAAGAAAAAGTACTCTATTTCTCAGACACACCTGGTGTGCATTGACAGGGTCATTTCTAGTGAAGTGTTTATAACAGAGAGTCAAGTTTTTAACATGAGCCACATCCCTGGGCCAGGGCCTGCCAGGAGGCCCCTCAGCCAAATAGGACAGGAAGAGAGAGACAGAGCCCAGAATTCTTCATTAGCAGCTTTATAGTGAGAGTGGGAGAGAGCGAGAGCGAGAGAGAGATGGAGGGTGAGCGAGAGCAGGGGAGAGAAGAGAGAATGAGAGAGCGAGAAAATGAGAGAGAGAAGTCGAGAGGCAATTTAGAAAAACAGAGAGAGAGAGAGAGAGCGCTACCCAACCACGTCCATGTGTGTGATAAAAAGGTTGTAATAATAAGCAGTGTATTATTTCAGGGTGTGTGTTAGTTTGAGAAGGTAACGAGTGGGCCAAACTAAAAGCAGCTCTAATTATGAGCTATGTGGCTGGGGAGGACTGTGTGTGTAGCTTCAAGGTCAGAGAAACTCAAACTGGGGGAGGTACACTGTGGTCTGGAGGTACAGAGCTAATTCATCATCCGAAGGAGCTGGCCACAAACGCTGCTGCCACACAGAGACCAATCCATACAGAGAGACCAGTTCAGGGGCGGACGGGGACATGAATTCGGCCCTGAATTTTATCTACACCAGCCCACATCACCGCGCCGCAAACTAACTCCCTCCCCCATGTGTGTGTGTGTGTGTGTATGTGTATGGCCCCATCCCCACACATACACCCTGGCTCTACACACCCTGCCTAGACACGGGCAGTAGTGCTGATACAGAACATTGCAAGTACAGCATTTCTCAACCCTTTCTGTACCCGTGTCTGGCGAGACATGGTCGTCCTCCTCTTTTTTAACCAGCTCATGTTTAAAACATTATACAATATGTAAAAACCCCACTGGAGATACAACTACTATAGCTGTGCCTCTGCTCTAGCCATTTTGCAGCTCTGTGCTTCTTCTTGTTCTCTGTCTGTCTGTCTGTCTGTCTGTCTGTCTGTCTGTCTGTCTGTCTGTCTGTCTGTCTGTCTGTCTGTCTGTTTTATTAGCAATTACGTAGTCATCCTGTAGTGGTTATATCTTGGAGTTGAAAGAGTGTGAGTATTGCATGTGAGAATGTGACAGAGGAAATGTTTGTTTTCCTGTGTGTGTGTGTTTGTGTGTTACCAAAACCTGTATGATGACAAATCTTCTCTTATCAATTTAGTTGTGTATAGCAGTAAGAAAGAAAAAATCAACAATTATATTTACCCAGAGGACATCATAAGGGCTTTGCCGTTAATAACACTACTATTATTATGTTGGCCGTCCGTCCGTCCGTCCGTCCGTCCGTCTATCTAAGCCTTATACGTTATAAAAGCCAAGCTAATGACTTAGAGGCTATATTTAAGCAATAAGGCCTGAGGGGGTGTGATATATTGCCAATATACCATGGCTATGGGCTGTTCTTACCCACGACGCAACGTGGAGTGCCTGGATACAGCCTTTAGCCGTGGTATATTGGCCATATACCACAAACCCGAGGTGCCTTATTGCTATTATAAACTGATGACCAAAATAATTGGTATATGTACCACGGCTTTCAGCCAATCAGCATTCAGGGATCGAACCACCCAGTTTATAATGCAAATTAGTGCATGTCATGTGTGTTTCCCTGAATCAACACCTACCCTAAGTGTTATTTACTATTCCAGGGCTCCAGACTAACATGTTAACTGAATCAACACCTACCCTAAGTGTTATTTACTATTCCATGGCTCCAGACTAACATGTTACCCTGAATCAACACCTACCTTAAGTGTTAATTAGGTGTTAAGATGGTGCCGGAGAAGAAGGCTGACATTTTATGTGTTCCTATCCAATTGTGTTTATTGTTTGTTTCTTTGCGTTGTTTGTAAATTATTTTGTAACTTATTTTGTACATAATGTTGCTGCTACCATCTTGTATGACCGAAAATAACTTCTGGACATCAGAACTGCGATTACTCACCACGAACTGGCAGAATCCTTTTTTCCCTTTAACATGTCCGACAAGCCCGACGTGAATGATATACTGGTTCACTGGGAACAGGCCCAGATCCCTGTCATTTGCGTAAAGAGAAGGTGGAGAAAAAGGGGCCGGAGGGCGGGCTGCCTTCTGAGAATTCGTAGGCAATCGAATATACCCCCACTGTCTTCCATTCTGCTAGCAAACGTGCAACTTTTGGAAAATGAAATCTATGACCTACGCGGAAGAACGACTACCAACGGTACATTCAAAACTGTAACATCTTATGCTTCATGGAGTCGTGACTGAACGACGACATTATCAACATACAGCTGGCTGGTTATATGCTGTATCGGCAGGATAGAACAGCGGCGCCTGGTAAGAGAAGGGACGGCCGACTATGTATTTTTGTAAATAACAGCTCGTGCACGATGTCTAAGGAAGTCTCAAGGTTTTGCTCGCCTGAGGTAGAGTACTTCATGATAAGCTGTAGACCACACTATCTACCTAGAGAGTTTTCATCTGTATTTTGCTCATCTGTATTTTGCTCGTATCGTAGCTGTCTACATACCACCACAGACTGATGCTGGCACTAAGACCGCACTCAATGAGCTATATTCCGCTATAAGCAAACAGGAAAACGCTCACCCAGAGGTGGCGCTCCTAGTGGCCGGGGACTTTAATGCAGGGAAACGTAAAATATGTCTTACCAACTTTCTATCAGCATGTTAAATGTGCAACCAGAGGGGAAAAAAACTCTGGACCACCTTTACTCCACACACAGAGACGTATACAAAGCTCTCCATTGCCCTCCATTCGGCAAATCTGACCATAATTCTATCTTGCTTACAAGCAAAACTTAAAGCAGGAAGCACCAGTGACTCAATCAATGAAAAAGTGGTCAGATGAAGCAGATGATAAGCTACAGGACTGTTTTGCTAGCACAGACTGGAATATGTTCTGGGATTCCTCCGATGGCACTGAGGAGTACACCACCTCAGTCATTGGTGTCATAAATAAGTGCATCGATGACGTCATCCTCACAGCGACCGTACGTACATACCCCAACCAGAAGCCATAGATTACAGGCAACATCCACACTGAGCTAAAGGCTAGAGCTGCCGCTTTCAAGGAGCGGGGCTCTAACCCGGAAGCTTATAAGAAATCCCACTACGCCCTCCGACAAACCATCAAACAGGCAAAGCATCAATACAGGACTAAGATCGAATCATACTACAACGGCTCTGACGTTCGTCGGATGTGGCAGAGCTTGCAAACCATTATAGACTACAAAGGGAAGCACAGCCGAGAGCTGCCCAGTGACACGAGCCTACCATACGAGCTAAACTACTTTGGCTCGCTTTGAGGCAAATAACACTGAAACATGCATGAGAGCACCAGCTGTTCCGGAAGACTGTGTGATCATGCTCTCTGCAGCCGATGTGAGTAAGACCTTCAAAAAGGTCAACATTCACAAGGCCGCAGGGCCAGACAGATTACCAGGACGTGTACTGCGAGCATGTGCTGACCAACTGGCAAGTGTCTTCACTGACATTTTCAACGTATCCCTGTACGAGTCTGTAATACCAACATGTTTTAAGCAGACCACCATAGGCCCTGTGCCGAAGAACACTAAGGTAACCTGCCTAAATGACTACCAACCCGTAGCTCTCACGTCTGTTGCCATGAAGTGCTTTGAAAAGCTGGTCATGGCTCACATCAACACCATTATCCCAGAAACCCTAGACCCACTCCAATTTGCATACCGCCCTAACAGATCCACAGATGATGCAATCTCTATTGCACTCCACACTGCCCTTTCCCACCAGGACAAAAGGAACACCTATGTAAGAATGCTATTCAATGACTACAGCTCAGCATTCAACACCATAGTGCCCTCAAAGCTCATCACTAAGCTAAGGACCCTGGGACTAAACACCTCCCTCTGCCAATGGATCCTGGACTTCCTGACGGGCCGCTCCCAGTTGGTAAGGGTAGGTAACAACACATCCGCCATGCTGATCCTCAACACAGGGGCCCCTCAGGGGTGTGTTCTCAGTCCCCTCCTGTACTCCCTGTTCACTCATGACTGCACGGCCCGGCACGACTCCAACGCCATCATTAAGTTTGCCGATGACACAACAGTGGTAGGCCTGATCACCGACAACGACGAGACAGCCTATAGGGAGGAGGTCAGAGACCTGGCCGTGTGGTGCCAGGACAACAACTTCTCCCTCAATGTGATCATGACAAAGGAGATGATTTTAGAATACATTTAACATTTACATTTAAGTCATTTAGCAGACGCTCTTATCCAGAGCGACTTACAGGAAAAAGAGGACCGAGCACACCCCCATTCTCATCAACGGGGCTGTAATGGAGCAAGTTGAGAGCTTCAAGTGCCTTGGTGTCCACACCACCAACAAACTAACATGGTCCAAGCACACCAAGACAGTCGTGAAGAGGGCACAACAAAACCTATTCCCCCTCAGGAGACTGGAAAGATTTGGCATGGGTCCTCAGATCATCAAAAGGTTCTACAGCTGCACATTCGAGAGCATCCTGACTGGTTGCATCACTGCCTGGTATGGCAACCGCTCGGCTTCCAACCGCAAGGCACTACAGAGGGTAGTGCGTACGGCCCAGTACATCACTGGGGCAAAGCTTCCTGCCATTCAGGACCTCTATACCAGGCGGTGTCTGAGGAAGGCCCTAAAAAGGATTAACGACTCCAGCCACCCTAGTCATAGACTGTTCTCTCTGCTACCGCACGGCAAGCGGTACCGGAGCGCCAATTCCAGTCTCCAAGAGGCTTCTAAACAGCTTCTACCCCCAAGCCATAAGACTCCTGAACATCTAATCAAATGGCTACCCAGTCTATTTGCATTGCCACCCTTCTTTTATACTCTCTGTTGTTATTATCTATGCAAAGTCACTTTAATAACTCTACCTACATGTACATATTACCTCAATTACCCCGACTAACCGGTGCCCCCACACATTGACCCTGTACCGGTACACCCCCTGTATATAGTCTTGCTATTGTTATTTTACGGCTGCTCTTTAATTACTTGTTATGTTTATTTCTTATGCTTATATATTTTGTAAATGCATTGTTGGTTAGGGTAAGCATTTCACTGTAAGGTCTACACCTGTTTTATTTGGCACATGTGACTAATACAATTTGATTTGATTTGCTTTGAATTACTATTACAGGGCTCCAGAGTTAAATGTTACCCTGAATCAACACCTACCCTAAGTGTTAATTACTATTACAGGGCTCCAGAGTTAAATGTTCCCCTGAATCAACACCTACCCTAAGTGTTAATTACTATTACAGGGCGCTAGACTAACATTTTCCCCGGAATCAACACCTACCCTAAGTGTTAATTACTATTATAGGGCCCCATAGTTAAATGTTCCCCTGAATCAACAGCTACCCTAAGGTGTTAATTACTATTACAGGGCTCTAGACTAACATTTTCCCCTGAATCAACACCTACCCTAAGTGTTAATTACTATTACACGGCTCTCGACTAACATTTTCCCCTGAATCAACACCTACCCTAAGTGTTAATTACTATTACATGGCTCCAGAGTTAAACGTTCCTCTGATTCAACACCTACCCTAAGTGTTAATTGTTATTACGGGACTCTAGACTAACATGTCCCCTGAATCAACACCTACCCTAAGTGTTAATTACTATTACAGGGCTCTAGACTAATATTTTCCCCTGAATCAACACCTACACTAAGTGTTAATTTCTATTACAGTGTCACGAATCCCGCTTCCTGAGTCTGGGTTTGCCTGTGTGTCTGTCCTGGAGTGTGTTTCAGGTGTCCTGGAACGCACCCTGTCTGGTTGCCGGGCGAATTAGCTCGTTGGGAGATTGATGTTCACCCGCACCTGTTTCCCATCAGTAATCTGCACACCTGTCCTGATCATCATCTCTCCCCTTCAAAAGCTCTGACCTGACTTCCATTCCCTGCCGGATCGTTAGCCATGAACAGTATGTTGTGCCTTAGTACCAGACTCCAGTTGGATAGTATTTGTTTTGTTGTTTTCATTTACGTATTGCTTGCCTTGAACTTACCTCCGTTTGTTTTGCCTTCAGTTACTCACCTGGATCATTCACTCCATTCCCGCCTGGTTGACAGAGGATTCAACTACTACATTGGATTCACCTATTTCCTCTCATCTATTCACCACCGCTGCCCGCTACACCATCTGGATATATCTACCCTTTCACATTTAATTGTAAATAAATACTCACCTTCTTCCTACGCTCCTTGTCCTGGTCTGCTTCTGGGTTCGATCTTGAAAGAACGTGACAGAACGATCCGGCCAGTGATGAACCCAGCGGACCTGGACTCCGTTTGCCATGCCATTACCCAGCAGGGGAAGACATTGGGACAACACAATACGGCGCTACAGGAGATAGCGAGTTCGATCCAGAACTTATCTGCTAGCTTGACACAAATCCAGGATCAGCTCAGTTTGCCGGCGATTCATTCACCACCGGTTTCACCCATCTCACCTGCCGTGTCTGGAGCGGTTTCATTCCGTGAACCCAAGGTACCGACGCCTGATAAATATGAAGGGGATTTGGGAAAATGCCGTTCGTTTCTTATGCAGTGTGGGTTAGTGTTTGATCTACAGCCCCATTCTTACGCCACTGACAAGGCTAGGATAGCCTTTGTTATTGAACTGCTGCGTGGAAGAGCTCTGGAATGGGCTTCAGACGTTTGGGAACGACAGGGAACCTGCACGGCTTCATATCAGGAGTTCACGGGAGAGATGAGAAAGCTTTTTGATCATCCAGTCCGAGGTAAGGACGCAGCTAAACGTTTGTTCTCTCTTCGCCAAGGAGCTCGCAGTGTGGCAGATTTTATGATTGAGTTCAGGACATTGGCTGTGGAGAGTGGTTGGAATGAGGAGTCACTACAAGCGTTTTTTTACAAGAGGTTGTCAGAGGAACTTAAGGACGAGCTGATATCTTATCCAGAGCCTAGTGACCTAGACAGCTTGGTCGCTTTATCTATTCGGGTAGATAATAGAGTCCGAGAGAGAAGGAGGGAGAAGCAGTGGGGCCCATCCAATCAATCTGCAACTCGGTTACCATTCGGTTCAGGAGGTGAACTAGGACGTATTGATCGTTATTCTCCAAACGGGATTAGTGGAGGGGTCTTGCCACCAGATTCTGAACCAATGCAAGTGGGGCGACACGGGCTAACTAAGGAGGAGCGCCAACGTAGACGTGAGACCAATAGCTGTTTCTACTGTGGTAGATCTGGACATTACATCTCCGCTTGTCCACAGCGCCCGTTAAACTGCCCGGCTCGCTAGTTTTGGGAGGAATTTTAGCGAGCCAGTTTCAATCTCTCAAGGATCTTGTCAGACCCCGTTTTCCTGCGACCCTTATGAATAAGGATCAGAGCTTTGACATGAACGCTTTTATCGATTCAGGTGCCGATGGCAGCTTTATGGATGCCGACTTGGTGGAACAGCTGGGGCTTTCCAAGGAGCAATTGCCGGAAGCCATTGAAGCAACCACTCTGAACGGCAGTAGTCTGGCACGGATCACTATGAGGACTGAACCGGTTAAGATGTTGGTGTCGGGGAATCATTCAGAGTTTATTTCCTTCTTCATTCTGTCCTCGCCCCATGTTCCTCTGGTTCTTGGTTACCCCTGGCTGAAGGAACACAATCCCTCGTTTGATTGGGTGACGGGGAAGGTAACTAGTTGGAGCATTGATTGTCATGCTAACTGCCTTAGGACTGCCTGTTCTCCTGCTGTTTCCAGTCAGGTCAGTGACTCTGCTCCTCCTGATTTGTCCCTGGTTCCAGAAACATATCACGAGTTGGGTGAGGTATTCAGTAAACAGAAGGCTCTGTCCCTTCCTCCCCACCGACCTTATGATTGTGCGATTAATCTGTTTCCTGGAGCTGCCTTTCCCAAGGGACGGTTATACAGTATCTCTCGACCTGAACGTGAGGCCTTGGAGACCTACATCAAGGAGTCTCTAGCTGCAGGTCTCATTCGGCCATCGTCATCACCTCTGGGAGCAGGATTTTTTTTTTGTGAGCAAGAAGGATGGCTCTCTTCGACCGTGTATTGATTATCGGGGTTTGAATGATATTACGGTTAAGAACAAGTATCCCCTGCCCTTGATGAGCTCGGCTTTCGATTCCTTACAGGGTGCTACGGTTTTTACGAAGCTTGATTTACGTAATGCTTATCATTTGGTTCGGATCAAGGAGGGGGACGAGTGGTTGACTGGGTTCAATACTCCGATGGGACATTTTGAGTACCAGGTGATGCCGTTTGGACTGACCAACGCTCCGGCTGTGTTCCAAAGTATGGTGAATGACGTTCTGAGAGATATGATTGGTATTTTTGTGTTCGTTTACCTGGATGATATCCTCATCTTCTCGAAGGAGCTTTCTAGCCACGTTCTGCATGTCAAGCAGGTCCTGCAGCGGTTATTGGAGAACCGTCTGTTCGTGAAGGCTGAGAAGTGTGATTTTCACGCCCACACGACGTCCTTCCTCGGGTACATCATATCCAGGGGAGAGATCAAGATGGACCAAGAGAAGGTTCGGGCGGTTCGGGATTGGGTCCAGCCCGGTACAAGATTGCAGCTCCAGAGATTTCTGGGGTTTGAGAATTTTTATCGGAGGTTTATCCGTGATTACAGCCGGGTGGCTGCACCTTTAACTGCCCTGACGTCTTGCACCAGAAAGTTCTGTTGGACTCCTGAGGCAGACCGAGCATTTCTGGACTTGAAGAGCCGATTCACTAACGCCCCGATTCTCTCTCAACCTGACACTTCCCGTCAGTTCGTTGTGGAAGTGGATGCTTCTGATGTGGGTGTGGGCGCCATCCTGTCCCAGCGTAGCTCCACTGACGGTAAACTCCATCCCTGCGCTTTCTACTCTTGTCGTCTTTCTCCAGCTGAAAGAAATTACGATGTGGGTAACCGGGAGCTTCTCGCTGTGAAGCTTGCCTTGGAGGAGTGGCGTCACTGGTTGGAGGGAGCGGAGCAACCGTTTGTGGTTTGGACTGACTACAAGAATCTGGCTTACGTGCAATCGGCTAAACGTCTCAACGCCCGTCAGGCCAGGTGGGCTTTGTTTTTTGGACGTTTCAATTTTTCCCTGACGTTCCGACCTGGGTCGAGGAACGGGAAGGCGGACGCCCTGTCCCGGATGTTCTCTAAGACGGAGGAGAGTGGGGTCAAGACTGAGACGATTCTTCCCCAGAATGTTGTCGTGGGAGCCGTTACATGGAGGATAGAGGAGGATGTGATGGCGGCCCTTCGGACGCAGCCCGGCCCCGGTAACGGTCCACCCGGTCGGTTGTTCGTACCCGAGTCGGTCCGTTCTGCTGTCCTTCAGTGGTCCCACGCCAGCAAGATAGCTTGTCACCCTGGCGTTGCTCGGACTATGGCATTACTGCGCAGACGTTTTTGGTGGCCTGCCATGGGAGAAGATACCCGGAGGTTTGTTGCCGCATGTCCTGTTTGTGCCCAGAACAAAAGTACCAATCGGCCCAGCTCTGGGCTTCTTCACCCCCTACCTATTCCTCGGCGACCTTGGTCGCATCTGGCCCTGGATTTTGTCACGGGATTGCCCCCTTCTGTTGGGAACACGGTCATTCTGACCATTGTGGACAGATTCAGCAAGTTTGCTCATTTTGTCCCTCTCTCCAAGCTTCCATCGGCTACGGAGACGTCCGAGATCCTGGTTAGGGAGGTTTTCAGGGTTCACGGATTGCCCAGTGACATTGTTTCTGACCGTGGTCCTCAGTTTACCTCTGCTGTCTGGAAATCCTTCTGTTTGGCCATTGGAGCTACAGTCAGTCTCACTTCTGGATTTCACCCACAATCTAATGGTCAGGCGGAGAGAGCCAACCAGAAGATGGAGTCCACGCTGCGTTGTCTTGTCTCCTCTGATCCTACCTCTTGGTCATCTCAATTACCCTGGGTTGAGTATGCCCATAATACCCTTCCTTCATCTGCCACTGGGATGTCCCCCTTCCAATGCCTTTACGGATACCAACCTCCTTTGTTTATCTCTCGGTTCCCTCTGTCCAGACCCACATTCGTCGTTGCCACCGGACCTGGCATCGGGCCAGGAAGGCTCTCCTTAGAGTTTCTGACCGGTATCAGATCCAGGCGAATCGTCGCCGTATTCCTGCCCCAGCTTATACGGTTGGAGATAAGGTTTGGTTGGCTACACGGGATCTTCCTCTACGGACGGAGTCAAGGAAGTTGTCACCGAAGTTCATTGGTCCGTTTGTAGTGGAGAGAATCATTAATCCTGTGGTGGTTCGACTCAAGTTGCCTGCAACACTTAGAGTGCATCCCACTTTTCATGTCTCCGGTCTCAAGCCGGTTCACCTCAGTCCTCTGTTGCCTCCTCCTCCTCGTCCTCCTCCTCCTCGGATGATCGGAGGTGGTCCTGTCTACACGGTGCGCCGCATCATGGACTCCAGACGGCGGGATCGAGGGTACCAGTATCTAGTGGATTGGGAAGGATATGGTCCAGAGGAGAGGAGTTGGATTCCTCGGCGTCAGATCCTGGATGACAACCTGCTTCGTGACTTCTACCGCCTCCATCCTGGCGCTCCAGGTAGTCCGCCCGGTGGCGTTCGTCGGAGGGGGGGTACTGTCACGAATCCCGCTTCCTGAGTCTGGGTTTGCCTGTGTGTCTGTCCTGGAGTGTGTTTCAGGTGTCCTGGAACGCACCCTGTCTGGTTGCCGGGCGAATTAGCTCGTTGGGAGATTGATGTTCACCCGCACCTGTTTCCCATCAGTAATCTGCACACCTGTCCTGATCATCATCTCTCCCCTTCAAAAGCTCTGACCTGACTTCCATTCCCTGCCGGATCGTTAGCCATGAACAGTATGTTGTGCCTTAGTACCAGATTCCAGTTGGATAGTATTTGTTTTGTTGTTTTCATTTACGTATTGCTTGCCTTGAACTTACCTCTGTTTGTTTTGCCTTCAGTTACTCACCTGGATCATTCACTCCATTCCCGCCTGGTTGACAGAGGATTCAACTACTACATTGGATTCACCTATTTCCTCTCATCTATTCACCACCGCTGCCCGCTACGCCATCTGGATATATCTACCCTTTCACATTTAATTGTAAATAAATACTCACCTTCTTCCTACGCTCCTTGTCCTGGTCTGCTTCTGGGTTCGATCTTGAAAGAACGTGACATACAGGGCTCCAGAGTTAAATGTTCCCCTGAATCAACACCTACCCTAAGTGTTAATTACTATTGCAGGGCTCTAGACTAACATTTTCCCCTGAATCAACACCTACCCTAAGTGTTAATTTCTATTACAGGGCTCCAGAGTTAAATGTTCCCCTGAATCAACACCTACCCTAAGTGTTAAATACTATTACAGGGCTCTAGACTAACATTTTCCCCTGGTGTCACTGGCACCAGCCCATGATTTGGTCAAAACCCAGAAATCATCTTATAGTACTTTATTAAGAAGTATAATAAATAGACTACTGAGGTATTGAATGAGTTGGTTTCATCTAACACGTCCAAGCAGGAATGCATGATTCAAGATATTTTGATGTGCAACCTAGTCCGGTGATGAATTTTGGGTTGACAATTAGACTATATTTGCTATATTTTACTGTCAGAATAGGACTCCAGAATTTCCAGATGTTCATTTTGTTCAATAGAGATGAATTACATACATCTTTATGTGCACTAACTAATATCATATGCTAATTGATTTGGGATTCAACAGCTAAGAAAGTGGAAACTTAAAACACATTAACTAGATCGCTAACTCTAAATGTAATACCCACTGCTAGTAGCCATGTATTCATCCAACAGCAAATTGAATGTCCTAAAAAAACATTGCAGTCATAGGCTAATACCCATGAGACCTATGAAGCTGCCAAAGCTGTGTTTTTCCCGCAATTGCATTTAAAAAAAATGTATAGTATCAGAATGAATTTTTTCTCTCGAGTGCATGGGGAGAGAGGAGAGTGGCTCACTCATCACTGCAGCAGCCCCAGCCAGGGCACATGGCAGACACTTTCATTAGAGGAATCACGAGGATAAGGCACATTACTGTTTGACCAAATCACAGTTTTAGCCACCCCCCCCCCAAATAGTAAGTTTTAAGTGAGGTGACAATGTAGAATGTGCTCTTTCTATGTTTATAGGCACCCATTGCGTTTTTTTACGATCAGTGATCATGGCTATCCAACTGATGACAGAGTTGGAGAAGGTCTCTTTGCTGATGCCGAGTTTGACTTTGATTGTGTGACCTCAGCTCAGCCTATCAGAAAACCGGCCCGCCTTTGCCCACTGATCTGCCAAAAGCTCATTATAGATTAGTGTAACAGCGAAATTTCGCAAACATCTTAACAGGCTCACGGGTTTTAGTTTTACACAAAAAACATTTTTGTGTGTGCCAATTTTGACCAGCCCACCTAACTCAAAAATTGTCCAGAACATCTGGCATTTCTCAGAATTGCCAAATGGCCAATCCGCCCCTGGACCAGTTCCAGAGAGACCAGCTCAGACCTCTAGACTGTAATGTTTTCACAAAGTACAGTGCAAGTAGGCAGGGATCAGCAAAGCTAAGATAGTACACAGGCACCAGGCGAGAGGTCAAAGGGCGCGCACACACATACGCACAGACACACACTCTCTCGCTCACCCTGTGATTCTGCAGCAGGTTCCCACAGTCGCCTCAGTGTTTGTGTAGTCTGTTACATGTGACTTGACAGGGTGTGTGTCTGAGTGTTTGTGTGAAGCGGGGAGAGAAATGGGGTGTGAAGTCTCTGACAGAGTCCTCCTGCCATCAGCAGCACAGAGATATAAACAACAAGCGCCTTCTCCATCTCTACTTAAGTTAAATAAAGGTTAAATGAAATAAAATGAAATACTTACCATATGAATTAAGTAACTGGGGTCATTCTAATATCAGTATAGACGGGTTGGCTGACAACCTTGCGGAAATGATGCGCGCGCATTGTGGCTGGAAGCTGCGTGTTGTTATGATTCTGAACGGTCAGATAGCTAGCACCAATGACAAGAAGCTGCCATGAGGGGAAACGTAGGTGGCTCGTTTGATCTATTTTGATCAATTTCTTGATATCATGTCTTGTTCTGATGTGTTTTGACTGATTTCATGTCAATGCTAATATGGAAGAAAAAAACCCCCAATGAGACCAAAATGGCGCCGGAAGAAATGGCAGCAGTTTTACGGGCGCCCAACCAATTGTGCTAACATGTGTTTTTTTTCACGTTATTTGTAACTTATTTTGTACATAATGTTTCTGCAACTGTATTTTACGGCAAAAAAGAGCTTCTGGATATCAGGACAGCGATCACTCACCTCGGATTAGACAAAGATTTTTTCTTCAACAAGCAAGACGCACAAGACATTCTCCAAACACCTGACAGGGCCGACATCCCCATTGTTTGCAAGAGGAAGCGACGCAGGTACAGAGGACAAAGAGCCAGATGCCTTGTCAGGACCCGGAAAAGGCGAGTGGGAAAGCTGTCGTTACCGTTAATACTACTCGCCAACGTGCAATCATTGGACAATAAACTAGACGAGGTACGATCACGAATATTCTACCAACGGGACATCAAAAATGGTAATATCCTATGTTTCACGGAATTGTGGCTGAATGACAACATGGATATTCAGCTAGCGGGATATACGCTGCACCGGCAGGATAGAACAGCACACTCCAGTAAGACAAGGGGTGGGCGGTCTGTGCATATTTGTAAACAACAGCTGGTGCACGAAATCTAAGAAAGTCTCTAGATTTTGCTCGCCTGAAGTAGAGTATATTGTGATAAATTGCAGGCCACTACTTGCCTAGAGAGTTGTCTGTTTATTTACCACCACAGACAGATGCTGGCACTAAGACCGCACTCAGTCAGCTGTATAAGGAAATAATCAAACAGGAAACCACTCACCCAGAGGTGGCGCTCCTAGTGGCCGGAGACTTTAATGCAGGGAAACTTAAATCAGTTCTACCAAATTTCCATCAACATGCTAAATGTGCAACCAGAGGGGAAGAAATAGTAGATCACCTGTACTCCACACACAGAGACACATACAAAGCTCTCCCTCGCACTCCATTTGGTAAATCCGACCACAACTCTATCCTCCAGATTCCTGCTTACAAGCAAAACTACAGGACTGTTTTGCAATCACAGACTGGAACATGTTTTGGGATTCTTCCGATGGCATTGAGAAGTACACCACATCAGTCACTGACTTTATCAATAAGTGCATCGAGGTCGTCGTCCCCACAGTGACTGTACGTACATATCCCAACCAGAAGCTATGGATTACAGGCAACATTCGCACTGAGCTAAAGGGTAGATCTGCTGCTTTCAAGGTGCGGGACTCTAACCCGGAAGCTTACGAGAAATCCTGCTAACCCCTGCGACAAACAATCAAACAGGCAAAACGTCAATACAGGGCTAAGATTGAATCATACTACACCGGCTCCGATGCTCATCTTGTGTGGCAGGGCTTGCAAACTATTACAGACTACAACGGGAAGCACAGCTGCGAGCTGCCCAGTAACACAAGCCTACCAGACGAGCTAAATCACTTCTATGCTCGCTTCGAGGCAAGCAACACTGAGGCATGCATGAGAGCATCAGCTGTTCCGGACAACTGTGTGATCACGCTCTCCGTACCCGGCGTGAGTATGACCTTTAACCTCTTTAGGGTAGGCGGCAGTATTTTCACGTCCGGATGAAAAGCGTAAACTGCCTGTTACTCAGGCCCAGAAGCTAGGATATGCAGATAATTGGTAGACTTGGATAGAAAACACTCTAAAGTTTCTAAAAGTGTGAAAATAATGCCTGTGAGTATAACAGAACTGATATGGCAGGCGAAACCCCAAGGACAAACCATCATAAAAAAAAGAATTTCAGCCTACCACTGTTTCCAATGGCTTTCATGTTTATTATGAGGCAAAGTCCTCCCAGATTGCAGTTCCTAGGGCTTCCACTACATGTGGAAGTCTTTTGAAAGAGTTTCAGGCTGGTTCTTGGAAAAATGAGCTAGAAGTTGTAGTTTTTCTATGTGGCTCCCATTTTGGCTATAGTGTTTCCATGCGCATGGATGAAAGCGCGTTCTTCGTTATTTATCTCCGGTAATGAACATACTATTCTCCGTCTTAAATGTTATCGTATATTTACGTATTAGGGTACCTGAGGTTTGATTATAAACGTTGTTTGACTTGTTTGGAATAGTTTATTGGTAACGTTTGGGATTCATTTTATGTGCATTTTGAAGGAGGGAAACCGGTGGATTATTGAATGAAGCGCGCCAGCTAAACTGAGTTTTTATGGATATAAAGAAGGACATTATCGAACAAAAGGACCATTTGCATTGTGTGCCCCCCCATCCCCTATTTTTATGCTGCTAGCACTCTCTGTTTATCATATATGCATAGTCACTTTAACTATACATTCATGTACATACTACCTCAATTGGGCCGACCAACCAGTGCTCCCGCACATTGACTAACCGGGCTATTTGCATTGTGTCCCACCCACCACACCTCTTTTACGCTACTACTACTCTCTGTTCATCATATATGCATAGTCACTTTAACCATATCTACATGTACATACTACCTCAATCAGCCTGACGAACCGGTGTCCGTATGTATCCTCACTACTTTTATAGCCTCGCTACTGTATATAGCCTGTCTTTTTACTGTTGTTTTATTTCTTTACCTACCTATTGTTCACCTAATACCTTTTTTAAACTATTGGTTAGAGCCTGTAAGTAAACATTTCACTGTAAGGTCTACATTTGTTGTATTCGGCGCACGTGACAAATAAACTTTGATTTGAGTTGAGTTGACAAACAACTGTAAAAATCTATTTGAGAGACATGTGCTCACTGTGTAAATATATTTACAGTGCATATGGAAAGTATTCAGACCCCTTTACTTTTCCCACATTTTATTACTTAACCTGTTGGGGATGGGGGCGCTGTTTAGACTATTTATGCTAATGTGGCTAATTTTTTAAACGGCTTCCCACAAAATCCTTGATCGTACAATATGCATATTATTATTATTATTGGATAGAAAACAGTCTATAGTTTCTATAGGAGTTGAAATTTTGTCTCTAAGTGGAACAGAGCCCATTCTACAGCAATTTCCCTGACATGGAGTCAGATTTGAGAAACGTTGGCCACTTTTCTGAAGTCATTTAAAAGGGCTCTGTCGTTGCTATGACTATACGGACACTTCTTACGTCTTCCCCTGGATGCCTTTACGTGATGACGATTCCAACGGGCTCGATTGCTCGTTCACAGGCCCTACAAATGAAAAAAACCTTTAGCTAGCAAGTCTTTTCTTGCTGCGTAACGCGCGTGGAAGACACCGACCCTCTCCTGTTCCAAGCGTTAGTTTAGCCTGTTATATTTCTCCGGTCATCTTTTCACTCGTTATAGGAGTTACAAACATCACAAAGTAGTTAATTTAAAGCGTTTTATAGCAATTATATCCGTTTAGTGCGATTTTGGGACATTTATTTTTGCAACGATGTGAAAAGTTGGGTGCGCTTTTCAGTTCATCCCGAACGTAGTTGACATTTCCACATGGCAAGAGGACAGCTTTCCACCAAAAGACGATTTCTCCCAAGAAAGGATCCTTTGCCCAAGATACTGATGGAAGAACAGCTCAAGGTAGGACATTTTTATTATGATAAATCGTGTTTCTGTCGAAACATTTTAGTGGCTTAGGACGCCATGTTTTTTGACGTAGCTTCGCTTGGCGCAAACTGTATTGAAAAGTAAGGATAAATTAAAAAATGTAATAACGCAATTGTATTAAGAATTAAATTGTCTATCAATCCCTGTCCACCCTATATTTTTTAGTCACGTTTATGAGTATTTATGTATAAGAGTAGATCACTGTCTAAGTGGCGCAAGGACGTTTTCTTTACCAGCTTGTCTACATTTCACATTGTCTAACCATGATTTTGGTGGCTAAATATAAACATTTTCGATCAAACTGTATATGCATGTTGTAATGTGATGTTACAGGAGTGTCATCGGAAGAATTCTGAGAAGGTTAGTGAAAAAATTAATATCTTTTGGCGATGTTGACTTTTATCGCTCACTTTGGCTAGAATCAATGCTGGGCTGCTAATTGCTATGTGCTAAGCTAATATAACGATTTATTGTGTTTTCGCTGTAAGACACTTAGAAAATCTGAAATATTGTCTGTATTCACAGGATCTGTGTCTTTCGATTCGTGTATGCTGTGTATTTTTACGAAATGTTTGATGATTAGTAGTTAGGTAAACACGTTGCTCATTGTAATTATTCTAGTCCATTTGTGACGGTGGGTGCAATTGTAAACTATGCCATATACCTGAAATATGCACTTTTTTCTAACAAAACCTATCCCATACCATAAATATGTTATCAGACTGTCATCTAATGAGTTTTTTTGTTGGTTAGGGGCTATAAATATCTTAGTATAGACGAATTGGTGATGGCTACTGGTGTTGGTGGACAAATAAAAGATGGTGGAATATGCTAATGTGTTTTTAGGTAATAGATGTACATCTTTACATATTGTGTCTTCCCTGTAAAACATTTTAAAAATCGGAAATGTTGACTGGATTCATAAGATCTGTGTCTTTCATTAGCTGTATTGGACTTTAATGTGTGAAAGTTAAATATTTTAAAAAAATATTTTTTTTGAATTTCGCGGCACTGGTTTTTCAGTGGGGGGGGGGGGGGTGTGCCGCTAGCGCCACGCTGATCCTAGACAGGTTAACAGCCTTATTCTAAAATGGATTAAATTGTTTTTCCCCTCATCAATCTACACACAATATCCCATAATGACAAAGCAAAAACAGGTTTTCATAAATTTTTACAAATGTATAATTTAAAAAAAATCACATTTACATAAGTATTCAAACCCTTTACTCAGTACTTTGTTGAAGAACCTTTGACAGCGATTACAGCCTCAAGTCTTCTTGGGTATGACGCTACAAGTTTGGCACACCTGTATTTGGGGAGTTTCTCCCATCTTCTCTGCAGATCCTCTCAAGCGCCGTCAGGTTGGATGGGGAGCGTCACTGCACCGCTATTTTCAGGTCTCTCCAGAGATGTCAAGGACATTCAGAGACTTGTCCCGAAGCCACTCCTGCGTTGTCTTGGCTGTGTGCTTAGGGTTGTTGTCCTGTTGGAAGGTGAACCTTTGCCCCAGTCTAAGGTCCTGAGCTCTCTGGAGCAGGATGCGGCCACCACCATGCTTCGCCGTAGGGATGGTGCCAAGTATCCTCCAGACATGACACTTGGCATTCAGGCCAAAGAGTTCAACCTTGGTTTCATCAGACCAGAGAATCTTGTTTCTCATGTTCTGAGAGTCTCTAGGTGCCTTTTAGCAAACTCCAAGCGGGCTGTCATGTGCCTTTTACTGAGGAGTGGCTTCCGTCTGGCACCTCTACCATAAAGGCCTGATTGGTGGATGGTTGTCCTTCTGGAAGGTTCTCCCATCTCCACAGAGGAACTCTGGAGCTCTGTCAGAGTGACCATCGGGTTCTTGGTCACCTCCCTGACCAAGGCCCTTCTCCCCTGATTGCTTAGTTTGGCCGGTTGGCCAGCTCTAGGAAGAGTCTTGGTGGTTCCAAACCTCTTCCATTTAAGAATGATGAGGGCCACGGTGTTCTTGGGGACCTTTAATGCTGCAGACATTTTTTGTTACCCTTCCCCAGACCTGTGCCTCGACACAATCCTGTCTTGGAGCTCTATGGACAATTCCTTCTTGGTTTTTGCTCTGACAATTGTGGGACCTTATAGACAGGTGTGTGCCTTTCTAAATCATGTCCAATCAACTGAACTTACCACAGGTGAACTCCATTGAAGTGGTAGATACATTTCAAGGATGATCAATGGAAACAGGATGCACCGGAGCTCAATTTCGAGTCTCATAGCAAAGGGTCTAAATACTTACGTAAATAAGGTATTTCTGTTTTTATTTTTGAATACATTTCCAAACATTTATAAAAACTTGTTTTCGCTTTGTCATTATGGGGTATTGTGTGTAGATTGATGGGAAAAAAATAAATGTTATCAATTTTAGAATAAAGCTGTAACGTGACAAAATTTAGAAAAAGTCAAGGGGTCTGAATACTTTCCAAATGCACTGTATGTTTTCAATAAACATTTACATGTTGTCAACCATCTAAGCCAACCCAGTCTGTTTTGTCCCATAGTTGGTAAAGAAGCAACCCGTCTATAATTTTGTGATATGTTGCATCTGGTTCAGTTGAGTCTTATTAAGAGAATGGTGCAATTTTAGGTTCCACTATTTGAAACATACGCAAACCAGCGACCCCATCGGCCAAGATCCACCCCACAGTTCTCTTCACCCCCCCCCCCTCTCCTAACCGGTGAGTTTCTGCAGCAGCGGGCTGAGCTCCGTCTCTCTGGTGACGACCAGGGTGAGCGCTCCAATCAGCTCCCTCTCCACCTTCTCCACCTCTTCATCGTCTGCAGGCTGGGCCTCTCCAGCCAGGGAGTACAGGTAGACCAGCAGCACCAGCAGCTCGTCTGGACCACACTCATCCTCCCCCGACCGAGAACCTGAACTTGACTCTGAGCTGGACCCCTCCTCACCGCGAGGCTTCATCAGGGGCAGCAGCTGCCTCAGAACACCAGCAAAGTCAGAGTCTCCTAGAGCCTGCAACACACACAGGGCACAAGACACATTTTAGAGATACGAAGTAGAAAGTACAAGCTGGGTAACACAAAACACATCAAATCCCCACACACATACAACAACTAGCAAGACAATGTCTGTAACGGCTTTCCTCTTCCTCTTCATCAGAAGAGGAGGAGCAGGGATTGAACCAATATGCAGCGGAGTTTGAAGACATTATTATTTATTAAAGAAAACACGAACTCGACTATACACTAACAAAACAACAAACGACGTAGACGCACCTGAACATAAGAACTTACATATAACGAAGAACGCATGAAACAGGAACAGACTACATAAACCGAAAAACAAACAAACCGAGAACAGTCCCGTGTGGCGCAACGACATACACAGACACAGGAGACATCCACCCACCACGAACACTGTGAAAACACCTACCTAAATATGACTCTTAATTAGAGGAACGCCAAACACCTGCCTCTAATTAAGAGCCATACCAGGCAACCCATAAACCAACATAGAAACAGAAAACATAGAATGCCCACCCAAACTCACGTCCTGACCAACTAACACATATAACAAACTAACAGAAATAGGTCAGGAACGTGACATAACCCCCCCCATAAGGTGCGAACTCCGGGCGCACCAGCACAAAGTCTAGGGGAGGGTCTGGGTGGGCATCTGACCACGGTGGTGGCTCAGGCTCCGGGCGAGGTCCCCACCCCACCATAGTCAATCCCAGCTTCCATTTCCCCCTATGAATGTCCACCCTCATCTTACCCCCACTAAATCCTTTTGGTAACATCAACAACAGGGGCAGCACCGGGACAGAGGGATAGCTCAGGACAGAGGGATAGCTCAAGACAGAGGGATAGATCAGGATAGAGAGGTAGCTCAGGATAGAGAGGTAGCTCAGGATAGAGGGGCAACTCCGGACTGAAAGGCAGCTCCGGACAGAGAGACAGATCTGGACTGAGGGGCAGTTCTGAATAAATAGCCGCTCTGGGCTGAGGGACAGCTCATGACTGGCTGACAGCTCTCGACGCTCATGGCTGGCCGAAGGCTCTGGACGCTCATTGCTGGCTGAAGGTTCTGGACGCTCATGGCTCACTGGCGGCTCTGGCAGATCCTGTCTGGTTGGCGGCTCTGGCAGATCCTGTCTGGTTGGCGGCTCTGGCAGATCCTGTCTGGTTGGCGGCTCTGGCAGATCCTGTCTGGTTGGCGGCTCTGGCAGATCCTGACTGACGACTGGCTCTAGCGGCTCCTGACTGACTATTGGCTCTGATGGCTCGGGACAGACGGGCGGCTCTAATGGCTCATGACAGATGGATGGCTCAGACGGCGCTGGGGAGACGGATGGCTCAGACGGCGCTGGGGAGACGGATGGCTCAGACGGCGCTGGGGAGACGGATGGCTCAGATGGCGCTGCGGAGACGGATGGCTCAGACTGCTCCTGTCTGGCGGAAGGCTCTGGCTGCTCCTGTCTGGCGGAAGGCTCTGTAGGCTCATGGCAGACGGGCAGCTTTGCAGGCTCATGGCAGACAGGCAGTTCATGCGCCGTTGGGCAGACGGCAGACTCTGGCCGGCTGAGACGCACTGTAGGCTTGGTGCATAGTGCCGGAACTGGAGGCACCTGACTGAGGACACGCACTTCAAGCCTAGTGCGGGGAGCAGGGACAGGACACACTGACCTCTCGAAGCGCACTATATGCCTGGTGCCTGGTACCGGACTGAGGGCACGCACCTCAGGACGAGTGCGGGGAGAAACAACAGTGTGCACAGGACTTAGGAGACGCACAGGTGGCTTAGTGCGCGGTGCCGGAACTGGAGTGTGTAGTGTAGGCACTGGGGTTACTGGGGTGGGGCGGGGAGGTAGTGCCGGAAATACCGGACCGTGAAGGCGTACTGGCTCCCTTGAGCACCGAGCCTGCCCAACCTTACCTGGTTGAATGCTCCCCGTCGCCCGACCAGTGCGGGGAGGTGGAATAACCCGCACCGGGCTATGTAGGCGAACCGGGGACACCATGCGTAAGGCTGGTGCCATGTAAGCCGGCCCGAGGAGACGCACTGGAGACCAGACGCGTTGAGCCGGCCTCATGACACCTGGCTCAATGCCCAATCTAGCCCTACCAGTGCGGGGAGGTGGAATAACCCGTACTGGGCTATGCACTCGTACAGGAGACACCGTGCGCTCTACTGCGTAACACGGCGCCTGCCCGTACTCCCGCTCTCCA
Organism: Salvelinus fontinalis; assembly: GCF_029448725.1. NCBI lineage: Eukaryota > Metazoa > Chordata > Actinopteri > Salmoniformes > Salmonidae > Salvelinus > Salvelinus fontinalis. The sequence goes on from NC_074669.1 coordinate 25,480,454, forward strand.
CGGTAAGCCTGGGAAGTGGGCGCAGGTCTCCTACCTGCCCTTGGCCCACTACCTCTTAGCCACCCCCCCCCCCCCAAGAAATTTTTGGGGTCTCCTCTCGGACTTCCAGCCACGTCTTCTTGCTGCCTCCTCATACCACCGCTCTTGGGCTCTCGCTGCCTCCATCTCCTCACGAGCGCGGCGATATTCCCCAATGTGAGCCCAGTGTCCTTTACCTTCCAATACTTCCTCCCAAGTCCATGATTCCTGTGTAGTATCCTGCTCGACTTTGCGCCGCTTGGTTCTGGATTGGTGGGTGGTTCTGTTACGGTTTTCCTCTTCCTCTTCATCAGAAGAGGAAGAGCAGGGATTGAACCAATATGCAGCGGAGTTTGAAGACATATTTATTAAAGAAAACACAAACTCGACTATACACTAACAAAACAACAAACGACGTAGACGCACCTGAACATAAGAACTTACATATAACGAAGAACGCATGAAACAGGAACAGACTACATAAACCGAAAAACAAACAAACCGAGAACAGTCCCGTGTGGCGCAACGACATACACAGACACAGGAGACATCCACCCACCACGAACACTGTGAAAACACCTACCTAAATATGACTCTTAATTAGAGGAACGCCAAACACCTGCCTCTAATTAAGAGCCATACCAGGCAACCCATAAACCAACAGAAACAGAAAACATAGAATGCCCACCCAAACTCACGTCCTGACCAACTAACACATATAACAAACTAACAGAAATAGGTCAGGAACGTGACAATGTCAATGATTGTATAGAGCGGCATTTTTTTGTGTTTGCTTTTTTTTACGACTATGAGTAATCCAGTTGTATGTAAATTCATTCTCGTTTACTCTTCTCCATTTACTGTTTCGTTTTATCATGTAAATGTGTATTAGACATCATTTACCTGATCATTTGCATGCATGCACAAGACACAGGGTGCGTGTTTCTGTACTGTTTAGGAGCGGTGACCTGTTTCTCTGTGTTGCTGTGAGTGAGTTTGCTCCCATGCTAGTTCTGCCAGTCCTGGCCCACGTGATGTGGACCCTAGGCTCTTAAACAGAACGATACACAGTCTAACAGCCAGGCTGAGATCATACACACAGGAGTGTGTTTTGTACAAAAGAGTGAGAAAGAAAGAGAAGGAGAGAGAGAGGGAGAAAGAGAGGGAAAGAACAAGAGAAAGAGCGAGGGGAATCCGCTAGAGCTGTAGTCGGATGCCTCTGTGTATAGATGACATTTTATTGACTGAGCTGTGTGTTAAGACCTCAATGTTCCTCCAAACCAAGACAAACAGACTCTCTCCCTACCCTGCTCCAAACTCTGAGCCCTGATCTAGTCCACTGAGGGGATCCAGTGTCCGATCCATTACAACCCTGTTCTGGGCCAGGGAGTGGCGAATCAGACCCAACACACTCTGGACCAGCAACAGTACTGAACTGACTGTCTGTGTGTGTGTGTGAATCCGAGTCTGGTCTTACTCAGTGAACAATGATCCAATGAACATCACCATACATTTTTTTTTATTTGACCTTTATTTAACTAGGCAACAAATTCTTATTTACAATGACGGCCCACCTTGGCCAAACCCAGACAGTTGGCACAACCCTCTAGTTTTACAAGTGAAAACCCCTGTCTTAAAGTGCTTGATATCTATCTAGGAGATCTCATTTCTAAAGTACATGAGATGTATGACTGTAGTGTGTCAGAGCACCAGTTCTCTTCCAGCTAGTCCTCAGCCCCAGCCAACCACCGCCCTCAGGGGGTATTCAAACACACAAACCAAATCACAGAACACCCTTTTCTCCTTAAACACCGCATAATCAAATACATCTCCGAGGCCACACTTCCACATTTTTGCCAGACAATGTTTGGGCTCTTTCCCTTACTTTCTCCACTGTGAGGAGAAAGAGAGAGAAGCAAAGAGGTTTCAGGGTTTCACGGTAAGACGAGCCGAGTAAACACCTCGTCTCTGTCATCACTCTCTACTCTCAGCGGACATGGATCTCCTGCTGCTCAGTCAGTCCACACATGTCCAGGAGCTCATCTGTCCTGTAGCCTGCAGAGAGGATGGTCAGCAGCAACCACATGAGGCTGAGAACGGCTTGGCCTGGTTCGGGAAGCAGGTGATGTGGAGGGAAATGGGTTCTATGGCCCCCTGGAGTTTTTCCACATGAGCTGCCCAGGAGAAACTCCTCGCCTTACTCATAAGACAGACTCTACGTGACATTAACGCCGACCTGAAGTCATGAGCTCTGTGGAGGGTTCAACTGCACCGAGTGTCTGTGTGTATCCAGCTTTCCTTTCTCACCCCCCCTCCTGTTTCTGTTGTTCTACCTCCCACTTCTAACTTTCACTGGACCTTTGCTTCTTCTCAATCCCACGTTCACTCTCATTCTTTCTTTTTGCATCCATCTCCCCGCTCACTCACTTTCTTTATCCTTTGAGCTTTTTGTCTTCAGGAGACATATAAAAAGCTGTCGTCAGCTGGTCGTCAGAGTGATTGAGTTGCAAGCATTGTAGAGATTAGTGTTTTGTGTGTGTGTGCTTGTGCTTGTCTCCATACGAAATCCTCCACGTCCTGTCCTGGCACCAGCAACCAGCTGACCACAGCTTTTGATATGTCTCCTGAAGACAAAAAGCTCAAAGGGGACACACACACACCCACCCACCCACCCACCACAGCTAATCTCTGCAATGCTTGGAACTCAATCAGTGCACTACGATTCACACTGTAGATGTACAGTACCACTCTTACAACAGAACAGAGGACTTCATGAAACAGGTTTACAGACATTGAACCATATGATGGTTCATTACACCATGGAAATGGCTCTGACAGACACTCAGCGCCAAGCCGAGGTGGAATTCTGATAGAGCATTACCTGGTCCTACCAGAGTGACATCTCTCAACTAGAGCCAGACATCCCTGCCCCTGTACCCCCGTCCTCGCCCCTCCAAGCCCCCTCTCTGACCGAGCCCTTCCCCTTAGCCTGCCTGTCACTATAAAAGTCTCCACACGACAGGCTCTAAAAGTATGCTGCTAATTCCATGTAAAGTTTAAGGTTCAGTCTGTAAAAAGAGATGTATTTTAGTGGCTGTAGGGAGGGCAGCCCAATACCAGACCATTACTGCAGTAATAACAGGAAGCTGTAGCCTGCTCGCTAAACGCTAACGTTATTATTACACACCATTACTGGATCGACTGGTCCTGTCGCCATGCTCTAAATGCCATCATTACATACAATTACAGAATAACCGCGTAAGTACTGTCAAAACAATGGTAATATTAGGACGCGCAATTACTGAAATAATGCCATTCCTTTAAATTACTACTATACAGTTTGTTATCGTGACATACTATTTCCATTGAAAGAAGAAATAACTATCCAAGAATACACTCTTAGAAAAAAAGGTGCTATCTAGAACCTAAAAGGTTTCTTTGGCCGTGCTATCTAAGGTGCTATCTAGAACCTAAAAGGTTTCTTCGGCCGTGCTATCTAAGGTGCTATCTAGAACCTAAAAGGTTTCTTCGGCCGTGCTATCTAAGGTGCTATCTAGAACCTAAAAGGTTTCTTCGGCCGTGCTATCTAAGGTGCTATCTAGAACCTAAAAGGTTTCTTCGGCCGTGCTATCTAGAACCTAAAAGGTTTTTCGGCCGTGCTATCTAATGTGCTATCTAGAACCTAAAAGGTTTCTTCGGCTGTCCCCATGGGAGAACCCTTTGAAGTACCATTGTTGGTTCCAGGGAAAACCCTTTTTGGTTCCAGTTAGAACCACTTTGAGTTCCATGTAGAACCCTCTGTCGAAAAGGTTCTACATGGAACCCAAAACATTTTTACCTGGAACCAAAAAGGGTTTTCCCTGGAACCAACAATGGTACTTCAAAGGGTTCTCCCATGGGAACAGCCGAAGAAACCTTTTAGGTTCTAGATAGCACCTTAGATAGCACGGCCGAAGAACCCTTTCGGAAGCCTTTTTTTCTAAGAGTATGCTATGATAAAATGTTGAGAGCTGATACCCTCACAGTGACGAGAGACAGACGCATCATGAAGTCCCTGATAGATACGGAACTTAACTGCTTGGCAATCTGCACCAATCATACACTCTCTCTGGTCTGATGCTGTCAGTTAGGTCAGTGATTGACAGACTAGTGTTTGGCAGTTTCATCCATCCTGGGGTTCATAAAGCCTCCATCTCACCCAATCACAGGGCTGGGCCAAACCCCGCCCCTGGCCAGTGCAGTGCAGCCAGCCCGAACAGGAAACCAACTCCAGATGCAGCCCCTAGAGGAAGGTGAGTGTTTCAGATGGAGCTGAGCTAACTAGAACCAGACGCCAAACGCTCACTGCTGCACAATGAACCTTTTTCTGGGCCCAGGGGCAGAGAGGGAGAAGAGGGGGGAGGGGGGAAAGAGGGAGGATAGGGGGGAGGGGCAGAGAGGGAGGAGGGGGGAAAGAGGGAGGGGGAGGGGACAGGTCGAGGAGATTCAGAGCAGGACACTCTACACTGGTCAAGAGTCACTTTTCATTGGATGACTGACAGCTTGCCTTTACTATGGCTACGAGGATGAAAAACTATTTTGAATTTGACTGAAGCAGACACGCACACGCACGCACACACACACACACGCACACGGCAGGCTCCCACAACAATTTGCATTCACAAACTCACACCAGACATATGCAGCTGGAAGCGAGACAGGCAACTCGCTGACAACATAAAGCATAAATATTGAGGTGAAGAGACAATGATGAAGTCCTCGGAGCTAAATCACAGTGAGCATGGTTTGCTTTTTATTGATTTGTTGGAGAAGAAATTGAAAAACCATAATCAACTGCAGCCGGACTCCAAAGAGAGGCAGAGCTTTGAACATGTAAACAACCCAAAACCAGACAAAAACAGACACACACACTGCACACTGTGACCCACGGTGACAACCATGATGAATTCTAGCCTGGTTCACCGGAATCTCTCTGTTTATCAGAAGATGGAAATTTGTGTGAAGTCCTGTCGGAAATGGAAAACTAAAGTGAATCCCTTTGTCTCTTTTTAGGGCCATAGCTCGGTCCGGTGTGAGAGGTGTGGATATCAAACAGAGTCTTTAAAAGAGGAGAGCGGAAATTAGACTATAAACACTGTGGACACTGGCACTGAGCACACTCATAATGTAGATGAAATGAGAAAGAATGGTTGAGAAACTGCTCCCAGCTCTTACCTATACACAGTGGTTCTAGTGTGTGTGTGTGTGTGTGTGTGTGTGTGTGTGTGTGTGTGTGTGTGTGTGTGTGTGTGTGTGTGTGTGTGTGTGTGTGTGTGTGTGTGTGTGTGTGTGTACTGAAATGCACAAACAGGTCATTGCTTTCTATATCCGACACTCATTTGCATTCGGGCCATCCAGCTATTAACATAAAACCAAGAGGGAGATAAGAGACGCGAGCAGAGAAGGGAAATGGAATTGGATTTGCATTGGAATAGCTCCACTCATACCTACACAGACAGCAAAGGAAACGCACCATAGACATAAGGACAGTCCCTTGGCCTCTACGCTCTGCAGCATCGTTATTCACCGCTTTCCATCTGTGTTTCTAAACGCAGGCTTGCCGTTATCCCCAATTTTACAGTGCACAGGCCACTACTAATCCAGAGTATATTGTCTTTTAACTACTCCCGCTCTCTCAATTAGCGAGATCAACGAGGGTTGAGACAGTGAGCCGTCTATCAGGGAATCTCCTTAACGTCTCCTGGAAAACATGTCGTACTTCCACCAGCTCGTTTACAGCACCTAAAATGGCCTCTTTGGAGAGGATCAAAGGCTCTGCTTTGAAGCAGTCAGAGTCAGACAGTCACTGTGCTGACTGTTCCCCGTGGGTAGGCTCTGTCCCCCGTGGGTAGGCTCTGTCCCCCGTGGGTAGGCTCTGTCCCCCGTGGGTAGGCTCTGTCCTCCGTGGGTAGGCTCTGTTCCCCGTGGGTAGGCTCTGTCCCCCGTGGGTAGGCTCTGTCCCCCGTGGGTAGGCTCTGTCCCCCGTGGGTAGGCTCTGTCCCCCGTGGGTAGGCTCTGTCCCCCGTGGGTAGGCTCTGTCCCCCGTGGGTAGGCTCTGTCCCCCGTGGGTAGGCTCTGTCCCCCGTGGGTAGGCTCTGTCCCCCGTGGGTAGGCTCTGTCCCCCGTGGGTAGGCTCTGTCCCCCGTGGGTAGGCTCTGTTCCCCGTGGGTAGGCTCTGTTCCCCGTGGGTAGGCTCTGTCCCCCGTGGGTAGGCTCTGTCCCCCGTGGGTAGGCTCTGTCTCCCGTGGGTAGGCTCTGGGACATGCTTACAAACAACAACACACACTATACAATACGACCTGGTAAAGAGACTCAAAATGGACCTGGCATCAAAATGAGCGAGAAAAGTGTAAGAGAAAATAAATTACTTCTGGAGAAAAAAAAACAAGTGAGGGAAAAAGAGGGTTGAGATGGATAGGAAAATAAAAAGAAACATGAGGAAAAATATGTTGAGAGATAAGTGGATATGGAAAGGCAGATTGTTGGATACATTTACACTTAGAAATAAAGAAAAAGAGAGATGGAGTGATAGGGACTCCAGAAGGGGGATGGAAAAGCTCTTAAAGGTAAGGTGAAGCCTGCTTGGGCCCATCAGCCTGTTGCCTGTTACATTTATAGAAACTTGGGGTCGTATATCTTCCCCTTTAAATGAGGCTTGCATTTCCAAACAACAGTGTGTGTTGAGACCAGGCCATTTCCGCTCAGCTGGCCTGGCCTGGACACACTCCTCGGCTTGGGACTCATTCAAAGTCAGACTAGCGGCAGAGAGGCAGGGACAGACCACCTCCAGCAACCCCACTGAGAGAGGGACACACATCAACTGTCGGCCAATCAACAGCTATCTCTGCCAAGCTCTTGCTCTTTCGAAATCTATCCCCATCTCACTGTCTTTCAGAATCGCTCTCTCTGTCTCTCTGTCTGTCATTCAGAATCCATCCTCTCTCTCTGTCGCTCTGTCTTTCTGTCTTTCAGAATCTCTCTCTCTCTCTCTGGCTGTCTGTCTCTCTGGCTGTTTGTCTTTCAGAATTCCTCTCTCTCTCTGTCTGTCTGTCTGTCTGTCTGTCTTTCAGAATCTCTCTCTCTTTGGCTGTTTGTCTTTCAGAATCTCTCTCTCTGGCTGTTTGTCTTTCAGAATCTCTCTCTCTCTCTCTCTCTGGCTGTATGTCTCTCTGGCTGTTTGTCTTTCAGAATCTCTCTCTCTCTGGCTGTATGTCTCTCTGTCTGTTTGCTTTCAGAATCTCCCCCCCTCTCTCTCTGGCTGTGTGTCTCTCTGGCTGTATGTCTCTCTGGCTGTTTGTCTCTCTGGCTGTTTGTCTTTCAGAATCTCTCTCTCTCTGGCTGTATGTCTCTCTGGCTGTATGTCTCTCTGGCTGTATGTCTCTCTGCTGTTTGCTTTCAGAATCCCCCCTCTCTCTCTGGCTGTATGTCTCTCTAGCTGTTTGCTTTCAGAATCCCCCTCTCTCTCTCTCTGGCTGTATGTCTCTCTGGCTGTTTGTCTTTCAGAATCTCTCTCTCTCTGGCTGTATGTCTCTCTGGCTGTTTGCTTTCAGAATCCCTCTCTCTCTGGCTGTATGTCTCTCTGGCTGTTTGCTTTCAGAATCCCCCTCTCTCTCTCTCTGGCTGTATGTCTCTCTGGCTGTTTGTCTTTCAGAATCCCCCTCTCTCTCTCTCTGGCTGTATGTCTCTCTGGCTGTTTGTCTTTCAGAATCTCTCTCTCTCTGGCTGTATGTCTCTCTGGCTGTTTGCTTTCAGAATCCCTCTCTCTCTGGCTGTATGCCTCTCTGGCTGTTTGCTTTCAGAATCCCCCTCTCTCTCTCTCTGGCTATATGTCTCTCTGGCTGTTTGCTTTCAGAATCCCCCTCTCTCTCTCGCTGGCTGTATGTCTCTCTGGCTGTCTGTCTGTCTGTCTGTCTGTCTGGCTTTTAATTTCTCATTTAATCAGAATCTTCTTTCTCTTTCAGAATCTCTCTCATATTCTCTCTCTCTCTTTTTCAGAATATCTCTCTCTCAGAATCTTTCTCTCTTTCAGAATCTCTCTCTCTCTCATAATCTCTCTCTCTCTTTCAGAATCTCCCTCTCTCTCTCTCAGAATCTCTCTCTCTCTCTTAGAACCTCACTTTCTGAATATCTCTTTCAGAATCACTCTCTCTCAGAATCCCTCTCTCTGTCTTTCAGAATCCCTCTCTCTGTCTTTCAGAATCCCTCTCTCTGTCTTTCAGAATCCCTCTCTCTGTCTTTCAGAATCCCTCTCTCTGTCTTTCAGAATCTCTCTCTCTCAGAATACCTCTCTCTGTCTTTCAGAATACCTCTCTCTGTCTTTCAGAATACCTCTCTCTGTCTTTCAGAATACCTCTGTCTTTCAGAATCCCTCTCTCTGTCTTTCAGAATCCCTCTCTCTGTCTTTCAGAATCCCTCTCTCTGTCTTTCAGAATCCCTCTCTCTGTCTTTCAGAATCCCTCTCTCTGTCTTTCAGAATCCCTCTCTCTGTCTTTCAGAATCTCTCTATGTCTTTCAGAATCTCTCTCTGTCTTTCAGAATCTCTCTCTCCCTCTTTCAGAATACCTCTCTCTGTCTTTCAGAATACCTCTCTCTGTCTTTCAGAATACCTCTCTCTGTCTTTCAGAATCCCTCTCTCTGTCTTTCAGAATCTCTCTCTCTCAGAATACCTCTCTCTGTCTTTCAGAATACCTCTCTCTGTCTTTCAGAATACCTCTGTCTTTCAGAATCCCTCTCTCTGTCTTTCAGAATCACTCTCTCTGTCTTTCAGAATCCCTCTCTCTGTCTTTCAGAATCCCTCTCTCTGTCTTTCAGAATCCCTCTCTCTGTCTTTCAGAATTCCTCTCTCTGTCTTTCAGAATTCCTCTCTCTGTCTTTCAGAATCCCTCTCTCTGTCTTTCAGAATCTCTCTCTCTCAGAATACCTCTCTCTGTCTTTCAGAATACCTCTCTCTGTCTTTCAGAATACCTCTCTCTGTCTTTCAGAATACCTCTGTCTTTCAGAATCCCTCTCTCTGTCTTTCAGAATCCCTCTCTCTGTCTTTCAGAATCCCTCTCTCTGTCTTTCAGAATCCCTCTCTCTGTCTTTCAGAATCCCTCTCTCTGTCTTTCAGAATCTCTCTATGTCTTTCAGAATCTCTCTCTGTCTTTCAGAATCTCTCTCTCCCTCTTTCAGAATACCTCTCTCTGTCTTTCAGAATACCTCTCTCTGTCTTTCAGAATACCTCTCTCTGTCTTTCAGAATCCCTCTCTCTGTCTTTCAGAATCTCTCTCTCTCAGAATACCTCTCTCTGTCTTTCAGAATACCTCTCTCTGTCTTTCAGAATACCTCTGTCTTTCAGAATCCCTCTCTCTGTCTTTCAGAATCCCTCTCTCTGTCTTTCAGAATCCCTCTCTCTGTCTTTCAGAATCCCTCTCTCTGTCTTTCAGAATTCCTCTCTCTGTCTTTCAGAATTCCTCTCTCTGTCTTTCAGAATCCCTCTCTCTGTCTTTCAGAATCTCTCTCTCCCTCTTTCAGAATACCTCTCTCTGTCTTTCAGAATACCTCTCTCTGTCTTTCAGAATACCTCTCTCTGTCTTTCAGAGTCTCTCTCTCTCAGAATCTCTCTCTCTCTCTCTCTCTCTCTCTGTGTCTTTCAGAATCTCTCTCCCTCTTTCAGAATACCTCTCTCCCTCTTTCAGAATCCCTCTCTCTGTCTTTCAGAATCCCTCTCTCTGTCTTTCAGAATCTCTCTCTCCCTCTTTCAGAATACCTCTCTCCCTCTTTCAGAATCCCTCTCTCTGTCTTTCAGAATACCTCTCTCTCAGAATATCTCTCTCTCTCTCTCTCTCTCTGTCTTTCAGAATCTCTCTCTCTCTCTCTCAGAATACCTCTCAAACAGAATCTCTTTCAGAATCTCTCACTCTCTCTCTCAGAATACCTCTCAAACAGAATCTCTTTCAGAATCTCTCACTCTCTTTCAGAATATCTCTCTCTCTCTCTGTCTTTCAGAATCTCTCTCTCTCAGAATATCTTTCTTTCTCTCTCAGAATCCCGCTCTCTCTCAGAATCTCTCTCTCTCTTTCAGAATCTCTCTCTTTCAGAATCTCTCTCTCTTTCTCCTTCAGAATCTCTCTTTCAGAATCTCTTTCAGAATCTCTCTCTCTTTCAGAATGTTTATTTCAGAATCTCTCTCAGAATGTCTCTCTCTTTCTTTCAGAATCTCTCTCTCTCTTTCAGAGTCGCTCTCTCTCTCTCTCTCTCTCTCTCTCTGTGTTTGTGTTCAGAGGCTGTAATTTAGTGCCGACTGTATACAGGACACAAACACAGACACACGCGACACACAGCCCCCACGCTCCACCATGTCACCGCCGCTAGCCACACACTGGTCACTGTGGCCGCACTTAGACCTCAGCCGGCCAGGCACACCACACACACTATGACATATCAAACACACTTTTCATAACACATAACACACACAACCCTAAACTCCATATTGTTCTAAACTCCATATTTTAATCTACAGAATCTATGGCACAGTTCTCCATTGCTCAATAATCCACGTGCGCGAAAATACTTTTAGTTTATGTCATGAACTTTAAGTTCAATAACCTCAAATTCTACATGTAAACATCCAAGTGTTTGGAGACGGGGGGGGAATTGGTGAAGCTCGGCTGCAACACGTTACGGCGTAATTCATCAGATGATAGTTTCTATTCAGCCGCAAACCCCTGGGCCAACTCCCGCACTTCTCTCATACGGGGAGCGAGAGAGATTCTGAATCACTCGCACACTGATTTACACACAGGTACACATGATTCTACTACACATCATTCTGGTAAAGCCAAGGTTTTACAGTCCCTAACAACCAGCCCTCATATATTCTGGTGGTGCCAGCAGAGCGAAAAGTTCGAGGCAAAAATACCCTTTCAGGACTAAGTGAAACAGAGTGTGTAGCCTTCCCACTAAGATTCAGAGCAACAAAAAAAAAACTCACTCTCTCCTATTCATCTCTCCTTCAGTTGCTCTCTCTCCCTCGTTATACATTTAAGTAATTTAACGGACACTTCTCCAGAGAGACAATTCATATAACAACAGAACCTTAATTTTTCTCAGCAAGAAACTACACTTAGTGTTTAAAAAGGTTAAGCTAGCCCATCTGATTTCAGTTTCAGTGTCTGGGGGGGCATAGAGAGGAGGGAGGGAGCAGTGGATAACTATGAGTGGGAGCAGTACAAAGGAGGGGAGGGACGGCTTTTTCACAATAAGAGTTGTGCCTTCATTCACTTTGAATCTGAATGAGAGCGAGTGTGTGTGTTTGAAAGCGAGTGTGTGTGAGCTAACTAGTGTGTTTAAGAGAGAGCAAAAACATGTATGCATGGGCGGGTGTGTGAGTGTGAGTGGTCAAGAGAGAAAATGTGTGTGCGCACATAGATGTGAGAGCCTTTCAGTTTGTTTGTTCACAGTTGTCCAGACGGTTCTATAGTGAGCCAGTGGGGGTCAGTATTACACCATGCATGAGCCACATCACTCTAACACGGGTAGGGAAGAGGAGAGGAGGAAGTCTTTATTAGACAGGGACCATATCATTTGAATAATAGTATCATTTTTGGACTATTAGCCGTGTGTGTTTCCTGTGTGCCGTTGCTTTGCGACTGCACATTCTCCACTGTTGACTTCAACGGTATGTCACAGCTATGGATATTCATTCAGTCCTAACTGCCATTGCTGCATAGTGTCCAGCCAGGGTGTGGCATCTTACACTTTGTATAAAACATTGCGAAGGCTTTAAGAGTACACGGCAGTGTCTCATTGGTTAGAATACTAGGGTTGAGACCGTTTAAGAACAGCTGTGTTGCTGACACTGCCAGTCCCTTAGCGAAGGGGGGGGGGGGGGTACATAAATGAGGAGGAGCAGTACCCCACTTACAACCCCCACAGTTGTACAGGGGTCACAGAGGTAACCCTGTGTTTACAATGTGTGTGTGTGTGTGCACGTGTGTGTCTGACAGAGAGCAAGAGGCTCAACATCTGCACATCTGCTTGATGGGTAGGAGGGGGGGCTTTGCCGTGAGTGTGCATATAAACAAAGTCTCCATCCCAGTCCACTCTATCCCCTCAACCTTCTTCCCCCTTCAATCTGACCCTGTCTGACTTGGATTACACTGAGGACTGCATCTGTTTACCTCAACCTGCATCACTATCATACAGACTCCTCACAAACACACCTCCATACGCCTACGCTTCTACAAACATTTACACTCATCTGCCTGCCAGAGCTATACACAGGAAACGGCTAAATACAGCTTACACACACATGCATGCACAGGCACACACACTCACATACGTGACTGTGCAGCCGCGCACACCAGTGGAGGCTCCTTAGAGGAGGAAGGGAATGAATTTCAGAAGATTTTTTCTTCTTCTTTTCGATAAAACTATCCTAAATATATTCACGTCACCAAATAACTGACTAAAACACACTGTTTTGCAAAGAAGGTCTACAGTAGCCTCAACAGCACTCTGTAGGGTAGCACCATGGTGTAGCCGGAGGACAGCTAGTTTCTTCAATCGACTTCAATACAAAACCTAGGAGGCTCATGGTTCTCACCCCCTTCCACAGACTTCCACAGTATCTATGACGACTTCCGGAGGACGTCCTCCAACCTATAAGAACTCTTGCAGCATGAACTGGCATGTTGTCCATCCAATCAATCAGCGAATGAATCTAGTACTGAAAGCATAAGCTACAGCTAGCTAGCACTGCAGTGCATAACATGTCAGAGAAAGACGATAGTTTCACTGTCACGTTCCTGACCTGTTTTCTGTTGTATTTTATGTGTGTGATGGTCAGGGCGTGAGTTTTGGGTGGGCAGTCTATGTTTTCCGTTTCTATGTTGGTTTTGGGTTGCCTGGTATGGCTCTTGATTAGAGGCAGGTGTTTTGCGTTTTCCTCTAATTGAGAGTCATATTAAGGTAGGGTGTTCTCACTGTTTGTTTGTGGGTGATTGTCTTCCGAGTCAGTGTATGTGCGCACCATACGGGACTGTTTCATTGTCGTTAGGTATTTGTAGTCTGTTCCTGTTCTTGCGTTCTTCACGTTGTATGTAAGTTCGTGTCCAGGTCTGTTTACTTCGTTTTGTTGTTTTGTAAAGTATCAAGTGTTCTTCGTGTGTTTAGTTTCATCTTGTTTATTAAAATTCATTATGTATTCACAACCCGCTGCATTTTGGTCTTTCGATCCTTCTCTCCTCTCCTCGTTTGAGGAGGAGGATTACGACACCCGTTACAGAATCACCCACCAAACCCAGATCAAGCAGCGGGTTAATGGACAGCAACGACAGCGCACGAAGCAGGATTTATGGTCTTGGGAGGAGATCATGGAAGGAAAGGGACCATGGGCTAAAGTGGAGGTGAATCACCGCCCATCGGAACAGCTGGAGGCAGCTCGGAGAGCGGAGGAGACCGGAGAGAGGAACCGGCAGTATGAGGGGACGCGTCTAGCACGGAAGCCCGAAAAGCCCGTGAGTACTACCCAAAAATTTCTTGGGGGGGGGGGGGGGGGGGGGGGGGCTAAGAGGTAGTGGGCCGAGTGCAGGTAGGAGACCTGCGCCCACTTCCCAGGCTAACCGTGGAGAGCGGGAGTACGGGCAGACGCCGTGTTACGCAGTAGAGCGCACGGTGTCTCCTGTACGGGTGCATAGCCCAGTGCGGGTTTTTCCACCTCCCCGCACTGGTAGGGCTAGATTGGGCATTGAGCCAAATGTCATGAAGCCGGCCCTACATATCTGGCCACCAGTACGTCTCCTTGGGCCGGCTTACATGGCACCAGCCTTACGCATGGTGTCCTCGGTTCGCCTACATAGCCCGGTGCGGGTTATTCCACCTCCCTGCACTGGTCGGGCGACGGGGAGCATTCAACCAGGTAAGGTTGGGCAGGCTCAGTGCTCAAGGGAGCCAGTACGCCTACACGGTCCGGTATTTCCGGCGCTACCTCCTCGCCCCAGCCCAGTACCACCAGTTCCGGCACCAGGCACTAAGCCACCTGTGCGTCTCCAGAGCCCTGTTCCTCCTCCACGCACTCTCACTATGGTGCGTGTCTCCAGCCCAGTGCCTCCAGTTCCGGCACCACGCACTAAGCCATCTGTGCGTCTCCAGAGCCCTGTACGCACTGTTCCTTCTCCCCGCACTCGCCCTGAGGTGCGTGCCCTCAGCCCGGTACCTCCAGTTCCGGTACCACGCACCAGGCCTATAGTGCGCTTCGAGAGGTCAGTGTGCCCTGTTCCTGCTCCCCGCACTAGCCTTGAAGTGCGTGCCGTCATCCCGGTACCTCCAGTTCCGGCACCACGCACCAGGCCTACTGTGCGCCTCAGCAGGGCAGAGTCGGCCGTCTGCCCAACGCTTTCTGCACTGCCTGTCTGCCCAGCTCCGTCTGAGTCATCTGTCTGCCCAGCGCCGTCTGAGCCATCTGTCTGCCCAGCGCCGTCTGAGCCATCTGTCTGCCCAGCGCCGTCTGAGCCATCTGTCTGCCCAGCGCCGTCTGAGCCATCTGTCTGCCCAGCGCCTTCTGAGCCATCTGTCTGCCCAGCGCCTTCTGAGCCATCCGTCTGCACAGCGCCTTCTGAGCCATCCGTCTGCCACGAGCCATTAGAGCCGCCCGTCTGTCCCGAGCCATTAGAGCCGTCCGTCAGTCAGGAGCCGCTAGAGCCGTCCGTCAGTCAGGAGCCGCTAGAGCCGTCCGTCAGTCAGGAGCTGCCAGAGCCGCCGGCCAGTCAGGAGCTGCCAGAGCCGCCGGCCAGTCAGGAGCTGCCAGAGCCGCCGGCCAGTCAGGAGCTGCCAGAGCCGCCGGCCAGTCAGGAGCTGCCAGAGCCGCCGGCCAGTCAGGAGCTGCCAGAGCCGCCAGCTAGTCAGGAGCTGCCAGAGCCGCCAGCCAGTCAGGAGCTGCCAGAGCCGCCAGCCAGTCAGGAGCTGCCAGAGCCGCCAGCCAGTCAGGAGCTGCCCAACAGTCAGGAGCCGCCAGCCAGTCAGGAGCTGCCCAACAGTCATGAGCTGCCCTACAGTCATGAGCTGCCCTACAGTCATGAGCTGCCCTACAGTCATGAGCTGCCTTACAGTCATGAGCTGCCGGAGTCCCTCAGCCCGGACCTGCCGGAGTCCCTCAGCCAGGACCTGCCGGAGTCCCTCAGCCAGGACCTGCCGGAGTCCCTCAGCCAGGACCTGCCGGAGTCCCTCAGCCAGGACCTGCCGGAGTCCCTCAGCCAGGACCTGCCGGAGTCCCTCAGCCAGGACCTGCCAGAGTCCCTCAGCCAGGACCTGCCGGAGTCCCTCAGCCAGGACCTGCCAGAGTCCCTCAGCCAGGACCTGCCAGAGTCCCTCAGCCAGGACCTGCCAGAGTCCCTCAGCCAGGACCTGCCAGAGTCCCTCAGCCAGGACCTGCCGCCCCTTATCCCGGTGCTGCCCCTTATCCCGGTGCTGCCCCTTATCCCGGTGCTGCCCCTTCATTTAGGTGGTTTTAGTTGGAGGGTGGTCATTGGGAGGGGGATACAGAAGCGGGGAGTGACTATGGTGGTGTGGGGACAGCGTCCGGAGCCTGAGCCACCACCGTGGTCAGATGCCCACCCAGACCCTCCCCTGGACTTTGTGCTGGTGCGCCCGGCGTTCGCACCTTGAGGGGGGGGTTCTGTCACGTTCCTGACCTGTTTTCTGTTGTATTTTATGTGTGTGATGGTCAGGGCGTGAGTTTTGGGTGGGCAGTCTATGTTTTCCGTTTCTATGTTGGTTTTGGGTTGCCTGGTATGGCTCTTGATTAGAGGCAGGTGTTTTGCGTTTTCCTCTAATTGAGAGTCATATTAAGGTAGGGTGTTCTCACTGTTTGTTTGTGGGTGATTGTCTTCCGAGTCAGTGTATGTGCGCACCATACGGGACTGTTTCATTGTCGTTAGGTATTTGTAGTCTGTTCCTGTTCTTGCGTTCTTCACGTTGTATGTAAGTTCGTGTCCAGGTCTGTTTACTTCGTTTTGTTGTTTTGTAAAGTATCAAGTGTTCTTCGTGTGTTTAGTTTCGTCTTGTTTATTAAAATTCATTATGTATTCACAACCCGCTGCATTTTGGTCTTTCGATCCTTCTCTCCTCTCCTCGTTTGAGGAGGAGGATTACGGCACCCGTTACATTCACAGTGTTGAACAAATTAATTTCTTTAAGGAGAAGCTACAGAGAGAAAGAGAGAGCGAGAGAGATAGCTATATTTCGTTGTATTTTTTGTTCTTCTTAGTTTACCTTCCACTTACTAGCTAATGCAGCTAATTTAGCCTACTCAACAACCTGACTCAAACAGAGAGGAATGCTATTTTTGTTAGCTAGCTGGCTAAGGCTATCCAACACTGCAACTCTTCCAAGTCAAGGTAAGCTTTCAGTTGTATAAATGTATTGCCACCAACTGCTAAACTGCTTGCTATAGCCTACACTGTAGTGCATGATTGTACACATGGATTGGATAGTAGGTTTACTAACGCATTAGTTCTAGTAGCTATGTTGACTATGACGTTAGCTAATATGGTGACAATGTAGGCTGTGTAGCGGAGTAAGCGGTTATGGTATAGTATGAAGGTTTGGCTTGGGAGTTTTTTTTGTTGTTTCCTGGTCACAGACAGTTGTTGTGTTGTGCACTGAAGTCCACAAGCGAAGGGAAAAGGTGAGAGGAGGAGAGCACGTAGATACGATAATAAATTATACAGCGAACAAAGTGATGATACTGTAGGCCTATGTGACTGCTATGAAAGTGAACTGTGTGTGCGGGTGATCAGGGGTGTATTCATTCCGCCGATTCTGTTGCAAAACGTTTCTTAAAACGGAAGCAAACGGAACGAAACAGGGATGGACCTAGCTGAATTTGTCCAACGGAAACGCTCGTTTTAGTTTGGACTAATAATTACACCCGAGATAAGCTAGATGCAGGCAAGAGTGTGCAAGGCGAAATGTAATGTTTTACTGTCTGTCACATCATTACCTTGATTGCTCCAATTTGTATCTCGACCTGTTAAAAACTAATTCATAGGCTAGGTTGTAGCAACCTCATGATGGGTACAGGGAAAATTTGAGTATAATGTAGTAGCCTAAACCTATCGATGTTACATTGAACTGGGTGAATGGAATATGAATGACAGTCATCCAATATGCTGTAATAGAAACAAGGCCATGCTCATTAAAAAAACATTAGTCTTCCCTTATCTTAAATGGCACCGACCGCCACTGGCGCACAAACAGACACAAATTTACAATCCTGCACTTACACAATCACAGAGACACATCTAGCCTGCAGCATGTAATTGTGGAAGAAAATTATGGGGAGAATCAACAAACATGAGTCAACAAGCACAGAAACGTCTTCCTCGATGTCTATGGGAAAAAATAAGATTGTGAAAAACAGAAAAATCCCAAAGATTCAAGACTTCTGATTAAAGATGCAGTGGACTTGGGCGAGATAAAGAGAGAGCGAGAAATAAACAGCACAAACAAGAAAAGGAGACGTATAAGGAGAGATATTATCGCCTAGGTGAAGGGGGTGTACGTGCCGTTGGCTGGATGGTCGTCCCCGGCGACCGCTGCTGTGAGGTGACTCATAAAGCTCATATTTACGAGTCAATTATTATTATCATGATTTCTTTCTGCACACACAGCACACCTCTGTCAGTGCTGCTAACACAGACTAGTTGTAACTACACAGTTCCACCAAATCACTGCCGAGTGCTGACACCAGCGTGCGCACGCCCGCACGCACGCCCGCACGCACGCACGCACGCACACACACACGCACACACACACACACACAGGACCATATCTTCACAATGACAAACACACACATTCATATTGAGAGCCGTGTTCACAAGGCACTTGCGAACTTCCATATAAATGGAGTTTTCAACATGACGATGAAGGACGGAGCTGTGTGATTGACAGCTGGCTGGACATATCATCCAACATGCAGGCCTCATTAAATAATTGACAAATAGGAGGAATGGTTCCTGACACCAACGGTCATACTATAGTGTGTGCCTGTTAGAAGGGAGGGGTCGAACACAACATGCGGTAGCCAAAGACTGAGAAAGTTTAGTCAGACATACACTGATCCTTCCAGACACACACATCCTCACACCCATTTCCCTAAAATGACACCAGCGCTAATACTGAGGATATTACAGGATATAAGACCTGCTCTCACATGGAACAGGATTGTATACGACACACCCTCACTCTCTCCGTCCAGCTCTGAAACCACATAAATATCAGTTGTTTTGCACCGGCCGCTCTCTTTTGCACGCACAAGGACACGCACGCACGCACGCACGCACGCACGCACGCCTCTGCCCTGAGAGAGGTTGCTGGCAGAGGGAGTGTGTTTACATGGGGTAGTCAGGGTGGAGACAGAGTGGCAGGCTGATGGGTGCACAGCACATTGGTCTTTGTGTGTGTGTGAAAACACACGCCCATGTCTGCTGACACTCGTTCTACACACACACACGGTGAAACTGAACAATACAAACAACATTAAACCAGGGGGGAGGCAGTCTAGTCTCCACAGGACAAACTTTCCCAGAGCCAACAGCTCAGCAGAAAACCACTGTGGCAGCAGCAGAGAGAGAGGGTTCGAATGGAATATCCACTCATGCAGTATTCTCCCTACCTCTTTGTGTGTGCTTCGCTCTAAAATGTTCTCGCTACCTCTCTCTATACCCCTTTGTAGGTCTCTCCACCTCATCCTTCCTACCTCTCTCTCGTCTTCTTACCTCTCTCTCCCCCTCTGCTTCTCAGGGTGTGATTTCGTTCCTCAATTCCAGAACACTCTGACCCTCAGTCTCTCTCCTCCCAGTCTGGGAAGATAAGAGCTCCTATTCTAATTCCAGTTATGATAACTCAGAGGAATCACAAGATATATCTACAATAAACTCAGAGATACAATAACTCCGAACTACAATAACACAGCTCTAATCAAATCAGCCCAGGCTGAGACTTCACAAGAAAGCCCATGTGTGTGATTAGGAGAGGGGGTGGAGACGGTGTGTGTATGTGTGCGTGTGTAGAGTGTTGGACTATAGTCAGCCAAGGTACACAGCCTACACAGCAGTTGTTTTTCTGACATACATTGTGTGTTCTTCCATGTACACGGCTAAAAGTGCTGCAGAAGTTTAGAATAGGTGCAGCTGTTTTCTAAGTGTCGGTTTCTGAATGCCTCTGAATTTATGTTCAAGGTGAAGCCTTTTGTCAAACCTCAACGACAGGCTGTGATAGAATAGCGTTTGTTGGAGTCCTGACACTCTGATTGTATAAATGTCCGTGTTCAGACTGCAACCCCGCCCCCCACACACAGACCCTTAAAGCATTGGTTCACCATTTTTGAATCCCCTTTGGACTCAAGAGATTTGACATTTCCTGCAATCTAGAGCAAAAAAGGGCCTTGTATGATAACAAATCAAGTTAAAAAATAAAAAAATATAAAAAAAGAGAAAACGCTGAACCTCCCTCGTCTCCATATCGTGAAAATGCCTCTTCCTCATCCGTCCTGATCATCTCTCTTCCTGACCAGATGCTAAACACATCCCTAATACCCCATCCAGCCTCCAACAACTCTCCAAACCTCAGCCCCTAAACAAGCCTTAAAAACATCACCACGTTATGGAGACAACTAAGAGCTCCCTGCTCCATTTCACTCTGCCCGGTAACCCAGACAGACCAACGTGCATGGTCACATGGTCTCTCCTCCATCAACATTTTCAGTATGTTTTACTTACAAATCTTTTTTACAACTCTTTCATCTTTGAACTCCTGTTTACAGTATCTTTCCATTCCTATGTTCTTATTTTCTTTCAATCACACTCCTCTTCAATCACCCGTCTCCTTCAATCTCCCTCTCTAGCATCCTGCTGTATCTTACATTGGTCTGTCATACACAGTTGAGTTAGGACTGTGTCTTACATTGGTCTGTCATACAGGGTTGAGTTAGGACTGTATCTTACATTGGTCTGCCATACAGGGTTGAGTTAGGACTGTATCTTACATTGGTCTGCCATACAGGGTTGAGTTAGGACTGTATCTTACATTGGTCTGCCATACAGGGTTGAGTTAGGACTGTATCTTACATTGGTCTGCCATACAGGGTTGAATTAGGACTGTATCTTACATTGGTCTGCCATACAGGGTTGAGTTAGGACTGTGTCTTACATTGGTCTGCCATACAGGGTTGAGTTAGGACGGTATCTTACATTGGTCTGCCATACAGGGTTGAGTTAGGACTGTGTCTTACATTGGTCTGCCATACAGGGTTGAGTTAGGACTGTGTCTTACATTGGTCTGCCATACAGGGTTGAGTTAGGACGGTATCTTACATTGGTCTGCCATACAGGGTTGAGTTAGGACTGTGTCTTACATTGGTCTGCCATACAGGGTTGAGTTAGGACTGTGTCTTACATTGGTCTGCCATACAGGGTTGAGTTAGGACTGTGTCTTACATTGGTCTGCCATACAGGGTTGAGTTAGGACTGTGTCTTACATTGGTCTGCCATACAGGGTTGAGTTAGGACTGTGTCTTACATTGGTCTGCCATACAGGGTTGAGTTAGGACTGTATCAAAAGCGCTAGACCCTAAACAGACCATGACGAAATAATAAAAGTGCAGCCAAGCACCGCAAGGAAGTGCCTGAGGACCATCTCTCTCTCTCTCCATCGCCATCCTGGAAGTGTCCTACCGCTCCAGACACAGAGGGTAAAAAAGAGAGATGGAGAGATCAAACGTCTGACATTTAAAAGAGTGATAGTGTAGGCACAAGGCACTGAGATGGAGAGATCAAACGTCTGACATTTAAAAGAGTGATAGTGTAGGCACAAGGCACTGAGACGGAGAGATCAAACGTTTGTGAAAAATATCATTCTGAGTTGTAGGAATAGCACTGCTGTACAGAGACGACGGGCAGAACGGATGAGCTCAAATCAATTCAAAATAATAATAATTGTCTCATGCTTCAGAAACAACAGGTGTAGACTAAGTCATGTTTACTTATGGGTCCTTTTCCAACAACGCAAACCTAAAGATTCGAAAAAGATTTAAAAAATGTAAATAGTGACACAAGGAATAAAGACACAGTGAAAAATGAATAACAATAACGAGTATAAATAACATATATATATATACAGGAAGTGCCAGTACTGAGTTGATGTGCAGTGGTACGAGGTAATAACATGGCTATATACAGGAAGTGCCAGTACTGAGTTGATGTGCAGTGGTACGAGGTAATAACATGGCTATATACAGGAAGTGCCAGTACTGAGTTGATGTGCAGTGGTACGAGGTAATAACATGGCTATATACAGGAAGTGCCAGTACTGAGTTGATGTGCAGTGGTACGAGGTAATAACATGGCTATATACAGGAAGTGCCAGTACTGAGTTGATGTGCAGTGGTACGAGGTAATAACATGGCTATATACAGGAGGTGCCAGTACTGAGTTGATGTGCAGTGGTACGAGGTAATAACATGGCTATATACAGGAAGTGCCAGTACTGAGTTGATGTGCAGTGGTACGAGGTAATAACATGGCTATATACAGGAAGTGCCAGTACTGAGGTGATGTGCAGTGGTACGAGGTAAGAGGTAGCTATGTACATATACTGTAGGTAGGGGGTAAAGTGACTAGGCAACAGGATAGATAATAGATCGTTGCGGCAGTGTATGTGAAAGTGTGTGTGAGTGTGTGTGTGTGAGTGTGGCATCAGTATGCATATGTGCACATATTATATCTGTGTCGTCGTATGTAGTGTGTTGGGGTGTGAGTGTGTGTGGTGTTGAGTCCAGTGTGTGTGGTGTTGAGTCCAGTGTGTGTGGTGTTGAGTCCAGTGTGTGTGGTGTTGAGTCCAGTGTGTGTGCATAGAATCAGTGCAAGAGAGTCAGGGTCAATGCAGCTAGTCTGGGTAGCCATTTAATTAGCTATTTATCCATTTTTTGACTTGGGGGTAGAAGCTTTTCAGGTTCTGGTTGGTTCCAGACTTGGTGCACTGGTACCGCTTGCCATGCGGTAGCAGAGAGAACAGTCTATGGCTTGGGTGGCTGGAGTTTTGGACAATTTTTGGGCCTTCCTCTGACATTGCCTGGTATAGAGGTCCTGAATGGCAGGCCCCCATTAACAGCCCCGTTGATGTTAATGGGGGTCTGTTCGGCCCGCCTTTTCCTGTAGTCCACGATCAGCTCCTTTGTCTTGCTCGCATTGAGGGAGAGGTTGTTGTCCTGGCACCACACGGCCAGGTCTCTGACCTCCTCCCTATAGGCTGTCTCATTGTTGTCGGTGATCAGGCCTACCACTGTCGTGTCGTCAGCAAACTTAATAATGGTGTTGGAGTCGTGTTTTGCCTCGCAGTTGTGGGTGAACAGGGAGTACAGGAGGTGACTAAGTACACACCCCTGAGGGGAGTTCATGTTGAATTTTTTACTTTCTTTCTGTAAGCTCAATGGGCACATCAGATCAAGTCCGAACTGTGCGATGTAATAAGGAGTTGTAGTTTCCAACAGGCCAATATTCAACATAGTTTAGAGCAGAAAACGTGGTAATTAACTACAATGACCATAATTCAATGCGCGCCTATTTGTCCGGTCTGGGTTTCTTTTACGCCTGCTACGTAAGAATGCATGATTGAAAGGGATAGAGCAGTTGCTTTGAAAGTTACTCTACCTACAAAAACATTATCTAAGTGATTGATAGTTGGTATTCAGAAGTCATAAAAGTATTCTTTATGTTGAAGAACTACTAAAATAGTGATTTTGTCAGACAGCATAGGCAGCAGCTCTATATAGATGAGATGATGACTTGGAATTAAATAATAAAGTCATCAAATATAACAAATGTAATATACACAACTGAATTACAGTATTTGATTAAAGTAAAGCAATGTGAATAAATTATAGTTAATAAGTGTTAAGTATTAAATGGGCAGTCACTACCATAATGGGACTTTTATTGATAGTTTTATATCTGTGTTGTTACAACAATCAAAATCAAGAACGGTGATAATTTTTTAAAGATTTGAACCGAAACCGCAATTAAACAATTTGCTTTACTGGACTGATTGTAGGCTAGCGGCATCTGATGGTCAGTCTCACTGGAGGAAACGAGAGAGACAGACCCTCTGCTGTTGGATCCTCTGCTGCTGGACCCTCTGCTGTTGGATCCTCTGCTGCTGGATCCTCTACTGCTTCCCCCCTCCTCCAGGACTGATCATCAGATAGAAGTAGCCTACCATCAGTCCAGGAAAGCTAATTATTTAAATTTATGCTCAGATGTTCCTACCATGCAATAAAACTGATATTTTCTTATATATTTTATTTTTTTCTTTATTTTCTTTATATTTTTTCTTTGCTCATGTTTTGAAATAAAAAAAATATATATTTTTTTTTTACCGTTATTTCCCCAAGTAAGTTGACTGAGACCATTCTCATTGACTGCATCAACCTGGGGAATAGTTACAGGGGAGAGGAGCGGGGATCAATGTTGGAAGCTGGGGATGATAAGGTTGCCATGATAGTATGAGGGCCAGATTGGGAAATTAGCCAGGACACCGGGGTTAACACCCCTACTCTCACGATAAGTGCCATGGGATCTTTATTGACCACAAAGAGCCAGGACACCCGTCCCACCTGAAATAACAATATTGTCAGGCCATCCATAGCCAATATGCTGTGATAATGTAGTAGGCCTACTGCACAAACCTCATTCCTACAGAACTGTACGCTGAACAAAAATATAAACATAACGCAACAATTTAAGAGTTACAGTTCATTTAAGGAAATCAGTCAATTGAAATAAATAAATTAGGTTCTAATCTATGGATTTCACATGACTGGGAATACAGATATGCATCTGTTGGTCACAGAAAAGTTAGGGGCGTGGATCAGAAAAATCGGGCCGTATCTGGTATGACAACCATTTGCCTCATGCAGCACAACACATCTTCTTCACATGGAGTTGATTAGGCTGTTGATTGTGGCCTGTGGAATGTTGTCCCACTCCTCTTCAATGGCTGTGCGAAGTATTGGCGGGAAGTGGATCCAGAGCATCCCAAATATTCTCAATAGGTGACATGTCTGGTGAGTAGAGTATGCAGGCCATGGAAGAACTGGGACATTTTCAGCTTCCAGGAATTGGGTACAGATCCTTGCGACATGGGGCCGTGCATTATCATTCTGAAACATGAGGTGATGGCGGCGGATGAATAGAAATGGGTCCTTAGGATGTCGTCACAGTATCTCTCTGCATTCAAATTGCCATCGATAAAATTCAATTGTGTTCATTGTCCGTAGCATATATATGAGCCCATACCATAACCCCACTGCCTCCATGGGGCACTCAGCGAACCACTCGCCCACACGACGCCATACACGTGGTTTGCGGATGTGAGGCTGGTTCTCTGAAACAATTCAGAGAACCAACAAAACAATAAAATGCAAATGAATTACTTAAAAATCATACAATGTGATTTTCTGGATTTTTGTTTTAGATTCCGTCTCTCACAGTTGAAGTGTACCTTTGATAAAAAATTACAGACCTCTACATGCTTTGTAAGTAGGAAAACCTGCAAAATCGGCAGTGTATCAAATACTTGTTCTCCCCACTGAATATGCCAGTTAGGCTCTACACCCCTTGTAAAGCAGATTAATGTGCTTAATTTTAAGTTATTTGGCCACTTTAGTTAACCTTTAAAAAATATATTAGGCTAGGCTACATGAGGTGTGCGACTATGATTAGAAAAAGTCACACAAAAAAGGCATTGTTTCTTTGTCACGTATACTCCCTCTCCGGCCTCTAGGTCACCAGGCTGCTTGTTATGGCGCACACCTGTCACCATCGTTACGCACACCTGCGTGTCGTCAGACTTTAAACGGCCTCGTACTCAATTCTTGCTCGTACAATATGCATATTATTATTACTATTGGATAGAAAACACTCTCTAGTTTCTAAAACCGTTTGAATTTTGTCTGTGAGTAAAACAGAACTCATTTGGCAGCACACTTTCTGACCAGGAAGTGGAAAGTCTGAAAATGATGCTCTGTTCAAGGGCCTGCCTATAAATGGGCATGATACGTATGAGTATACATGCACGTCATACACCTTCCCCTAGATGTCAAGAGGAAGTGAGAGAAGAAATTAAGTGTTTATCTTGGTCTGAGGTGGAATTAATCCTCTTGGCACGACGAGTCATCCATTTCCTGTTTTCTGGAAAGCGCGAAGATGGACCTGGAATTGCCTTCTGAAAAGCTGTCGTTATAGGCGACTATTATCTCCGGCTTTGATTTTATTTGATACATGTCACAATATCATCGTGAACTATGTTTTTTCAATATAGTTTTATTAGATTATTGAAATTTTTTCGGGACGTTAGGCGTGTTGCTTTGTCTGTGTTTGTTGACGATGGAAAGCTTCGCGCCACTTGGCCAGTGTGCTTGCTAATTCAAGAGGGAAAAACGATGTTCTAAATCCAAACAACGACTGTTCTGGACAAAGGACCCCTTGTACAACATTCTGATGGAAGATCACCAAAAGTAGGACCCATTTTGTGATGCTATTTCATGTATCTGTCGAACTGTGTACTAGTAGTTTTGCGCCCTGGTTTTGGCCACTCTCTCGCTATAACATAAGCCTTATGTCGTAATGAAGATATTTTTAGAATTCTAACACTGCGATTGCATTAAGAACTAGTGTATCTATCATTTCCTATACAACATGTATTTTTTTTGTAATGTTTATGAATAGCTATTTGGTCAGAATAGGTGAGAGTCTAATAGAAATATCCGCACATTCTGGGAAAAAGAAGCTACGTTTGCATAATGGATAATCACTGATTTCAGCTCTAAATATGCACATTTTCGAACAAAACATAAGTGTATGTATAACCTGATGTTATAGGACTGTCATCTGAGGAAGGTTTATGAAGGTTAGTGAAAATTAATATATTTTGCTGGTTTATTCACTAACGCTAACGTGCCTATTGCTATCGCTAACGTGCCTTGATGAATGAATGCGGTTGTGTGGTAGGCTATTGTAGTAAGCTAATATAATGCTATATTGTGTTTTCGCTGTAAAACACTTAAAAAATCTGAAATATTGGCTGGATTCACAAGATGCTTGTCTTTCATTTGCTGTACACGATGCATTTTTCAGAAATGTTTTATGATTAGTATTTAGGTATTCCACGTTGGTCTCTATAATTACTCTGGTTGCTTCGGTGCTATTTTTGACGGTAGCTGTGATGGTAGCTGCAATGTAAAACTGATTTATACCTCAAATATGCAAATTTTTCGAACAAAACATAGATTTATTGTATAACATGTTATAAGACTGTCATCTGATGAAGTTGTTTCTTGGTTAGTTAGGTTGGCTTTGTGCATGCTACCTGTGCTGTGAAAAATGTCTGTCCTTTGTATTTGGTGGTGAGCTAACATAAATATACGTGCTGTTTTCGCTGTAAAACATTTTAAAAATCGGACATGTTGGCTGGATTCACAAGATGTGTACCTTTCATTTGCTGTATTGGACTTGTTAATGTGTGAAAGTTAAATATTTCAAAAAAATATGTTTTGAATTTCGTGCTCTGCCTTTTCAGTGGAATGTGGGAGGAGTTCCGCTGGCGGAACGCTGGAGCGGTAAAGGTTAAAACACTCACTCCCTGAACTTGCTTCCCGACTCTCAGCGCACATCGTTACATTCTTATGCTGGGCATCATTCACAAGTGATTGGCTAATATTGTAACCCATCAGACTATTCTTGATTTAATCTTGTCTGTACATATGCTAAATAATGTGACATTTATTTTGATTTCAAATGGACCATTATCATGCACTGGGTCAAAATACATGTCGTCTATGCCCTTAAATAGCGAACGGAGGACGCTTTCCCCCGTGGTTTATTTTCATGCCAGTCAGGTAGGCTATACTCCTGTTGTAAATATAAGCAATGTGCTTAATATTAGGAAAGTTGAGAAATAAATATAGTAGGCCTAGCCTATAGAAAGCTGATGGGATCCTCCTCTTTTTATTAGCGGCCATCACTCTGTTTTCTCCCGCAATTACATAGTCTATAGAAATGTTGCGCAACATGAGCTCATGGGCTCTCATGAAGTGTTTGAATAGATTTTCGATCACATTTGCATTGACGTCAGAGTGATTAGAGGGACAATAGAGTGCTGAGTACCAGGCAGTTAGCAAGTTTGGTAGGCTACTAATGACCATCAACACCATCAATGTTATGCTCGTCATTGGAATGAGGAGACCAAGTTGCAGCGTGGTAGGCGAACATCTTTCTTTTATTCAAATGAACACCGGAAAACAACAAAATACAAAACGAACGTAAAGTTCTGCAGGCTACACAGCAACTATGCAAAATCAAGATCCCACAAACTAAATGTGGGAAAAATGGCTGCCTAAGTATGATCCCCAATCAGAGACAACGATAGACAGCTGCCTCTGATTGGGAACCATACCAGGCCAAACAAAGAAATAGGAAAACTAGATTGCCCACCCTAGTCACAACCTGACCTAACCAAAATAGAGAATTAAAAGGATCTCTAAGGTCAGGGCGTGACAATCAGAGCTTGGAGAAGCCTAATTACCGTGACTAAACGGTCATGTGGAATTTGACTGCCTTCATGACTCGTGATCACAGTTGTGGCGGTAATACGGTCACCGCAACAGCCCTAGATATGACCGTTTTTCACGTCCCGTTGATAGGATAGTTTCGAACGGAGCTCATTCAGTTTGTTCCCCAGCACGTTCGCCAATAGAACAGAGGGCAATGGCGGTCTATTCGCTCCCAGACGTAGTCTCGTCAGGATGCCACCTCGCCTGCCTCTCTTTCGCCACCGCTTCTCTTTCAAGATTAGTACCTGGTCCAGAGTAAGCAGAACGTCCAGCGCTGCCGACTCATTTTCATCCAAATGGAGGATAGTGATCACTGTTCGGATGTCCAGAAGCTGTTTTTGGTCATAAGAAATGATAGCAGAGATATCGCGTTCAAAAACAGTTAAGATCAGCTTAAAAAAAACACACAAAATAACAGAATTGTTCAGGAGCCCGTATGATGGCTGCTATCCACTGCAGCGTCATCTTCTAGCCATCTTAGCCAACCTCAGATATGCAAAGCTGCAGAATATAATGTTGATTCTGCACTTTGATATTTGTATTATTATGTCATGAGCAGGATGTGGAGCAATGGTTAGAGTACCCACCAGAAGGTAATGTACAATGTGGTGATGTCAAATACTGCGTGGGCCGTTGAACTTATGACCGTTACTTGATTAAAAACATCTAACTTTCAACAAACTGGCGTCTGCTCCAGAACACTAGATGACACTGAGTGACTTGTCTAAAAACGCACAAGGCCACCCGTACACACACACACACACTTTAGATCCCAAACACACAACGTAACCATAAACCATCATCATGTCAAAGGCTTTCAGCCACAGACAGACACCCTCCTGCCATGATGAGAGGAGAGGAGCAAAGCAGACAACACTGCTGTTGGACTATGATGTTCATAACACACACACACACACACACACACACACACACACACACACACACACACACACACACACACACACACACACACACATGAAAGGGTGAGCCCTAAGCATCTTAAATAATTCATAACAGAAGAAAATGGGAGAGGGGGAGAGAGGGAGAGGTAGGGGGAGCATATGGCAGGCGTATGAGCCACCCCACCCCCTCTTACTCCCCCTCTCCAGCCCCCTCTCCTCCACCACCACCCCATCCACTCATAATCAGCGGTTCGGCATTGGGGCTCGTTTTGGGTTTCTTTCATTTCTTTTGCCATTTCCATGAAAACAACACTGGGACAAACAGGCCCACATGTATCTACTCATCTAGTCAGAACAATAGGCAGAGAGAGGAGGCCATTTGAGTTCACTACAGATGACAGCTAGAGGGGGGAAAATAGAGAAATAAGTGAGGTTTTCCCTACATGTGTTTCTGAGTGTGTTTTTCCATGTATTGCGTAGTTTGGGTTTAAACTGCACTCCATCATGGCAGGCGATGGGAAAAACTCACTCAGTTAGACAGTATCTTCAACCATTTTCAGCATTAGAACCCGACTCAGAGCTCTACCTAATCCAATGTAACCTGAACCTGTTTTTATTAATGCATAATAACCATGAAAAGCATCATACATTTTAACTAACCATGTTTTGGCTTAGGGCTTTGTGTTTGACATGTGTTAGCGATAAACATATCCAGTGCTATGACCATTGTTCTCAGACCTTTATAATATTCAGATGAGTGCCATTGTTATGACCATAGATACATATTTACTGCTGAAGGCGACTCTGCTCTGGGTTAGGTATTGAGCGCTCACAAAGAGAGATCTGACAGTATGTGGCTGCATGTTCTTCATTTATACTCCAGGAACAGATTGATCCCTATGGAATACAAGGGGATCCATATCTACCAATCAACACATGACATGAATCAGGCTATAAGTATAAAACCAAGAAAAGAAAGAGGGGGAAAATAAAGATTGGGTAGGAAGAGAGGAGCGAGAGGAGGGGGCACAGAGAGGGAGGGAGAAAGGTGGTAGCTTACAGAAACAGAGTGGGGATAAAGAGACATATAGGAGGGAGCGATAGCAGGACATTTTAAGGTCCAATGCATACGTCTTTTAACTCAATATCAAATCATTTCTGGGTAACAATTAAGTACCTTTCTGTGATTGTTTTCAAATGACAAAAATAGCTTCTTAGCAAACAGCAATTTCTCAAGCAAGACTCTTGCTAGGACTGTCTGGGAGTGGTCTGAGTGGGAGGGGAAAACTGAAAACTAGCTGTTATTGGCAGTGAGGTTCGGAACTCTTTCTTATTGGTCTATTACTGATGTCACCAGGCAGGCTAAAAATCCATGCCACGAAAACAGGCAAAGATTTCAAACAGTCTTTTCAAACAGCTCTTACACTAAAAGCCCATTATCATCATGTTCACAAATTCACAGTATAATTCCAACCTCATAGTGTGGAAACATAGACTGAGTATACAAAACATTAAGAACACCTGCTCTTTCCATGACATCCATGTGTAGATCAGAGTAGATGAATGGGAGGGGGCAGGTTAAATAAGGATTTTTAAGCCTTGAGACAATTGAGGCATGGATTGTGTATGTGTGCCATTCAGAGTGAATGGGCAAGACAAGATATTTAAATGCCTTTAAACAGGGTATGGTGCACCAGTTTGTGTGAAGAATTGCAACACTGCTGGGTTTTTCATGCTCAACAGTTTCCCGTGTGTATCAAGAATGGTCCACCACCCAAAGGAGATCCAGCCAACTTGACAACTGTGGGAAGCATTGGAGTCAACATGGGCCAGCATCCCTTTGGAACGCTTTCGACACCTTGTAGAGTCCACGCCCAACGAATTGAGGCTGTTTGAGAGGGGGGGGGGGACTCAATATTAGGAAGGTGTTCCGAATGTTTGGCATACTCAGTGTATATAAAACACAGGAAAATCATGTTTTTGACTGCACTGGGCCTTTAAGTATCTCCAGACCCGAGCAGACAGAGAGCCTGGGGCATCTCCCCCTCTCTGTGTCCAGCTGTCAATCACACTGTGCGAGGGGGGGTAGGGTAACAGGGGGGCCGCCCCCTGAAAACTCCACAGATGAGTTTAATTTCTAACTCATAGCAGTTGATTCCAGAAACAACAAACGTGAACCTGCCCCGTCAACGAAGCTAAGAAAAAGCGGCATGCAATTTCTCATCCAAAGATGTCCCTCACAAACGCAAACACCAGCTTCACTTGAGAAAAAGCAAGAAAAAAAAGCAGATAAATCCAACGTTGTCAAAACATATAAACACAGAATGTTGGACAGGACTGGCGCTGTACACAGTGGTAGCTTAACTAAAACACGGCCCGGACTCCTGGATGCTAGGAGAACAGTATTACATCTTCCTGCCTACATGAGGCCCCACAATGACTCAGACAGGACACTACAGATCTACTCTCAGGGAAACGTTACTCCAAGGCCTTGTTGAATAGTGAAAAGGTCAAAGAGTGAGCTCAGGTTATGGCAAACATGAGCCTGTTGTTTCCTAAACACTGTCAGAGGTGATTTACCTGTGTGACTAGCGTAACACATAACATCACCCTGCTACAGACAGATAGGGTGTCATGAAAATGCCAAACCCATCTCACTCAACTTCACCTGGACCTATCCTATTGGGTTTAATGGGTTGACACTGCATCAGAGCACATGGGAATTGTTGGTAATTAATGACAGGGCTAGGGTGGCAGGATTCCGTCTCTGATTGACCCAGCCTGACCTGCGCTACTTAGTTACCATGGAGATCAGGGGTCACCAGAGTGACCGGGGGAGTCCTGTTCCATATGGGTGAGTGGGTTGCATCCCCGGGGCAAGAGGGAGGGCAGTCTAAAGGTGGGCATGAGTAAGCACTGGGGTGGAGGAGAGAGGAGGGGGAAGGGGGAGATATGGGGGGATGACTGGAGGGGTCCATGGGTCTCAGCTGGGTATAATTACAGGGTGTTACAGAGAGGAGCCCTTGTCCCCTTGCCCGTGTTCTCCATCGACCTGAGGGGAACACTCCTACACTCCCCTCACCTCCCCATCCCAGTGTCCACAAAGAGGAAGTCTGTGCCCCATCCAGGGAACTGTGGGCAGTAGGGGATGCGACCAGTCTGCTGCCTGCCAATTCAGACTGCCCAGGAACCTACAAGCAAACAGGGCTCTGCCCATAGTGCCCAGATCAGCTCTGAACATCCCACACACAGACTGGTCATTCATCATCACACATACACACATTCCAGTCAGTTAGGTTTCCATCTGTACAGCATGGGTCTGCTGGGGTTAACCCTCTACAGGCCAATCACCCATTACAGCTCAAACGGATCAATTATCTCATCCTTAACTCTTCAATCAGATAAGCCCTTTGCCCTCGGTTGTTCAATCACCATGAAAACTTCAAATCTACTCTCATGATCCCCCCCCCCACACACACACACACACACACACACACACACACACACACACACACACACACACACACACACACACACACACACACACACACACACACACACACACACACACACACACACACACACACACACACACACACACACACACACACACACACACACACACACACACACACACGCCCTCTGGCCTGCGACCTCTGCTGGCCTGTGCTCAGCAGGTAGTGACAAATGAGCTGATAGCTAATCTCTGTTGAGGTGGAGCTGGTAGAGGGCTGAACAGAGAGCCTGTGTCTGATGCCATGGGACACGGCAGGAGGCACAGCCACTGTTACAGCCTCAGTACACGCACATAGACACAAACACACAGTATTGAGAGGGACCAGAAAGTACAAGGATCTTTGTCCAATACTACTTACTGTATCTACAATGAATGGTAACTACATCATAAATAGTATAAAGAGAGACGTTGATACCCTATTAAAACAGACAAATAAACGGAATGGTAGATGAGGTGTAGAGACAGCAGGATAAGGGTCCACCACAGGAAAGTGCTGTCCTAGCTGAATCGCTCTCTGGCCTGGGCAGGGTGTTTCTACACGGTCTGTCTGGGACACTGGGTCACTGTTAGGTCTCGTTCTCCAAGGGCCCCAATCTCTTTCCAGAACCTTCCTCATTAGAGTGAAGGGGTGAATGCAGAGCATTGTGGGGGATTTCCCCAGTCTGTGGTGTCCGGCTGGAGCGGAGCACGCTCAGAAGAGCCTGACGCCAGCAGGACCAGTCAGCAGACCACACTGACCCGATTCACCAGGAGAGGAGAGGTTCTACTGAGGACAGTCAGACCCGGCTCCCTATACTGCACAGCAACCCTCTCCCCTGGAGACTCACAGTCTCAACCCCAAACACACAGAGGGGAAGACCAAACACAAAGCTATGCATGAGATGACTTATGTGTCTACACACCTCTCCTATCGGACTTTATTCTTTACCTGCGCTAGCAATAAGCATTGTGTTATGAGTATGTTCGCTTTGAGTTTTGTGTACAAAGTGTGTATTTCTGGCTACGTCGAGGTATTAGGTCTAAAGAGTGAGCCTGCGGAGACACGCAAGGTCCTCTCTCCCATGACTGGGAAAAACATTAGATCTACAGCCACACAGAAATAAATCCTAGCCACATGAAAACTCCTGACATCAATGGTTCTGACTCCTCAGCCAAGTCGCCACAGCAAACAATAGAGACAAGTTCAAAAATGTGTCACAGATGAGGAGTACTGACGTGGTGAACATAGCTCCAACGAACACGTGAAGCTCTGCCAAAGGGGAAAAAATACCTCCTCCAAGGAAAGAACGAGGGAAAGGGGGGATATGAGAGCCAAGGATCCCTTAAGCACATCAGCCGTTTCAATGTTCTCAGGCATACTGTAAACTAATGATGGGGGGGGGGGGGGGGGGGGGGGGCGATACAGTAACATTCGTGATATTATTTTGGGACAATATTATATTTTGTTTGCTACTGTAGGTACCGTTAGTCGGTTGTACCTGTGCCAAACTCCGGTATTTTTCATTATATAGCTTGTTCTCCA
The DNA here is from genome assembly GCF_029448725.1 of Salvelinus fontinalis. Classification (NCBI taxonomy): domain Eukaryota; kingdom Metazoa; phylum Chordata; class Actinopteri; order Salmoniformes; family Salmonidae; genus Salvelinus; species Salvelinus fontinalis. The sequence goes on from NC_074669.1 coordinate 25,514,098, forward strand.
TCTTCTTTTTAAATACTGAGCAAACATGTTTTCAGCACTTGTATTTCTGACTGATCAAAACTCGTTCACTCATGGCTCTCTTGTTTCTCTGGGGCAGACATATGGTGAGCAATATGTTTGGAACATCAAATCGCAATAAAATCGGAATATCGATTTTGCAATACATATCATATCGGCACCTATAGTAAGTATTGTGATAATATTGTATCGTGAGGTCCCTGGCAATTCCCAGCCCTACTGTATACTGTAATACTCAAATACATTGTCAACTCACACTAAGGACTTTGTCATGAGGTATCAGTTCAATGGTCTGTGAAATGGATTTGAAAGCCTTTCCACTGATGAAAATTGTAACATCAAGTGCTTGATAGCACATTAAACATACTATTGAGATGAATTGTGGTGGTGGATAAAAATTGTCTAAGACTCCAGCCACCCAAGTAAGACTGTTCTCTCTGCTACCGCACGGCAAGCGGTACCAGAACGCCAAATCTAGGTCCAAAAGTCTTGTGAACAACTTCTACCCCCCAAGCCATAAGACTGCAAAATAGTTCATCAAATAGCCACCCGAATTATCTGCATTGACCCTTTTCTGAAATAACAAATGTTTAGTTTTAGTTTATATTACCACTTCTTCTCCCCAACTTCATGGTATCCAATTGGTAGTTACAGTCTTGTCTCATCGCTGCAACTCCCGTACGGACTCGGGAGAGGCAAAGGTCGAGAGCCATGCGTCCTCCGAAACACAACCCAGCCAAGCCGCACTGATTCTTGACACAACGCCAGCTTAACCCGGAAGCCAGCCGCACCAATGTGTCGGAGGAAACACCATACACCTGGCGACCGTGTCAGCGTGCATTGCGTCCGGCCCGCCACAAGAGTCGCTAGTGGCCAATAGTTTCTACCCTTAAACCATCAGCTCCCCTCTACTTCTCCCATGGACATTTTCCCCCACAACAGCATGTTGTTTTTAATTATTTTGTTTTAAGCCTTCCCTAAACCATAGCCCTAACCTTAACTACTCAGAATTAATACCCAAACTTGACCCTTTGAGTTGTTAATGTTTTAACCCTGTAACCACACGGAATAAACCCTGTAATCTTGTGGAATTGTAGAAAATAGACGTCCATAATACGTCGAATTTCGAAGTGAAACTAAGAGATCTTGTTGCTCACACACCATACCAAAGAGAGGGACTTTTTCTCTCTCGGTCTGCCTCAGTTTGCTTAGGTTTTGCAGGTGAGTGTGGAACAGCGGGTGGTGGTGACACTGTTGAGGCGAGATGACCACAAACTTGTTGGGATAAACAGTCTTGTCAGATAGAGAAACACACACTGTGACTCTCTCTCCTGTGGTTTATAAACACAGCCAGTTGTGTTTGGAGGAAAAAACATGCAGGTCCTGTAAATATCTGGGGGGGGGGGGGCTGCTTTCCTGGAGGTGTGTTGTTTGTTGAGGAGACAGGAGGAGAGGAAGCAGTGTACACAGGGATGGATGTGCACATGTATCAGACCATGGCAGGGTCAGGGGTTGCTGGAGAAGGAGAGCGAGGAAAACAGACAGGACAAGAGAGGGAGAGTACGTCTCATCACTCGCTCTTATCACACCTCTGACCTATAGCAGTGGTCTGCTAACAGTTTAAAAACGCTCTCACACAGAGTGGAGACAAGAGTCGTAAGGCGCCATGTTCTACCGTCTTCTAATCGAATTAATACTACTCTATTCCTAAGCCACTTCCTCGTCCTCTTACCTCTCTCTTTTCATAGTCTCTTTATATTCCCGAAGCTGTAAAGCTAGCAGCAGGACAGCACAGTATTTAGGAACTTATTAAAGTAAATCACGGAAAAACAAAACAGGCCTGCGCCAGTCAGCGTCCCATGCCAAAGTGGAATTTGAAAACAACCTTATAAACCTGGTTTCTGAGCTGGACCCATGCTTATTAAAAAGGGAGGAAGATACCGCAGCTTATTTGGTACCAGTATCCTTTATACCACCTTAGTCCTCCTTGATCCACATCAATCCACATTAGTCTATGCCTGTCCTGTACCCTTCTGACATCCGTAGTTCTCACAGTCCACTCTGCCTTCCAGCTTTGGTATCATAGTAGTCAGCAGGCATTTATAGAAGAAAGTGGAAAATGTGTCCTCAGGTAAAAATCGATACCAGGTAGGCCCAGTGATAACCATCTGATCCCAACTGTGTATTGTGTTTTCTGGTTTTAGCTGATGTATGTGTGTTTTGTGTATGTTTGGGACCCCATTCAAAACATGTTCTTGCGAAATCAGAACTCACGATCAAGACTTGTGACGGGAGAGTTAATGTTTGCAATCAAAATTGACCCGTAATATATGAGCCCCAAGTTTTATTGAGCTATTAAGTGAAATGAGTTTGCGTGCTCCTCTCCCTCTCTCTATTGATTTAATTTCACTGTTCTTGGGCTCTGGCTAAAGGCTGGACACAGAGAAGGGTAATTATATTGTAAACTGCATGGCTGGATGAAATGGCTATTTTCTCTGGCTGGTGTGGTGGTTGCCCTGGGCTGCCCTGAAGGGAACGGTGAGCAGAGCTGGGCACCCTGGTGGTGGTGTAATGTTAGTGAGGCCATGGGAATGGACTGTAACCATGTGAGAGAGGTCCTGTGAGGTCAGGTCATCCTGTGATCAGGTCAACTCCTCTGACCTCTCATTCACTCAGTGGTTAACAGTAAAAAAAAAATTGAAAACAGTAGATTTAATTTTTACCTGCTCACGTAAGAAAGCTTTCCCTCACTTTAGAAGTTAGTTACAGTATATTGTTGAGGTTATAGAGTGTGAAATATAGTTTTATTTTTCAGTGATAAAAATGTGGTTGTAGTAATATAGATGTGGTTGTGTAGGCTGACATGGTGGTTGTAGTGATATAGCTAGATGTGGTCAGTGTGATCGGTGGTGTTAGTTCATGGTGTTTACAGAGTTATGAAGAGGGCCGTTTGGGTACAGTAAATACCCCTCAGTAGGGCTTTACCTCAAGGTTGGTGGGGGTAGGGTACCCACTTTGCTGGCACTGCCACGCTACCTACCAATGCTACCCCTGCCTCTGCCCCCCACTGGAATGGAAGAGGGTTTGTCTGAATGGGGCAGATTGAGCAGATTTGGGTCGTACCCAGCCCACAATCACAGCGCCTGTGTGCAGCCTGGGACTAGGGCTGGACAAGGGTGGGGTATGCCTCAACAAACACTCCCTTTCACCCCTTCCTGGAACATCACACTAGTTACCTCTACATCAACAGCCCAGACTGAGCTACTCACAAACCATACATGTACTACATCCCTCCCATAGACAAGCTAGTGGCTGAGCCAGTTAGTGAGGGATACAAGCTCTCTGAAAGACAGTGATAAACTGAATGAACAGGGAGTAGGCCTACTTTATTGAATGAGGATATGAAAGGGAGAGTGACGGTCAGTCAATCATGTTGTCTGTTGTTCATTAAGAGCATAGAGCATAGCTGTAGTCAGTAGTAAGTATGTTAGCAATAGGAGAGCAGTGGAGCAGAGTAGAACTAACCTCTCTACCCCAGCCTGTTGCTCCATCCCTGCTGGGATTAGCCCGACCTGCCTCTCATAACATTCCAGCTCCCAGCTATTACTGATCAGAAACAAGGCTTCTGCTCTGTCTGTCAATATGCCCCTGGGTCAAATTCTAGAACAACCAGCCAGACGCTTTATCCCTAATTGTCTAATTGTCTGTGGGTTGCTATTTTTGGCTATCTGACTCTGGTTACTATGTTTGTATGTATGTTTCCATTTTTACGGCGTTAACATTGTACGAATGTGCAGACCAGCTGGCTGGTGTGTTTACGGACATATTCAATCCCTCCCTATCCCAGTCTGTTGTCCCCAAATGCTTCAAGATGGCTACCATTTTTCCTGTACCCAAGAAGGCAAAGATAACTGAACTAAATGACTACTGCCCCGTAGAACTCACTTCTGTCATCATGAAGTGCTTTGAGAGACTAGTCAAGGATCATATCACCTCCACCTTACCTGCCACCCTAGACTCACTTCAGTTTGCATACCGCCCCAACAGGTCCACAGACGACACAATTGCCATCACACTGCACACGGCCCTATCCCATCTGGACAAGAGGAATACCTATGTAAGAATGCTGTTAATTGACTACAGCTCAGCATTCAACACCATAGTACCCTCCAAGCTCATCATCATCAAGCTGGAGGCCCTGGGTCTCAACCCCGCCCTGTGCAATTGGGTCCTGGATTTTCTGACGGGCCGCCAAGGGTGAGTGCTCAGCCCCCTCCGGTACTTCCTGTTCACCCACGACTGCGTGGACACAACAGTAGTGGGCTTGATTACCAACAACGACGAGACAGCCTACAGGGAGGAGGTGAGGGCACTCCGAGTGTGGTGTCAGGAAAACAACCTCTCACTCAACGTCAACAAAACAAAGGAGATGATCGTGGACTTCAGGAAACAGCAGAGGAAGCACCTCCCTATCCACATCGATGGGACAGCAGTGGAGAAGGTGGACAGTTTTAAGTTCGTCGGCATACACATCACAGACGAACTGAAATGGTCCACGCACACAGACAGTGTGGTGAAGAAGGCGCAACAGCGCCTCTTCAACCTCAGGAGGCTGAAGAAATTCGACTTCTCACCCAAAACACTGACAAACGTTTTTACAGATGCACAATCGAGAGCATCCTGTCGGGCTGTATCACCGCCTGGTACGGCAACTGCACCGCCCTCAACTGCAGGGCTCTCCAGAGGGTGGTGCGGTCTGCACAACGCATCACAGGGGGCAAACTACCTGCCCTCCATGACACCTACAGCACGCGATGTCACAGGAATGCCAAAAAGATCATCAAGGACATCAACCACCCGAGCCACTGCCTGTTCACACTGCTACCATTTAGAAGGCGAGGTCAGTACAGGTGCATCAAAGCTGGGACCGAGAGATTGAGAAACAGCTTCAATCTCAAGGCCATCAGACTGCTAAACAGCAATCACTAACTCAGAGAGTCTGCTGCCTACATTGAGACCCAATCGCTGGCCACTTTAATAAATGTATCACTAGTCACTTTATACAATGCCACTCTAAATAATGCTACTTTAATAATGTTTACATATGTTATATTACTCATATCACATGTATATACTGTATTTTATACCATCTATTGCACCTTGCTTATGCCGCTCGGCCATCACTCATCCATATACTTACATGTACATATTCTCATTCACCCCCTTAGATTTGTGTGTATCAGGTAGTTGTTGGGGAATTGTTAGATGACTTGTTAGATATAACTGCACTGTCGGAACTAGAAGCACAAGCATTTCGCTACACTCGCATTAACATCTGCTAACCGGACTACTGAACTCTAATCCCTGAACCCTAACCTCTGACCTCTCCTGCACAGGCTCAACACTACAGCCATGGTAGGCCCCGCAGAGTGTGAGTAGGCTGCGAGAAACTTTTTCTGCAAAATCGATGTTTTATTTTCCCTTTCAATCAGAAAAAGTTAATAAGAAGACCAATATGCAATCTAGTCTGGTTTAGTCAAATCTGGTTTACATCAACATGGCCAGTTTAGTCTAACTATTGGTCAGGTCCACTATATGTAGTCTCTTATCTGACCTGCATGCCACAGACAGAGGGGCTTTAAGTCTGTAATTGTCTTTACCCCAGGGGTATGAAGCCTGTCCCCAAGCCAGCCCAGACATTCCTCCCCTCTCTGGACTGTCTCAATCTGCTACTGTTGTCCCCTACCTACCCCCACAGGGCATCGTGACATTCTAGACCACTCCTCGAGTACCCCCAACAGCACACATTGTTTTGTAGCACACCTGATTCAACTTGTCAACTAATCATGAAGCCCTCAAAGAGTTGAATCAGGTGAGTTTGTCCGGGGCAACAACAAAAATGTCTGCTGTTGGAGGTACTTGAGTACTAGAGTTGGGAAACACTGCCCTGGGGGGCTGCAGACTGTAACAAATGAGTGTGAATGACTGACATGCTGGTGTGAGTCATCCAGGAGTCCAGTGCTGCTGACCCCTTAGACTCCCTACCGTCTCTTTACAGCCTCATATCTGGGGTGACCTGGACTGACTGTCCTCTCATCCATTCCCCAGACACCCCCTCAACACTGGGGGAAGGGAGGGACCGGTAAGCCCGGTGGAGACAGAGGGCCACTTCACAGTGTGAACAGCAGGGGCCTGGAAGTCCCTGAGTCTCTCTAGCACAATTTCAGAGACTCTCTGTCTTACTTCATAGATATCTCTCTCCATCTTTACTCCGTCTTTCCCCCTCTCTCTTCATCTCCTTCCCTCTCCCCATCTCCCCCTCCTAGCCTCTCTTCCGTTGTTCAGCATGTTGTGTTCTGCTCATATCTGTGTCACTCTGATCTACAGACATGCCACACACCAACATGGACATATCCTGACACTGTTACTGTTTTAGTCAAACCAATCCATTCAATTTACTTCAGGGAAGGAGAGAGAGAGAAAAAGTTGCTTGGTTTATCAGAGAAGTGAGTTATTTACCCATCTCTTCCTTCCTGTGTTTAGTCAAAGGGGATTACAGTGGGAGGGAATGCAGAGCAGATAGCTAATGGAGTTTACTCACTGTCAGGTAACCCAGGAATAAACCCCCCTCTCTCTCCCCCTGCACTGGACCCTGAGACAGTCTGAGATGGTCTGGGACGGCTGTGTTTACATACACCAGGCCTGACTGCACAGCCACCGCATGGCCCCAGCCCCGGAATAATGTACTATCTGTTTAATAGGGAGAGAGAGCCCTGTTTATAGAGAAGGCCCAATTTTAACTGGCTAATGGACTGTTGGGTCAGAGGTCAATGTTAACCCATGTTACTTCCTGTTATCATTACCACTCTGCTCTGATGAGGATAGGTGCTCAACTCGCTGGACTCTCAGATCTACTTATCCAAAATTGACTCATTAGCCTGCTAAGCCTGGAGCGGCCGTGATGCTTGCTCATTTTCCTCCGTGGAATCAGAGTAGCACTTTGTATGAAGACCTGTGGAAAATGTTCCCTCATTGAAGATCAAATCAAATTTTTATTGTCACATGCTTTGTAAACAACTAACGGATTTCCTCTTCGTCTGAAGAGGAGTAGCAAGGATCGGACCAATGTGCAGCGTGGTAAGTGTCCATAATAGATTTTTAATAAATCCTGCTCTGGTGCGGGACGTGGACCCCACTCCACCATAGTCTTGGCCCACTTATGTGGCGCCTTTGGAGCGGCGACCTTCGCCGCCGACCTCGGACTGGGGACCCTTTCAGCGGGCCCCGAATAGACGAAAGACTCCGGCAGCGCTGGTCAGACGGGAGACTCCGGCGCAGCCGGAGTGACGGGCAGCTCCTGACTGACGGGCGGCTCTGGCTGCGCCGGACTGACGGGCGGCTCTGGCTGCGCCGCACAGGAGGGAGACTCTGGCTGCGCCGCACAGGAGGGAGACTCTGGCTGCGCCGCACAGGAGGGAGACTCTGGCTGCGCCGCACAGGAGGGAGACTCTGGCTGCGCCGCACAGGAGGGAGACTCTGGCTGCGCCGCACAGGAGGGAGACTCTGGCTGCGCCGCACAGGAGGGAGACTCTGGCTGCGCCGCACAGGAGGGAGACTCTGGCTGCGCCGCACAGGAGGGAGACTCTGGCTGCGCCGCACAGGAGGGAGACTCTGGCTGCGCCGCACAGGAGGGAGACTCTGGCTGCGCCGCACAGGAGGGAGACTCTGGCTGCGCCGGACTGGAGGGAGACTCTGGCTGCGCCGGACTGGAGGGAGACTCTGGCTGCGCCGGACTGGAGGGAGACTCTGGCTGCGCCGGACTGGAGGGAGACTCTGGCTGCGCCGGACTGGAGGGAGACTCTGGCTGCGCCGGACTGGAGGGAGACTCTGGCTGCGCCGGACTGGAGGGAGACTCTGGCTGCGCCGGACTGGAGGGAGACTCTGGCTGCGCCGGACTGGAGGGAGACTCTGGCTGCGCCGGACTGGAGGGAGACTCTGGCTGCGCCGGACTGGAGGGAGACTCTGGCTGCGCCGGACTGGAGGGAGACTCTGGCTGCTCCGGACTAGAGGGCGATGCTGGAGGCTCCGGACTAGAGGGCGACGCTGGAGGCTCCGGTCTAGAGGGCGACGCTGGAGGCTCTGGACTAGAGGGCATCGCTGGAGGCTCCGGACTAGAAGGCGTCGCTGGAGGCTCCGGACTGACGTCCTTCGTTGGAGGCCTCATGCCATGGATCCTCACCGGAGGCTTCGTGCCATGGATCCTCACCGGAGGCTTCGTGCCATGGATCATCACTGGAGGCTTTGTGCCATGGATCATCACCGGAGGCTTCGTGCCATGGATCATCACTGGAGGCTTTGTGCCATGGATCATCACTGGAGGCTTCGTGCCATGGATCATCACTGGAGGCTTCGTGCCATGGATCATCACTGGAGGCTTCTTGCCATGGATTATCACTGGAGGCTTCGTGCCATGGATCATCACTGGAGACTTCGTGCCATGGATTATCACTGGAGGCTTCTTGCCATGGATTATCACTGGATTGGAGAGACACACAGAAGGCCTGGCTCTGGGAGAAGGCACAGGACTCACCAGGCTGGGGAGACATGCAGGAGGGTTAGTGCTTAGCACAGACACAGAACTCACCAGGCTGGGGAGACATGCAGGAGGCCTTGTCCTTGGCTGAAGCACCGGATGCACTGGACCGTGGAGGCGCACTGGCGGTCTCGAGCGCAGAGCTAGCACCACTCGTCCTGGCTGGATCCCCCCTGTAGCCCGGCAAGTGCAGGGAGTGCGTAGGGCTGGCGCAGTATACCCCGGGCCGAGGAGACGCATTGGAGACCAGATGCGCTGAGCCGGCATCATCCCTCCTGGCTCGATGCCTACTCTAGCCCGGCCGATTCGAGGAGCCGTGATGTAGCGCACCGGGCTATGCGTGCGCACTGGGGACAACTTGCGCTTCTCCGCATAACACGGTGCCTGCCCAGTCACTCTCTCGCCACGGTAAGCACGGTCTCCTACCTGAGTCCGCCTATCTACCCGTGTGCCCCCCCCCCCACCCCCAAAAAATCTGGGGCTGCCTCTCGTGCCTGTTAACTCGCGCCAATTCCTCATAGCGGCGCCGCTCCGCTCTAGTTGCCTCCAGCTCCTCTTTCGGACGGCGATACTCCCCCGGCTGTGCCCAGGGTCCTTTGCCGTCCAAAATTTCCTCCCAAGTCCAGGAGTCCAGAACCCTCTGCTCCTGGTTACCACGCTGCTTGGTCCTTTTTTGGTGGGTGGTTCTGTAACGGATTTCCTCTTCGTCTGAGGAGGAGTAGCAAGGATCGGACCAATGTGCAGCGTGGTAAGTGTCCATAATAGATTTTTAATAAATCAAAATGAACACAGAAAGTAACAAAACACGAACAAACAACCGAAACAGTCCCGTATGGTGCAAACACTAACACAGGAAACAACCACCCACAAAACACACTAGAAAACAGGCTACCTAAATATGGCTCCCAATCAGAGACAACGACGGACACCTGCCTCTGATTGAGAACAATACTAGGCCAAACACATAGAAATATAACAACAGAACAAAACATAGAAAAACAACATACAATGCCCACCCCAACTCACGCCCTGACCAACTAAAATAAAGACATAAAAAAGGAACTAAGGTCAGAACGTGATAACAACAGGTGTACACTAACAGTGAAATGCTTACTTACGGGCCCTTCCCAACTATGCAGTATACAAAAAATAAAACAACAATAATAATAAGAGTAATAAAAAATATATAGTAACACAAGGAATAAATTCACAATGAGCAATAATAGCTTAGTTATATACATGGGGTACCAGTACCAAGTCGATGTGCAGGGAAATTGAGGTAGATACAGCGCCTTCGGAAAGTATTCAGACTCCTTGACTTTTTACACATTTTGTTACATTACAGCCGCATTCTAAAATTGACCCCAAAAAAATGGTTTTAGAAATGTTTGCCAATTTATTACAAATAAAACTTTGACAGCGTTTACAACATCGAATCTTTTTTGGGAATGACGCCACAAGCTTGGCACACCTGTATTTGGGGAGTTTCACCCATTCTTCTCTGCAGATCCTCTCAAGCTCTGTCAGGTTGGATGGGAAGCGTTGCTGCACAGCTATTTTCAGATCTCTCCAGAGATGTTCGATCGGGTTCAAGTCCGGGCTCTGGCTGGGCCACAAAAGGACATTCAAAGACTTGTCCCGAAGCCACTCCTGCGTTGTCTTGGCTGTGTGCTTTGGGTCGTTGTCCTGTTGGAAGGTAAACCTTTGCCCCAGTCTGAGGTCCTGAGCGCTCTGGAGCAGGTTTTCATCAAGGATCTCTCTGTACTTTGCTCCGTTCATCTTTCCCTCGATCCTGACTAGTCTCCCAGTCCCTGCCTCTGAAAAACATCCCCACAGCATGATGCTGCCCCCACCATGCTTCACCGTAGGGATGGTGCTAGTTTTTCTCCAGATGTGATGCTTAGCATTCAGGCCAAAGAGTTCAATCTTGGTTTCATCAAACCAAAGAATCTTGTTTCTCATGGTCTGAGAGTCTTTAGGTGCCTTTTGGCAAACTCCAAGCGGGCTGTCATGTACCTTTTACTGAGGAGTGGCTTCCGTCTGGCCACGCTACCTAATAGGCCTAATTGGTGGAATGCTGCAGAGATGGTTGTCCTTCTGGAAGTTTCTCCCATCTACACAGAGGAACTCAGGAGCTCTGTCAGAGTGACCATCGGGTTCTTGGTCTCCTCCCTGACCAAGGCCCTTCTCTCCCCCGAATCCTCAGTTTGGTCGGGCGGCCAGCTTTAGGAAGAGTCTTGGTGGTTCCAAACATTTTCCATTTAAGAATGATGGAGGCCACTGTGTTCTTGGGGACCTTCAATGCAGCAAACATTTTTTGGTACCGTTCCCCTGATCTGTGCCTCGACACAATCCTGTCTCGGAGCTCTACAGACAATTCCTTTGACCTTCTGGCTTGGTTTTTGCTCTGACAACAGTGGGACCTAATAAAGACAGGTGTGTGCCTTTCCAAATCATGTCCAATCAATTGAATTTACCACAGGTGGACTCCAATCAAGTTGTAGAAACATCTCGAGGATGATCAATGGAAACAGAATTCACCTGAGCTCAATTTTGAGTCTCATATCAAAGGGTCTGAATACTTATGTAAATAAGGTATCTGTTTTTTCATTTTCAATACATTTGTAAAAATCTCTAAAAACCTGTTTTCGCTTTGTGGGGTATTGTGTGTAGATTGCTGAGGATTGTTTTTTATTTCATCCATTTTAGAATGAGGCTGTAACGTAACAAAATGTGTAAAAAGTCAAGGGGTCTGAGTACTTTCCGAAGGCCCTGTATGTCCTCAGTGGGGACTGTGAGTATGTAGCCTACATTGTCATCAGGGGCTCTCCTCTGCAGCTCAGGGTCATTGTGCTCCAACCGTGAGAAAAAGGTGTTTAACTCGTCCGGTATGGTGGCGTTTGTTTTTGTAATCCGTGATCGCTAGGAGTCTCCGCCACATATGCCTTGTGTCTGACCTGCTGAATTGCTCCTCCACTTTGTCCCTATACTTCTGTTTCGCCATCTTGATCAATCTGCGTAGGTCGTATTAGTACTGTTTAACCATACTATTGTCCCCAGTATCTCTCTCTCTCAGTTTTTCTACAAGGCTGCTATCGATCCACGGATTGTGATTTGGTTAAGTTTTGAAAGACACTGTCAGCATCACATCATCTATGCATTTTTTTATGAATCCGGTGACTGAGTCTGCAAATTCATTGATGCCATCTTCAGATGCGACCCGGAACATATTCCAGTCCACATGATCAAAACAGTCTTGGAGCATGAATTCTGATTGGTCTGACCAATGCTTTACAGAACTGACCACCGGAACTTCCCTCAAGTTTTTGTTTGTTGGCAGGGAGAAGCAAGAAGGAGTCATGGTCGGATTTGCCGAAAGGAGGGCGGGAGAGGGCCTTATACCCGTAAAAAGTTAGGCCTAATTGGGTGTGATCGGGATCGGTGTGTATAGTGTACATGCGGTACCTGCAGCAGCAGTCTCTCGAAAGCCAGGCAGGCGTCCCAGCGGGGCAGGGTGGGGTGGCGGAGGGTCTGGGCGGTGGCCAGGCCAAGCTGGAGCACCCCACAGTTACTCTCTAGAGCTCCCCAGCTACTTTTAAACAGCTGCACGTAGGAACACAGCTGCTCCGGGGTTACACGGCCTGAAAGGGGAACAACAACATAGACATCAGACATGAGGAAATTATATGAATTTCCTATTTATACAGTAGTTCCTCCTTTAAAAATTGCGAGCTTATGCCGCGGGATTCAGACGTAATTTGTGGTTTAGTACTGTACCCTGCGTTACCACTTCATTGCTCCAGACCAGCGCAAGGGGGTGTTAGAGCACTGATTATGCTTTTGGGTCCTACTGTGTCTAACTGACAATGAATGGGTGACATAAACCTAAAAAGAAACTGATAATTGTGCACAACTTCAGTTTTACTTACTATTTTATTTTTAATTTCACCTTTATTTAACCAGGTTTAACCAACCTGCCAGTTTAGAACAAGTTCTCATTTACAACTGCGACCTGGCCAAGATAAAGCAAAGCAGTGCGACAAAAACAACAACAGAGTTACACAAACAAACGTACAGTCAATTACACAAGAGAAAAATCTATGTACAGCATGCTTAAATGTAGAGGCGAAATAATTACAATTTGGCATTAACACTGGAGTGATAGATGTGCAGATGATGATGTGCAAGTAGAGATACTGGGGTGCAGAAGAGCAAGAGGATAAAGAACAATATGGGGATGAGGTAGTTGGGTGTGCTATTTACAGATTGGCTGTGTAGAGGTACAGTGATCGGTAAGCTGCTCTGACAGCTGTGCTTAAAGTTAGAGAGGGAGATATAAGACTCCAGCTTCAGTGATTTTTGCAAATCGTTTCAGTCATTGGCAGCAGAGAACTGGAAGGAAAGGCGGCCAAATGAAGTGTTGGCTTTGAGGATGACCAGCGAAATATACCTGCTGGAGAGCGTGCTACGGGTGGGTGTTGCTATGGTGACCAGTGAGCTGAGATAAGGCGGGGCTTTACCTAGCAAAGACTTATATATGACTTGGAGCCAGTGGGTTTGGCGACGAATATGTAGCGAGGGCCAGCCAAAGAGAGCATACAGGTCGCAGTGGTGGGTAGTATATGGGGCTTTGGTGACAAAACGGATGGCACTGTGATAGACTGCATCCAGTTTGCTGAGTAGAGTGTTGGAGGCTATTTTATAAATGACATCGCCGAAGTCAAGGGTCGGTAGGATAGTCAGTTTTACGAGGGTATGTTTGGCAGCAGGAGTGAAGGATGCTTTGTTGCGTAATAGGAAGCCGATTCTAGATTTCATTTTGGATTGGAGAGGCTTAATGTGAGTCTGGAAGGAGAGTTTACAGTCTAACCAGACACCTAGGTATTTGTAGTTGTCCACATGTTCTAAATCAGAACCGTCTAGAGTAGTGATGCTAGTCGGGCGGGCGGGTGCGGGCAACAAATCGGGTTGAAGAGCATGCATTTAGTTTTACTAGCATTTAAAAGCAGTTGGAGGCCACAGAAGGAGCGTTGTATGGCATTGAAGCTCGTTTGGAGGTTTGTTAACAAAGTGTCCTAAGAAGGGCCAGATGTATACAGAATGGTGTCGTCTGCGTAGATGTGGATCAGAGAATCACCAGCAGCAAGAGCGCCATCATTGAAGTATACAGAGAAAAGAGTCGGCCTGAGAATTGAACCCTGTGGCACCCCCATAGAGACTGCCAGAGGTCCGGACAACAGGCCCTCAGATTTGACACACTGAACTCTATCTGAGAAGTAGTTGAACCAGGCGAGGCAGTCATTTGAGAAACCAAGGCTACTGAGTCTGCCGATAAAAAAGCGGTGATTGAGAGAGTTGAAAGCCGATGAAGACGGCTGCACAGTATTGTCTCTTATCGATGGCGGTTATGATATCGTTTAGGACCTTGAGCGTGGCTGAGGTGCGCCCATGACCAGCTCGGAAACCAGATTGCATAGTTGAGAAGGTATGGTGGAATTCAAAATGGTCGGTGATCTGTTTGTTAACTTGGCTTTCGAAGATTTTAGAAAGGCAGGGCAGGATGGATATAGGTCTATAACAGTTTGGGTCTAGAGTTTCTACTCCTTTGAAGTGCGGGATGACCGCGGCAGCTTTCCAATCTTTGGGAATCTCAGACAATACAAAAGAGACGTTGAACAAAAGTAACAGGGGTTGCAACAATTTCGGCAGATAATTTTAGAAAGAGAGGGTCCAGATTGTCTAGCTCAGCTGATTTGTAGGGATCCCGATTTTGCAGCTCTTTCAGAACATCAGCTGTCTGGACTTGGGTGAAGGAGAAGCAGGGGGGGCTTGGGCAAGTTGCTGCAGGGGGTGCTGAGCTGTTGGCCGGGGTAGGGGTAGCCAGGTGGAAAGCATGGCCAGCCGTAGAAAAATGTGTGGTGAAATGATCGATTATCGTAGATTTATCGGTGGTGACAATGTTTCCTAGCCTCAGTGCAGTGGGCAGCTGGGAGGAGGTGCTCTTATTCTTCATGGACTTTACAGTGTCCCAAAACTTTTTGGAATTAGTGCTACAGGATGCAAATTTCTGTTTGAAAAAGCTAGCCTTTGCTTTCCTAACTGACTGAGTATATTGGTTCCTGACTTCCCTGAAAAGTTGGAAATCACGGGGGCTATTCGATGCTAATGCAGAACGGCACAGGATGTTTTTGTGCTGGTCAAGGGCAGTCAAGTCTGGGGTGAACCAAGGGCTATATCTGTTCTTAGTTCTACATTTGTTGCATGGGCATGGCAAGAAAAGCACTTTTAAAGAGCAACCAGGCATCTTCTACTGACGGGATGAGGTCAATTTCCTTCCAGGATACCTGGGCCAGGTCGATTAGAAAGGCCTGCTCGCTGAAGTGTTTTAGGGAGCGTTTGACAGTGATGAGGGGTAGTCATTTGACCGCGGACCCATCACGCACGCAGGCAATGAGGCAGTGAACGCGGAGATCCTGGTTGAAGACAGCAGAGGTGTATTTAGAGGGCAATTTGGTCAGGATGATATCTATATGTCCATGGTTACGGATTTGGGTTTATACATGGTAGGTTCCATAATAATTTGTGTGAGATTGAGGGTATCTAGCTTAGATTGTATGACGCCCAGAGTGTTAAGCATATCCCAGTTTATGTCACCTAACAGTAAGAACTCTGAAGATAGATGGGGGGCAATCAGTTCACATATGGTGTCCAGGTCACAGCTGGGGGCTGAAGGAGGTCTATAACAAGCAGCAACGGTGAGAGACTTGTTTCTGGAAAGGTGGATTTTTAAAAGTAGAAGCTCGAATTGTTTTGGCACAGACCTGGATAGCATGACAGAACTCTGCAGGCTAACTCCGCCCCATTTGGCATTTCTATCTTGTCGGAAGATGTTATAGTTAGGGATGGAAATTTCAAGATTTTTGGTGGCCTTCCTAAGCCATGATTCAGACACGGCTAGGACATCAGGGTTGGTGGAGTGTGCTAAAGCAGTGAATAAAACAAACTTAGGGAGGAGGCTTCTATTGTTAACATGCATGAAACCAAGGCTTTTACAGTTACAGAAGTCAACAAATAGTGCATTCAGAACAGAGAGTAAAAGGAGCAGAATTCTGGGCGCAGAAGAATAGATTCAAGGCATAATGTACAGACAACTAAAACTGTTGTTACACTAAGGTTTTTATTATTATTTATTTTTTTGATTATTTTGCTCTTACTGTAGTACTGTAGGCCACTCCCGACCGGTAACGTTGTACAGTGCCTGAGGGCCACAACAGTCTAAGACACTTCATTACAGTGCAAGCTGTGTTGCTACAGACGATGCTAGTTCAATACCCGTGCTGGCCTCGACTGGGAGACCCATGAGATGACTGTAGGTTTTTGTTTTTTCTCCCTCTAAAAACAGAAATAAATAATTATAAATAAAAAACTGGCTTAATTTACAAATGAGTAACAATGTCTCACCCAATATTCAAGAATGGCCTTTTCCTCACTCATTTTACGTTATTTGAAATCTCCAAAATATTGTTATTTTTTAAACAAAGCGATTATTATTATTAATTTAGAATTATATAAAAGCCTGTTGGGTATTCTCACAGATATATTATTAACCCTGTTATTAGCAGAACAATATGTTTTGGTCATGGCTTCAGAGTGGTGCACAATGGGACTACCTTGCAGTTCTCCAGCTGTATCCACTGAAAGCACGCGAGGTTCAAGGCACGAGGGCAGGGGGCATGGGATGGGTAGCAGAGCCGCGCACAGAAGACCGACCTGGCCAATGGGGAAGGGAGGGGGTGGACCCCCACCCCACCTCACTGGCAACACTTTAAGGGGTATTGCACTAATAATGGCACTGACTAAGGAAATGTTCCCGCTGTTCTGTTGTTCATTGCCAGTCTGCATGTTCAAACTAAAACAATGTAACTAAATGGCATCTTTATGCTTTCATTAATAAAATACTCTTTCAAAATGACAATGTTTATTTAGTTATTGATCATTAACAAATTACTATGGGAATAAATATCACTGAATTACAGAAATATCCTCCAATCCTCTATATGTAATTATTGGCGGAGAGTCATGTCATATTTTTATATTTACAGTAGGTCTACCGTAGGCGGCATGAGTCTCACTAGTGTTGAGTAATGTGCTGTTAATGTTAAGGCTAGGGGGTGCTGTTGTCACTATTTATGGAAATCGTGTAATTTTTGAAACGGCTTCCTACAAAATTCTTGATCGTACAATATGCATATTATTATTATTATTGGATAGAAAACAGTCTATAGTTTCTATAGCCGTTGAAATTTTGTCTCTGAGTGGAACAGAACTCATTCTACAGCAATTTCCCTGACATGGAGTCAGATTTCACACATTTTGGCCCCTGTTCTGGAGTCAGTTTTAAGGCCACTGTTATTGCTATGAGTATACGGACACTGCTTACGTCTTCCCCTGGATGCCTTTACGTGATGACGCTTTGAATGGTATCGATTGCCCAATCACAGCCCCTATAAAACAAAAACACGTGGAGGTAGGAACTCTTTTCTAGGTGCGTAAGGCGCGCGGAGGACACCGACCTACTGTTTTTCCAAGCATTAGTGTAGCCAGTTATATTTCTCAGGTCATGTTTCTACTCGTTATAGGAGTTAAAAACATCATAAGGTAGTTAATTTAAAGCGTTTTATAGCAATTTATATCTGTTTAGTGCGATTTTGGGACATGTATTTCTGAGATACTGTGAATCTCTGGGCACCGTTCCAGTTCATGCCGAACGCAATGTGCATTTCTACATGGCAAGAGGACAGCTTTCGACCAAAAGACGATTAGACCCAAGAAAGGATTCTTTGACCAAGATTCTGATGGAAGAACAGCTCAAAGTAGGAACAATTTATTATGATAAATCGTGTTTCTGTCGAAAAATGTTAATGGCTTAGGACGCCATCTTTTTTGACGTAGCTTCGCTTGGCGCAAACTGTATTGAAAAGTAAGGATAATTTAAAAAATGTAAATCCGCGATTGTATTAAGAATTAAATTGTCTATCAATCGCTGTCCACCCTATATTTTTTAGTCACGTTTATGAGTATTTATGTATACGACTAGATCACTGTCTAATGTGGCGCAGGACATTTTCTGACCAGCTGGGCTACTTTTCTCATTGTCTAACCATGATTTTGGTGGCTAAATATGCACATTTTCGAACAAACTGTATAAGTATGTTGTAATGTGATGTTACAGGAGTGTCATCTGAAGAATTCTGAGAAGGTTAGTGAAAAAATTAATATATTTTGGCGATGTTTACGTTATCGCTCTCTTTGGCTAGAATCAATGCTGGTGTAATGTTTGCACATGTGCTATGCTAATATAACGATTTATTGTGTTTTCGCTGTAAGACACTTAGAAAATCTGAAATATTGTCTGTATTCACAGGATCTGTGTCTTTCAATTAGTGTATGCTGTGTATTTTTACGAAATGTTTGATGATTAGTAGTTAGGTAAAAACGTTGCTCATTGTATTTATTCTAGTCCATTTGTGACGGTGGGTGCAATTGTAAACTATGATTTCTACCTGAAATATGCACATTTTTCTAACAAAACCTATCCTATACCATAAATATGTTATCAGACTATCATCTGATGAGCTTTTTTCTTGGTTAGTGGCTATCAATATCTTAGTTTAGCCGAATTGGTGATAGCTACTGGTGTTGGTGGACAAAGAAAAGATGGTGGATTATGCTAATGTGTTTAGCTAATAGATTTACATCTTTACATATTGTGTCTTCCCTGTAAAACATTTTAAAAATCGGACATGTCGGCTGGATTCACAAGATCTGTGTCTTTCATTAGCTGTATTGGACTTTAATGTGTGAAAGTTAAATATAAAAAAAAAAAAATGTTTTTGAATTTCTCTGCCTTCTCTGCTCTGCCTTTTCAGTGGGGGTGGGGGGGGTGTGGCGCGAGCGGCACCCCGGGGCTAGACAGGTTAAAAAGTGGTGTAGGTCTTCTTTGGGATCGGTGTCCCTTCCACGGGACGGTTGAGCTAATGTAAGCTAATGCGATTAGCATGAGGTTGTAAGTAACAAGAACATTTCCAAGGACATAGACATATCTGATATTGGCAGAAAGCTTAAATTCTTATTAATCTAACTGCACTGTCCAATTTACAGTAGCTATTACAGTGAAATAATACCATGCTATTGTTTGAGGAGAGTGCACAATATTTGTCACGTTCCTGACCTATTTCTGTTAGTTTGTTGTATGTATTAGTTGGTCAGGACGTGAGTTTGGGTGGGCATTCTATGTTGTCTGTTTCTATGTTGGTTTAGGGTTGCCTGGTATGGCTCTTAATTAGAGGCAGGTGTTTGGCGTTCCTCTAATTGAGAGTCATATTTAGGTAGGTTGTTTCACATGTTCGTTGTGGGTGGCTGTCTCCTGTGTCAGTGTTTGTCGCACCATACGGGACTGTTCGGTTTGTTTTTGTACATCGTCATTTTGTGTAGTCTATTTTCCCTGTTCGTGCGTTCTTCGTGTTTAATGTAAGTTCGTCGTCCAGGTCTGTCTACTCCGTTTGTTGTTTTTGTTAGTTTATAGTGAAGTTCGTGTTTTCGTGTTTTCTTTAAATAAATTATGTATTCACAACCCGCTGCGCCTTGGTTCCATCACTACTCCTCCTCTTCGGTTGTAACCACCGTTACAATATTGAACATGAAAAGTTATTAATGAACAAATTAGGCATATTTGGGCAGTCTTGATACAAAATGTTGAACAGAAACGCAATGGTTCATTGGATCAGGCTAAAACTTTGCACATACACGGATGCCATCTAGTGTCCAAAATCTAAATTGCACCTGGGCTGGAATAATACACTATGGCCTTTCTCTTGAATTTCAAAGATGATGGTACAAAAAATACAAAAGAACGGTTGGTTTTTTCTTTGTATTATCTTTTACCAGATCTATTATGTTATATTCTACTACATTCCTTTCACAATTCCATAAACTTCGAAGTGTTTCCTTTCAAATGGTACCAAGAATATGCATATCCTTGCTACAGGCAGTTAGATTTGGGTATTTCATTTTAGGCGAAAATTGGAAAAAAGGGCATATTGAAGTTAGAAGCAATAGCACAGTTTCGCGCTGCTCTGGGGACTGGTCTTGATAAATCAATGAGATTTTTAGTTTCACTTAATCTCCATTTGGGTATTGGTTAGACTAGAATTAGAAAATTAGGGTGTAGAAATGTTATGCTCTTAGTGTAACCTACCTACCTCATCCCCATATTGTTTTTATTTACTTTGCTGGTCTTTTGCACACCAGTATCACTACTTACACACCATCATCTGCTCATCGTCTGCTCATCTATCACTCCAGTGTTAATCTGCTAATTTGTAATTCCTTTGCTACTATGGCCTATTTATTGCCTTACCTCCTCATGCCATTTGCACACACTGTAAATAGACTTTATTTTTTTCTATTGTGTTATTGACTGTATGCTTGTTTATTCAATGTGTAACTCTGTGTTGTTGTTTCTGTCACACTGCTTTGCTTTATCTAGGCCAGGTCGCAGTTGTAAATGAGAACTTGTTCTCAACTAGCTAACCTAGAAATAAAGGTGAAATAAAATAAAGAAAAAAATGCACAAGGACAGCCTACTCCTTCCTCCCCATTGGGAATAGAACCCCGGTCTCCCGTTTGCCCTGCCCGTAAATAGCCCAGTACTGTACTACCGACCGTCACGTTGTACAGCGCCATATTTTCCATTCCATCCTAACGGAAACCCAGAGGGTTTTTTGTTTGTCTTGGAATAGAAACACCATAATATTAATCAAATTAATTAAGCAAGTACCAGTCAAAAGTTTGAACACACCTACTCATTGCAGTGTTTTTCCTTTATTTATACTATTTTCTACATTGTAGAATAATAGTGAAGACATCACAACTATGAAATAACACATATGGAATCAGTTAAGAACAAATTCTTATTTACAAGGACAGCCTAGTCCTTCGTTCCCTTCGGGGAATTGAACCCCGTTCTCCTGTGTGTCCGCATTCTCTAGTACAGCCATTATTGAAGGCTATCAAATGATTCTCAAAGATTCCCTCTGGTGGTCAAACTAGCACTAACTAGCATGAATGGTTCCAGTGGTTAGAATTCTGCGTCCCCATGCAAGCTGTGCCGCAGTACGCTGCAACTTTTAAAAGGAGGAACCACTGTATATTCATAGTCCTTAAATGAACCAATTGATCAAACAAACGATCACATGGTATGCCATGGTTCAGTGCATAAACACTAGAATACTCATACTAGTCTGCCTGGGGTGGCAGCCTGTTAAGGTAAAGTTAGCTGAACTAATGGATGATAGTCCCTTAACAGACCCACCCACTGACAGACAACCACTTTTCCTAATATCCTGATGCGAACAACACTGTATGGAAACAGAGATCCAGACTCCACAGGTAGAGGAGAGAAGCTTGGAGGAGATGTGCTGTGAGAACCTCAGCCATTGTATTGGGTATGCTGTATACTCTGTGCAAGTGTGCATCTGTAACTGGAAGTGTTGTTGCTCAAGTGTGAGAGTCTATGTTTGTGTACACCATAGTGTGGGACGGAATGTGTGTCTGTGAGAATGTGAGTGCGTGCACAACTGAAAAGAGTCCTGTAAGGCTGTCTCAGAGTGTGACTAATACATGTGAATCAGAGGTTGTCTCTGATTATTTGCAGAGCTGGCAGTGTGAAGCAGGGTTAGTGCTCCCACCAAGACCCTCCTCTCCTCTACAGAGGATCCACAGAGACAGAGGAAAAATGGGGGGGGGGGGGGGGGGGGGGGCAGCCTGGAGGAAGGGGCGAGGGGGACGGACAGGCGGACAGGGCGACCCCAGGGCTAGCGGCGAGAGGAGAGGGGTACACATGAACTCCTCATAAAGCCCAATTCTTCATGTTGATATTCAGAGCCATGAACAGATGAGGGAGTATTTCCTGTTGGACTACATGGCCAATGTTTTCTTTAGTGCGGCCAAAAACATGACTGGAGGAGAAACAGACAGGAGGAATGAAAAATTAGACAACTTCCAGAATGCAAAATATAAATGTATGGAGTTATGTCAAGTACAGATGTAACGACTTGAATTTGTTGATATTACACCAATGAGTCCCACCATAAGATGTATCGTCTAACCCATTTGAAACATAGTGTGTCTGAACTACCTACTTCTGGGTACTTCTTCTAAATCCGTAGATACCAACCCTTAGTCTGTGTGATTAACAGGGGCTGAGCTAGAGTGGTGTTTGTGAGACAAGGGCGGATCCCGAAGGGGCCCGGGCCAAGGCTTTTTTTTGGACAAAAATGTCTGAAGAGTTTGAGCTACACATTATTAAAAGTCATCCATGAAAAGCTGAGACTCTCACAGACATGTAATGTTTTGCTATATGATGCCCACAAGCTACACAAGAGTTGTAAGGGGTTCTTCTACGTAGAATATCATAGGAAATCCCAGGACATACAGTAGTAAGTATAACACTGTAATGGTTTTGCGCCCCCTGGGCTCGTATGATGGAGAAGATCATCGTGGGCTATACTCAGCCTTGTCTCAGGGTAGTAAGTTGCTGGTCTATTGATATCCCTCTAGTGGTGTGGGGGCGGTGCTTTGGCGAGGTGGGTGGGGTTATATCCTGCTTGGTTGGACTGTCCGGGGGTAACGTCGGACGAGGGCACAGTGTCCCCCGACCCACCCCTGTCTCAGTCTTCAGTATCTATGCTTCAATAGTCTATGTGCCGGGGGGCTAGGGTCAGTCTGTTAGATCTGGTGTAATTCTCCTGTCTTATCCGTTGTCCTGTGTGAATTTAAGTATGCTCCCTCTAATTCTCTCTCTCTCTCCCTCCCCCCCCCGGAGGACCTGAGCCCTAGGACCATGACTACCTGGCCTGATGACTCCTGGCTGTCCCCAGTCCACCTGGTTGTCCTGCTGCTTCAGTTTGAACTGTTCTGCCTGCGGCTATGGAACCCTGACCTGTTCACCGGACGTGCTACCTTGTCGTGGTACCTACTGTTTAAGACTCTCCCTCTACCGCACCTGCTGTCTCGACCTCTGAATGCTCAGCTATGAAATGCCAACTGACATTTACTCCTGAGGTACTGACCTGTTGCACCCTCTACAGCCCTGCTGGTCAACTATGAACGTTTGAACATCTTGAAATACAATCTGGCCTTAATGGCCATGTACTCTTATAATCTCCACCCGGCACAGCCAGAAGAGGACTGGCCACCCGTCACAGCCTGTGAAAAACTAGAGAGTTTTTCCTAGCCACAGTGCCGCTACATCGCATTGCTTGCTGTTTGGGGTTTTAGGCTGGGTTTCTGTATAGCACTTTGTGACATCTGCTGATGCTGGCTTTATAAATAAATGTGATTGATTGATTGACTCTAATAAGATCACATAGCTGCTGTCACAATCTCCAAACTCTACACTGTTGTCACTGGCTAGTTGGATAGAAATCAAACAATTTCTGAACTTAATACGAGTTCATTTTGATCAGGATTTTGCTTTGTGGGACCTTACTTTTTTATTGATGATTGTCAAAAAAAACTCATGAATGCAACTGTTTATATCAAATAGTTTTGTGTTCTACTTGTAGCCCTGGTTGTCCTAAAAAGAAAATGGCCTCACACTCCACTGTGAGGCTAAATATAGGGGCTGGACATGCAGATAAATGAAAGTCAGACAAATGAAAAGGTAATTTTTGCTTGGGTCTCAGGACTGAGACGTAATGCTGGAGTGGATAATAAAATGTGTTCAGTTTTCGGCAAGACCGGTTAGAATGGCAGCGTTAACCTAACAAAGGACTCTTATTCCCAGAAAGCATTTTAGTCTGGTGCTGAGTAAAGTTGACAGCGCTAAAGACAGTTGAAACTCAGCCTGCTGGGTAATGTGGTCTCCTCACCTTCCTAAATCAACCTACGTGCTGTGCTCCCTGTGTGGCACCAATGGGCGGAATGGAAGATATGTGTACAAAAGCGAATCAGGTTACCTTTCCAACATTAAAACATTATTGAGGAATGGACCCGGGTCCAGGAATATCCAGACAGTGAAAAGCCATATTGTGAACAGCCCTGAACCGTGGCAGTAAAAAAGCCTGGCAGTATACTCAAACATCATTTAGCCTGATGTGCCAACCATAACTCAGCCCAGAAGCGGGGAGGAGAACCACAGCCAGGGCCAAACATAATTTAGCCCTAGAATAGGCCTGGGAGCGCAAGATACTGAGGGACAACCATAATCTAACCCAGGGGTAGAGACACAGTGTGAGAGGAAGTACAAGCCAGTGAAAAAAAGAGTGAATGAGAGAGGCACATAATGAGTTTGAGGATCAACCATGAGTCAACCCCTGAACAATGCTACGAGGCCAAGGGCCAAACATTATTAACCCTGAAACTGAACCAGGAGGATGACTTGCATGTTTGGTGGAGTGTGTGGGTGACTCAGGGGCTCAGAAGTTTTGGCTGTTTGAACATGAAGCTTTCCAGTGGTTTGCCTCACTAAAGGTCCAGGCTCGTAAGTCACGGTGCTGCCTGGAGCAGAGGAAGGAGCAGGGGCTTTTATTTATGGACATATCACTGGGCCTGCTCCCAGACTGTACAGTAGAGTACAGCACACACAACACACTCCACTCAGTCACATCGCTGCATCTGTGTGTGTGTGTGTGTGTGTGTGTGTGTGTGTGTGTGTGTGTGTGTGTGTGTGTGTGTGTGTGTGTGTGTGTGTGTGTGTGTGTGTGTGTGTGTGTGTGTGTGTGTGTGTGTGTGTGAAGCAGCAAGAGAGAGATTGTGTTTCTGCATACAGCATGTCTTTTGTTCAGAATTGAACAGAAAATATGTGTAGCCGAGTCCTTTTTCTCCTGTTAATAATGTGCCAGATGTGTGTGTTGTGATTCTTCTGACATGGTTCTGATCCTGTTGGTTGGGGAAGCAGGAAATAGCTGTTTGATGCATTGGTTTGGCTGCAAATATGTGAGTGTGTGTACGTGTACAATCGAGTATCTGCCATAGTCAACTATTTCTGCAAAGTGAAAAATTCCACAATACACTGGGGGAATTAGGCCATATGCTACAGAGCCAGCACAGGTCCTGTCAACACTTTTCTCTTCTACTGCAACACACACACACACACACACACAAACACACATTGAAACCAAAGCTGTCAAAATAACTCAGTGTTAAAACACCCAAAAACAACACTGAACACCCTCAGACTGACACATGAACACACGACTTATGCCATGTTAATATCATATCTGAGTGAGAGTTACTAACAAAATCAAATGGGGAGCCCCTGGAGGTCGGGGCCCCTGGGCAGGTACCCAGCATGCCCGGTCAGTAATACTGCATTTCTATACTATTTAAAAACTCTCAAATGCTACAGTGCCTTCAAAACATATTCATACCACTTGACTCTTCCACATTTTGTTGTGTTAGAGCCTGAATTTAAAAAAAGATACATATACATAGGTATCTTTTTTTAAATTCAGGCTCTAACACAACAAAATGTGGAAGAGTCAAGTGGTATGAATATGTTTTGAAGGCACTGTAGCATTTGAGAGTAAAAAAAAAATGCATATATATACACACATACATACATATATATACACACATACATACATATATATACACACATATATATATATATATATATATATATATATATATATATATATATATATATATATATATATTTGGGAGTAACTAAAATGTTGTTGATTCATCCTCAGTTTTCTCCTATCACAGTCATTAAACTCTTTAACTATTTTAAAGTCACCATGGTGAAATCCCTAATTGGTTTCCTTCCTTTCCAGCAACTGAGTTAGGAAGGACACCTGTATCTTTGTAGTGACTGGCTGTATTGATACGCCATCCAAAGTGTAAATAATAACTTAATTACAGGACCAAGCCTGGCCTGCTGAGGAGTGACGGACTCCATCCTAGCTGGAGGGGTGCTCTCATCTTATCTACCAACATAGACAGGGCTCTAACTCCTCTAGCTCCACAATGAAATAGGGTGCAGGCCAGGCAGCAGGCTGTTTGCCAGCCTGCCAGCTTAGTGGAGTCTGCCACTAGCATAGTCAGTGTAGTCAGCTCGGCTATCTCCATTGAGACTGTGTCTGTGCCTCGATCTAGGTTGGGCAAAACTAAACATGGCGGTGTTTGCCTTAGCAATCTCACTAGGATAAAGACCTCCTCCATTCCTGCCATTATTAAAAGAGATTGTGATACCTCACATCTCAAAATAGGGCTACTTAATGTTAGATCCCTCATTTCAAAGGCAGTTATAGTCAATGAACTAATCACTGATCATAATCTTGATGTGATTGGCCTGACTGAAACATGGCTTAAGCCTGATGAATTTACTGTGTTAAATGAGGCATCACCTCCTGGTTACACTAGTGACCATATCCCCCGTGCATCCCGCAAAGGCAGAGGTGTTGCTAACATTTACGACAGCAAATTTCAATTCACTCAAAATAAAATGACGTTTTCGTCTTTTGAGGTTCTAGTCATGAAATCTATGCAGCCTACTCAATCACTTTTTCTAGCTACTGTTTACAGGCCTCCTGGGCCATATACAGCGTTCCTCACTGAGTTCCCTGAATTCCTATCGGAACTTGTAGTCATAGCAGATAATATTCACATTTTTGGTGATTTTAATATTCACATGGAAAAGTCCACAGACCCACTCCAAAAGGCTTTCGGGGCCATCATCGACTCAGTGGGTTTTGTCCAACATGTCTCTGGACCTACTCACTGCCACAGTCATACTCTGAACCTAGTTTTGTCCCGTGGAATAAATGTTGTGGATCTTAATGTTTTTCCTCATAATTCTGGACTATCGGACCACCATTTTATTACGTTTGCAATCGCAACAAATAATCTGCTCAGACCCCAACCAAGGAGCATCAAAAGTCGTGCTATAAATTCTCAGGCAACACAAAGATTCCTTGATGCCCTTCCAGACTCCTTCTGCCTACCCAAGGACGTCAGAGGACAAAAATCAGTTAACCACCTAACTGAGGAACTCAATTTAACCTTGCGCAATACCCTAGATGCAGTTGCACCCCTAAAAACTAAAAACATTTGTCATAAGAAACTAGCTCCCTGGTATACAGAAAATACCCGAGCTCTGAAGCAAGCTTCCAGAAAATTGGAACGGAAATGGCGCCACACCAAACTGAGAGTCTTCCGACTAGCTTGGAAAGACAGTACTGTGCAGTATCGAAGAGCCCTCACTGCTGCTCGATCATCCTATTTTTCCAACTTTTAATTGAGGAAAATAAGAACAATCCAACATTTATTTTTGATACTGTCGCAAAGCTAACTAAAAAGCAGCATTCCCCAAGTGAGGATGGCTTTCACTTCAGCAGTAATAAATTCATGAACTTCTTTGAGGAAAAGATCATGATCATTAGAAAGCAAATTACGGACTCCTCTTTAAATCTGCGTATTCCTCCAAAGCTCAGCTGTCCTGAGTCTGCACAACTCTGCCAGAACCTAGGATCAAGAAAGACACTTAAGTGTTTTAGTCCTATATCTCTTGACACAATGATGAAAATAATCATGGCCTCTAAACATTCAAGCTGCATACTGGACCCTATTCCAACTAAACTACTCAAAGAGCTGCTTCATGTGCTTGGCCCGCCTATGTTGAACATAATAAATGGCTATCTATCCACCGGATGTGTACCAAACTCACTAAAAGTGGCAGTAATAAAGCCTCTCTTGAAAAAGCCAAACCTTGACCCAGAAAATATAAAAAACTATCGGCCTATATCGAATCTTCCATTCCTCTCAACATTTTTTGAAAAACCTGTTGCGCTGCAACTCACTGCCTTCCTGAAGACAAACAATGTATACTTGTATACCGCTTCAGTCTGGTTTTAGACCCCATCATAGCATTGAGACTGCACTTGTGAAGGTGGTAAATGACCTTTTAATGGCGTCAGACCAAGGCTCTGCATCTGTCCTCGTGCTACTAGACCTATTTGCTGACTTTGATACCATCGATCACCACATTCTTTTGGAGAGATTGGAAACCCAAATTGGCCTACACGGACAAGTTCTGGCCTGGTTTAGATCTTATCTGTCGGAAAGATATCAGTTTGTCTCTGTGAATGGTTTGTCCTCTGACAAATCAACTGTACATGTTGGTGTTCCTCAAGGTTCCGTTTTAGGACCACTATTGTTTTCACTATGAATTTTACCTCTTGGGGATGTCATTCGAAAACATAAATGTTAACTTTCACTGCTATGCGGATGACACACAGCTGTGCATTTCAATGAAACTTGGTGAAGCCCCAAAATTGCCCTCGCTAGAAGCCTGTGTTTCAGACATAAGGAAGTGGATGGCTGAAAACGTTCTACTTTTAAACTCGGACAAAACAGAGATGCTTGTTCTAGGTCCCAAGAAACAAAGAGATCTTCTGTTGAATCTGATAATTAATCTTGATGGTTGTAAAGTCGTCTCAAATAAAACTGTGAAGGACCTCGGCGTTACTCTGGACCCTGATCTCTCTTTTGACGAACATATCAACACTGTTTCAAGGACAGCTTTTTTCCCATCTACGTAACATTGCAAAAATTAGAAACTTTCTGTCCAAAAATGATGCAGAAAAATTAATCCATGCTTTTGTTACTTCTAGGTTAGACTACTGCAATGCTCTACTTTCCGGCTACCCGGATAAACCACTAAATAAACTTCAGTTAGTGCTAAATACGGCTGCTAGAATCCTGACTAGAACCAAAAAATGTAATCATATTACTCCAGTGCTAGCCTCCCTACACAGGCTTCCTGTTAAGGCAAGGGCTGGTTTCAAGGTTTTACTGTTAACCTACAAAGCGTTATATGGGCTTGCTCCTACCTATCTTTCCGAGTTGGTCCTGCCGTACATACCTACACGTACACTACGGTCACAAGACGCAGGCCTCCTAATTGTCCCTAGAATTTCTAAGCAAACAGCTGGAGGCAGGGCTTTCTCCTATAGATATCCATTTTTATGGAAGGGTCTGCCTACCCATGTGAGAGACGCAGACTCGGTCTCAACTTTTAAGTCTTTACTGAAGACTCATCTCTTCAGTGGGTCATATGATTGAGTGTAGTCTGGCCCAGGAGTGTGAAGGTGAACGGAAAGGCTCTGGAGCAACGAACCGCCCTTGCTGTCTCTGCCTGGCCGGTTCCCCTCTCTCCAGTGGGATTCTCTACCTCTAACCCTATTACAGGGGCTGAGTCACTGGCTTACTGGTGCTCTTTTATGCCGTCCCTAGGAGGGGTGCGTCACTTGAGTGGGTTGAGTCACTGACGTGATCTTCCTGTCTGGGTTGGCGTCCCCCCTTGGGTTGTGCCGTGGCGGAGATCTTTGTGGGCTATACTTGGCCTTGTCTCAGGATGGTAAGTTGGTGGTTGAAGATATCTCTCTAGTGGTGTGGGGGCTGTTCTTTGGCAAAGTGGGTGGGGTTATATCCTTCCTGTTTGGCCCTGTCCGGGGGTATCATCGGATGGGGCCACAGTGTCTCCTGACCCCTCCTGTCTCAGCCTCCAGTATTTATGCTGCAGTAGTTTATGTGTCGGGGGGCTAGGGTCAGTTTGTTATACCTGGAGTACTTCTCCTGTCTTATCCGGTGTCCTGTGTGAATTTACGTATGCTCTCACTAATTCTCTCTTTCTCTCTTTCTTTCTCTCTCTCGGAGGACCTGAGCCCTAGGACCATGCTTTAGGACGCCCTGGCATGATGACTCCTTGCTGTCCCCAGTCCACCTGGCCGTGCTGCAGCTCCAGTTTCAACTGTTCTGTCTGCGGCTATGGAACCCTGACCTGTTCACCGGACGTGCTACCTGTCCCAGACCTGCTGTTTTTAACTCTCTAGAGACCGCAGGAGCGGTAGAGATACTCTTAATGATCTGCTATGAAAAGCCAACTGACATTTACTCCTGAGGTGCTGACTTGCTGCACCCTCGACAACTACTGTGATTATTATTATTTGACCATGCTGGTCATTTATGAACATTTGAACATCTTGGCCATGTTCTGTTATAATCTCCACCCGGCACAGCCAGAAGAGGGCTGGCCACCCCTCATAGGCTGGTTCCTCTCTAGGTTTCTTCCTAGGTTTTGGCCTTTCTAGGGAGTTTTTCCTAGCCACCGTGCTTCTACACCTGCATTGCTTGCTGTTTGGGGTTTTAGGCTGGGTTTCTGTACAGCACTTTGAGATATCAGCTGATGTACGAAGGGCTATATAAATACATTTGATTTGATTTGATTTAACTTCACCATGCTCAAAGGGATATTCAATGTCTTTTTTCCCCCCTTCTTTTTTTACGCATCTACCAATAGGTGCCCTTCTTTGCGAGGCATTGGAAAACATCTCTGGTCTTTGTGGTTGAAATTTACTGCTCGACTGAGGGACCTTACAGATAATTGTGTATGTGGGGTACAATAAGTACACTTATGAGCCCATGAAAGTTATGTGACTTGTTAAGCACATTTTTACTCCTGAACTTATTTAGGCTTGCCATAACAAAGGGGGTGAATACTTATTGACTGAAGAAATTTCAGCGTTACATTTTTTTATCAATTTGTAAACATTTAGAAAAACATAATTCCCCTTTGACATTATGGGGTATTGTGTTCAGGCAGTGACAAAAAATAATAATTTTAAATTCAGGATGTAACAAAACAAAATGTCAAAAAAGTCAAAGTGTGCGAATACTTTCTGAAGACACTGCGTTAGGAGAACAGCAAAAACAAGCAAAAATGACTCCAGCCATTATCACATTGGTTGCTGTAGCTTCATTCACCTCAGTTAGTTTTAAATAACATCGTTCCGGAGCTCGGTCCTCATATGGCCCTGGCGAGCGTCTGGATGGATACTACTACAGTATGTGTAAGTGAGCAGTCAGTGTGAAATCTGACTAATTTACAGCTCTGTTTCCTCCCTTGTCATGTGACCACACAGGCATTAGACCAAGGCTAGAATGTGGCGTCCCACAGTGCTGGTGGGCATGATGGGAACAGTGTGGGGGCAAGACGGACACTGTGAGGGGTAGGAGGGGAGTGGAAGTTTGGTCCTCTGCCAGGGAGGTATAAAGATCTAGTTTGTAAAGGCTTTGGCACTTCCCACTTGCCTGGACACAGGCTAAGTCAACAGGCTGTCAGAGGGGAGCAACAGCTTACTGCTATACCAACATCTCTCTCTCTCTCTCTCCCGCTCTCCCTCTCTCCCGCTCTCCCTCTCTCCCGCTCTCCCTCTCTCCCGCTCTCCCGCTCGTATAAATCTATCTTTCTCCCTCTTTACTACCCTCTCCCTGTGAGGTGTTTTTCTAAATAAACCCATAAGAGAGCAAGCCACCCAGGATTAGAAGGATACGACGGTGCTGCTCTCAGACACAGATGTGTAAAAGGAAACCACCATGGCGGCAGCATACTGCATGTGTGTGTGTGGGACCCCCCCGTCACATATTCCAACCTGCTTGTTAAGTGAGCCTGCTTACCTCTGTGATTACAGCAGCAGCGGGACCACAGAGCCCCTCTATTACTGCTGCACACAGACCTGCCACATGCCAATATACATTCTGTATCAGCCCAGTGTGTGTGTTTGTGTGTGTGTGTGTGTGTGTGTGTGTGCATAGCATACTACATATAATTCATGCATGCACCTACACTACCGTTCAAAGGTTTTGGGTCACTTAGAAATGTCCTTGTTTTTGAAAGAAAAGCATATTTTCTTGTCCATTAAAATAACATCAAATTGATCCGAAATACAGTGTAGACATTGTTAATGTTGTAAATGAATAGTGTAGCTGGAAATGGCAGATTTTTTATGGAATATCTACATAGGCGTACAAAGGCCCAATATCAGCAACCATCACTCCTGTGTTCCAATGGCACGTTGTGTTAGCTAATCCAAGTTTATCATTTTAAAAGGCTAATTGATCATTAGAAAACCCTTTCGCAATTATGTTAGCACAGCTGAAAACTGTGGTTCTGATTTAAAAAATAAGTAAAACTGGTCTTTTTTAGACTAGTTGAGTATCTGGAGCATCAGCATTTGTGTGTTCGATTACAGGTTCAAAATGGCCAGAAACAAATAACTTTCTCCTGAAACTCGTCAGTCTATTCTTGCTTCTGAGAAATTAAGGCTATTCCGTGAGAGAAATTGCCAAGAAACTGAAGATCTCGTACAACGCTGTGTACTACTCCCTTCACAGAACAGCGCAAACTGGCTCGAACCAGAATAGAAAGAGGAGTGGGAGGCCCTGGTGCACAACTGAGCAAGAGGACAAGTACATTAGAGTGTCTAGTTTGAGAAACAGATGCCTCACAAGTCCTCAACTGGCAGCTTCATTAAATAGTACCCACAAAACACCAGTCTCAACGTCAGTGAAGAGGCAACTCCGGGATGCTCCGACTCCGAGTTGCAAAGAAAAAGCCATATCTCAGACTGGCCAATATAAATAAAAGATTAAGATGGGCAAAAGAACACAGACACTGGACAGAGGAAGATTGAAAAAAAGTGTTATGAACAGACAAATCTAACTGAGGTGTTCGGATCACAAAGAACATTCGTGAGACACAGAAAAAATGAAAAGATGCTGGAGGAGTGGTTGACGCCATCTGTCAAGCATGGTGGAGGCCATGTGATGGTCTGGGGGTGCTTTGGTGGTGGTAAAGTGAGAGATTTGTACAGGGTAAAAGGGATCTTCAAGAAGGAAGGCTATCTCTCCATTTTGCAATTTCATGCCATACCCTGTGGACAGCGCTTAATTGGAGCCAATTTCCTCCTACAACAGGACAATGACCCAAAGCACAGCTCCAAACTATGCAATAACTATTTAGGGAAGAAGCAGTCAGCTGGTATTCTGTCTATAATGGAGTGGCCAGCACAGTCACCGGATCTCAACCCTATTGAGCTGTTGTGGGAGCAGCTTGACCGTATGGTACGTAAGAAGTGCCCATCAAGCCAATCCAATTTGTGGAAGGTGCTTCACGAAGCATGGGGTGAAATCTCTTCAGATTACCTCAACAAATTGACAACTAGAATGCCAAAGGTCTGCAGGGCTGTAATTGCTACAAATTGAGGATTTTTTGACGAAAGCGAAGTTTGAAGGACACAATTACTATTTCAATTAAAAATCATTATTTATAACCTTGTCAACGTCTTGACTATATTTTCTATTCATTTTGCAACTCATTTCATGTATGTTTTCATGTAAAACAAGGACATTTCTAAGTGACCCCAAACTTTGATCAGTAGTGTAAATGAATCAAATTGGAGTTTGAGTGTACAGTATGTGTATGTTATGA
The DNA here is from genome assembly GCF_029448725.1 of Salvelinus fontinalis. Taxonomy (NCBI): domain Eukaryota; kingdom Metazoa; phylum Chordata; class Actinopteri; order Salmoniformes; family Salmonidae; genus Salvelinus; species Salvelinus fontinalis. The sequence goes on from NC_074669.1 coordinate 25,547,046, forward strand.
GTACATCTAGTAGTACATCTAGTATTTTTACCGTCCGCTTCAGACCTCTTTGTTTCATTAACCCTTTAACCGGCACAACAAGAAAAAGAATATCAGAATCTGCAAAATATGTTTTTAGCCTCAGTATAGGCCATAAATGAAGAATTTTGGTTTGCATTAATTAAACTTTGATAAATAATGCATTGCAAACACCTCAACAAGTTAAGTTGCTCAATTAGAGTAAACACATTTTGTATTGGAATATGCATAGACTTTTTAAATCATTCAAAAAATTATATATGCGTCATTCACATATATTTTTTTATTTTATTTAACTAGGCAAGTCAGTTAAGAACACATTATTATTTACAATGACGGCCTACAGGGGAACAGTGGGTTAACTGCCTTGTTCAGGGGCAGAATGACAGATTTTTACCTTGTCAGCTCGGTGATTCGATCTAGCAACCTTTCGATTACTGGCCCAATGCTCTAACAAACAACAAAGGTATTCAGGAGCTCTGTCTGTCTGTGTCTGTGTGTCTGTGTGTCTGTGTGTGTGTGTGTGTGTGTGTGTGTGTGTGTGTGTGTGTGTGTGTGTGTGTCAGAAAACCAACATGTGGTTCAGATTCCCTCTGTGGCCACATGGGCAAATAAACACAGACGCAGTGACCACAGCTCTCTGTAGGTGGCGCTGTGTCTCTTTGTTGAAACAGCAGGGCACTGCCCTCTCCACCCCCCCCCCCCCCCCCCCTCTCTCTATCACTCATTCTCTCTATCAACATATTGTCATTTTTCCCTCAACGTCATACCTTCCAAATTCTGAGTTTGACTATATATTATAATAATCTAATTATGTGTTTACTCACAGCAATCATTTCCCCTCTGTTATTAATTATTCAGCCATAGATCAGACAGTGTCTGTGCATTCTGTGGCATTGTGATTTGGGTATACGTGTATTTGGAGAGTGCCAATAGTGAGTGTGGTCAGTGTATGTCTGTGTATAATGGTTGATGTGTCCTGGCCCTTCCTTACCCAGACTCATCTTGATTGGCAGATTCTCCTTGCTGGCAGCCTCCACCAGCTGTCTACGAACCTCCATCACTGCCTCCTTCTGCTTACTGGCCAGCATGGTTTCCCATAGCAACCTGGCCGTGGACGACCTGAGAGGTAGAGGGCAGACACACATCAGTAAAGCTTCTACTGGACAAATACTCTCAACATGTCTATTGCCACACAGAGGTGAACACAAATACCGGTAAACAGACACACGCAGACATGTAGACATATGTACTACCTGCATTTATCCTTTTTTGCACTGGACTCTACACACACACACAGAACATTGGCTCGGTACTGGTACTCCCTGCATATAGCCAAGTTATTATTACTTGTTATTCACTGTGTAATTATTCCTCCTGTCACTATTTACGTTTACTATTTAATTGTGTATCTTTAACTCTGCATTTTAGAAAAGTTACCCTTAAGTAAGCATTTCACTGTTAGTCTACACCGGTTGTTTAAGAAGCATGTGACAAATAAGATCACTCACTCTCTTGTGTACACACACACACACAGACACACACACACGCACACACACGCACACCATGAATATGACCGATTGCGCGTCCTGTAGGTTGGGGATCCTGGCAGTGGAGGCTGCTGAGGGGAGGACGGCTCATAATAATGGCTGGAATGGAGTGGTATCAACCACATGGAAACCATTCCAGCCATTGATACCATTCCATTGACTCCATTCCAGCCATTATTATGAGCCGTCCTCCCCTCAGCAGCCTCCACTGGATGCTGTGTACTAAGGGGGCGTTCATTCCCCTGTTGCACCACTCACAGGAAAAAACACTACTTTCCCAACATCCCTAAACGCTGCCGATGTGTCAACATTCCCCGGAGCAGTCTTTCCCAACATCTCCAGAACCTCTCAAAACCACAACCTGGACCGAGGGGCCATCTGTAGCTCCACCATAACCTTTCCCTCTATTTCCACCAGGTCAAGAATAAGAACTGTTATCATCTGCCATAAGCAATAACATGAGCTTCAAGCGTTTCCCCGGAAAAATCCAAAAGGGTGTTGAACGCATCTCATTATCATGACCCACAGCGAGGTCGACACTGTGTCTTATACAGGGGCTCTGCAACGGAACCAACGTCATATTTCATCTCTCTATTTCTCCCTCTCGCCGTCTTTAAGAGACGTGTCAGTGTTTGGTTCTATAAAAAGGCCACCAAATGCCATGGCAGAGCCTCTGCACTGTTCTGTTGGGTTTGTCCCCAGTGTGTCTGTGACCTTCAGTCGGGCGTGTGCATACTTCCGATGAGCATGTGAACACCAGAGAGGAAGGAGTTCAGTCGGGCGTGTGCATACTTCTGATGAGCATGTGAACACCAGAGAGGGAGGAGTTCAGTCGGGCGTGTGCATACTTCTGATGAGCATGTGAACACCAGAGAGGGAGGAGTTCAGTCGGGCGTGTGCATACTTCTGATGAGCATGTAAACACCAGAGAGGGAGGAGTTCAGTCGGGCGTGTGCATACTTCCGATGAGCATGTGAACACCAGAGAGGGAGGAGTTCAGTCGGGCGTGTGCATACTTCTGATGAGCATGTGAACACCAGAGAGGGAGGAGTTCAGTCGGGCGTGTGCATAATTCTGATGAGCATGTGAACACCAGAGGGAGGAGTTCAGTCGGGCGTGTGCATACTTCTGATGAGCATGTGAACACCAGAGAGGGAGGAGTTCAGTCGGGCGTGTGCATACTTCTGATGAGCATGTTAACACCAGAGAGGGAGGAGTTCAGTCGGGCGTGTGCATACGTCTGATGAGCATGTGAACACCAGAGAGGGAGGAGTTCGGGGACTAACTCAGGACTAAAGACAGGAAACAACAGTGTTAGAAAGGTTAGATCCTTTATACGCTGATAGAAGGATGAAGGAGAGAGGAAGAGAGAGAAAGAAAGAACCAAAGAAAAGGGGGAGGGGGGGGGGGTTGCTGACACGGATCCCAAATGTTAAAATCTACTCTGTTTTTCTTTTTCGTCTCTTTTTTCTCACTCCTTTTCCTCTCTCTCTGGTTCTCTGTCTCTCTGTCTAACTGCTGCCATGTGTTTAATATCAGATGGAATCGGTTCCAGAGCGAGCCTGGGCCTGGACTGGGGCTGGATGGGGAGAAAGAGGGGCTCACATTGGGCCGCACGCCATCTTCACACAGAAAATGAGACAAAGGCAAGAGAACAGAGCTCGACTGAACCAGAGACACTGCTCTTCCACAAAGAGAACAGCTATAATGGAATATTAGAAGTCACACAGCCAGATAAACGTTTGGTTTACTTCACTGTCACTGTGATGATGAATGTTGGTGGGAAGAATTTTACAAAACGTTCAACAAACTTTCTGAAAAGCATGACCGAGAAATTGGTGTCATTTATCGAGTATTTTCCTCAGGAAGACGCACATCATGGGCTTAGCTGTGTGCTGAGGCGGAGGGGCTGTAACGATTAAGCGTGTCGTAAGCGGACACATAGTTAGCGTGGTTAAAATGCCAGGGCTGTGACCTGGCCATATGTGTGTACGCATGCTTGTGTGTGGGTCCTAATGTGTACCGTTTGTGTAAGTGTGTGTGAGAGATATCGAGAGAGTTAGAGAGAGAGTTAGAGAGAGTGAGAGAGAGAGGTAGAGAGAGAGAGAGAGAGAGAGAGTGTTAGAGAGAGAGTGAGAGAGAGAGAGCACATAAGCCTGTATTTCCTTGTGGGTTCCAGGAAGACAAGAGTTCTTATAAAGGGGTAGAAAGAGGGGGGGTTGAGGAGGTATGGTTGTAATTTGCCCCCCCCCCCCCTCTCTCTGCCCCTCTCCCCTGGTGTTTTCTCCAGGCCGTTTGGTCAGACGGGGCGGGGGTGAGGTTTTTACTGGCAGGGTGTGAGACAAGGCTCCATAACCAGCCGGTCTTGTTGAGTAACTGCTCTACTATGGACAGGGTGCTGGGGGCCATGGAGTGCGTGCGTCTGACCTCCTGCATGTGTGTGTGTGTGTGTGTGTGTGTGTGTGTGTGTGTGTGTGTGTGTGTGTGTGTGTGTGTGTGTGTGTGTGTGTGTGAGGGCGAACTCCAGTGTGGCTCTCTTCTAGAAGTGTCTATTCTAAACCTTAAGGGGGCACTCTTGCCCCTCCTGTAGACTGTGTACCCCTGCTAACTTGCCCAGTCAGTCTGACTGGATAAACAATGCGTGGGTGTGTCTACATGTGTGTGTGTCTCCAAACTAAATTCCACCAGATGTGTAATGACTGTTACGCCATTAAGAGATAGGCATGAGTTAACGTATCCACACACAAACAATGCACGCAACACACACACACACACGCACACACACACTATTTACTATTCAATTCAATTCAAGGGGCTTTATTGGCATGGGAAACATATGTTAACATTACCAAAGCAAGTGAAGTAGATAATGTACAAAAGTGAAATTAACAATAAAAATGATCAGTAAACATTACACTCACAGAAGTTCAAAAAGAATAAAGACATTACAAATGTCATTTTATGTATACATACAGTGCTGTAACGATGTGCAAATGGTTAAAGTACAAAATAGAAAATAAATAAACATAAATATGGGTTGTATTTACAATGGTGTTTGTTCTTCACTGGTTGCCCTTTTCTTGTGGCAACAGTTAATAGGTCTGAGGGTGGAGGAGTGGTTCCTGGAAGCTTGTGATGCAGCAGTAAAGAATGGGTCTGACCATTTGGGTCCAAGTCTAGTAGTCACGCATTCAGACACATAGACCCACTTAATATAAACCAGGTACGTGTATGCTTTTGAAGTGGTTCAGAAATTAGGTAGATTTCCAACAGTTTCCACAGCTTGTTTGTAGAATAACTTCAGTCCTAATCAAAGTCTCTATCAAATGGAATGAACCCCAAAACCAGATTCTGGCTCCACCCAGCACACATATAAACACAATACAGAAACCTAGCAATAAAACCACAGGAAGGCACAGCCTCTTAGCAGGACAGGATCTCCCTTTAAAAGTCTGTAGTGAGTGGAGAATAAATGATCCACTTGACCAGAGAGACTACTCAAAGAGTCAAGCAACAGCTCTGCATCCCCAGTTAGCCAAGTACATAAAATACAGAATGAAATACAATCAGGACATGCCTCAATGAGAAGCAGAGCAGCTGATGCAGAAGTTATCAGGGTAGCATTAGTTAATCTAATCATTGACAGCATTTGCTATTGGACGCTGTATTAGATACTGTTGTCAGTCACACAACCAGGATGCAGTTAGCAGCCAAAAGATGAGCAACAAGCTAACAAACTAATTTGCTCGCTAAGAGCCAGCCACAGACCTTGACCATTCCACAGCGAGTGGAGTGTGTCCTTCTGCGGAAGTGTTACAAAGAGAGAAGAACACGGTGGATCCCTGTCAACACACCAGAATACCACAGGACATCAGGCCTGGTCTGGTTTGTCTGTCCTGGCAGGAGAGACCACAAACTGGATTCCTGAACAGAACCAGAGGAGAGAGAGACAGGGAAAGCAGAAGAGGAATGGTTTGAATGGATATTAAAAGGCCGATGATGAGACAAGGCAAAGGGAGGAAGATGGAGACGTCAATAAGAGGAATCCAAGTAGAGTGAATCTGCTTATCTCTCTCTCTTTCTCTCCGTCCCTCCCTCCTCATGTGTCATGTTAGCTTACCCCACTTCAAATGCTGGCTGGCAGCAGGGGCTCTTTGAAGGAATCGCACCAGGGAGGAAGGAGAGAGGGAGGAGACTTCTAGAGGGGATGAAGAGAGTAGTCTTTTGAAATATACTCTCATAACAAATCAACCCTGAGATTTCATCTAACAATCCCAGCGCAGATGCAGAATTATCTACCAATCAGTGTTTTATCACTCAAAACTATTTTTTAGGAGCCTCTATAAACTCAAATAATTGACAACAATATTTTGTATTATTTCAGAGATACGTCTTTTATAACCGGTCTTATCATTTCAGTCTTCAAAATAAATTGTTGGCTTAGAAGGGCTGGGAACAAAACAGAACAGTCCGAGCAGCTGATAAATAACTCCGTTCTGGTAAGAGGAATCTACTGGAAGAATGACAAGAGACTCAAGGCTTCTCAATGGGATGTCCTAATCGTCTTCTACACAACAGTGGTAGCAGAGGAGAAAAAGTGAGGAGGAAGACATTGAATAAATGGATGGAGAGCTCACAGCTGTATCACGACACAAGCTGGGACAGGTGTTTCCCTCCAAATTCCTAATCAGATTCAGGACATGATAATGCTGTTTTCTGAGGGGGCACTTCCTCTTCCTGTGACATATGAGAGAACCAACCCTCCACCTCCTTCTGCTGTGCCCCAACTCTGTTCTATTTCTGACCACTACCGCCTCCCACTACACTGGCCACTTGTTACAGGATTGGCCTCTGTCAGCTCTATATCACTGGGAGAAGGCGATACTCTTCATCTCTCATTCTTAAGATAGGAAAAGAAGGGCAGGTAAGATTGGGAGTCCAATAGGGTGGAGCACAATTGGACCAGCGTTGTCCGGGTTAGGGTTTGGCCGGGGTAGGCCGTCATTGCAAATGAGAATTTGTTCTTAACTGACTTGCCTAGTTAAATAAACGTTATAAAAAATATAAAAAATAAAAAATAAATAAAAAGATGTCTGGGCCCTCCAACACACGTGGTAGGAGAGACACGCCAATCATCAACTTCAACACTTAGGACACCTATGAGACTCTCCTCTGTAGTCGTGTTATGTTGCATGCTAATTGTGCCAGGCATCATTATTAGCCAGCCCCAAACTGGATTAGTAAGCTCCCTATAGCTGGCCCTGACCCAGCTCTATGAGTTTTAGGGGATCAGATGTGGAGCAGGGTTAAAATCAGGCCTGTAGGGACAACAGGAAGACCCCCTCCAGAGACTCTTTCTTACTACAATCCAGTGGTCAACATTGCTTCGGATTCTCCTCCTCATATAGCTTGCTGCTCAAATAAATCCACAACTCATACAAGAATAATAACACACCCTTAGGAAAATAAGCCTTGCCGGGTGTGTGTGATGGAGCTGAACAATATAGTTTTGACAGGCTCAGAATTAGCAAAGCTGTCACTATAGGAAACCCAGATGATGGGTGTGGCCAGATGATGGGTGTAGCCTTTAAACTCACAGTGGGGTAAGCTACACAGGCCATAGCCATGTCTCTCCTTTCATTATCATTTGTTCTTCCTCTCCGCACACTTTCCTATCCCTGTTCTTCCCATGTCTTTCACATGCAGCTGCCACAGAAATAATTGTGTGTTTTCTTTCTTTTCACTCTCTGCTTTCCCAGCCCGTACAGAAATAGGTGTGTTTTCCCTCGTTCCTGTTGGCAGGCAGAGTCTGGTCTGCTGGTCTAGAGATGAGGAGGTGGCAGACTCATTGTGTTTTCTCACGGCAGGGTGCGGTTGGGTGCTTTTTTTCTGAGGCTTGTCTCAAGGCTCGGCAGCACTTGGACCAGAACATCTTGGCCACCCGCACAGACCTCTCCCTCTACCCGCCTGTCTGCCCACCACAGGACCAGGGTCCAGGGTACCAAGTTAGTGGTTGATGGTTTCAGTGTGAGACAGGGGAAATATAGCTCCCTGGGCCAAGAGAGTTCATATGTCCCATAGAGGATCAAAGAGCACCAACCTGAATACCAGCCAAGCACAGCGCATTACACAGGGTGGCCTGGAGGGTACCTGATCTCTCACACAAATGCACGCACAGTTGCACACGCACACACACAAATCTCACCAGCACAAACACTCTGTCATCATCACACACTCTCGGGTCATTCCACCGCAAAAAGCACAAGAAAGAGTTTTGGGCTTGTAGGAAAAATCTTCATATGAGAATTGTACGATAATGATAGACCTCTCAGCGAGCTGCCATTTGTTGGACTATTCAAAGACTTGGGTTGAAGCATTAGGTTGCTAAGAGAAGGACAAAGTGAATTGCTTTCATGGAGGACTGGCTTGACATGTGAGGATGATCACACAATTTTTTTTCATCATGCGCAAAAGCTTTTGGTTTTCTACCCAAAGTAAGTAAGAAAATGTTGTGATCCATTTAATAAACACAAAAGACCAGCAAAATGGATAAAAGGTTGTGACAATAGCAGGAACAGCGGCATCTAGTGTGCAAAACCTGGTACTTCCACACTAATTAATTGCGAAAATGCAATAGACTTCAATGGCTAATTTCTCTGAACACGGAGGGTGGGAAAAAACAATCACCAGATTTACAGGGAATACATTACATATGATGAAGAAGCAATACTCCAAGCTGAAGCTCCATACTAATTGTCCGACATAGAACTCAGGCTAGGGTTAGGGTTGAGATTTCATGTCAGACTCTCCCAATTGTAGTACTGCTTGGAGGTATCACACTGCGCTGCTCGTTCACACTGCTCATTGGTAAGTGTTTTGGCTCACTGCCCTGCAATTTACTGCTTGTTTCTACAGCACCAACTTGCTGGTTGGTAAACTCCCGCATGTATAGTGTATGTGCAGCCAGGATCCATACAGTGAGCAAGTCCTCCGCTTTCTCTGTTTTCCGTACTGATGTGTGACTCGGGTGTGTGTTTCTTGTGTGGGCTGTATTTACGAACTCACTTTAGCTCATAGCCCACTAGTAAATTCCTGTCAAGAAGAGAGACACCGAAGCCCAGCTAGCCTAGCTAGCCTGTAGTTTCAAATGGAGGTAGCTAACGAACGTTTTCAACGCTGCAGGAGCTGTGTTTATTTTTGCTCTATTCTGGAAAAATGTGGACTGTCCGGACGTTCAATGTAGCAACTGTTGGCTTGCAGAGGACTACAGGGGAAAAGTGGATACTCTTAGCAAACAAGTATAGAACTTACACACGCTACTAGGGAATCCACGCCTGCCTACTTTCTCTTTCTCTTCTACTCCAATAGCTGGATGCCGCTGTCCCGTCTCTCTACAGTCGACTGGCCGGTGCTCTGCAGTGATCCCTCCACGAAGGGGTACCCCTTCCCTGGAGAACGGAGTTAGCAGGATGCTTCTGGATGACTTAGTGGATGTTCCTATTCTTGACCCTACCAACCAGCCATGAAGGCACGTCAGTCGCCATGGAAGTTGACAGCAGCGGCCTTTGGCAATAGGGGCCTCCCTTGCTGTGGTAAGCCTGGAATGGACACAGACTTCTTCACTGGGGCCTTCCGCTTCGTGATCGGATTCGGAGGTACCTGCACTTTCGTCCTCTGTTCTGTCTCCCTCTGGTTTAGATCTTCAGAGCTCGCCCCTGATAGGGCCATGATGACGTCTGAGATTCCGCCCCCTTCATCAGCCACGATGGATTCTACAGCTGGCTCGGGTCCATCAGGCCCCACCTCCCATCGGTCCTCCAGGTATCTCCTAAACAACTTGAGGCAAAAGAATGCCAGACCTCCTCAACCATTTCACCAGCCGTCATCATCGGCAGGGCCTAATATTGTGTATAAGAGGTCATACAAGAAGTTTGGTAGTGATTCCTACTGTATGTTGAAGACTGTGCTATGTAACCAGGAGCAACCAGACCCTGCACTTGACACATTTATGAAATTGCTTATTCCAGTTGCTAATAAGCATGCAGCCATTAAGTAAATTACTGTAAACTGTTCAATCCCTGTGGATTAATGAGGAATTGAAAAAGTGTATGGTTGATAGGGATGAGGGAATAGGAATGGCAAATAAGTCTGGCTGCACATCCAATTGGCAAATGTAACGCAAATTGAGAAATTGTGACTAAACTTAACAAAAAGAAGAAGAAACTGTACTATGAAACAAAGATAAATGATATAAAGAATGATAGTTAAAAGCTTTGGAGCACCTTAAATACAATTTTGGGCAAAAGGCAAATTTGGCCTAATCGTTCATTGAATCAGATGGCTCATTCATCACAAAACACCACTGATATTGCCAACTACTTTAATGACATGCCACGCACAAATTCTGAACCCACTGTCCACCTCCATGACCAAATTATGAAAGACAAGCATTGTAATTTTTAATTCCATAAAGTAAGTGTGGAAGAGGTGAAAGAAGAAATGTTGTCTATCAACAATGGCAAGCCACCTGGGTCTGACAACATGGATGGAAAATGACTGAGGATGATAGCGGAAGATACTGCCACTCCTATTTGCCATCTCTTCAATCTAAGCCTACAGGAAGTGTGTTGCCTCAGGCCTCAGGAGGGAAGCACATGTCATTCCGCTACCCAAGAACAGCAAAGCACCCTTTACTGGCTCAAACAGCCGACCAATAAGCCTGTTACCAACCCTTAGTAAACTTTTGGAAAAAAGTGTGGGTTTGACCAGATACAATGCTATTTCACAGTAAACAAATTAAGAACAGCTTTTCAGTATGCTAATAGGATAGTATTAAACATATAGGGCACTTACACAAATGACTAATGATTGGCTGAGAGAAATTGATAATAAAAAGATTGTGGGAGTTGTTTTGTTAGACTTCAGTGCAATTTTTGACATTATCGCTCATAATCTGCTGCTGGAAAATCTTATGTGTTAGGGCTTCACATCCCCTTCTATATTGTGGATCGACATTTACCTGCCTAACAGAATAGAGGGTGTTATTTTTATCTTCTTTTTTACACCTTTATTTAACTAGGCAAGTCAGTTAAGAACAAATTTTTATTTTCAATGATGGCCTAGGAACAGTGGGTTACCTGCCTTGTTCAGGGGCAGAACAAATTCTTATTTTCAATGACGGCCTAGGAACAGTGGGTTAACTGCCTTGTTCAGGGGCAGAACAATGTTGTCAGCTCGGGGATTCAATCTAGCAACCTTTCGGTTACTAGTCCAACGCTCTAACCACTAGGCTACCTGCTGCCCCTGCCTTTAATGGAAGCCTCTCCAACATAATCCTGGTAGTCAGGCATTCCCCAGGGTAGTATTCTAGGACCCTTACTTTTTTCAATCTTTACTAATGACCTGCACTGGTTCTAAGTAAAGTCTGTGTGTCTATGTATGCTGATGGCTCAACGCTACACACATCAGCTACCACAGCAAGTGAAATCACTGCAAGACTTAACAAAGCGCTGCAGTCAATTTCAGAATGGGTGGCAAGAAATAAGTTAGTTCTAAAAAATAAATAAAAAGCATTCTATTTGGGACAAATATATCACTAAACCTCAACTAAATCTTGTAATGAATAATGTGGAAATTGAGTTGAGGACACTAAACTGCTTGGAGTAACACTGGATTGTAAACTGTCATGGTCAAAACATATTGATGCAACAGTAGTTAAAATTGGGAGAGGTCTGTCCATAATAAAGTGTTGCTCTGCCTTCTTAAAAACAAGGCAGTTCCTACAGACCCTAGTTTTGTCGCACCTGGACTACTGTCGTGTGGTCAGGTGCCACAAAGAGGGACTTAGGAAAATTGCAATAGGCCCAGAATAGGGCAGCACGGCTGGCCCTTAAATGTACACAGAGAGCTAATATTAATAAAATGCATGTCAACCTCTCCTGGCTCAAAGTAGAGGAGGGATTGACTTCATCACTACTTGTATTTGTGAGAAGTATTGACATGTTGAATACACCGAGCTGTCTGTTTAAACTACTAGCACACAGCTCAGACACTCATACATGCCCCAAAGGACATGCCACCAGAGGTCTCTTCACAGTTCCAAAGTCCAGAACAGACTATGGGAGGCGCAGATTACTACATAGAGCCATTACATGGAACTCTAATCCACATCAAGTAAATTCATGCAAGCATTAAAATCGGATTTTTAAAAAATACATCAAAATACATCTTATGGAACAACGGGGACTGTGGAGAGACACACACACACAGGCACAGACACATACACACGATAACCTACACACTATACACACATGTACACATGGATTTTGTGTTGTAGATGTGGTAGTAGAGTAGTGGCCTAAGGGCACATAGTTAATGTGTTGTGAAATGTAATTTTTAATAGTATATAACTGCCTTCATTTTGCTGGAACCCAGGAAACAGCTAATGGCAGCAGCTAATGGGGATCCATAATAAATACAGATACAAATAGAGAACTGTTTACTGGTTGTTGGGGTGGGATTGGCGTGGGTGTGGGGGGTCCGTGGGTGGCATTTGAATATGCATTGGATTCGTCATGTCTTAATAATAGGAAGAAGTTTGTTTCAGGGTACTATTGAATATTATGCAAATCCTAAACATTTAAAAGGGCCAATTTGGGTGCAATCAATTAGCTTAATTTCTCAGCGCTCAAATAAAATGTTAAAAAAATAATGTTGCAGGAATGCTAATCTTATCTGTTTCTAACTACAGAAACTTCTGAACAATCTGTGATGGTGAGCGTCATGGCTTGCAGAAGTTACATGGAACTACTCTCTCAACATCACCACATTCAGCCTACTCTCATCAAAAAAGAAAGGAACTTTAATACATAGCAAACCTAAATGCATACATGTGTAGGCACACATACACCGAGTGTACAAAACATTAAGAACACCTGCTCTTTCCATGACAGACTGACCAGGTGAAAGCTATGATCCTTTATTGATGTCACTTGTTAAATCCACTTCAAATCAGTGTAGATGAAGGGGAGGAGACTGGTTAAAGAACAATGTTTAACCCTTCAGACATACACAATGTGCCAGTGAGGGTGAATGAGCAAAACAAAACATTTGCTGTGTGTATCAAGAATGGTCCACCACCCAAAGGACATCCAGCCAACTTGACACAACTGTGGGAAGCATTGAAGTCAACATGGGCCAGCATCCCTGTGGAACGCTTTTGACACCTTGTAGAGGCTGCATCACATCCGGCTGTGTAAGGGAGTCCCATAGGGCGGCGCACAATTGGCCGAGCGTCGTCCTGGTTTGACCGGGGTAGGCCGTCATTGTAAATGAGAACTTGTTCTTAACTGACTTAGACTCCATGCCCTGACAAATTGAGACTGTTCTGAGGGCAAAAGCGGCTGCAACTCAAAAGTAGGAAGGTATTCCTAATGTTTTGTACACTACATGTATATTATAAACCTCCACACACACTAGACTTGCAGACTGTAGAGAGAATCTGGGCTCCCTCTGGTATGAGCAGGAAAAACACATTTAGAGCCCAGGCTGGTGGGGAAGCTAAAATCAACGACCACCCACAGCAGCCTTAAACATAGTGATGTAAAAAAATATCCTGAATTACGAAAGTGAAATATCAAGCAATAAAATAGCAAATTAGGACCCCAACCTACTGTTTAAAGCTTTAAATACCGGGCTCATAATAAAGCCAAACAAAACACACTCTGGGAGGAACCTCATAATACAGCCAATCATACTGTGTAGCCTGGCTGGGCCACATAACCAACTAAGCATAAGAATTCATACGGTACCGTATCATATGAACGAGTATATACAGCCAAACTATTAAGAATTGATCCCAAACCTTCCGTCAATTAATCAAAACAGGTGCAGCCCTATGTATCCAGTATAGACGAACACATTTCAACTTTAGACCAACACATTTTCAGTTCACTCCATAGTGTACAAATGTTCTATCAGTGTGTAAAATGGGTCAGGAGCTCCAGGTGCGTTACTTTTTTGTGTCTGGGCTGCGCTTCAATCTCCTAAACAGCTGTGATAAGAGTCAACTGGCCCATCTGCTCTGAGATAGGGAAGGCAATAACGAGCCTGCTGGCCCACATCACACACTCACCCCCTAAAGGCACCAAGGCCCCCGGCTGGAAGATCATCCTATTATTGCTATCTCCACTCCACTCTGTGTGTGTTTCTGTCTGCCTCTGTGTGTGTGTGTGTGTGTGTTTCTGTCTGCCTCTGTGTGTGTGTGTGTGTGTGTGTGTGTGTGTGTGTGTGTGTGTGTGTGTGTGTGTGTGTGTGTGTGCGTGCGTGCGTGCGTGCGTGCGTGCGTGCGTGCGTGCGTGCGTGCGTGCATGTGAGAGAGAGAGAGAGAGAGAGAGAGAGAAAGCTGATCCCATCCTTACCGACTGCTCTCTGCGATAAGACATTTGGCTCCGAGGCTCTCTGATGAAAGTCTGAATGTAGATAAAGTGATAGCAAAGGATATGATACTCTCTAATACCTTCTAGCACCACCTAAGGTCTGCTGCCCAATCCAGTTCAACACCTTGCAGCCTGACGGCGCTGGAGATGGCTGCCGTTTTACGGTCTCCTAACCAAATGTACTATTGTGTGTTTTTTCGCGTTATTTGTAACTTATTTTGTACATAATGTTTCTGCAACTGTCTCTTATGACCGAAAAGAGCTTCTAGATATCAGGACAGCGATTACTCACCTCGTACTGGAAGAAGATTTTATCTTTGACAAGTCGGACGCAAAGGATTTACCTCTGACACCCGAAAAGGTCCCAGTCAATCGCAGGAGAAAGAGGCGGAGATATCGGGGACGTAGGTCTGGGTACCTTGTAAGGATTAGATGGCGAGTGGGTAATCTACCTTTGCTGTCGTTCCTATTAGCCAATGTACAATCATTGGATAACAAAATAAACAAACTACGAGCATGTATATCCTACCAACGGGACATTAAAAACTGTAAAATCTTATGTTTCACCGAGTCGTGGCTGAACGACGACGTGAAAAACATACAGCTGGCGGGATTTACACTTTTTCGGCAGGATGGAACAGCCGCCTCCAGTAAGACAAGGGTGGCGGTCTATGTATCTTTGTAAACAATAGCTGGTGCACGAAATCTAAGGAAGTCTCAAGGTTTTGCTCACCTAGAGAGAGTATCTCATGATAAGCTGTAGACCACACTACCTATCAAAGAGAGTTTTCATCTATATTCTTCGTAGCTGTCTATTTACCACCATAAACGAATGCTGGCACTAAGACAGCAGACAATGAGCTGTATAAGGCCATAAGCAAACGGGAAAACGCTCATCCAAAGGCGGCGCTCCTAGTGGCCAGGTACTTTAATGCAGGGAAACTTAAATCCGTTTTACCTCATTTCTACCAGCATGTTTAAATGTGCAACCATAGGAAGAGAAAAACTATTCTAGACCACCATTATTCCACACACAGTGATGCGTACAAAGCTCTCCCTCACCCTCCATTTGGCAAATCTGACCATAATTCTATCATCCTGATTCCAGCTTACAAGCAACAACTAAAGCAGGAAGCACCAATTACTAAGTCAAAAATGAAGTGGTCAGATAACGCAGATGCTAAGCTACAGGACTGATTTGCTAGCACATACTGGAATATGTTCTGGGATTCTTCCGACAGCATTGAGGAGTACACCACATCAGTCACTGGCTTCATCAATAAGTGCATCGATGACGTCGTCCCCAAAGTAACTGTACGTACATACCCCAACCAGAAGCCATGGAATACAGGCAACATCCGCACTGAGCTAAAGAGTAGCACTGCCGCTATGCATCAGCTGTTCTGAACGACTGTGTGATCTCGCCCTCCGTAGCCGATGTGAGCAAGACCGTTCACAAGGCCGCAGGGCCAGACAGATTACCAGGATGTGTACTCCAGAATGCTCTGACAAGTGTCTTCGCTGACATTTTCAACCTGTCTCTGACTGAGTCTGTAATACCAACATGTTTCAAGCAGACCACCATAGTCCCTGTGCCCAAGAACACTAAGGTAACCTGCCTAAATGACTACCGACTCGTAACACTCACGCCTGTAGCCATGACGTGCTTTGAAAGGCTGGTCATGGCTCACATCAACACCATTATCCCAGAAACCCTAGACCCACTCCAATTTGCATATCGCCCCAACAGATCCACAGTCAATGCACTCTATTGCACTCCACACTGCCCTTTCCCACCTGGACAAAAGGAACACCTATGTGAGAATGCTATTCATTGACTACTGCTCAGCGTTCAACACCATAGTGCCCACAAAGCTCATCACTAAGCTAAGAACCCTGGGACTAAACACCTCACTCTGCAACTGGATCCTGAACTTCCTGACGGGCCGCCCCCAGGTGGTAAGGATAGGTAACAACATATCTGTAACGCTGATCCTCAATACGGGGACCCCTCAGGGGTGCGTGCTCAGTCTCATCCTGTACTCCCTGTTCACTCATGACTACATGGCCAGGCACAACTCCAAAACCATCATTAAGTTTGCCGATGACACAACAGTGGTAGGCCTGATCCCCGACAACGATGAGACAGCCTATAAGGAGGAGGTCAGAGACCTGGCCATGTGGTGCCAGGATATAACTCTCCCTCAGCGTGATCAAGACAAAGGAGATGATTGTGGACTACAGCGAAAGGAGGACCGAGCACAACGGGGCTGTAGTGGTGTCCACATCACCAACAAACTATCATAGTCCAAATACACCTAGACAGTCGTGAAGAGGGCACGACAAAGCCTATTCCGCCTCAGGAGACTGAAAAGATTTGGCATGGGTCCTCAGATCCTCAAAAGGTTCTACAGCTGCACCATCGAGAGCATCCTGAATTGGTTGCATCACTGCCTGGTATGGCAACTGCTTGGCCTCTGACGACAAGGCACTAAAGAGGGTAGTGCGTACAGACCAGTACATCACTGGGGCCAAGCTTCCTGCCATCCAGGACCTCTATACCAGACGGTTTCAGAGGAAGGCCCTAAAAACTGTCAAAGTCTCCAGCCACCCTAGTCATAGACTGTTCTCTCTGCTAGCGCATGGCAAGCGGTACTGGAGCACCAAATCTAGGTCCAAAAGGCTTCTTAACAGCTTCTACCCTCAAGCCATAAGACTGCTGAACAGCTAATCAAATGGCTACCCAGACTATTTGCATTCCCCTCCACCCCCTCTTTTACACTGCTGCTACTCTGTTTACTATCTATGCATAGTCACTTTAACTTTACGTACATATTACCTTGACTAACCTGTGCCTCCGCACATTGACTCTGTACCTGTACCTGTACCCCGTATATAGCCTCCTACTGTTATTTTACTGCGGCTCTTTAATTATTTTTAACTTAACACTTATTTTTCTTAAAAACTGCATTGTTTGTTAAGGGCTTGTAAGTAAGCATTTCACTGTAAGGTCTACCTGTTCTGCACATGTGCAAATATTTTTTTTATTTGAGTTGTCCCTTTCCTAAATCCTCCTTTTTGGTTGTTAGAAAATATAGAAGGATGATTAACCTAGTAATCTCATGTCAGATGACTTTTGACACTGGTCCTCAAGTTTGAAGTAGGCTATATTTTCCAGACTCCATGAAGAGCCTCCCGAACCTCCAAATGATCAACACACAGGATTCGCTAATTGGAGCACACAGATTGAGTTGAGTACATCCACATAGTGAGAGCTCTGTGGGAATGTGCAGGTGCTTGGTATAGCCTACATGCTGCAGACCAAGCCCTTTCTCTTGTGGTCAGTGGGGCCTGTCCTACCCCCTGCTGTGCTCACATTAAATGCTACAGCACCCTCCCTGTCTAAGCTGCTCTTACCCAGCAGAACCAGCAGAACTGTTCCATTAGGACTGAACCTCCCACCCACTCAAACAAGGCCTTTTCCATTCCAGCTCCACCACCCACTGGCCAGGAGCTGGTGCCCACTCAGGCAAACACAAGAGTTAGACACACTGAAGAACAGAGCTGGCCATCTCATAGCCAATGAGAGAATTTTCAGGCAGAGGAAGAGTGGAACACATAACGCTAGGACTAATCCCTGCCATGTACTACAGCCTCACTGCAGGAAGCCAACACATGCATGCCCAATGTCCGGACTTGGAGGCACGCTCCACTGAACCGCTGGTACTTAAAGAGATACTTAAGGATTTTGGCAATGAAGGCCTTTATCTACTTCTGCAGTGTCAGATGAACTCGTGGATACCATTTGTATGTCTCCGAGTGCCGTTTGAAGGAAGTTGCTAACTAGCGCTAGCGCAATTGCTAACTAGTGCTAGCGCAATGACTAGAAGTACACAGTAACTGCTAGCATGCTAGTAGATACCATAGACTTTGAATTATTGCACTAACGCTAGTTAGCATTGGCTTGTGAAACTGACTTCCTTCACACTGGGTGCAGAGACATAAAAAGGTGTCCATGTGTTAATCTGACACTAGGGAAGTAGATAAAGGGCTTCATTGCCAAAATCCCGAAGTATGCCTTTAATGTCAGTCATGTGTTCCCCCATAAATGTAGAGGTAAGAGGGGAGAGGGAGAGATTATGAAAGAGAGAGATAATGACTGACCAAGACTCAGAGAACAATATTAGAGAGAAAGAGAGAGGGGAAGAGAGATTCAGCACAACAAGTAACACTGTTTTCACGCTTGTGGGCCAAGAGAAATTAACCTCAACATTAGAAACCTTGTTATACAGTAGACATGATAAATTAGAGCTTGGGTCATAAACATCAGAGCAGAATTACAGTCAGACTAACCCATAACCTTGGACAAAGGAAAGTAAATGGACAGAAACGCCACCAAATCAAACAAAATTCAGCTTAAAATTATGAGAAAATAAGATCAGATACAGCAGCATAATGACTACTGATCAGAGGTGACCTAGGTGAGAAAAACATACAGAACCCATTCTCTAGTCTTCGCCTTTTCTACATTAAACTACAACCCTCTTTAAATCCCCCCAAAAAGTGAACTATCTAACTGACTTTTCAACAATATTGTAATATTTTGCCTATAACTGTTCCAGCACAGATTTACTCACTGGGTCTGTGCCAGGCAGCCTGGAGCCAGGGTAGGTTGGGAGTCTGGGATGTGCTGCAGGTTAGTGAGCTCCTGCATGTCCACCTGAACATCAGTGGTGTGTCCTGGCAGAGGCTGCAGCACAGTCAAGATCTTCTCCACCAGGCTGTCACCATGGTGACCAGCAGCCCCTGAGGACGAGGACAAACATAGAGAAATGTAAACCAACAACATAGTCCAAGTAAACATAAACGCCTGTGTAAGTGGAATAGAATAGGGACTACGGAGGTGTCACAATAAAATACCCTTTCTGTTAGGACGGGAGGTGCAGCAAGATTATGTACTTGAGATGTGGGGAAAGTGTGCATGTGTGTTTGACTCTGCTGCATCTTGGCATGTTTATGAAAATCAGAAATTGTACAAGACTGTGACATGCACCTGTTAGATCCAGTGTCCTGTCGATGAAGACGATGGATGCTTTATTGGTGGCAGTCTTTCTGCGGCTTTTTGCTTGAGGATGGTTGGCCAGTTCCCCAGCGATAAGACGGCTCATTGGACCCACTGCAAAGCTCTCCTCCCGGGTGCTGGTGGACTCAAACATGCAATTAACCGCAGAGGCCAGGGTTTTAATTTCAATCTGCAGCTCCGGAGTAAGAGACTGCATGTCAACATCAGTCAAACTGACAAACCTCTTCTTCTCTGTTCGCTTTATATTGATGGTCTTGAGGTCCTGTGGCAACAGCGGGAACAGGTGCGCGAAGGTTGGCGTGAGAAGGAGCTGTGGTGACACCGGAGCGAAGACAACGGGCGCATGTATAACTTCAGCGGTGTAGTTCATGTCTCCCATCCACTCGCTCAGCTTCTCTTCAAACCGCTCGAACACAGGGTTCCCCTCTAATTCAGCAGTGACATTGTTAGCGAAGAGTTGTATAGAGTGGGCTACGGTGGTGAAAACAACACAATACTGAAAGTGACTGAGTCCAATAATGTCTTTGATAATGTCAGCTGTCCTCCCCTTCAGCAGAGTGCTCACCACAAACACAGCCTTTGGTTCGTTTTCACCACCGGCTTCGAAGCTTGAAAACTCTTTTAAATTCCGAGCCCCAGCCTCAAATACACTTGTAGCTCCACCGTTCCAATGAAGACTCTCAGCACACTTGTCGTCCATGAAAACAACAGCTTTCTTTACCTTTGACAACACTTTGTCCCACATCTGACCGGGGAAACACGTAAAGACCTCAATCGGTAACATTTTGAAAATGCAACCGTCGTTTAGACCGACCAAATATACAAGATTTCTATAAGATTGTGAGGTAGAAGTTATTTCAAAACAACAACACAAACACATGTGAGTCTCTTAATAGTGATGTGGCGTTCCACGTCGCGACAGATACACGTCATCATGCAGCTGCTGCGCCGGTTTCATCTAAGAATGTGTTGCATTTGCTATTTCTTACCCCCTAGCATATGTTATCATTGTCTATTTGTGTACCTTGTATGTATACAGACTATTCTACATTATTTTTTAAAAATAAACATTATATATATTTTTGCTACTTCTTACAAAACTGAAAGCAAATTAATTAGAGTTTCCTCATAATAGCTGTATACTATCCACACTACACAAAAATACATTTCTTTTTTGAGTAAATTGAAAAAAATGAACCATACATAAATACAGGTATGCTTGTCATGAGTTCAGAAACAAAGCAAGCTTGTTTGACCCTAACAAATACTGTACTACTTTATATAAGAAATTGAAACATTGTCACTCTCGAGACATACTGACCAATGGTAGAGTCCTGTTTCTTCCGACGTAGATTTACGTCGTGTATAGAAAGGTCCCTATAGAAACGTGTGTGGGTAAAGTAAACTGTCACTTTTTTTTTTTTACCATTAAGTTTTTTTTAACGTATGCTACCGAATACCGATAAGGTGACACGCCGTCCTATTCCGTTATTATTATTTTTTAAATACGCGTTATATGTAACAGTTTGACATTTGAATATCTGTTCTGTAAAAATCTCAAGTTTGGCGAAATAACTTGATTTTCAATTCGTTGTCAGTTATTGTATTTGATAGAATATCTGTCAAGTTGTGATTCACAGAAGAAGTGACTGGATTTGGGTAGACATGTCCGCAGAAATGGACAAAGCAACTGACGCAAGCGGGGGCGATGAAGACGAATGGTTATATGGAGGTATGCAAGTCAAAACAGATTTGTTGACACTATCTAGCGCATAAATAGTAACATGTTGTCCACTGTTCTGTGTTTGGCAAACTTGAAAGTACGTGAGCTAACAGTTCTGTTAGCTAGAAAGTTAACCACAACACCAGAAACAACACGTGCACCAGTTTACCACGTTGACATCGCAACAGCTGTTGGGGAGTTTTTTTTTTCTCTTGCTAAACCTAAGGAATTATTGAGTTCTGGCATTTACAGTAGATTTTTGGAGACTGTCATTTTGTCTGTTTAGGTTTTGAAGTGTGTGTATGATGCATATATGTATGATTCTTTTCTGTGATAGATGAGAGTGAGGAGAAAGCAGAGGAAGAGGCACCTAATAGGTACGTGACAGGTAAAACACCCACTGTTAAACTGTCTGTTTTACATAGCAGACAGTCACTTGGCTGTCTGTCCTATTCTGTCCTCAATTTACCACTTGCCTAGATCTCATATATGTACAGAGCATTCCTGCAAACCAGACCTACACCAGACTACACTGTTAAATTGTTCCTTTTGTAAAAGACTTATGTCCACATAAATTAGGTGTGTATATACTTGCAGCATAATACAAATATTGGACACACATCCACACATGATTTATTTATACCCCTCTTACACACTTTTTTTTGTGGCACTTACACAAATGACACCTGTTCAGCTTTCTACACGAATATATTAATCACGTGTCTATGTTATGCTGTTTGAGATTCACAACGTATAGCTACACTATTCACTCTTAGTCAACTTGTACTGGTTCTGCAAATCTGTTTTATTGCACTAATGATTCTTGTGTTAAAACCATTTTGACCGTGAGTGATAATTTACGACAGTAAGCAGTGAACTGATTTGAAATAAGATGGGCTAGCAGCAGCTTCATGCCCCATTAGGACCAATTTTTCTTTATTAATGAAGCGTTCAGATTGAATGCACTTTTCACTGCTCAATCATAATCCTTATCTCTGGGTTGTGTGTGTTTGACGCCACTGTGCAAGCAACGCCTGAAATATGCGGCCTGTCAAGTGGAACATTAAGAACAGTTTGGATGCTTGTTAAATCTGTGGCAGGGCAAGCACTTGTTTGTTTGAATGGGGTAAAGTGGATCTAAGCCATCATTAGATGGGGATTCTGATGGTTGCTGCATTGGGCTTCGTTAAAGCATATCGCCTCGGCGTAAATGCAGCATTATTCATCAATTAAGCTACAGTTACTTCACTTACAACACAGCCCTCAGAGAGAGAGAGAGTGTGTGTGTGTCACGCAACATGCCATGGGGAGCATGTTATCTAAATGATATCACATCTATCAAGCTCTGGTTCGCTTAAAGAAATTATGAAGAGAGTTGACCCTTTTCAGAATCAACATGGTCCAGCAGCTCAAAGAGAGACTATTACGTTACGTTCGGGATTCTTCAGGCAATAGGCTGTCATTTTACATGTATCCCTTTATAAGGAAATGTATTTAGTCTGCAGACAAGTGATATCCCTGTTTGCACATCTCTTAACTTTCCCCTTATTGTCTATTCTTCAAATGTTACAAAAGTCTCAGTTTAAGTAGACTTTGTGGTCTTAGTGATGTTGTGTTTTTTTCACAGTGCAAAGGCCCAGCCGACTGCTGAGGAGGTCCAGGAGAATGGAGTAGTGAAGCAGGTACCTACTGCTTAGGGTTATGGAGGAGTCAACCTGGGATAAACAACACCCTTCTGAACCTGACTCACCTGTTGGAATGGCAATCCATCATGGAATTCCCTCAGAACCAAACTTTCTACTTGGAATATTCCTCTTTAACTGTGTGTGTGATTCATATAAACATGCTTTTATGAATGTCTATTGTCTTTGTGTTTCTGTAATGTCAGGATACAGGCCAGGAAGATGAAGAAAGTGACAGTGACAGTGAGGATGATGATGACGTGTGTGTAACCATTGGCGATATAAAGACCGGAGGCTCATCTCAGCCTTTCAAGTGAGTATCTAGACAATAGCAAGGTGTTAACCTCTTAGATGTAAGGTCCCCTTTTTTGACCTGCGTGGTTCTTGTACCAGTTCCCACCTACATTTTCGCTTATAAAGCGATCTGTGGATACCGTAGATCAAAATGGCTTGCTTTGAGCGATAGCCCTGGTTCCCACGGACACAATAGTATTTCTGAGCCTGTGTGACGTAGGATGTGAAATCTGAAACCACTTGAAGCTGGGATGTCCCTCCTACCATTTAATTCGCTCTTCCGACTGTCCATCAACACCTGGCTATTTCCTATATTACAGTCACGGACAAAGCACATGCCTTCAATCATTACATCATAGCTCAGCAGGAGAGAGTGGTTTTATCATGGTAGCACATTCAGAGATCGATTTATAGCCATTAATCAAAAATAATTAATAGATTTTAAAAAGCACTTTCTGTTTGTCATAGATGGACAAGATTAATATGAGATGAAAGGCGAGTTCATAACGAGTTCAGGAAGTCAAGCTAGAGCTCCGTGAGACTTTCACAGCAACGTGGGCAGACGTTTTGATCAAGAGAGACCTTCAGAAAAATATGCAAATGTTCTCTAACACTAAACATACATATGTATTTTACAGTTATAAGGAAGGTGTAATTTTCTAATTTGATTTTGCTATATTTAGAAAGCATATACAGTTGAAGTCGGAAGTTTACATACACTTAGGTTGGAGTCATTAAAACTAATTTTTCAACCAATCCACAAATTTCTTGTTAACAAACTATAGTTTTGGCAAGTCGGTTAGGACATCTACTTTGTGCATGACACAAGTAATTTTTCCAACAATTGTTTACAGACACAGTGATTTATAAGTGAAATAATCTATCAAAATTCCAGTGGGTCAGAAGTTTACATACACTAGGTTGACTGTGCCTTTAAACAACATGGAAAATTCCAGAAAATTATGTCATGGCTTTAGAAGCTTCTGATAGGCTAATTGACATAATTTGAGTCAATTGGAGGTTTACCTGTGGATGTATTTCATTGCCTACCTTCAAACTCAGTGCCTCTTTGCTTGACATCATGGGAAAATCAAAAGAAATCAGCCAAGACCTCAGGGGGGAAAAAAGTGTAGACCTCCACAAGTCTGGTTCGTCCTTGGGAGCAATTTCCAAACGTTTGAAGGTAACACGTTCATCTGTACAAACAATGGTACGCAAGTATAAACACCATGGGACCACGCAGCCGTCTCACCGCTCAGGAAGGTAACACGTTCATCTGTACAAACAATGGTACGCAAGTATAAACACCATGGGACCACGCAGCCGTCTCACCGCTCAGGAAGGAGACACGTTCTGTCTCCTAGAGATGAACATACTTTGGTGTGAAAAGTGCAAATCAATCCCATAACAACAGGAAAGGAAACGGGTATTAAAAAGTATCTATATCCACAGTAAAATGAGTCCTATATCGATATAACCTGAAAGTCCGCTCAGCAAGGAAGAAGCCACTGCTCCAAAATCGCCATAAAGCCAGACTACGGTTTGCGACTACACATGGGGACAAAGATCATACTTTTTGGAGAAATGTCCTGAGGTCTGATGAAACAAAAACAGAACTGTTTAGTCATAATGACCATCATTATGTTTAAAGGAAAAAGGGGGAGGCTTGCAAGCCGAAGAACATCATCCCAACCGTGAAGCACGGGGGTGGCAGCATCATGTTGTGGGGGTGCTTAGCTGCAGGAGGGACTGGTGCACTTCATAAAATAGATGGCATCATGAGAAAAGGAAAATTATGTGGATATATTGACGCAATATCTCAAGACATCAGTCAGGAAGTTAAAGCTTGAACGCAAATGGATCTTACAAATGGACAATGACCCCAAGCATACTTCCAAAGTTGTGGCAAAATGGCTTAAGGACAACAAAGTCAAGGTATTGGAGTGGCCATCACAAAGCCCTGACCTCAATCCTATAGAAAATTTGTGGGCAGAACTGAAAATGCATGTGTGAGCAAGGAGGCCTACAAATCTGACTCGGTTACACCAGCTCTGTCAGGAGGAATGGGCCAAAATTCACCCACCTTATTGTGGGAAGCTTGTGGAAGGCTACCTGAAACATTTGACCCAAGTTAAGTAATTTAAAGGCAATGCTACCAAATACTAATTGAGAGTATGTAAACTTCTGAGCCACTGGGAATGTGATGAAAGAAATAAAAGCTGAAATAAATGATTCTCTCTACTATTATTCTGACATTTCACATTCTTACAATAAAGGGGTGATCCTAACTGACCTAAGACGGGGCATTTTTACTTGGATTATATGTCAGGAATTGTGAAAAACTGAGTTTAAATGTATTTGGCTAAGTTGTGTGTAAACTTCTGACTTCAACTGTAAGTCATTTCAAGCCTTATTCGTACAGTTTTGTTCAATAGGAAATACATAATGTAAAATCTTTTATATTTTCATCATATTTGTACTGGGTTCTCTAGCTTGTGTCCTCAATAGTGACTACTGCTCAACAATTTAACAATTTTTACCAGAAAGGTTTTAACCTTTCTTTGAGTATGCAGCATTACTAGTTATTGTTTATGGCCCTCTCATGATAAATCATTACTTTTGGGGATTACGTAGATTACATTTCTGATGACTTTAGTTACATTTAACTGGTTTTAAATACAACAGTGTGTTACTGTCCTGCAATCTGGATTAGTTTTGATGCTCCAACTTGAGTTGAAAAGAGCATAATATATTAGACCCTGTACATTTTAGGTGGAAAACCCTTTTGTAGAGTGCTTTTTTTCACCTGGCTGTCGGCGCAACTAACATCTATTACTGTTGCCTCTCCTTTGTCACATCATTTTATGAGTTATGATTCTATGTTACAGTATGCATCTTTGGCAGCATTTTATCTCACCACCCATGTCACTTTCAGGGGTCATCAAAGCACAGTCCCCGCATGAGTCATGGGCAGCGTTTACACAGGCAGCCCAATTCAGATTTGTTTTTCTTTCAATAATAGTTTTTTTGACCAATCAGTTCAGCTCTGAAAAAGAGATGTGAAAATATCTCATGTGATTGGTCAAAAGAACAATTAGTGAAACCAATGAGTTGGGCTGTCTGTGTAAGTGCAGCATGTCTCTGTGTGTGTCCCCTTCTTGTGGTGATGATTTGTGTGTTTTTTCTTCTTTCATTGTGTAGTGCTTTTGGATCCACACCAGTTAATCTCAACATTAAGGCTGCAGGGAGAACACATGCGTCAGGTAAACACCCCTCATCTATTCCTGACTTCTGACCTTAGAAGTGAGTGTACAAAACATTAGGAACACCAGCTCTTTCCATAACGTAGACTGATCAGGTGAATGCTATGATCCCTTATTGATGTAACTTGTTAAATTCACTTCAATCATTGTAGATGAAGGGGAGAAGACAGGTTAAATAAGGATTTTTAAGCCTTGAGACAATTGAGACATGGATTGTGTATGTGTGCCATTCAGATGGTGAATGGGCAAGACAAAATATACAAGTCCATTTGAACGGGTTATGGTAGTAGATGGCAGGCGCACCGGTTTGAGTGTGTATTATGGTCACTGCATGCGTAGGAACTCATCCAGACCCACATTAATGGTAGTGGTAAGAGTGTGAAGTGAATGTGTCATTGACTGTGTCCTGTCATTTCCGGTGCAGTTGGCCCCAAAGCCAAAGGAGTGGACCTGGATGCACTGGGCAGTGTTAACGGAATCCCTGTGTTGGAGGTCGACATAGAGTCTTTTGAAGAAAAGCCGTGGAGAAAGCCTGGTAAGGGGTGTGTGTGTTGGTTGGTGTGAGGTTATGTCTTTGTGTGTGTTCTGTGCAGGTGTGAGCTCAGGTCTGGCTGATGAATGGTCTGTGATGGGGTCTGTTCAGCTTTCAGTTATGTTTGTGTTTAGGATCGGACCTCTCGGACTACTTTAACTATGGCTTTAACGAGGACACCTGGAAGACCTACTGTGAGAAACAGAGGAGACTACGCATGGGGTATGAGGGCATGAACCACGCTTCAGCCACTAAAATCATGGTACGATATCATTACTTTTGGACATACAGTGCCTTTAGAAAGTATTCACACCCCTTGGCTTTTTCCACATTTTGTGGTGTTATAGCCGGAATTTAAAATGGACACACAATCTACACACGATGCCCCATAATGCTAACGTGGAATTATGTTTTTAGAAATGTTTACAAATACATTTTAAATTAAAAGCTGAAATGTCTTGAGTTAATAAGTATTCAACCCTTTTTTGTAATGGCAAGCCTAAAATAAGTACAGGGAGTAAAAATTAGCTAAGTCATATATAATAAGTTGCATG
This sequence comes from Salvelinus fontinalis, assembly GCF_029448725.1. Taxonomy (NCBI): domain Eukaryota; kingdom Metazoa; phylum Chordata; class Actinopteri; order Salmoniformes; family Salmonidae; genus Salvelinus; species Salvelinus fontinalis. The sequence goes on from NC_074669.1 coordinate 25,574,182, forward strand.
GACTCATGTTGTGTTCAATAATAGTCTCTTACATGATTTTTAAATGACTACCCCACATATACAATTTCTGTAAGATCCCTCAGTCGAGCAGGGAATTTGAAGTACAGGTTCAACCACAAAGACCAGGGAGGTTTTCCAATGTTTCGCAAAGAATGGCACCTATTGTTAGATGGGTCAAATAAAAAAGCTGACATTGAATTTCCCTTTGAGCATGGTGCCGTTATTAATTACACTTTGGATTGTGTATCAATTCACTCAGTTGCCGGAGAGGAAACCGCTCAGGGATTTCACAATGAGGCCAATGGTGAATTTAAAACAGTTACTGAGTTTAATGGCTTTGATAGGAGTCTGAGGATGGATCAACAACATTGTAGTTACTCCACAATACTAGCATAAATGACTGAGTGAAAAGTAGGAAGCCTGTAAAGAATAAGGGAAATTCCAAAGCAAATACTGCAAAACATTTGGCAAATAAATGTACCTTTTGTCCTGAATACAGAGCGTTATGTTTGAGGTAAATCCAACACAATACGTCACTGAGTATCACTCTTCATATTTTCAAGCGTGGTGGCTGCATCATGTTATGGGTATGCTTGTCATTGACAAGGACTAGGGAGATTTTTTTAGGATAAAAAAAATATATGGAATAGACTAAGCACAGGCAACACCTTAGAGGAAAACAGTCTGCTTGGTTCAGCCTGCTTTCCAGCAGACACTGGGAGACAAATTCACCTTTCAGCAGGACAATTACCTTAAACACAAGGTCAAATATACACTGGCATTTCTTACCAAGATGACATTGAATGTGCCGAAGTGGCCTAGTTACAGTTTTGACTTAAATCGTCTTGAAAATCTATGGCAAGACTTGAAAATGGCTGTCCTAGCAATGATCAACAACCAACTTGACATGGTTTGAATATATTTTTTATAATGCGCAAATATTATAAAATTGAGGTGTGCTGTGTTCTTAGACTTACCCAGAAAAACTCACAGCTGTAATCGCTGCCGATGGTGATTTTTAACATGTAATGACTCGGGGTTGAATACCTATCTAATCAAGATATATTAGTGGTTTATTTTCTATTAATAAAATAAATTACACAATTCAATTCATTTAATCTCACTTTGTAACACAGCAAAATGTGGAAAAAGCCAAGGGGTGTGAACTGAACACTTTCTGAAGGCACTGTAGATATACTGTGATAATCTATAATATTATAAGTGCAAGAATTGTTCCCATTTTAAGAAACATTCTCAGGCTTTGACATTGTTGAGGCTGTGTGAGTGAGTTGCTCTTCCTCTTAGGTCCACCAGGGACGTTCAGCCCATGGTGATAGGGATGGGGCCCTTTCCTGCTTTAGGTCTGACTATTCCTCCCCCAGCAACCACTACAATTCAGGCTCCTCCAGGTAGGTACCCTGGTCCCCCCTCCCCCTCCCTTTCTACCACTGTGTATGTATCACAGCAGCTATGGCATAAAGGACCAGACTATGCATGTCTGTGGTAACCACTACCAGCCTAGCTGGTCATCACTGCCACACTTCACTGGTCAGTGTCACCTGGACCCCATCAAGGTGGCCAATTTGTTTATATTTTTTTTATTTCACCTTGATTTAACCAGGTAGGCCAGTTGAGAACAAGTTCTCATTTACAACTACGACCTGGCAGTCAATGGGTCACGTTTGTATTGGTCAGTGGTACCTGTGTCTGAGGTAATGTTCTTACCAAACACAATGTTACATCCTGAAATGTTACAAGTCATGGAAGGTATGCTAAGTCACTTAACTATTAAGTGGTTTGAAATAAAGGTAGAGGTGCTGCGAGCGTTGCTTAGTTAAAGTGCTCTGTTCCCTCTCTAATGAAGTCCTCATGTGCACCACCTCCCGTCACGTTCCTGTTAACGGCCACCTGTGAAGCGTTGTTTAGCGTTGGGGCAGGCTGAGCCCTGTGGGGGGGCTGCTTTTACCGTGTGAAGACGGAGGCCATGGAATTTGACTGCTCAATTACAGCGGCCAATCATTTACGGGCTTGGGCCCGTAGTAGCAGGCATTAGCAGACTGTTAGTAAATACTCCTCCTCTCCTCTCAGCCCCATGGCCTCATTCTGGTTCCACTCAGGGACCAGGTGCTCTACGCCTCAAGGAGGAGTGATGGACTATTACAAACACACACACACACACCCACCCCTCCTCTCTCTCTCGCCCTCTCTCACTCTAGCTGTCTCTCTCTCTTTCACACGCTCTTTCACTCTAGCTGTCCTCTCTTTCACACACGCTCTCTCACTTTAGCTCTGGCTCTTTCCCTCTCCCCTCAGCTACACTCTCGCTCACTTGCTTCCTCCAATCCTGTCTATTGTGAGTTTTAGCATGGCTCATGTCAGGTTGGTCCAGACTACAGACAGGGGGACAAGGGTGACTAAGATGAGCCACTTAATTAAAGGTCCGTCTCTATATAATGCCCCCTCCTCCTCGTTGCTCCCTCAGCATGGTTCCCACAGTGGAGGTCATATGATTGTAAGCATTATTCAGCCAGGGGGAAAGCAGGAAGTCAGAGCATGACAAATACACACGGCATTGTGCAAAGGATAAAGTGTTAAACGAGGTCCCACACTACACTACAGACCATCTCTCTCACTCTATTGAGCTGTGAGAACGCTGGCAGCTCCAGAAGGGTGAAAGTGGAAACTTGATGCTTGGTTGAAGGAGCACGTATTTTATTTTTTCCACATTCTCTAGATGACTGTCCAGCCTAAGGGAGGCTGTTGGTGGAATGTTACATAAAACTGTCATTTTAAGTTGCGATGTGTGTGTCAGCTTCCGGGGCTAAGCTGCTTTGTTTTCTATTTATCTGATATTCTGGTGTTTTTAGAGGCCAGAGAGAGGGACAGAGCGAGGGGGCATTAGTGAGACTGTAGCTCATAGCATCACATCGGGCTGCTGCTTGATGCAGTTTTTATGCTTTCCTCTTGTAATGTTTACTTTAGATTAAGTCCTAGTGACAGAAAGGGGTTAGTGTCCCATCTGTGTTTGGGGACGGGGGGACGGGGGGGGACGGGTGTTTTGGGGAAGTGTTGTTAGCAGAGTGCAGTGAGAGGATGACCCAGATAAGGAAGGTCATGAATTAATGGGCCTGGAGGATGGTGATGGGGTCACAGGCATTTATATAAGTCTTCTACATCTGTAGTTTATGGGATTTGAAGGCAAAAGGCCATACCCAGGTCACATCCTGAAATGTCTCTGCATTTTATAACTTGACAAAAACAAGAGATATGCATACTTGTTATACATGCTCCATGCACAGATACCAGTTGTATTATGTATGTTTACTCTGTGTTCTGCGCTGGTCAGTAGAAAGCCAAGCGGCACCATTGATGTTATTGGGGGACAAACTGGTACCATCAGCCGGGTAGAGGGACGAAGACGTCACAATATAGAAGGAAATAACATCCAGGTAATATGTCTGTTTTAATGTGATATTCTAAATGCACCCTGGGTGTTTCTCAATATACATACTATCGTGCGCCGCACTCTCATGCTCAAGTCTATTCTCCGAGGGCGTTCTCTTGAGTACGTTCTTGTGAGGACAAGTGTGGAGAACACATAAAATATTGATTTGAGAAGCACTCTCACTTCCCCCTGTAGTATGACCTCACCCTGCACCTCCCCATTCATTCACTTCCAGCCAGGACAATGGCAATAGAGACCAAACAAATTTATACACTAAGCAAATGTTTTACTTCATACTTATGAGCTAGCTGTATGGGAATCGTAATAATCTAGCTAGCCAGCTAGTTTAACAGGTAGAAACGACGAAAAACAAGTGTTATGCTAGGTACATGGCTAGCTGTCTATTCTTTGTGGGTAGATAGCTACTAATTCTAAGTTGTTAGCCATATTACATTTCTATGTGCTTTGACAGTGGGTATTGTAGGCAGGTAAACGAGCCACAAATGGACACGGTATGTATTTATTAACGTACCAAGATAAAATATTGTATTCAGGCAACATATTAGTTGAATGGGCAACATCTCTTGTATCAGATCAAATAATGTTCATTGTATTCAATAAAAACATTTTTTTTTTTACACGGTTGGGTCATATTCCTGTGCATACTCTGAAGCTTGCATCGATGCATGCTTCAAAATACACCACATCACCAAAAGTATGTGGACACCCCTTGAAATTAGTGGATTCGGCCATTTCAGCCACACCCGTTGCTGACAGGTGTATAAAATCGAGCACACAGCCATGCAATATCCAGAGACAAACATTGGCAGTAGAATGGCCTTACTGAAGAACTCCGTGACTTTCAATGTGGCACCGTCATAGGAAGCCACCTTTCCAACAACTCAGTTTGTCAAATTTCTTCACTCCTTGATCTGCCCCGGTCAAAAAGTAAGCGCTGTTATTGTGAAGTGGAAACATCTAGGAGCATCAACGGCTCAGCCACGAAGTGGTAGGCCACACAAGCTTACAGAACAGGACTGCCGAGTGCTTAAGTGCGTAGCGTGTAAAAAATTGTCTGTCCTCGGTTGCAACACTCACTACTGAGGTCCACTAACGAGTTCCAGTGAAGGGAAATCTTAACACTACAGCATACAATAACATTCTAGACAATTCTGTGCTTCCAACTTTGTGGCAACTTTTCTTGTTTTAGCAAGAAATGTGTCCCCGTGCACAAAGCGAGGTCCAAATAGAAATGGTTTGTCAAGATCGGTGTGGAATAACTTGACTGATCTGCACAGAACCCTGACCTCAATCCCATCGAACACCTTTGGGATGAATTGGAACGCCGACTGCGAGCCAGGCATAATCGCCTAACATCAGTGCCCAACCTCACTAATGCTCTTGTGGCTGAATGGAAGCAAGTCCCCGGGGCAATGTTTCAACATCTAGTGGAAAGCCTTCCCAGAAGAGTGAAGGCTGTTATAGCAGCAAAGGGGGAACCAACTCCATATTAATGCCCAAGATTTTGTTGTAATGAGATGTTCGACAAGCAGTTGTCCACATACTTTTGATCATGTATTGAATGTACTAACAGAATTATCATCCGAGAAGTGCCCCCCCCCCCCCCCCCAGTGCACCGTTTCACATACTTTGATTTAGACTCATGCCCCGACCCTCCTGTACTGCAATGTTTGCATGTTCACGGTAGTATGCATAGTGAGAAACACCCCCTATCTTTCCTCCTTGCATTAAGCTATTAAATGTACCTACCTAGTCTGAGCTTTGTTTTTGTATGTACGTGTGTGTGGGTGCATGCATTGCAGGTGCTTTCTGAGCCCCCCTCTGATGCTGAGCCTACTCCCACTAAGATGCCCCCCTTTTTTCCTCCCAACATCCCCCCGCCTCCTTTCCCGCCTCCACCCCACAATGTCAGCTCCGCCCCTCCACTCATTCCTCCACCACGTAAGTGACCTCAGCCCCACAAACGCACACTAGCGCACAAACACTGCTCCCTGTCTGGATGTCCTCTGATCAGCAGCACAGTTATGGAATGTAGAGGATAAGGTTAAGGATTGCATAAAGACACTGCTTGGAGGTCAGACAGACTGGTGAGGGTGACTCTTGTGACGCCACGGCGTGTTGGCTCCCTGGGGTCATGGGAAGATGACGTTCAACTATGACATTTCCCACTGATTAATTAGTGTTAGTGGCCACAATTTCTCTCTTTTTCGATCTCTGTTTTTCTCTCTCATTCTCTCACTCGCTCTTTTTCTATCTCTATTTCTCTCCCTCTGGCTCTCTCATTCTCGCTTTCTCTTTTTCTATCTCTATTTCTCTCCCTCTGGCTCTCTCATTCTCGCTTTCTCTTTTTCTATCTCTATTTCTCTCTGGCTCTCTTTTTCTATTTATTTCTCTCTCTCGTCCCACTGTGATTAATTAGTGTGAGTGGCCACAATTTCTCTCTCTATTTTTCTCACTCGCTCTGTCTGTGTATGTGTTGATGCATCATTAGTACAGCTGAGGGGTTTGGGGGAACAGATTACAGTATAACCCAGAGTTGCAGGTGTAAATCCCATGCTGAGAACCCTTGAAGGACAGGCTTTTTTAACCCGCTATGCATCATGGAGCATCCAGCTGTATAAATGACTGATACGTTCACCATGCCAATCCTGGAGGAATTGTGTTTGAAGCTGCACCATAAGTGATAATAAATAACACTGGATGTTGAAGGACAGGGTTGAGAGTTGGAGGTGGGTTAACATAACATAAATGTGTGTTTGTGTGCGCATGTCTCTGCCCTCTCTGGGTGAGTGTCTTTTCCCCCAGGTGTGTGTAATTCTGTCCAGGTGTGTGTCTGTCAGTGCTGTCAGTTTGCCTGACTTCCTCCTCATCTGATGAATATGAGGCAGAAGGCAGGAAGGACCCTCTGGCCTGAGCTCACAGCTGATCGCAGGCTGCCACCGCTTCATCTTCAAAGATTTCAAAAAAGCAGTCCCCCTACTCACCCCTCACACACCCCCAGCACCCCCTAAGTTCAATGAGCTCCATACCGCCTGTTGTTCAATGCGTGCCAAAACTCCTAATACAACGAAAATATCAAAAATCCTGGTGACTATGGCTTTGAAGTGTTTTTTTTATCTGTGCCTCCTCTCCTCCTTTAAGTTACAGGCCCTGCCTCCTTTTGTGATGCAAATGTCCAACGTGATAAAAATAGCTCCTGGAAAAAAGAACAAGTGCAGAGCCAGCAGATTGTGACACAAGAAATGTGCTGAACAGACCGACCATGGAAAGAGGGAGAGAGAGTGGGCTTTGTTACTCTTGGTGCAGTAGGGTCACATTAGCGGTCTAGTGTTATTGCATGATGGGGACACGTTTTAGTGCAGGGTTGTGTTGTCATTGCAGGCCAGTTTGTGTAGTGAAGCACTAAGGGATGTTGTCTGGAGCTCTAGTGTAGCACTTTGTGTACTGATCAGTGTAGTTTGGCAGATACAGTGTGGGTAGTTTGACACCTGTACTGACACTATCCCTGTAAAAAAAAACGTTATCTGTATCTGTAGAGCAGGTTTGTGGGTCTGTTATAGTCTCAGCAAACAACAAACGTTCCCACAACTTTAGAGAACGTTCCTTACGTCATTACCTAACGTTTTCATAGGAATGTTCCGGTGATGTACAAGGACTGTTTCCAAGAGACCGTTCCATTTAATGTTAAACTGAATTTACCCAGAACGTGGTTACCATGTTCTCAGAATATTAATATTCTAGACACATTTCATGGGATGTTGCAAGAACATGTGTCCAGTTTTTTATAGGGTTAGGAAAAATATTTCATCCACATCACACCAAACACACACAGAACATGTTTTCAGAATATAAGATATTAATGTTCTAGACACTTTTCATGGGAATGTTGCAAAAAACATTCCTGTGTCCAATGACCTTTAAAACAGGATGTTCTGTCATGGTCCCCTGGTGGTTTTTGTATAGTTCCCAGCTTGTTCCGAGGACGTTCCTAAAGGAGGTCGCCTGATGGTTTCAAAGAAAACGTTCTACCCCCCCCAAAAAAAATCTTTGACAATTTTTAAGGCCTTCCTCTGACACCGCCTGGTATAGAGGTTCTGGATGGCAGGAAGCTTGGCCCCAGTGATGTACTGGGCCGTACGCACTACCCTCTAGTGCCTTGCGGTCGGAGACCGAGCAGTTGCCATAACAGACAGTAATGCAACCTGTCAGAATGCTCTCGATGGTGCAACTGTAAAACCTTTTGAGGATCTGAGGACCCATGCCAAATCTGTTCAGTCTCCTGGGGGGATGACCGTTTGTTGGTGTTGTGGACGCCAAGGAACTTGAAGCTCTCAACCTGCTCCACTACAGCCCCGTCGAAGAGAATGGGGCGTGCTCTTTTCCTGTAGTTCGCAATCCTCTCCTTTGTCTTGATCACGTTGAGGGAGAGGTTGTTGTCCTTGCACCACATGGTCAGGTCTCTGACCTCATCCCTCATCCCTGTAGGCTGTCTCATTGTTGTTGGTGATCAGGCCTATCACTGTTGTGTCATCAGCAAACTTAATGATGGTGTTGGAGTCATGCCTGGCCGTGCAGTCATGAGTGAACAGGGAGTACAGGAGTGGACTGAGCACGCACCCCTGAGGTGCCCCAGGGTTGAGGAGCAGTGTGGTGGATGTGTTACCTACCCATACCACCTGGGGGCTGTCCATCAGGAAGTCCAGGATCCAGTTGCAGAGGGAGATGTTTAGTCCCAGGGTCCTTAGCTTAGTGATGAGCTTTAAGGACACTATTGTTTTGAACGCTGAGCTGTAGTCAAGGAATAGCATTCTCACATACAGTTGAATGAAGTCACCACTTTATTTCAAGAATGTGAAATGTCAGAATAATAGTAGAGAGAATGATATATTTCAGCTTTTATTTCTTTCATCACATTCCCAGTGTGTCAGAAGTTTACATACTCTCAGTTAGTATTTGGTAGCATTGCCTTTAAATTGTTTAACTTGGGTCAAACATTTCAAGTAGCCTTCCGTAAGCTTCCCACAATAAGGTGGGTGAATTTTGGCCCATTCCTCCTGACAGAGCTGGTGTAACTGAGTCAGGTTTGTAGGCCTCCTTGCTCGCACACGCTTTTTCAGTTCTGCCCACACATTTTCTAGGGGATTGAGGTCGGGGCTTTGTGATGGCCACTCCAATACCTTGACTTTGTTGTCCTTAAGCCATTTTGCCACAACTTTGGAAGTATGCTTGGGGTCATTGTCCATTTGGAAGACCCATTTGCGACCAAGCTTTAACTTCCTGACTGATGTCTTGAGATGTTGCTTCAAAATATCCACATAATTTTCCTTTCCTCATGCCATCTATTTTGTGAAGTGCACCAGTCCCTCCTGTAGCAAAGCACCCCCACAACATGACACGGCCACCCCTGTGCTTAACGGTTGGGATGGTGTTCTTCGGCCTGCAAGCCTCCCCCTTTTTCCTCCTAACATAACAATGTTCATTATGGGCAAACAGTTCTATTTTTGTTTCATCTGACCAGAGGACATTTCTCCAAAAAGTACGATCTTTGTCCCTATGTGCAGTTCAAACCATAGGCTGGGTTATTTATCGTTGTTTTGGAGCAGTGGCTTCTTCCTTGCTGAGCGGCCTTTCAGGTTATGTCGATATAGGACTCGTTTTACTGTGGCTATAGATACTTTTCTACCTTTTTCCTCCATCTTCACAAGGTTCTTTGCTGTTTTTCTGGGATTGATTTTCATTTTTCGCACCAAAGTACGTTCATCTCTAGGAGACAGAACACATCTCCTTCCTGAGCAGTATGACGGCTGCATGGTCCCATGGCGTTTATACTTGCGTACTATTGTTTGTACAGATGAACCTGGTACCTTCTGGCATTTGGAAATTGCTCCCAAGGATGAACCAGACTTGTGGAGGTCTCCAATTATTTTTTCTGATTTTTCCCATGATGTCAAGCAAAGAGGCACTGAGTTTGAAAGTAGGCCTTGAAATACATCCACAGGTACAACTCCAATTGACTCATATTATGCCAATTAGCCTATCAGAAGCTTCTAAAGCCATGACATAATTTTCTGGAATTTTCCAAGCTGTTTTAATGCACAGTCAACATAGTGTATGTACATTTCTGACCCACTGGAATTGTGATACAGTGAAATAATCTGTAAAAAATTTTGGGGAAAAATGTCTTGCACAAAGATGTCCTAACCGACTTTCCAAAACTATAGTTTGTTACAAGAAATTGTGTAGTGGTTGGAAAAGGAGTTTTAATGACTTCAACGTAAGTGTATGTAAACACCCGACTTAAACTGTATGTGTTCCTTTTGTCCAGGTGGAAAAGGGCAGTGTGGAGTGCAATAGATTGCATCATCTGTGGATCTGTTGGTGATGTATGCAATTTGTAGTGGGTCTAGGGTTTCTGGGATAATGGTGTTGATGTGAGCCATGACCAGCCTTTCAAAGCATTTCATGGCGTGAGTGCTACGGGTCGGTAGTCATTTAGGCAGGTTACCTTAGTGTTCTTTTGCACAGGGTCTATGGTGGTCTGCTTGAAACATGTTGGTATTACGGACTCAGACAGGGAGAGATTGAAGACGTTTGTCAGTGCATGCTCGGTGTACACGCCTTGGTAATCCGTCTGGCCCTGCGGCCTTGTGAATTACCTTTTTTAAAGGTCTTATTCACATCGGCTGCGGAGAGAGTGATCACACAGTCGTCAGGAACAGCTGATGCTCTCATGCATGTTTCAGTGTTACTTGCCTCGAAGCGAGCATAGAAGTTATTTAGTTCGTCTGGTAGGCTCTCGGCTGTGCTTCCCTTTTGTCTGTAATAGTTTGCAAGCCCTGCCACCTCCGAGTGTCGGAGCCGGTGTAGTGCGATTCGTTCTTGTGATACGATTCAATCCTGTGTTTACGCAAGCATTTGTTAACCCTAGGCCAAGGATTCACACTTGTAGTCCAGTGTGTTGGAATAACGGACAAACACAACATGTGACCAACAGCCATGCCGGTCAGTGCCGTATTAAGAGTAGAGAGGACTTTTTTTTATATGAGCATGGCCTTGTTTCTATTACAGCTTATTGGATGTCTGTCATTCATTTTCCATTCACCCAGGTCAATGTAACATTAATAAGTTTAGGCTACTACATGATACTCTGATTTGCCCTATAACCATCATGCGGTTGCTGCAACGTAGCCTACAAATGAAAGTTTATAACTTAGGTGCACAGGTCGTGAGACCTATTGGAGTAATTAAGATGAAAGACAGCGACACCTTCAGTACAGCATTGCACACACTTGCCTGCGTCTAGCTGATCTAGGGTGGTCATTCGTCCAACCAGTTTCTATTGGACAAACAATCTTTTTTTTTTTTTGACAAAATTAGGTAGTTCCCTCCCCATTTTGTTCCGTTTGCTTCTGTTTAAGAAACGTTTTGCAACAGAATCCGCTGAATGAATACACCCCTGATCACTCGAACACACACTTCACATTTTATAGCCTACGTCTTTGTCATCATAACGTTATAGTCAACAAACTTTAACTAACGCGTTTGTACACATTGATTGGATTGTGGGTTTACTATCACGCAGTACAGTGTACAGCAAGCAGACGTGGCGTAGCGGAAAGATCGGAATGCCGTGAACCAAGAGCATGTGTGTTCAAGTCCTAGGTAAGAACATGTTGAATAGTAATGACTGTATAAATGACCATGCACGATGTGATCATGTGTGTCAAATATGTATGTTGAAAATGCTGTATATTGAAAGCATTGTGTGTGTGTGTGTTCCTAACCTTGCCAACAGACAGAGCTCTGAATGGATCAGGTCCTTGATGGGCTTGGCAACAGTAACAAGGGGTGATGTTTCTTTAGGACCATCAGGCGACGTCCTAAAAACGTCTTTAGGGAACAAGCAGTGAATTATCCAATAACCTACACGGGACCATGGCAGAATGTCCTATGTTTTAAACGTTCTTGTACACAGGAATGTTCTTGCAATGTCCCGTGAAACGTGTCGAGATCATGTAATATATTATATTCTGGCAACCCATGTTCTGTGTATTGTAGGCCGTCATTGTAAAATAAGAATTTGTTCTTAACTGACTTGCCTAGTTAAATAAAAAATGTTCGGTGTGACGTTGATGGAATATTCTCCTAACCCTCAGAAAACTGGACACAGGAATGTTCTTGCAATGTCACATTAAACGTGTGTAGAACATGTATATTGTTTATTCTGAGAACATGGTAACCACGTTCTAGGTAAATTCTGTTTGGGATTAAGGAAATAACTCTAATGCCAAAACATGTTAAATAGATTCACGGGAGATGTTTGTTAACATACATAGAATGTTCCCAAAACTAACGGAAAACTGGACTCTAAAACATCAGGGGGCCATTATGGGTAACATGACAAAAACGTTCCATTTTCCTAGAATTGCTAGCTGGGGTGGTATCAGCCTATATCTACACTGATGCAGTAGTCGGAACATAATAGTTTTTGGATCAGTGATTGGCTAATTCTGCTAGGGCGGAGGTCAATGTGACTCACTTAGGGCAAGATCAATAATGGAAGAAACATTGACAAGCTAGTGCTGCCAGTTCAAAGTAGTGTGTATTTAGCTAACCATTGTGAATGCAGGCAGCCCATAGAGTGGGGCAGCAGTAGGCTGCATTCTGTAGAGCATATCGGTTCAATCTAAAAGCCTCCTGCATAATGACTCTGAAACGTTAGCATGCGAGAGAGCCACGCAAGCACAATCACCAGCAATTAGCCCTCAGCCATTATCTTTCTCATACACTGCCAAGCGTGGAGCTTAAACCCTAATCAAATACTTGCTTTGAGATCACGACAGGTAGGAACAATTACACACGCAAACATATATGGTATGTGTGAGTGTTTACTGTGTGCGTGCGAGCAAGCACAAGTATTAGTCTATTGAAATACAGTACCAGTCAAGTTTGGACAAACCTAATTCAAGGTTTAAAAACAAAACACACAAAAAAACGTTTCTACATTGTAGTGAATAATAGAGAAGACATAACTAGTTTAGTAACCATAAAAGTGGTAAACGCATCAAAATATATATTTTATATTCTTCAAAGTAGCCATCCTTTGCCTTGACAGCTTTGCACACTCTTGGCATTCTCTCAACCAGCTTCACCTGGAATAGTTTTCCAACAGTCTTGAAGGAGTTCCCACATATGCTGAGCACCTGCTGGCAGATTTTTTTGTTCCTTCTCTGCGGTCCAAATCATCCCAAACCATCTCAATTGGGTTGAGGTCGGGTGATTGTGGAGGCCAGGTCATCTGCTGCAGCACTCTCCTTCTTGGTCAAATAGCCCTTACACAGCCTGAAGGTGTGTTGGGTCATTGTCCTGTTGAAAAACAAATGATAGTCCCACTAAGCACAAACCAGATGGGATGGTGTTTCGCTGCAGAATGCTGTGTTAGCCATGCTGATGACAGTGTGCCTTGAATTCTAAATAAGTCACTGACAGTGACCAGCAAAGCACCCCCACACTCAGCATGGAGGAGGAGGTGCGATCAAGGTTGGAACCACAGATACGGAGATCATTCGTTCACCTACTCGGCGTCTCACAAAGACATGGTGGTTAGAACCAAAAATCGCAATTTTCAAATCTCAAAGGACAGATTTCCACCAGTCTAATGTCCATTGTTCCTGTTTCTCGGCACAAGCAAGTCTCTTCTTATTATCAGTGTCCTTTAGTAGTAGTTTCTTTGCAGAAATTCGACCAAGAAGGTCTGATTTCACGCAGTCTCCTCAACAGTTGATACTTTAACTCTGTGAAGCATTTATTTGGGCTGTAATTTCTGAGGCTGGTAACTAATTAACTTATCCTCTGCAGCAGAGGTAACTCTGGGTCTTCCTTTCATGTGGCGGTCCTCATGCGAGCCAGTTTCATCATAGTGCTTGATGGTTTTTGCGACTGCACTTGAAGAAACTTTCAAAGTTCTTGAAATGTTCCAGATTTCTTATTACTACATGATTCCATATGTGTTATTTCATATTTTTGATGTCTTCACTATTATTCTACAATGTAGAAAACAGTAAAAATAAAGAAAAACCCTTGAATGAGTTGGTGTCCAAACTTTTGACTCGTACTGTATGCTCAATCACATTTGAGCAACAGCTTTTGGAATTTAAATGGGTCAGCTAACGTATTTAAATGGGCACGATCAAGACAAGGCTGTGATTTTGGAGTCCAATGTACAAATCTAGTGTTCATTTTGCAAAGCACAATGCCATTGACGGAGGAATGGAGGAGAGGAGCCAGACTCGAGTTGTTTAATCAGTTTTACATTACATACAGTGTTTCATTTATCCTCCATCATCCCATTACTGATGCATATGCATAAAACTGGAAAACAGATTTGAACAACTTGTTTTTAGGGCATTTTGTTATGTTCTATGTATTATGGATGTATGCATGTGAAGCTTTTAGTTGAGTGCTTTGTTGCAGGGCAGTATTTCTTTGTGCGCGTGAATGTTTTAGTGTGGTCGAGTTTCCTCCGGGCCAGGTCCTAGTGAAACCCATCACAGTGTGCCTTCAGGGTTGTTCTGTCAATGAAGGCAGTGCCTGAAACTAGACCAGCAGCAGGAGAGGCAGACGGCACCATGTCCAGAGATTTGTTTTCAGTGTCCTCTGCTCCTGCATCAAGGAAGGACAATTTTCTCTGTGAGGATGTTCATCTGCGATCTTACTAGCTGTGTGGCTCCCCTTAGTTACCAGGTGTCTGAGGTATCAAAGGCTTTGGTTCTCCATAGTGAGCAGTTCAGCCCCTGTTTCCACATTGAGCGGGAAGGAAGACACTTCTACGTTTCACTCTCAACGCAGGGGAGTTACTGCATGCTCTTTTTAAAACTTCACAAACTTTTCTTTCTTTTGTTTCAGCCCTTTCTACTTTTTTTTCTGTTGATGAAAACTTCTCTGAAACTTACTCACATCAGGAGTCTTTGTGAAAAAACATAAAGGAATGGTGCCCAGATGTGTGTGTGTGTGTGTGTGTGTGTGTGTGTGTGTGTGTGTGTGTAGTGTTTTAGCCTCTTCAAAGGAGTGTGTGTGTGTGTGCGTGTTTTGAAGGGCAGTTTGTGTGTCACTCCCAGACATGAAAGCTTCTAGCATAAAATAGTGGGTTCATTTACAAGTGCAGTCAGCCATTTGACTGGGGCTGGTTTTATGAATGTTAGAGGGATGTGTGATTCTGTTTTGACATTCTGGCACCTCCCCAATATAGGATATGCCTGTTTTCAAGTTTCTCTGCCTCAAACAGAAATCTCCTAAATACGATAAAGCCTAATAAAAGATAATGTGGTGGTTGTGGCAGCTTATTTTACTGTCTGCTTGCTTGCATGCATGTGCACACAGATCATTAGGCCTATTATTGGCTCATGATGAGTAGTACAGTTGTTGGCCTCGAGCAGTGATACACTACATGACCAAAAGTATGTGGACACCTGCTCGACGAACATCTCTTTACAAAATCATGGGCATTAATATGGAGTTGGTCCCCCCCTGTGCTGCTATAACAGCCTCCACTCTTCTGGGAAGGCTTTCGACTAGATGTTGGAACATTGCAGCGGGGACTTGTTTCCATTCAGCCATGAGCATTAGTAAGGCGGGCACTGATGTTGGGCAATTAGGCCTGGCAAGCAAGTCGGTGTTCCAATTCATCCCAAAGGTGTTTGATGGGGTTGAGGTCAGGGCTCTGTGCAGGCCAGTCAAGTTCTTTCACACCGATCTCGACCTCGCTTTGTGCACGGGGGTATTGTCATGATGAAACAGGATTGGGCCTTTCCCAAACTGTTGCCACAAAATTGTAAGCACAGAATTGTGAAGAATGTCATTGTATGCTGTACCGTTAAGATTTCCCTTCACTGAAACTAAGGGGCCTAGCCCAACAAACAGCCCCAGATCATTATCCCTCCTCCACCGAACTTGTTGGCACTATACATTCGGGCAGGTAGCGTTCTCCTGGCATCTGCGAAACCCAGATTTGTCAGTTGCGCATGGTGATCTTAGGCTTGTGTGTGGCTGTTCGGCCATGGAAACCCATTTCATGGAGCTTCCTACGAACCGTTTTTGTGCTGACGTTGCTTCCAGAGGCAGTTTGGAACTCGTTAGTGAGTGTTGTAACCGAGGACAGATGATTTTTACGTGCTACCGCTTCATCACTCTGCGGTCCCGTTCTGTGAGCTTGTGTGGCCTACCACTTTGCGTCTGATCCGTTGTTTCTCCTAGACGTTTCCACTTCACCATAACAGCACTTACAGTTGACCGAGGCAGCTCTAGCAGGGCAGAAATTTGACAAACTGACTTGCTGGAAAAGTGTCATCCTATGACAGTGCCACGCTGAAAGTCACCGCTCTTCAGTAAGGCCATTCTACTGCCAATGTTTGTCTATGGAGATTGCATGGCTGTGTGCTCAATTTTATAGAACTGTCAGCAACAAGTGTAGCTGAATTAGCCGAATCTACTAATTTGAAGAGGTGTCCACATACTTTTGTATATTTAGTGTATGTTCAATGACCTCAGATAAAAAGCCATCAGAGGTCATTAACTACTGTGTTGTGTGGGATCTTAAAATATAAAATTTTCTGAGGTGGGAGGAGTTTTCATTTGTACATTAGGCCTACTCTCTACCTGCTGCCATGGTGTCTGACTGACTGTTCTGTTGAAGATTTGGAGCGATAACGTTGTTTTTACCTGATATTATTATAACTGTGTCTGTGCGTGTTGATGTGCCTTCCAGGGATCCCCATCAATGTTCCTCCACCTGGTAAGCATTTCTACAGTGATGGAAACAGGATATTGTGTGTCACAGATGTTGGTTCTGGTCTACACTGGATGTTGTGCATGGCAGATGTTTGTGTTGTTGATAGTGGATTGTAGGACTAGTGTCCATGCTGAATGATGGCTTAACCATGACACGGACTGAATATTTGGTGAAAACAAAACTAGTTAGCAATAGTACTTTTAAGTTAGCATCGTGAGAAGAGGGAAATTTGAATTTAATGCCTATGAGAAATGAAATGAATGCAATATTCAACAATACTGTCATGATTCTGGTCCAATGCGGTGAGCAACGATTGCCTATCCGGGGTCTGGAAGAAACATTTTCAGCTATCTGTTTATGCCCAGTAATCACAACTTGATGACTGACATACGGTGTCGTCTTTCCTGCAGGCTACCCTCCTGGCGCACCACCACCTTCTCTGATTCCTACCTTAGACAGGTGAGTCTGTTCTGTCCTGTGTGTCTGTCTGTCTACAGAATGATAGCGCTCTGATTGTTTGTACAGGCTGCACTACATGGGGAGTAGGATCAGGAGAGACAGAAGGAGAAAGGGTGGAGACAATGACATAAACAGAGACAGAGCGAGAGAAGGGCAAGAACACAGCTACTGCCCAACCAGACAGACTGGAGCCAGGAGAACACACAGGCAAGAGATAATGAAAAGGATAATATAGAAATATACAAGTCAAAGGGATACTGCTAGATCCTGGCATGTTCTAATTACCCAGGGTCCGATAAACACGTGGATACTATTTTTATGTATTCCATGGTATCCACACGTTTATTTAATTAGAACAAAGGCTTAAATGCCAGAATCTCAGTAATCCCTTCAAGGGAAGGAGATGAATGTATTTAGAGAGATTATTGTAGATGTGTATTGACGGTACATTGATGACAGCTACCATTGCTTGATTGACAGGGATAAACGCTCAGTTGAAATGAAGAATTTAGAGCAGTGGAGGTTTCTCAGCAGGTTTAATAAAAATAGTGAAATAAACTCAGCAAAAAAAGAAACAGACCTTTTTCAGGACCCTGTCTTTCAAAGATAATTCGTAAAAATCCAAATGGCTTCACAGATCTTCATTGTAAAGGATTTAAACACTGTTTCCCATGCTTGTTCAATGAACCAGAAACAATTAATGAACATGCACCTGTGGAAGGGTCGTTAATTGCCTAAGCTGTTAGTGTCTTAAGGTCACAGTTATGAAAACATAGGACACGAAAGAGGCCTTTCTACTGACTCTGAAAAACACCAAAAGAAAGATGCCCAGGGTTCCTGCTCATCTGCATGAACATGCCTTAGGCATGCTGCAAGGAGGCATGAGGACTGCAGATGTGGCCAGGGCAATAAATTGCAATGTTTGCACTGTGAGACGCCTAAGACTGCACTACAGGGAGACAGTACGGACAGCTGATCGTTCTCGCAGTGGCAGACCACGTGTAACAACACCTGCACAGGATCAGTACATCCGAACATCACACCTGTGGGACAGGTACAGGATGGCAACAACAACTGCCCGAGTTACACCAGGAACGCACAATCTCTCCATCTGTGCTCAGACTGTCCACAATAGGCTGAGAGAGGCTGGACTGAGGGCTTGTAGGCCTGTTGTAAGGTAGGTTCTCACCAGACATCACTGGTAACAACGTCGCCTATGGGTACAATCCCAACGTCGCTGGACCAGACAGGACTAGCAAAAAGTACTCTTCACTGATTCGCATTTATCATCGAAGGAATGAGCGTTACACCGAGGCCTGTACTCTGGAGCGGGATTGATTTGGAGGTGGAGGGTCCGTCATGTTCTGGGGCGTTGTGTCACAGCAACATCGGACTGAGCTTGTTGTCATTGCAGGCAATCTCAATGCTGTGCGTTACAGGGAACACATCCTCCTCCCTCATGTGGTACCCGTCCTGCAGGCTCATCCTGACATGACCCTCCAGCATGACATTCCACCAGCCATACTGCTCGTTCTGTGCGTGATTTCCTGCAAGACAGGAATGTCAATGTTCTGCCATGGCCAGCGAAGAGCCTGGATCTCAATCCCATTGAGCACGTCTGGGACCTGTTGGATCGGAGGGTGAGGGCTAGGGCCATTCCCCCCCAGAAATGTCCAGGAACTTGCAGGTGCCTTGGCAAATCTGGTGCAGTCCATGTGGAGGAGATGCATTGCAGTACTTAATGCAGGCTGTGGCCACACTAGATACTGACTGTTACTTTTGATTTTGAACCCCCCCCCCCCCCCCCCCCTTGTTCATTTACACATTCCATTTCTGTTATTTGCCAGCAGCATACTACCCTGCATACCACTGCTGGCTTGCTTCTGAAGCTAAGCAGGGTTGGTCCTGGTCAGTCCCTGGATGGGAGACCAGATGCTGCTGGAAGTGGTGTTGGAGGGCCAGTAGGAGGCACTCTTTCCTCTGGTCTAAAAAAAAATATCCCAATGCCCCAGGGCAGTGATTGGGGACACTGCCCTGTGTAGGGTGCCGTCTTTCGGATGGGACGTTAAACGGGTGTCCTGACTCTCTGAGGTCATTAAAGATCCCATGGCACTTATCATAAGAGTAGGGGTGTTAACCCCGGTGTCCTGGCTAAATTCCCAATCTGGCCCTCAAACCATCATGGTCACCTAATAATCCCCAGTTTACAATTGGCTCATTCATCCCCCTCTCCCCTGTAACTATTCCCCAGGTCGTTGCTGCAAATGAGAACGTGTTCTCAGTCAACTTACCTGGTAAAATAACGGTAAAATAAAAAATAAAAATAAAAAATTCACATGTCTGTGGAATTGTTCAGTTTGTCAGTTGTTGAATCTTGTTATGTTCATACAAATATTTACACATGTAAAGTTTTCTGAATATAAACGCAGTTGACAATGAGGACGTTTCTTTTTTTGCTGAGTTTATTAAAGTTGTTATTTTTTAGATCAAACTATATTCGCGTCACAAAATAATTGATTTAAACAAACTGTTTTGCAAAGAAGGTCTACAGTAGCCTCAACAGAACTTTGTAGGGTTGCACCATGGTGTAGCCAGAGGACAGCTAGTTTCCGTCCTCCTCTGGTTACATTGACTTCAATACAAAACCTAGGAGGCTTGTGGTTCTCACCCCCTTCCATAGACTTATACAGTAATTGACAACTTCAGGAGGACGTCCTCCAACCTATATTTTTTTCACTTACTTAGTTAGTGAATGCAGCTAGCTAGTTTAGCCTACTCAAACACCTGGCTCAAATAAAGAGGGATGCTATGTTGCCTAGCTGGCTATGGCTATCCAACACTGGAACTCTTCCAAGTCAAGGTAAGCTTTTATGTGAACACCTTCTTGTCGAACACCTCTTTCCAAAATCATGGGCATTAATATGGAGTTGGTCCCCAATTTGCTGCTATAACAGCCTCCACTATTTTTGGAGGACTTTTCACTAGATGTTGGTACATTGCTGGGGGGACTTCCTTCCATTCAGCCCCAAGCGCTTTAGTGAGGTCAGACACTGATGTTAGGCGATTAGGCCTGGCTCGCAGTCAGCGTTACAATTCATCCCAAAGGTGTTTGATGGGCTTGAGATCAGGGTTCTGTGCAGGCCAGTCAAGTTCTTTCACACCGATCTCGACAAACCATTTCTGTATGCACCTCGCTTTGTGCACAGGGGCATTGTCATGCTGAAACCGGAGAGAGCCTTCCCTAAACTGTTGCCACAAAGTTGGAAGCACAGAATCGTCTAGAATGTCATTGTATGCTGTAACATTAAGATTTCCCTTCACTGGAACTCGGTAGTGGAAGATGTAGTGAGTGTTGCAACCGAGAACAAGCTATTTTTAAGCTCTACACGATTTTGTCAAATCAAATCCCTATGCCTGTCTACAGACCCGAGAGAACATTTGAATGCGTATTTGACTCTTTTTCGGATTTGCTTCACTGTGCTCCATCCCTGACCTTGTAGTTGGAGTGGCCAAATAAGGCAGTTAAACCATGAGAGTAGTCTCCTGTTTGTGACTTGAGTCTCCTGTTTATCAGTTACTATCCAATGCTTCCCTCCCTCATTCCCTTGCTCCCACTCTCTCCTTAACAAAACAGCCTCAAGTCACAGCCTTTCTGCATACTCCCACAACTCAGCTTGAATTTATACCACTTAGATCACCACAGGGCCATGTTCTGCTGCAGGCTCAGGCTGTGTCTGGATATTCTTACATGGCCTAATTGCATCGTTGCCTTTTTTATTCTGTTGATTTATTTATTTAGTTTATCTACCCACGTGGATTTAGTTTTCAATTTCTTCTTGCCTCCCTTTTTCTTTGTCTGTCTATCCTGCTTCCTGTCTGCCTGTTTTTCTGACTTTCTCTTCTAACTAAAATGTTCCCCTAATTTCCTTTATCTGTCTGTCTGAATTCAATCACCACTCACCAGTCTCCAGTCTAATGGTCTAAACTCACCAAAGCAGAGCGTGTGATTTATTTTAGAATGCATTGTTTTTAATTATAATAACCCAACCGAAGCAGGGTGGGTGGGTTGTCTGCTTTGACGCCTCGCTCAATTAGAAAGTGTCTTCTCTATTTTTGCGTTTTATCGCTAGAGCTGTCACACAAAACAAACATTTTGTCATTCACTTTTTTTTGAGCTCATTTGAATTGGAATAGGTAGCTAAAGGTTAAGCCTACTATACATGCTAAATTAGACCAACTTATGGAAACGCAACATCGCTATCAGCAAAGAAGATTGGAGATATGGACTATACTGCTAGCATACAGTCACTGCTCTCGCTGTCCCATCTGTTCAACCCAACTCCCTCTGCTTGCTCCGCCAGCCTGCTTCTGGTGAGTTTTTCACTTAAAGGATGGTTCCTCTCACATCTGTCCTCTGCCAAATCCTTGTCTCTCTCTTCCAGCCATCTCCACTCACATTTATTAATAATTTCCTCATTTACCTTCAAACGTCTCTCTCTCATACTGATGCACACACACACACACACACACACACACACACACACACACACACACACACACGTATACACACTCCTGACTTTGAATATTGTGTTGAATTTTTCCCTAGGGGGATTTTAGGAACTGCAGGTAGTACTGGCATGGTCCTGAGCTCTGATTCCTCTGCCAGTCACTTTGAGGCCCAGGGGCCTCCTTAGGCCCAGCCCAGGGAGAGTATAAGACCACTCCTCTCTATGTTGATCCCACATACTCACCCTACTTCTCTCTCTTCTCTGAGAGCCAACTGCCATGGAACCCCAATTGGTCCTCTGACCCATTTCCTCCTCCTCCTGACCAATCAGCCACGGAGGAATGTGCCTCCCAACTCTGTTTCTGTACTGCACGGACTCCCCTATGACAGTCTGCCTCTAAAGGCACTACATTTCCTGCATAGATTGAGTTTAATTTTGACCTTTTTTTAATGGTGATTACAGACAAAGTGGTGTGGGGAAGTCCTGTACACTGATTAACCATTAAACACTGCCAAGAGTAATGATCCCCATCTGTAAGTGCCACAGCCAAGTCATCCTGCATGTATCCATTCACAAATAGACCCATCCATCCGCCTTCTACCACTGTTCCTAATTTTCTAGTCATTCCACAGAGAGAAGCCTGCCAGGCCTAAGAGGGAGCAGGTGGGAGTATTTATAGATCAGTATGTTTGGACACACACCTGGTGAGAAGCAGTCCTCTTAGACGGGCCTCACCCTCTTCACCTTCGGGCCCGTGTGGAAATTGTAACTAAGCGAGCGTGTCGCCAGGCTGTGGCGGTGCGGATGGGCAGTGGATCCTGCCAATATCAGTAATACATCCCCCCCGCCTCCCTCTTCCTCCCCCCTGGTTGGCGGGCGAGTGCTGCGCTTTGACAACGAGCCAGTCACATCAAACAGGCGGGAAATGGAGTTCTGAATTTGGAAGAGCTCTTTGATCGTTAAGTTACCAGACCCGTTCCCTTACCTTCCTTTCTTTTTTCATTGTTTCTTTTTTGAACTCCATACGTTTATTTGCCTTCTTTCTTTTATCGGCCATTAAAATGAATGACTTCCTGCGCTGAGTGTTCTGGCTGCCACGGGCTGACTGGCTGCTCTCAGTCCAATTGTTAGACGTTATTTGTTCTCATTTTATCCGTGACGTGTGTTTGCCTGAAGTTTTCCATATGTGTAGTAGAATGTGAGAGCCACTACTCGGCCACATGTGGTGTCAACCAGAGGTTAGAGCGTTGAGCTGAACATTAGGACTACGTGGCCTACTACTAGACCGTCGGACACAACTCCAGCCATCAAGGGCCCCAGTCCTGTTCTTACTGTCTCCATGGGACACTATACTGTAGCAATTATTCTGCTGTTATGTCCTTCCAGGTTCAAAATAGATACACTGCTGTATGATCAAGAGATGTGGATGAAACCTAATCAGATGCACAGGAGTACAAATGTGTTTCTCCTAGAGTGGACTGAGTGTTATACGCTTCTGGTTTGTGTAGTTGTTTTGTGTGTGAATGATGATGTGACCTCGCATGACATTCTCTATGTTCTCCCTACCAGTGGACGCTCTGGAGGCTATGATGGTCGCTCAGCTCCACCGTACCCCCCCTTCCCTCCAGGTAGGCCTCTCCTAGAGTACAGAGTGGAGATTATAGAGGATGTCACATTCACATCTTGCAGTTTGTACTGGTAACTTCCGAAATGATGGAAACACTTGATTAAATGAGGGATACAACGTGTATTGAAAGCAGGTGCTTCCACACAGGTGTGGTTCCTGAGTTGATTGAGCAGTTAGCATCCCATCATGCTTCGGGTCATGTAAATAAAGG
This sequence comes from Salvelinus fontinalis, assembly GCF_029448725.1. Lineage (NCBI taxonomy): Eukaryota > Metazoa > Chordata > Actinopteri > Salmoniformes > Salmonidae > Salvelinus > Salvelinus fontinalis. The sequence continues at coordinate 25,597,240 of NC_074669.1, forward strand.
CTGGGCTGGCCATTGTTTTGGCTAACATGGCTATCTCCACATAGGAGGATGTTGATAAACGATGTAAGTCAAATGCCATGGCCAGGTCAGTCACCAGATCTCAACCCAATTGAACACTTATGGGAGATTCTGGAGCACTGCCTGAGACAGTGTTTTCCACAACCATCAACAAAACACCAAATTATGGAATTTTATCTTGACCTTAAAGTCAACAGTACTGTGCAGAAAATGGCATAAACAAAGATACCTATTTGAAATACAGCATTTTCACACCCTCAATGACACTAATGGAAGGGATGTGAAGGTCCATACGTGTGCCAGTGATGCCTCTGGAGTTTAGGGATATAATGGGACATTAGTTGGTTCTTCCAGTGGAATAGCCCACAATCAGTCATTCACACCATTTCCTGCTTCCGCTGACATTTTTGGAACATGGAAAATTAGGATATTTCTTTCTGAAGAAAATTGACCCTTCAACTGGTGTGTTTTAAATTAGATTAGATAAATTAGATTAGCATGTTTGTGGCTTTCTAAAAATCCTGTTTTGAGAGATTTTTGTTTTGATGAAGCACTGCACTCTGAAGTTACATTGTTCATTTATTGAGCTGTCATTTAGAATTTTCTTTGCAGAAAGTTGAATACAATGGTTCATAATGGCTATCGTCATAGATAAGTCAGTATGTCATTTTTTTCAGTTTTGGGGGGGAAGCTGAACACTAGGTGTAAAAATATAATTGTGTCTCCTCCAATCAGGTGACTGACCTGCTTTTTCCCCTCAGGTGTGTACCCTCCTCCTCCCCCGGGTAGCGCAGCAGCCTCCTGGGCCGGGGTATTCGACAGTGCCAAGGCCTGGGAGTACTACGCGCAGCGGGACAACGAGCGAGAGCGCCACAAGGAAAGAGACAGAACCAGAGAACGCGGACACGAGAAAGAAAGAGAGAGGGAGAGAGAGCACAACCCTTCCTCCCAGGTCGTCAACAGGTGATAACCTGAGCAGTAGATGGAGATTTTACCTTAGTATGGCCAAACATAATAAGAATGCAACATGAACTGTTGTTATTATACAATACACTATATGTACAAAGTATGTAGACACCCCTTCAAATGAGTGGGTTGGGTTATTTCAGCCACACCCATTGCTGACAGGTGTATAAAATCGAGCACACTGCCATGCAATCTCAATAGACAAACATTGGCAGTAGAATGTCCTTACTGAAGAGCTCAGTGACTTTTAATGTGGCACTGTCATAGGATGCCACCTTTCCAACAAGTCAGTTCATCATATTTATGCCCTGCTATAGCTGCCCCGATCAACTGTAAGTGGTGTTGTTGTGAAGTGGAAACATCTAGGGGCAACAACGGCTGAGCCGCGAAATGGTAGGCCACACAAGCTCACAGAACGGGACCACTGAGTGCTGAAGCACGTACTGTGTTAAAAAAAAAAAAAAAAAAAGTCTGTCCTCGGTTGCAACACTCACTACCGAGTTCCAAACGGCCTCTGGAAGCAACATCAGCACAAGAACTGTTCGTACGAAACTTCATGAAATGGGTTTCCATGGCAAAGCAGCCGCGCACAAGCCTAAGATCACCATGCGCAATGCGAAGTGTCGGCTGGAGTTGTGTAAAGCTCACCGCAGTGGAAACGCGTCCTCTGGAGTGATGTATCGCGCTTCACCATCTGGCAGTCCGACTGACGAATATGGGTTTGGCGGATGCAAGGAGAATGCTACCTGCCTGAATGCATAGTGCGAACTGTAAAGTTTGGTGGAGGAGGAATAATGGTCTGGGGCTGTTTTTCATGGTTCGGGCAAGGCCCCTTATTTCCAGTGAAGGGAAATCTTAATGCTACAGCATACAATGACATTCTAGACGATTCTGCGCTTCCAACTTTGTGGCAACAGTTTGGGGAGGGCCCTTTCCTGTTTTAAAATTACAATGCCCCTGTGCACAACGCAAGGTCCATACAGAAATGGTTTGTTGAGATTGGTGTGGAAGAACTTGACTGGCCTGCACAGAGCCCTGACCTCCACTCCATCAAACACCTTTGGGATGAATTTGAACGTCGACTGTGATCCAGGCCTAATCGCCCAACATCAGTGCCTGACCTCACTAAAGCTCTTGTGGCTAAATGGAAGCAAGTCCCCGCAGCAATGTTCCAACATCTAGTGGAAAGGCTTCCCAGAAGAGTGGATGCTGTTATAGCAGGAAATGAATTCCCATGATTTTATGGGAATACTCTTGGTCATGTAGTGTATGTTAAAGAGTTAGATATCCTTTACTCTTTTTGTCCTCTGTCTCATATTGTTTTCTCCTTAGTAAACACTTAAAGGGATACTTCGGTATTTTGGCAATGAGGCCCTTTTATCTACTTCTATAGTCAGATGAATTTGGGATTACCATTATGTCTCTGCTTATGGTTTGAAGGAAGTCGCTAACTAGCGCTAGCGCAATTGCTAAGCAGTGTTGGCGCAATGACTGGAAGTCTTCACTCTCTCTCCATCTGTCCTCCCTGTGAGCCCCCCCCCCCCCCCCTCTCTCTCATCCTCCCACCACACACTCCATTGACTCCACTGTTGGGCAGTGCAGAGTGCAGACAGGCCTGAGCTGATCCAGTGCTGCCAGCTGTGGTACTGGATGTTGCTGCTGGGTGCATATGTACTGTAGGTGCCAGCCCAGCCCAGCCTGTGAGCCTCCCCTCACACACATGTGCAGCAGGCGGAGAGAAAGGGGGTGGTGGGGGGGGGAGAGAGAGAAGGAAACAGGACAGAATAGACAGGAGAGCAACACTGCAGTCCTTCAGAATAGAGGGGTTTAATGGTTGCCAGGTGCTAGTGTTAGGAAAGTGGAGGCAGGGGTGGGGACGTGTACTTGCTCTGCCAGTCGGGTTGGAGCTGGGTAGTGGGTGAAACCTCTGGTTGTCTGCTCTACAGCTGTTGCAACAGGGGATGGAATAGAGCTGAGAAAGAACTATTATAAGACACACAGGCTGTCTGGTGCAGAGTGGCCAACAAGAGGAATGGGGAGAGATCACAACACATTCAGTCAGTGAAGGAGCTGCAGAGGGCAAGGCGCGCGCGCACACACACACACAGTTCAGACGCAACATTTATGGCTGGCACGGTTAAGAGCTTTGCTTGACGTACCGATTGGTTTCACACAACTGCTCTCAACACTGCAGCAGACGTACTTGTTGGTTTTGGGTTGACTTCAGGCATAACAGTGACCTGTCACAGAAGTCCTCCACCTGAGAATCAGAGGCCATGATTGTGCTTCCGTTGTGGGTGTGGTAGAGGAGCAACCTTTATTTACATGCAATTAGCATATACCGAGTGTACAAATCACTAGGAACACCCGCTATTTCCATAACATAGACTGACCAGGTGAAAGCTATGATCCCTTATTGATGTCACTTGTTAAATCCACTTCAATCATTGTAGATGAAGGGGAGGAGGCCGGTTAAAGAAGGATTTTTATGCCTTGAGACAATAGAGATTGTGTGTGTGCCATTCTGAAGGTGATTGGGCAAGACACTCGATTGAAGTGCCTTTGAACAGGATATGGTAGTAGGTGCCAGGCACACTGGTTTGAGTGTCTCAAGGACTGCAACGCTGCTGGGTTTTTCATGCTCAACAGTTTCCCTGGTGTATCCAAGAATGGTCCACCACCCAAAGGACATCCAGCCAACTTGACACAACTATGGGAAGCATTGGAGTCAGCGTGGACCAACATCCTTGTGGAACGCTTTCGACAACTTGTAGAGACCATGGCTCGACGAATTGAGGCTGTTCTGAGGACGAAAGTGGGTGAAACTCAATATTAGGAAGGTGCTCCTTAAGTTTTGTACACTCGGTGTATATTAACATGCGTTACCATTTCTCCCGACAGTGGAAGAACTTCTCTGGCACTCTGCGGGAAACAAAGACGTGCTTCACCCGCACCGTGCCGAAAGAGCGGCAGAGGCTGCCCAACTACCCTCCAAGTCAAATATGGCAATCTATTGTTTGACGGCACTCTATATCCGTTCTTCCATGGAGAAAGTGACATTTTTTTAGTTTGGTGCGGCGATAAAGCTCTGTTTGAACTAGGGCGTAGATAAAGTTATGTCCCAGTGCTTTCCAGTCTGGTAGGTCTATCCAGGGTCTCTGCTGTTCTCTCCTAGATGAGCCCTGTCTGTCCCCTCAGTACTGTAGCTCTTTTTTTTCCTTTTTTTCCCCCTCACCTTTATTTAACCAGGTAGGCTAGTTGAGAACAAGTTCTCATTTACAACTGCGACCTGGCCAATATAAAGCATAGCAATTTGACACATACAATAACACAGAGTTACACATGGAATAAACAAAACATACAGTAGAAAAATAAGTCTATATACAATAATGTGAGCAAATGAGGTGAGATAAGGGAGTTAAAGGCAAACAAAGGCCATGGTGGCGAAGTAAATACAATATAGCAAGTAAAACACTGGAATGGTAGATTTGCAGTGGAAGAATGTGCAAAATAGAAATAACGGGGAGCAAAATAAATAAATACAGTAGGGGAAGAGGTAGTTGTTTAGGCTAAATTATAGATAGGCTATGTACAGGTGCAGTATTCTATGAGCTACTCTGACAGCTGGTGCTTAAAGCTAGTGAGGAAGATAAGTGTTTCCAGCTTCAGAGATTTTTGTAGTTCGTTCCAGTCATTGACAGCAGAGAACTGGAAGGATATGCGGCCAAAGGAAGAATTGGTTTTGGGGGTGACCAGTGAGATATACCTGCTGGAGCGCATGCTACGAGTGGGTGCTGCTATGGTGACCAGTGAGCTGAGATAAGGCGGTGCTTTACCTAGCAGAGACTTATAGATAACCTGTAGCCAGTGGGTTTGGCGACGAGTATGAAGCGAGGGCCAACCAATGAGAGCGTACAGGTCGTAATGGTGGGTAGTGTATGGGGCTTTGGTGACAAAACGGATGGCACTGTGATAGACTGCATCCGGTTTGTTGAGTAGAGTGTTTGAGGCTATTTTATAGATGACATCACCGAAGTCGAGGATCGGTAGGATGGTCAGTTTTACGAGGGTATGTTTGGCAGCATGAGTGAAGGAGGCTTTGTTGCGATATAGGAAGGCGATTCTAGATTTCATTTTGGATTGGAGATGCTTAATGTGAGTCTGGATGGAGAGTTTACAGTCTAGCCAGACACCTAGGTATTTGTAGTTGTCCACGTATTCTAAGTCAGAGCCGTCCAGAGTAGTGATGCTGGACGGGCGAGCCGGTGCGGGCAGTGATCGGTTGAATAGCATGCATTTAGTTTTACTAGCGTTTAAGAGCAGTTGGAGGCCACGGAAGGAGAGTTATATGGCATTGAAGCTCGTCTGGAGGTTAGTTAACACAGTGTCCAAAGAGAGGCCAGAAGTATACAGAATGACGAGCTCCCCTGCGATCCTAGTTCCTATTTTCACCTAGTGCCTATTTTCAGTGCTCTACTCTACTGCCCTACAGTCTGAGTCTACCATCCACACACTTTCACATTTTCAGTGCTCTACTCACCTGCCCTACATTTCCACAGCACACAGTGGGGTTGACCAGTAGCCAAATGTCTCATTAATTTATATGAACTCAGACAAATGCCAAGTATGATACACACGTCCTGCCTCTTGCTCACTCACTCCTTCTCATGCCCACAATATCGTGCAGCTTACCAACCCTCCCCCTCACTGTGCCTACTTGACAGAATCCCTACACATTCACATTCAGTCTCCCTCCTAAACACACTGTGACTCGTGATGTTCTTCATCTAGTGTCTTTCTGTCGCAACTCTCTGCTGCAGTGGGTCGTGTAGAGGATCATATGGAGGAGAGCTGTGTTTCGTGTCATATGAGGGAAGAGGGGCTGTGAGGCTGTAACGTAACCGCAGGAGGAGAGGAGGAAGTCAGGGAGGGCCAGCCATGTGTGTAACAGGCCCACTGGAACAGAGAACTGCTCTTAAAGCCACTGTGGTTCTGTTCTGGTCCCCATGGGTAGCTCCTGTTTCCCTGTCTCCCAGGGTGGTCATGCCTTCAATGTGTGTGTGTGTGCCCGCGCCACATTCTGATCACATGGCATGATGCATGTTGGGTACATGGAGGTGTGCCGAAGGTATCTATTTGGAGTAGTGAGTGATGTATTCTGTCTGTGTTGGCAGCAGAGGCTCATCCCTTCTGGCCTATGGCCACCCTGGTTGCATAGTGGTGTCAGTGGTCTATGTTCTGTCTGCAGGCTGCTCTTTAAGGGCTCTACTTAGCACCACTGATAGGCTCTGAGGCAGAGCCCTCTGGGCGCCAGCTTCTGGCACGACCACCAGCCAGGCATGTTTGGGAGTTAGCACCTAGGTTAACACTAGCTAATGCAACACAGAACGGTCAGGCTCACCTCCTAAAGACACCGACCACTCACACATTTTACACTCACTAGCACATTTTCTCTGTCTCTTCTGCCCGGTGCAGACAACCCTGGGCAGCTGGTTGGCCATTTGGTGAACACTTGTCCTCTGAATGTGATCTCATCCCTGTAGCTTATTATGGAGGGGCTGGGTTTGTCCTCTCTCCAGCTGGCAGGATAACACACACACACACACACACACACATATACAGGGATTGTGTTAGTGTTCTGAGTGTTTATAATAGTAATCCATATGTAAAAGTTACACGCTTTCTCTTTCTGACACATCTACACAGGTGGCTTGTATCTGTTCAGTGTTAATGGAGACTGAATTTGGAAATGCATTCTTGTTCCCCAGGCTTACAGTGACACAGCTCATTCTCACTCATGCATTTGTTCCTGTATTAAACCTGCACTAGGAAGCACTCGCTTATTCATTCACAGTTATAGTGACTCTGTGTGAAGTGGGTATAAGTGTGTTAATGCTAACAACTGTGGAAGACTGTAAACAGGCCTTCAGGTCTGCACTCCCACTGGTAATAAAAGAACTGCCAGTGCCCAAATATTTAATGAGTCCTTTAACCTTAGCTCGCTCTCTCTCTGGTAGAACGCCCTTCTTGCCTCTCAGATCGTTCACAGCCCCCCTGGGTTGGGGACAGAAGCACCAGCTCATCAGCAAACAGTAGACATTTAACTTCAGATTCTAGTTGAGTGATGCAGGGTGCTACAGACTGTTCTAGTGCCCTCTCCAATTCTCTCTCTCTCGCTTTCTCCCTGTCATAGAAGTCCTCCACCTGCGAATCCAAGGCTATGTTTGTGCCTCCATTGTGGGTGCGGTAGAGAAGCTATCTTTATTTGCATGCAATTAACATACACTGAGTATACAAAACATTAGGAACACCTTCCTGATATAGAGTTGCATCCCCCCCTTTTGCCCTCAGAACAGCCTTAATTCGTCGGGTCATGGACTCTACAGGGTGTCGAAAGCGTTCCACACGGATGCTGGCCCAAGTTGACTCCAATACTACCCGTAGTTGTGTCAAGTTGGCTGGATGTCCTTTGAGTGATGGACCATTCTTGATACACACGGGAAACTGTTCAGCATTAACCCAGTCGCGTTGCAGTTCTTGACACATTCAAACCAGTGCATCTGGCACCTACTACCATACCACGTTCAAAGGCATATCAATCTTTTGTCTTGTTCACAGCCCCCCTGGGTTGGGGACAGAAGCACCAGCTCATCAGCAAACAGTAGACATTTAACTTCAGATTCTAGTTGAGTGATGCAGGGTGCTGCAGACTGTTCTAGTGCCCTCTCCAATTCTTTCTCGCTCTCTATCTCGCTCTCTCTGGCAAGTTGTTTTTTAATATGTCAGCTAGAGTTAGCAAACTTTTTCCCTTGTTCAACGCACCTCTGGTTTGGCTTCAATCACCCTCACTACTAGCTATAGATTGGAATGTAAGATGATGTGATTTAACCCAAAAATGTTGGGCCATTATACTGGTAGTTACAGGTGTGGCTATACAAAACGTTGATAGAAATGCTTCAACTATCCTGGTATTGGGGATACTATCTTCGTCCTCGCTTCTCGTAAAATGTCTGTATTCAGTTGCAGTGGGTCCGTTTGAATATAGAAAATATTTCAAATAAATCTCTATTTTGGTCCATGAGGTAATCCAACTGTGTACACCGCCATCTTTTCAAATTGATTGAGACAGGTGGTCCACCCCAAAGTGCCACATGTTATAATGACAGACGACTGTCTCGATCAATGAGAGAAGACTTGAAATTAACAAGATGGCGGTGTACATATTGTTGGATTACTTCATGGAACAAAACATGTATTTATTTTAATAACGGAGCATTTTGTAAATTCAATCGGTCTTCCTGCATTTACATTTACATTTAAGTCATTTAGCAGACGCTCTTATCCAGAGCGACTTACAAATTGGTGCATTCACCTTATGATATCCAGTGGAACAACCACTTTACAATAGTGCATCTAAATCTTTTGGACATGGACATTTTGAGACTCCTGTCCATGAATCCAGGACAAAGATGGTATCCCCAATACTTACTACTTTAGTAAGATAGATACTATCCACTGCAGTGCTGTCTTACATTGGTATTCGGATACGGCCAGTATCTAATTGAAAAGTGTTTCTTGTTCTCTTTGCCTTCGTCAGAGCTTTAAACAAAATACACGTTACATGTTTGGGATGCTCTGGATCAAAGGTGTGTTCCAGTATTACGGAACTTCGCACAGCCATTGAAGAGAAGTGGGACAACGTTCCACAGGCCACAATCAACAGCCAACTCTATGCGAAGGAGATGTCGCACTGCACAAATGCTGGTCTCACCAGATACTGAAGGATTTTCTGATCCACACCCCTACCTTTAAAAAAAAAAAAAAAAAGCTGTTTGTGACCAACAGATGCGTGTCTGTATTCCCAGTCATGTGAAATCCATAGATTAGGGCCTAATGAATTCATTTGAATTGACTGATTTCCTTATATGAACTGTACAATCTTGGAAATTGTTGCATGTTGCGTTTATTTTTGTTCAGTGTATTTATCAAGAGATTTCATCTATATTTTCTGTAGCAGTCTATTTGCCACCACAAATTGATGCTGGCACTAAGACCACAGTCAGAGCTGTATAGGTCCATAAGCAAACAAGAAAATGCACATCCAGAGGCAGCATTTCTTGTGGCCGGTGATTTTAATGCAGGGAAACTGAAATCTGTTTGAACATTTTTACCAGCATGTCACCTCTGCAACTAGAGGCCACAAAATTCTTGATCACTTTTACGCCACACACAGAAAATCATACAAGGTGTTTCCCTCCCTTTGGCAAATCAGACCATTACTCTATCCTCTTAATTCCTGCTTACAAGCAAAAACTCAAACACAGGAAGTACCAGTGACACGCTCAATACGGAGGTGGTCCGATGAAGCGGATGCTTATACAAAAGTATGTGGACACCCCTTCTAATTACTAGATTCGGCTATTTAAGCCACTCTCGTTGCTGACAGGTGTAAAAAAAAAATTGAGCACACAGCCATGCAATCTCCATAGTATGCCACCTCTCCAACAAGTCTCAGTTCATCAATTTGCCCAGCTAAAGCTGCCCCGGTCAACTGTGTTTGATTTTGTGAAGTGGAACATCTAGAATCAACAACGGCTCAGCCTAGAAGTGGTAGGCCACACAAGCTCACAAAACGGGGCCGCCAAGTGGTGAAGGGCGTAGAGGGTGTAAAATTCATCTGTCCTCGGTTGCAACACTCACTACCGAATTCCAAACTGCCTCTGGAACCAACGTCAGCACAAGAAATGTTCGTTGGGAGCTTCATGAAATGGGTTTCCATGGCCAAGCAGCAAGCTTAAGATCACCGTGCGCAATGCCAGGAGTTGGCTGGAGTGGTGTAAAGCTCGCCGCCATTGGACTCTGGAGCAGTGAAAACGCATTCTCTGGTGTGAATAATCATTCTTCACCATCTGTGAGTCCGACGGACAAATCTGGGTTTGACAGATGCCAGGAGAACACTACCTGCCCCAATGCATAGTGCCAACTGTAAAGTTCGGTGGAGGAGTATTTAATTGTCTGGCGCTGTTTTTCATGGTTTGTGCTAGGCCCCTTAGTTCCAGTGAAGGGAAATCTTAATGCTACAATATACAATGACATTCTAGACGATTCTGTGCTTCCAACTTAGTGGCAACAGTTTTGAGAAGGCCCTTACTTGTTTCAGCAGGACAATGCCCCATGCACAAAACAAGGTCCGCACAGAAATGTTTTCTCGGTCAGTGTGGAAGAACTTGACTGGCCTGCACAGAGCCCTGACCTCAACCCCATCAAACACCTTTGGGATGAATTGGAACGCTGACTACGAACATCAGTGCTCGACCTCACTAATGCTCTTGTGTCTTAATGGAAGCAAGTCCCTGAACCAATGTTCCAACATCTAGTGGGAAGCCTTCCCAGAATAGTGGATGCTGTTATAGCAGCAAAGGGGGACCAACTCCATATTAATGCACATGATTTTGGAATGAGATGTTCGATGAGCAGGTGTCCACATACAGTTGAAGTCGGAAGTTTACATAAACTTCAGGGCCATCACAAACCCCTGACCTCAATCCCATAGAATATTTGTGTGCAGAACTGAAAAATTATGTGCGAGCTAGGAGGCCTGAGAACCTGACTCAGGAGGAATGGGCCAAAATTCTCCCAACTTTTTGTGGGAAGCTTGTGGAAGGCTATTTTACCTTTATTTAACTAGGCAAGTCAGTTAAGAACAAATTCTTATTTTCAATGAAAAGGAAGAGTGGGTTGTTCAGGGGCAGAATGACAGATTTTTACCTTGTAAGCTCGGGGATTCGATCTTGCAACCTTTCGGTTACTAGTTCAACGCTCTAACCACTAGTGAGGGTGAGGGAGCGCTTTGTAAATGTGTTTCTTTGTGCGGAGTAATGGCGATTTTAGAGTTGTTGTTTTTTACTCTGGTTGCACAGGTGACGTGCTGGTAACTTAGGTAAGATGAATTTCAGAAACCCTGCATTGAAATCCCTGGCCACTAGCAGCGCTGCCTCTGGATGTGTATTTTCTTGTTTGCTTATGGCCCTATACAGCTCGTTTAGTGCAGTCTTAGTGATTAGAAAACAGTGGAAGAAGGCGCATATTGTCCTTGTTCAGCCATTACGCTGAGAAACACAGGATATTACAGTTCTTCAGGTCCCATTGATAGGATCATCTCAAACGGATATCGTCCATTTTGTTATCTAGTGATTGTACGTTCGCCAGTTGAACTGAGGATAGAGGGGGTTTATACTCTTCCTCTTTCGAGTCCCGGGGCTTAGGGCCGGAATGAGCATTACATCCACAGCTGCCGACTCATTGAAGTAGATATCTGTTCTGATGTCCAGAAGCTGTTTTTGGTCATAGGAAATGATGGCGGGAATATTATGTACTAAAATAGTTAAGACCAGCGGGGGGGGGACACAAAATAGTAGAATTTGTTAGGAGCCCGTAAAACGGCAGTTATCCACTGCAACCCCGTCTTCACACGTTCCTACTACGTAGTCCTATGGACTGAAAGATCCTTGCTCTAATCTATTTTGAAATCCAATACACGTGTATTCTCTTCTCTGTAGTCATTATTATAGAAACAACCACTTGTGCTCTGTGAGATTTCAGCCCTTTAGGACAGGGATTTTCAAACTGGGTTCTGAAGGGGGCGTAACATGCTGACCAAACTGCGTGCGTGAGTCAGGCGCTAAAATAGAGCTTGGTTCTATTTGTGGCGCTTAATGCGCTGCAAGTCCCGTCTCTCCCATCTCCTCATTGGTTTTTAGGAGCATAGACCCACGTGGGTGATTGAAAGATGAACTGAGGTCCACACTCCAGTCCAGTTGGTGGTGTAATGCTCCTTAAAGTTGGTTGCCAACCGCCCTATAAAGTCCAAAGAAGAAGCCTGAAGGAGGAGAGATTACTAGAAACAAATGGTTTTCCCTTTTATCTGTGGATTAATTGTCGGAGTAGAGGACCTTGTGCATTTCAGGTAAAATAACAACCCAATGTTTATATCCCAGGACAAATTAGCTAGCAACAGCAAGCTAGCTAGCTAAATTGCCTTAAATGTTTAATGCTTTTCAACCTGTCCCAAAAGTAATATAGTTTAAGAATTTGTTTTGATATTTCAACCTGCACGTCCTGATATTTCCACATGCACACGAGGACGCACGCGCTCGAGCAGTCTGGTCTGCATGTAAGGGGATCCGCAGAAATTGTGAGATTTTGTTGGTTTTTTCCCCCCCAAAAAACAATATTTAAATTAGTGTAGGTTTTATTACTCCGACAAAACATGTTTTGGGTAAAATAATGATCAGTCTTACTGTCTTTCCTATCCACCCCTACTTTTCACCAATATGCAAATAGCCGTTGCACTTGCCTCTTCCACTCTGTAAACCAGTGGTAGTCATTGCGCGGCTCACGAGACTCATGTAGCTTTCAGGAACTTAATTGCTGTTTCGGGTTTTATTTTAAGGGGTTCCTCGGCCAGGGGCTAAATCATATTTTGGGGTCCTTGATAGGGCTGGGCGATATGGACAAAATATCATATCACAATATTTTTGACGGTATTTTATGTTTTTGAATAATATACGTTCTAAATATGTTTGAGTAGTTCATGACCCTAGGGTGGCAACACAAATTTGTAAGTGATTTCAAGGGGGCTTTCTCAATTTATACTGTTCTATTCAACTCCAAACAAAACACATTTTCATCAATTTATGCATTTCCTGCACTTTTATTATAATTTCCACACTGTGCCAGGCAGCATGATATGGGCAAAAAATATAGGCCTAGTTAATTGGTGAACTGTTGGAATCTTGGTAATATAATGATTACTGTAATTCTATAGTGGGCAACACCTTGAATAAATTGTTATTTGACATGACAATGAATAAATAAACCAGGGAGGAATTATTGACAGGGTAGTGTTGGTCAGTGTTTCCAGGTGACCCGTAATTAATGTTACATTACACGTTTTCTTACTACATGTAGCTAGCTAGCTAACATAGTCATCCTTTGCCTATTCCTCTCTGATAAGCATGTTTGTGCAACTGTATCTTATCTAGGCCTAGTTTCAGAGTGGGTGACAAGGAATAAGTTAGTCATAAATATTTCTAAAACTTAAAGCATTGTATTTGGGACAAATCATTCACTAAACTCTAATCCTAAACTAAATCTTGTAATAAGAAATGTGGAAATTTAGCAAGTTGAGGTGACTAAACTGCTTGGAGTAACCCTGGATTGTAAACTGTCATGGTCAAAACATATTGATACAACAGTGGCTAAGATTGGGAGAAGTCTGTCCATAATAAAGCAATGCTCTACCTTCTTAACAGCACTATCAACAAGGCAAGTCCTACAGGCCCTAGTTTTGTTGCACCTGGACTACTGTTCAGTCGTGTGGTCAGGTGCCACAAAAATGGACTTAGGAAAATTGCAATTGTCTCAGAACAGGGCAGTACGGCTGGCCCTTGGATATACACGGAGAGCTAATATTAATAATATGCATGTCAATCTCTCCTGGCTGAAAGTGGAGGAGAGATTGACTTCATCACTACTTTTATTTATGAGAGGTATTGACATGTTGAATGCACCGAGCTGTCTGTTTGAACTACCTGCACACAGCTCGGACACCCATGCATACCCCACAATACATGCCACAGTCCAGAACAGACTATGGGACGCGCACAGTACTACATAGAGCCATGACTACATGGAACTCTATTCCACATCAAGTAACTGATGCAAGCAGTAAAATTAGATTTAGAAAAATAACAAATACGTTTAAAATTTACCTTATGGAACAGCTGGGACTGTGAAGCAACAAAGATAGGCACAGACACATGCTTACATACACATGGGTTTTGTACTGTAGAAATGTGGTGGAGTAGGGGCCTGAGGGAATGTATTGTAATGTTTTTAAAATTGTATAAACTACCTTAATTTTGCTGAACCCCAGGAAAAGCAAGGCAGCAGCTAATGGGGATCCATAATAAATACAAATACCAACACTGGTACCAGGCAGTATTAGTTAGCTATGTTTGCTCTCCACTCTTAGTACATGTACCAACCTAGCTAGCCAGCTAACTAGCGATTAGCATTAGCAGCTAACACAAATTATTGTAGCAACACCGTTCTAAGAAAGACAAAATAGAAGATACAGACATTATACGCACCGGAGTTCATATCACATTTAACAAACATGGATATACCATTATAGAAGGTAAAGTAAAGACTCAAACCGGTCTGTGCGTCTATTGATTTACAGTACCAGTCAAAAGTTTGGACACACCTTCTCATTCAAAGGTTTTTCTTTATTTTTACTATTTTCTACATTGTAGAACAATAGTGAAGACATCAAAACTATGAAATAACGGATATGGAATCATTTAGTAACCAAAAAAGTGTTAAACAAAGTAGCCACCATTTGCCTTGATGACAGCTTTGCACACTCTTGGCATTCTCTCAACCAGCTTCACCTGGAATGCTTTTCCAACAGTCTTGAAGGAGTTCCCATGCTGAGCACTTGTTGGCTGCTGTTTCTTCACTCTGCGCAACTCATCCCAAACTCATCCCAAACCTTCTCAAATGGGTTGAGATCGGGTGATTGTGGAGGCCAGGTCATCTGATGCAGCACTCCATCACTCTCCTTCTTGGTCAAATAGCCCTTACACAGTCTGGAGGTGGGTTGGGTCATTGTCCTGTTGAAAAACAAATTATGTCCCACCAGCGCAAACCAGATAGGATGGTGTATTGCTGCAGAATGCTGTGGTAGCCATGCTGGTTAAGTGTGCCTTGAATTCTAAATAAATCTCTGACAGTGGCACCATCACACCTCCTCCTCCATACTTCATGGTGGGAACCACACATGATGGAGATCATCTGTTCACCTACTCTGTGTCCCACTTAGACACGGCGGTTGGAACCAAAAATCTCAAATTTGGACTCATCAGATCAAAGGACAGATTTCCACCAGTCTAATGCACATTGCTCGTGTTTCTTGGCCCAGGCAAGTTTCTTATTCTTATTGGTGTCCTTTAGTAGTGGTTTCTTTGCAGCAATTCAACCATGAAGGCCTGATTCACACAGTCTCATCTGAACAGTTGATGTGTCTGTTACTTGAACTTGATGAAACATTTATTTGGGCTGCAATTTCTGAGGCTGGTAACTCTAATGAGTGTATCCTCTGCAGCATAGGTAACTGTGGGTTATTCTTTCCTGTTGCGGTCTTCATGAGAGCCAGTTTCATCATAGCGCTTCATGGTTTTTGCGACTGCACTTAAAGAAACTTTGAAAGTTCTTAATTTTCCGGATTGACTGACCTTTGTCTTAAAGTAATGGCTATCGTTTATCTTTGCTTATTTGAGCTGTTCTTGCCATTTAATATGGACTTTGTCTGTTACCAAATAGGGCTATCTTCTGTATACCACCCCTACCTTGTCACAACACAGCTGATTGGCTCAGGGGTGTGTACTTAGTCCCCTCCTGTACTCACTGTTCACTCACGACTGTGTGGCCCAACACGACTCCAACACCATTGTTAAGTTTGCTGACGACACAACAGTGGTAGGCCTGATCACCGGCAACGATGAGACGGCCTATAGGGAGGAGGTCAGAGAGCTGGCAGTGTGGTGCCAGGACAACAACCTCTGCCTCAACATGAGCAAGACAAAGGAGCAGGATCATGGACTACAGGAAATGGCGGGCCGAACAGGCCCCCATTAACATCGACGGGCTGGAGTGGGTCGAGAGTTTCAAGTTCCTTGGTGTCCACATCACCAACAAACTATCATGGTCCAAACACACCAAGACCATCGTGAAGAGGTCATGACAAAACCTTTTCCTCCTCAGGAGACAGCTGCACATTCGAGACCATCCTGACCGGTTGCATCACCGCCTGGTATGGCAACTGCTCGGCATCTGACCTTAAGGCACTACAGAGGGTAGTGCGTACTGTCCAGTACATCACTGGGGTCAAGCTTCCTGCCATCCAAGACCTAATATAATAGGCGGTGTCAGAGGAAAGCCCATAGAGTTGTCAGAGACTCCAGGCACCCAAGTCAGAGTGTTTTCCTCTGCTACCGCACGGCAAGCGGTGCCGGAGCTCCAAGTCTAGGACCAAAAGGCTCCTTAACTTCTACCCCCAAGCCATAAGACTGCTGAACAATTATTCAAATGGCCACCGAACTATTTACATTGACACGCCCCCCATTTGTTTTGTACACTGCTGCTACTCACTGTTTTATTATCTATGCATAGTCACTTCACCCCTACCTACATGCACATATTACCTCAAGTAACCTGTCCCCCCGCACTCTGACTTGGTACCGGTACCCCCTGTATATAGCCTCGTTACTGTTATGTTATTGTGTTTTCATAATTTTTATACTTTAGTTTATTTGGTAAATATTTCCTTAACTCTTCTTGAACTGCACAGTTGGTTAAGGGCTTGAAAGTAAGCATTTCACGATAAGGTCTACACTTGTTGTAACGCAATAAGAAGGAAAGAAATTCCACATAACTTTTAGCAAGGCACACCTGTTAATTGAAATGCATTCCAGGTGACTACCTCATGAAGCTGGTTGAGAGAATGCTAAACGTGTGCACAGTTGTCAAGGCAAAGAGGGGCTACTTTGAAGAATCTCATATAACATTTTGATTTGTTTAACACCTTTTTTGGTTACTACATGATTCCATATGTGTTTCATAGTTTAGATGTTTTCACTATTATTCTACAATGTAGAACGTATAAAAATAAAGAAAAATCCTGGAATGAGCAGGTGTCCTAACTTTTAACTGGTACTGTATAATAAAATACGGTATATCACCCAGCCCTAGTCCTTGACATAGATGGGTTTTTTTTTAACCCCTGCTTTAGAAGACTGGAGGTGAATGCCTGTTTCAGCTGCTGTCACTGTGTCGTACCTGCAGCTCTGCAGCATAAAAAACACCCCGCCACTGTGTGTGTGTGTGTGTGACAAAGACACTGCTGAGGTCGTGAGAGGGGAGGGAAGGTGTGAGTTAGTGAAGGATGGTGTGAAAGAGCACGGCCCTGTGGGACCAGGAGTCCTCCAGTAAATAATGGAGCTGTATTTGAGTCCAGAGGATAGGGGGATGCTGCTGTTGCTTTCATCTAAAGGTCACAGGAGGACAGGGGTGGGCTTTGTGTTCCTCAAAGGCTCTACCACACCATGCTATTAAACTAAAGCCAAACAGAGATTTGGTTAAAGGTGCTGGTATCGCCTGGGCAGAGAGCAGAGAAAATGGGCCAATAGAATCATGTTACCTGGCTTATCACAATTGTTTTGCCACTGTGGTGTCCATTGTCCAATAAGAAGGCTCAATGTTTAAGCGAGGAAGCAGTGTTTGGGGTTATTGACCAGTGAGTTGTTATTGCAGTGAGGAGGATCGGCACCGGCACAGGGACTATGGGGAGAGAGGATATGACCGCCACCACCACGAGAGATCCAGCAGAGAGAAAGAAGAGAGACACCGAGAGAAGAGACACAGAGACAAAGAGGAGGGGAGACACAAGTCCTCAAGCAGGTACAACACACATCCACACTCTTAACACACAGTAGACACCGGCATGTTCAGGTAGACAGTGTAAGTAACCAGTGATTGTCTGTCTGTGTGTTAACAGTAGCAGCAGGAGGAGACATGAGAGTGAGGAGGGGGACAGTCATCGAAGACACAAACACAAGAAGGTCAAGAGGAGCAGAGAGGACAAGGAGCCCAGCCAGGAACTCTCTGCTGACCAGGAGAACCAATCAGAGCCCACAGAGTGATTCTCTGTCCCTCTCACCAGCCAATAGGGGGACCCGCTGTGACCCTCAGGCATTCTGTTTAACATATCAGACACTGGACTGCTCCTCTAATATATTTCAGTTCACTTTGAAGGTGAAAAACCCAAAGCATTGTTTTATGTATACGTTGTATACAACTTGTATATTTTGACTCATCTGAGAGACGTGTTTTGTTTTATTGAATTTAAGAGATATGTTTGGATAAAGGAGCTGACTGGACCTCAGTTGATTGTTCAAATTTGAGTGCGCTGTGTTAAATATCTTATCCCAGGTCATTTCACGTGAACCCCAACCCTTGCCAAAGCTCTGACAAGTGTCCTTTTCAAATGACTTTATTGATTATTTTACCAAAGGTACCATCAGATATACTACGTAGGCCGAAGCGTGAGACAGAACTGTGTTCGATGGTCCTAGACCAGACTCATCCACGGAAACACACACAGAAACCAAGTCAGTTTGTTTTTTTTCTTCTCAAAAGTAGGAAAATCAGTAAGGCCTCCACAATTTTACCTTAATATTACTTTTAACAGATTATGAACACATTTTTACTTTATTTTTTACTATACTTTTTTTGCCAGTGGTTTGATAATTTAGCAACAGCTTCTGAAAACATCTCAACACAGACGACTACTTGGCAATGTGTCCTCAGTCTCAACAGATGAAGATTAAAGCCACTGTCAGTACAAACATAACGAAGAATAAATTCAAAGGCCATCAAACAAACGTGAAAAGAAAGAGAATCAGTACTTGAATCAGTATATATTTTTTTTGACATCCAACAGTTACAGTAAAGAAATGCGAGTCCAATTAAATGCATACTCTAACATAGAACTAATGGAATTGGCAACTTGTTTCCCCATCCAACCACCCACCAGGGGTAGGGCCCCCAGGGGTAGATCCACATCCTCGCAGCTCAGTGTCTCGGGTGGTTTGGGCAAACTCCTGTCACATGGTTGATTGGCCCCCTCTGAACTCCCCAAAGTCTCAGCTGTCCATCGGGAGTCAGGGTTCTAAGGTCTGCCTTCTATAGCTACATCACTAGTGTAAGCCCATCCCATAAGGTAGGGCTCAGCGTTGTAAGCCAGTCTAAAGCTCCACCCACATTCCTTGGTCAGTGTTGGCCCCTCCCCATGGCTCAGCGACTGCAGCAGGGCTACAGCAAGCTGCCTGGCCAGGACACGATGGTCAGGGTGATTCTGCCCCGCAGCTCCTTCAGTAGACGCACCAGGGCTGTGTGGGTCATCCCCCACGTAGTCTTTCCATTCACCTCCAGCAGAATGTCCCCACACCTACACACACAGAGTGAGCGAGCAAGAGAGAGGAGGGGTTAATGCAGAGATGGACTCAGTCTAGTACAGCAGACCCATAGAGCAACACTTGCAATGTGTAAATACAAGACTACTGTAATGATTAGGCCAATACTGCATATCATTTGTCACAGAAAAATAGAAGATTCAGCAGACATGCATTAGCCAGTTATATAGGTTCTTTGGCCAGTGTGTGTCCTAGGTTTAGAAGTCCGTACCGTATCCTGCCATCGTTGTAGGCTGGCGTGCCCTCCACGATGGAGCGGATGAAGAAGGACTGATTGCAGTTGACCTCCTCCTGCCCCCCCACGATGCTGAAGCCTAGGCTGCCAGAGGCGCTCCGGCGCAGCACAATATCTTTGCAGCAGTACAGGTGCCTGCAAAGGACAAAAACGGAGCTTAGGAAATCTCTAGACTGCCGCCAGCATCCAAATGTGTGCCCAGCCATTACTATGTGCACATACTGTATGCAGCAGTGAGATTGCAAGGTCCAGTGGAAGTCTGTCAGAAAAAACAACTGCTTGGCCGTCGTCCAATGAGAATGGGGAAATTACTTTTCCCCACAGGTAAGGCAAAGCTGTGAAAATACAGCGCTGAGAAGGGAGCGATTTTAGTATCAGTCTCACACTGCCCAGGGGTGAGTGAAAATTGCATTTAAATCCTGTTAGAACCGTTGCCCGTCTGGACTGAATTCCCATGGTGATTCACTAGTTGGTTTTCCCTTTTCTTATACATTTTGCTGGTTGTTGAGAAATTGAGTTTTAGCTACTCCTGTATTTTATACATTTTTTACAGTAAGAGCACTTTTATACCAGTAGTGGCAGATCTGATGAGAAATGGGAATACCCCTCACTCTGCCAGTCTGACCTCTGTCCAAAAGAGAGTGATTGAAGGGGTTTATTAATACCCTAAGCTGCTTAAAAGAGCATGAGGAGAAAAAAAGGGAGGGAGGGGGGGACAGGGGATGAGAGTGTCAGTGACCAATGTCTGAGACTGGGATGTGAGGATGAGCAAGAGACCGTGAAGGCCATGGAGATAAGGCCTGACGATGTACACAGTAGTGTCTATTCATCACTCTGTCATCAACCTCCATCTCCCATATCGGCCTTGTAATGTAGCCTGTACATCCTGAGATCTCTCTATATCCTCTCTTAGTTGTTG
This sequence comes from Salvelinus fontinalis, assembly GCF_029448725.1. Classification (NCBI taxonomy): domain Eukaryota; kingdom Metazoa; phylum Chordata; class Actinopteri; order Salmoniformes; family Salmonidae; genus Salvelinus; species Salvelinus fontinalis. The sequence continues at coordinate 25,617,476 of NC_074669.1, forward strand.
GCCTGAGCTTTTCATTGAGGCCCTCACTCAAATAACAAGCCATGTTGATCAGCTCAAGTATAGTGCCTTCAGAAAGTATTCATACCCCTTGACTTAATCCCCCTTTTGTTGTTACAGCCTGAATTCAAAATGAGTAAAATATTTTTTTCACACCCAGCGACACAACACCCCATACTCAAAGTGAAAACATGTTTTTAGATATTTGAGCAAATTGAATACATAAATATATAATTTACTTAAGTATTCCCACCCCTGGGTCAATACATTGTAGAAGCACCACTGGCAGTGATTACAGCTTTGAGTCGTCTTGGGTATGCCTGTATCAACTTTACACATCTGGATTTGGGGATTTTTCTTCCTTGCAGATTTTTCCAAGCTCTTAAATTTGATGGGTGTTGGCGGTGAACAGCAATCTTCAAGTCTTTCCACAAATTTTCAATGGGATTCAAGTCTGGGCTTTGGCTAGGCAACTCGAGGACTTTCACATTCTTGTTCTGAAGCCATTCCAGTGTTGCTTTGGCTGTATGCTTGGGGTCATTGTCCTGTTGGAATGTAAATCTTCACCCCAGTCTAAGATCGTTTGCACTCTGAAGCAGGTTCTCATCAAGGATTTGCCTGTATTTTGTTCCATTTATTGTTCCCTTTATCCTTACCAGTCCCTGTTGCTGAAAAGCATCCCCATAGCATGATGCTGCCACCACCATGCTTCACAGTAGGGATGGTGTTAGACGGGTGATGAGCTGTGTCTTGTTTTCTCCAGACATAGAGCTTTGCATTCAGGCCAAAGCATTACATTTTTGTCTCATCAGACCACAGCATCTTTTGCCTTATGCTCTGAGTCTTTCACGTCCCTTTTTGCAAACTTGAGGCGTGCAGTTGTGCCTTTTTCTCAGGAGTAGCTTTTGTCTGGCCACTCTCCCATATAGCCCAGATTGGTGAAGTGCTGTAGAGATCTGTTGATCTTCTGTCAGGTTCTCCCATCGTGGCCAAGGAACTCTGTAGTTCTGTCAGAGTGGTCACTGGGTTCTTGGTCACCTCCCTGACCAAGGTCCTTCTTGTCCGGTTGCTCAATTTGGTCGGACGACCAGCTCTAGGCAGCGTGTGTAGTTGCTTGTTTTTCCAATACCCAATGACAGAGACCATTGTGCTCTTGGTAACTTTCAACACTATATCAATTGTTTTATACCCTTTCCCAAATCTATGCCTCATTACAATTCTATCTCAGAGATATACGGACAGTTCCTTGGACTTCATAGTATAGTTTCTGCTCTGACGTGCACTTCACCTTTGGGATTTGGTTAGTTGATCACATCCAACTTTTTAGGTACATACACCGCCATCTTCTGTACTGGAGTGTGAGGCCAGTGACGGCCTACCTAGATGAAATGATCTTCATTAGCCCTGTTCCTCTAAGAAAGTAAAACATAGCCCTAGATACCACTTCTCTCCCCGCCACTACACCACCTAAACCCTAACCCCGCCCAGCCTCTCTAACCCTTTCACACACCCTCCCTATCTACGTCATACAAATAGAAATAGAAACGCATGCTCCACCGTTTCCTCCGCTAAACACTCATCACACAGACCTGTTTCAGGTATCTCCATCATCCACAATGTGGCATTCAAACCTGTGTGCTTAAACCATCGTCTTACTCCACACAACTTCCTCTCTCCTACATCCCAGTGTGACCTGAATATCTACCCCCTCTCTCCTCACAGCACTCTTAGCCACCACATCGGCCTTCTCATTACTCTCCACACCCACATGGGCTTGAACCCAGCAAAAGCTTACCACCACTCCCATCCTCTCCAATCCCATTAACAGCACCATCATCTCCACAAACAAGTCTCCCCTATCCGGTCTGCCTGTTGTAACACTACTACTCAACACTGCAGCCGAATCAGAGCAGATCAACACTGAGTGGTTTCACCTCCTCCACCCATCTCAAACCTATAATCATGGCCATCAACTCGCCCGCATACACTGACATATAATCATTTAACCGCTTACATAATCTAACATTTAAATCTGGTATATACACCAGTGGAGGCTCCTCAGAGGAGGAAGGGGAGGGACCAACCTCCTTTGTGAATTTCATACATTTTTAAATTTTAAAACATTAAAAAAGTTATCCTAGTTAAAACTATACTAAACATAATCACGTCAACAAATAATTGATCAAAACACTATTTTGCTAAGAAGGTCTACAGTAGCCTCAACAGCACTCTGTAGGGTAGCACCATGGTGTAGCTGGAGGACATCTAGCTTTCGTCCTCCTCTGGGTACATTGACTTCAATACAAAACCTAGGAGGCTCATGGTCCTCACCACATTTCATAGACCTACACAGTAATTATGACAACTTCCAGAGGACATCCTCAAATCTATCAGAGCTCTTGCAGCATGAACTGACATCACAGGATCATAGTACTGAAAGCATAAGCTACAGCTAGCTAGCACTGCATAAAATGTGATGAGTAGTTGACTCAAAGAGAGAGAAAGAAAATAGTTGAACAGTTTTGAACAAATGAATTTCTTCCTAAATGAAGGAGAAGCAAGAGAGAAATGGAGAGAGTGTCACTTCTCTGTTTTCTCAAGGACATTCAAATCGCAAATATCATTTCTGAATTTAACCTGTTATGGCTGCACGCTGAATATTGAAAAAACTGGAAAATGTGTGCACATTTTCAAACGGCCTCCTAAGAAACTTTTTATTTTCCAATATGCATATATTTACTACTGTTGGATAGATAACAGTCTGTAGTTTCTAAAAAGGTTTGAATTGTTTCTCTAAGTCGAACAGAAATATTTTTACAGCCATTTTCCCAGCCGAATTGAGTTTCCCAAAATGCGATGTGTCTCTTTAAGACCTTCTCTATAAAAGGCCATTTGACTTGGGACCATAGGGACACGTCAGAGGCGTACGTCAGACTGTAATGCGGAAGTGAGAATTGAAAGGAGTCGAATATCTCGTCCCTGGACTGAATAACAGAACTTCTTGTGAGAGCTGCGCAGTTAAAATAAAAATCCGGGCGCGAAGGATAATTTGATCTCGGCTTCTGGAACAAGGTAGGTAACGTTGAATATGATGCCTGACTACGATATTATTTGCTACATGTCACAAAATCATCCTAAAGTAGGTTTTTTCAATATACTTTAATTATATTATTGCAATTTATTCTGGACTTTAGATGTGAAACGACGGAAGAATTTTTTGAAGAAACGCTTTCTGGCGCAGCAATGCTACCGTGCTAGCTAACCAAAGAGGGAAATAATTCGTTCTGGAACCCAACTAAAGACTCTACTGGACATTGGACCCCGTTACAACATTCTGATGGAGTACCAAGAAAGATAAGACCCAATTTGGGATGCTTTTTCATATATATGTCGAACTGTTGAATGCTAACGCTGCTAACTATGCTAGGCTAGCGCTTGACTAGAATCAATGCTGCCTTATGCTAGCTTATGATGTTAGCTAATATAACGATATATTGTGTTTTCGCTGTAAAACACTTCAAAAATCGGAAATGTTGTCTGTATTCACAAGATATCTGTCTTTCATTAGTTATCCACCATATGTTTTTCTGAAATGTTTTATGAGGTGTAATTAGTAGCCGACGTTGGTGTATGTATTTTCTCTGGCTACTCCCGGCTGGATTCAGACTGTAGCTATGTATTAGCATTTTTGGGTAGCATCAATGTAAAACAGATTTATAGCTAAAATATGCACTTTTTATGAACAAAACATAGATTTATTGTGTAACATGTTATATGACTGTCATCTGAGGTTGTTTTTTCTGGGCTCTTTAGGTTGGTTTTAGTTTATTTCGGTTGGTTGTGCATGCTACTTCAATCATAATTCATACTTCATAATCATAATTCATACGTGTCTGTCCACTTTTGTATTTGGTGGTGAGCTAACATAAATATATGTGGTGTTTTCTCTGTAAAACATTTAAAAAATCGGACATGTTGGCTGGATTGACAAGATGTTTATCTTTCAAATGCTGTATTGGACTTGTTAATGTGTAAAAGTTAAATATTTTTAAAAAATAGATTTTGAATTTCGCGCTCTGCAGCTGTTGTCATTTTCGGTCCGAGGTCGGGCTTGCACCCCAAACAGGTGAATTTAATAGTAATCCTTGAAGTAATCATCATTTTTCAAAAGTATCTGTAATCTGATTACAATATTTTAGCTCGTAACGGATTACAGTAAAAAGAATGTAATCCCTTACATGTAATCCCTTTCTCCCCAACCCTGACTTTAGGTAATATGGTGACAACTACAGTATGTAGGCTGTGTGTAGCAGTTTGGCTTGGAAAGGTTTTTTCGCATGGTCACATACAGCTGATGTCTTGGGCATTGAAGTCCACAACCAACGGGAAGAGGTGAAAGGAGGAGAGCGTATAACGTAGATGCGAGAAGGAATACAACATGGCTGCTATGAAACTGAACTGTGTTTACGCGTGATCAGGGGTATACTCATTCCACCGATTCTGTTGAAAAAATTGTCTTAAACAGAAGCAAACGGAACAAAACAGGGATAAACATAACTGAATTTGTCCAATATAAACTCTCGTTTGCAACTGTTGGACTAATGATTACACCCAAATGTGTCTCTCGACCTGTGTGCACCTACGTTGTAAACGTTCATTCATAGACTAGGTTGCAGCAACCTCATGATGGGTATAGGGAACATTTGAGTATCATGTAGTAGCCTAAACCTATCAATGTTACATTTAACTGGGGGAATGGAATATGAATAACAGTCATCCAACATACTGTAATAGAAATAAGGCCATGCTCATGAAAATAATGTGTCCTCCCTCATCTGAAATGGCACCGACCGCCACTGATATACACCCCTGCCCCCACCCTACCACTGATTGGCTCCTTTGAACCATCTGTATATATCCTTAAAAACAAATACAACTGATTCTATATATCTCTCCACACACCGTCTCACCCCATTCTCTCCTGCCCTCAATCTCCACATCTACGCTTGGTTTCGGAAACAGCCACGGAGGACCCTTGCCTGTTTCTGGACTTGGTACCCGCCTGCCTGACCATTCTGCCTGCCTTGACCATGAGCCTGTCTGCCACTCTGTACCTCCTGGACTCTGATCTGGTTTTGACTTTTTTGCCGTCCACGACCATTCTCTTGCCTACCCCTTTGGATTAATAAACATTGTAAGACTCCAACCATCTGCCTCCTGTGTCTGCATCTGGGTCTCACCTTGCGCCTTGATACTATCTCTGTACTAACGGTCACCAGGGCATCCTGACATGCACTGTCAACTGTGGGACCTTATATAGATGGGTGTGTTTCTTTCTAAATGATGTCCAAACTATTGAATTGGCCACAGGTGGACTCCAATGAAGTTGTAATTGGATGCACCTGAGCTCAATTTAGAGTGTCATAGCAAAGGGGAGTGAATACATTTCTTGATGTAATTTTCAATACATTTGCTAACATTTCAAAAAACATATTTTCCTTTTTTCATTATGGGGTCTTGTGAGAAAAATTGAATAAATGTTTTATTCAGGCTGTAACACAACACACTGTGGAATAAGTCAAGGGGTACAAAAACTTTCTGAAGGCACTGTCAAACAAGTGGCTATTGGTGTCTGGGCAACAGTACCACCGTGTTCAGACTGAGTTCTAAACCTTGGAGTGTAGTGTGTATAATTAGCATTCTTCAGAGAAGGGAGGAGAGATGCTAACTGGTGGGGTACTGCCACTCACCTGGGCAACTGCAGCCATGACACCCACAATGGGGAGTAGTCATCGGTGTGTGGCAGCATGGCGAGGCTCTGCTTGGTGCTGTCAGTGGGCGAGGGTGAGAGGCAGGGGGGCGAGGGGCACTCTGGCTGGATTTCCTCTGGAGGCCTCATCTCCAGGACCTTGAGCACCACAGGGGAGGTGGTGTTCTTCAGGTTGGCCACAGCCTCGCCCCGCGTCACCCCTGTCAGGTCCAGCCCGTTCACATTCAGTAGGATGTCACCTGCATAGAGATGGGAGGACAGAGCACAGTACCACTCAGCAGTGTTGCCCCGACTACTGTCCATTCTGACATCTTTCAAAAGCAAAACTTCCCAGGGACAAGGTCTTGTCTCGTCTGCCTATTTGAATATTCAATCACCTGCCGCAGGAACACAAAACAGTGGGAACAAAGAGCCACCTGCACATGAAATACCTCCCTGATAATCAAGGTGGGCTTGAACAGTACAGCACTGCACAGCCAGCTGCCATCTGGAGAGGAGGCTTACTCAAAGGACAACATCCACCCCTTTGATTAGGATGCACTATGCAGATACACTCAGTTGAAATTGGGATAATTCTTATGTAGACAGCTGTATACACAAACACATTCACATAACAGATATGCATGGGAATACACTCTCAGAATCAGGCCTTTGATACAGGTCATGGTATAACCACACTGAATATCATGCACACTTCCTCACTCTCCTCACACATAAACCACATTTCCATCCACAGTTTTTATGCGAGTAAAGTCATACTGTAAAAGAGAAATCACGACGGCTGAGATGGAAACCGGTCGTTTCAGTACAATTTGATGAACAGCGACAGATCATTTCTTCGTCCGACATGGTGGGATCTTTTGGTGTCTGTCAAATGGATTATCTGTGAATGGTGGTGGAATCGCAAATAATTATATAATAACCATCATATCGAAGTGAACTTGGAGTCACACGATGATATGATGTGTGGTAAAGGAGTGCCGAGTAGTCGGACAAAACGAGTATTGTAATGGAAATGGGCAATTTTCTGGATACGATTATGATCAGTATTTGTTTGTAATAAGGGTGCCAGCACGCAAGCATCTTTCTCATGTCAGTCAGTCAGGTGAGGTGCTGCGTTTTCTAAGTAACTCAAGTGGCTAGTTTTCCTGTCTGTAAAGAGAAGGGCAGTCTCTACGTTGAATCTGCTGCTCTGATTAGATAGAGTGGAGCTGTATTTCTATGTCCACTCGCATCATAATTTCACCCGATCACTTTCGCTTCTCTGTTTCGGTGTGATAATTCAGACTGCTGCTGCCTCCTGGTAACCTGCTACTATGATAAATCAAATAGCAAGGACGTTTTCTATCAAGCTATCAATGTGCATAATATCTAACAAGCGGGGCGAAGGCAGGGATAAAAATATGAAATGCCGACGTGCATTCTAACAGATAGCAAACTTGTCTGCCCGCTGCATATTGAGGACACATAGACACTATGGATCCTAATATGTAGCTTATAAAGGTCTATAAGGTGCATGGAGGTATTTTTCCAACATCTACTTAGGCATATTAAAACATTTACGTTTTTCTGATCACAAGTATCATCCGATCCAACTTTCAACTGTCAATTTACGGATACAATTCCGAATACGAGTATGGCCATGTCAGCACCCTCCTAGTGTGTGCTCTTCCCACTGCGACTAGGGGAAAGCATGCAGTGTATCAGGCTACAGATGAAATAAGTTATGATGAACTTCACAACTTTGAAGGTTTTGAATGATGTTAAATGTACCCTGGATTGGAAGCGGAATTGTGTATCTGTATTCATAGACTTGTCAAAGGCGTTTGACACTGTGGACCATACCGTCTTGGTGCAGAGATAGAAGTGTGTTGGGTCATGCTCTGGAGTGGTTTGTGAACTACCTGTCAAATCGAACCCAGTGTGTTGTCAGATGTAAGTCGGACACAGTAGAGTTGTGCTCGGGTGTGCTGCAAGGATACATTTCAGAACCCCGTTGTTTATTAACTATATCACCAACATTGGGAGACATACTGAGACAGCTGATATACATTTGTATGCGGATGACACTGTGCCCTATACAAGTGGCAGCAGTTCAACTTCAGTTTGCCTGCACTCACACACTCATCCATTGTCTGTTTGCTGTTGTATTTGTGCTGTTGCCAGTGTTTTCTGTCTGTGTTGTCTGTTTTGTCTTACATCAGGGTTTTTTGGTTTTGTTTTTATAAGCCCAGCCCCCGTCCCAACAGGAGGCCTTTTTCATCATGCCAGGCCATCATTGTAAGCAAGAATTTGTTCTAAATTGACTAGCCTGGTTAAATAAAAACAGGATGGTGAAAGTGCACTGTGTGATGATTTTGCTGCTGCTTTTCAGTAAATACCTAGGGTCTTATTCTAGTGTCATGATGATCAATGCTTGACTGCCGTTTGACAAGTAAAAATATTCTCGCTCTCATCAATAACAATGTCATCATGTAGACTAGCCTCCCCACGCTGTATCTGCAAGCTGCTAGAGCACACGTGTCAAGACCAGAGTAGGCACAGTCGCTATTTAACGCAACAGTTTCTGTAGAGTTTATTCAAATGCGATGGAAACACATCGATTTTTATGCGGTACATGAACACTTAAGTGGAAAAAGTACATTTTGTGTGCGCTACGTCATCACGCACTTTCTATCCGCAACAAGGAAAGTACACATATTTTCTTTATGCAGATTTTAGAATATTCGCATGAAAATCTGTCACCAATTGGATGGAAACCTAGCTAGTCACACACACACAGATGTAGGGGAATGTGTGTTCAGACAGACAGACAGACAGACAGACAGACAGACAGACAGACAGAGCGGGGTCTTGTCTGGTCTCTCTGTACTGTGGCTTTCTGAGGCGGATCCCTAGGATCAGCAGCAGGTTCTGGGTTTAAATGCCTCCACTGCCCTTTGATGTCTGGCCCTGCACAGAGAGCTCCCTCAGATGTTCTGACATCCCACACACCCGGAAACACAACTATACTTTCACACACTGCAGTACATAGCCATAACAGGCCTGCCACAAGTGTATCCAATCATTTTGGGAGTGCGTCTGTTTGTCTATTTCAGAGCTGACTGATTTTGTATAATGAGCTGATAAAGTGCAACCTGTCACTTCCTCTGGAACTTACTTAATCAAATTTGAGGTGCGTGTATGTGTGTTAGACTCAATTTGGCGAGCCCTGATCCGCAGCACTACCCCTGTGTTTCCTGTTGGATAAATAACCTTGGTAATTAAGCACGAGTCTGACTGTTTATCTCAATCAGTCTGTTCTACACAAGGGACAAGTCACACACACACAACTCATGACAGATGAAGCCCGTCTGCAGTACCAACTCTGGAATCGTGGTGACCAGCAGGGACTGCACGGAACAGAGAAACTAAACTATCATGCCAATATTGGAGCAATTCAAGGAAATATGAGCTAAACTCCCTTCCCGGAACATAGGATTTTAATCTACCGTATGACTGAGTGAGAGTGTGTGAGTGTGTATTGTGCGAGTGTGTGGTGGACTCTGTGGGTGTGTGTGGGACTGTTGGAGTGTGTGTGTGAGAGACTGTGTGTGTTGTACAGTAGAAGGTTTGTCACCAGGCTATACCTTTGCGGATGGATCCCTCCTGTCCCACTACTCCGTTGGGGTCCACGTTAGTGACGTAGACCGGGAGATCCCAGCCGCGGGAGGACATACCCCCTGCTACCGTCATCCCCAGGGAGTGATGGGGCTCCTTGGACAACGTCACCGTCTTCTCATAACACGCCGGCTTCTCACATGAGTCCTGTAAGAGGGGAGTGATGCAACGTGAGAAATGTGTTGAATGGTTACACTGAAATAGATGCGTATTCACTATATAGTGTTTATTGTGTTGTTTGTTTCTGCCGAATGTGTTTTCTTGTGTTTTAAGCGTTGAAGTTTAGTGTGTAAGGCTAAGTACAGTGTTTGATGTTCAGGATTATTTAGAATAGTTGTGGTTTGTGGAAGCGAGAGAGTGTATGTACAGATGTCGGATCTTAATTTGACCCATTTCATTGAAGGAGGAAAATATTACATATTTAAAAATCACAACCAGGGGCAGCTGAAAGTGCTGTTTTTTTATTGTACTATTATAATAATGTTTTAAGGGTTTAGATCAGCTTTAATATTGCAGATTTTAAAGTGGCCTTTTATTGTCCCCAGCTCAAGGTGCACCTGTGTAATGATCATGCTGTTTAATCAGCTTCTTGATATGTCACACCTGTCAGGGGATGGATTATCTTGGCAAATGAGAAATGCTCATTAACAGAAAGGTAAACACATTTGTGCACAAAATCTGAGAGAAATAAGCTTTTTGTGCATATGGAAAATTTCTGGGATTTTTAATTTCAACTCATGAAACATGGGACCAACACTTTACAATACATGTTGCGTTTATATTTTTTGTTTAGCATAGATTGTGGCTTCTATCAATGTAATTGTCTGCATCATTTCCAAATGCCATATATATTTTTTGGTAAAGATATAAATTCTTTTAATTTTAATATTATTTTAATATTTTACCCTAACCCAACCACCCCTCCCCTAATTGGAGTAAACTAAAGGACAACACTTAGGCTTCTACTTCCAGCTTATACATACTATATACATTTTACAGACACAGTATATTATACATTAGTTATCTTTTGTTTGTTTTTTGTCCTCTCCCATCTCTGAAGACCATCCAGTTTTGATTTCTAGCTGCCATATATTTCTCCACTGTGCTGTTTCACAAAAAGTCCTGAACCTTTCTATTCTCATAGTTTCTTCATATTGTAAATTAAAGATACAATTTTTTCCTAAGAGTATTATATTATTCATCGTTTGACTGTGACTTTTCCAATCAGCCAGCAGTGCTATTTGTGGAGTTAGCTCTAAGTAAATGTTGCAACTCTTCAGCCATTCCTGAACCTGCAACCAAGAACAAGCTACAGTACATATACGCAGCATCAAAACAAGTGATCTAATGATTCTGTCTCTTTGCAGTGAAATCTGCAGAGCTAGGATGAACGTATCCCCAATATATATAACATTATATTGTTTGCAAGAATTTTGTATAATAATTTAAATTGAAAAACTTGAAGTTTTGAAAAAGCTCACTAACAGGGTTGCAAACAAATTAGTTTGTGAATTTTTTGGGGGGAGAAATAAGCTTTTTGTGTGAATGGAAAATTTCAGGGATCTTTTAGTTTAGCTCATGAAACATGGGACCAACACTTTACATTTGACTTTTTGTTGCGTTTATATTTTTGTTCAGTATACATAGCCTTACTATACAACGTGGGTGGGCATCCACACTGGAGGAAAATGTATTGTTTTACAGTAGGCCTGTAAATCAGCTGATGGGCCACAGGTTAGCCTACAGAATGTATTGGAATATATGCCACGTTCCTTGTTCCGACTAGCACGTGAAAGCAGCATTAATCAAATAACAAGAGGCCTATTGCAACCATCGATGGCACTAGGTTATCGCCAGCTGATGTCTCATTAAACCAGCAATACGTGCTAAATTCACCTGCACAGCTGAACTCAATTGCAACCATTATTGGTCACCTCATTACCGCTCCCTAAAATATAACGTTGGTGTTACCTTAGTCCTGCTTGCAACCAAAGTCTTTCAAGATATGTTTGGCCTCTGGTTCGTCTTATCATCGGAACAACTTAGGGCGATTTATCTATTTGACAAGCATTCTATACAATAGAAATCAAGTATTTCCTCATTTACCACGGCAAATCTACTGTGGCAATTTACCTAGCACTTTGTATGAATGGAAACTCGTGTTTTGATAGGCTAGAGTAGAGTATAGTTTAGGTGTAGCAGCCTACTGTACGGCTGCATTTTGGACACACTTGACACTTGTCCTATGTCGTAGTGGAGACCAATGTCTACCTTGTGTTATTAAGCTACATAAAACGAGGGTTGTTGATCTGTACGGTTGCATTTTAGATACATTTTTGTACATTTGAATGTTGCAGTAACAGGACAAATAGGCCTACAGTAGCAGTACGACATTTATTCATATTCTGTCTGGTGCTTTTAGTGTTTTGTGCGCGCGAGAGTGATTGGATGATTTTGATAGCTGGCACTGGTCCAACTGACAAGACTGCTCCGGCATAGAAAGAAGAGAACTGCAGGTTTCCAGTGAAGGTGTCAAAATCACCAGGCTCATTAGAATTTCTCGATTCGCAGGACATTTTTTATGCAACAAAACAGTGAAAAAAATGAAGATCCGGCGTCTGTACTGTACAAAGTGTGTATGTGAGTGTACGTGTGTGAATCAGGGAGAGTATAGTAGTGTAAGTAAAACATGGACACATTGGGGTTGATGTGATGTGTCCTGTGCTGCTTCTCTAATGTGCTGCACTCACACATTTCTGACCCTCAAGTCACATGCCATGACTACCCCAGGACACTACACTAACCACAGCTGTCACAAGCACTGACCAGTACTGCACACGGTGGTGTATGCGTGTGCAAGGCATAAATGGGTGTATGATGTAAGAGTGTGTGTGTGTGTGTGCGCGCCCGGGTGTGTGCGTATATGTCTGTTTCTGTAGTTGTAATTGTATATCTCTCTGAATGCGCCTGTGTTCAGATTAAAGGAGTGTACGGTCCTGTTTTTCTTCCAGTAAAACTAGGATTGCTGACGGCCCTAGAGCGCCTACAACAGACACACACACATCCAGTAGGAGCCAACTTCATTACTGTGTTTCAATATTAAAACACAATATAAAGGCCTGGTGAGATTTAGTCTAAATATGATCTATAGTCCTGCTGGAGGTGACTGGGCTTATCTCAGAACAATAATACATTGTTATTGTTGCTCCCTGCTTTCGCTGCGGGGTTCTTCTTATTGCAGCCTCGTTCTCTCTCTACTAGCTTTGATGCCAAGGTCTTTATCTGAAGAATACGGTACGATTCCGCCGTCACACATTCTCTACTTTTAACAGTGTGTCTGTGAGAATTACAACTTCAAATCTAGAACGTGAGGTGAGAGCTGTGAAGTTAATCATTATTAGAATAAGGGAAGTTGTCAGCTCCAATAATGAGTTGGAGAAAATCCTGTTTTAGCGTGTCAGTGGAGGGGGTGTGAATCCTGTAGGTTGGTGGCGATGTTTTCTTCAGGGATAATAAGCTCAGAGAGAGAGAAAGAGAAAGAGAGAGGCGGCTGCTCCGGACGGCGTAATGGCTCTCTGAGAGGAGCGGAACACTCTTGACACAACTCGGGATGACACACTCCTCTTTGATGGAGGAATAACACGGCTCAGGATCATTTTCACATAAAATGAAATATTTAGCATGAGAAGAAGAGGCAGGAAAACAAAGTATGTTTTTTTGTGTGTGTGTGTGTGTGTGTGTCAAATCAAATGTTATTGGTCACACACACATGGTTAGCAGATGTTAATGCGAGTGTAGCGAAATGTGCGTGTGTGTGTATAAGGGCTCTATGCAATTTGTGTTGCTGAAGCGTTACTGATTGCGTAATAGAAATGTAAAGGTAATTTCTGATTGAGCCGACATCTGCAGCATTTACGGTGAACGCAGTCTCTGCTAAAGCGGGGACATTGCCTTTAAATTTAAATCCCGGTGTAACGCTGATGTTGAATAGAGCCCTACGTACAGTACGTGAACGTGTGTGTCCAACCTGAAGAAAAGCTCCTCAATCAAAGCAGTGTCTGGCGTATTTGTGTTTGTTTGTGTGTGTGTCTGTGTGCGTATACTCGTACATACATCATGCATTGCTCACCAGTAGCGTGTGTTCCATGTCCACTGGAGAGTATGGTGGGGGGCCTTCCATGCCCCATGGAGCCTCCTGCAGGATGTCAGGGTTAGGCAGACAGATCTGACGAGAAACAATGAAGTGGACCCGCTCCTCACTTGCCTACAGGAGACAACCAGATAGACAACCAAGCTCAGACCCAGACAGACACACAGAACAATGCATTAAGAAGAGCAAACTCAAGAAGAATATCATGGTTAAGCTCTCATAAAAACTCACTGAACACAGCTTCAGTAAAGTTGATCAGACAATTCCTTAAAAGCAACTCTCACTGCCACGTAACTAGACCCAGACACAGAAAATACACTGCTACTGTATCTAGAACCTAAAAGGGTTATTTGGCTGTCCCCATAGGAGATCCATTTGAAGAACCCTTTTTGGGGTTCCATGGAGAACCCTCTCCACAGAGGGTTCTACCTGGAACCAAAAATGTTTTTACCTGAACCAAAAATGGTGCTCCTATGGTGACAGCCGAAGAACCCTTTTAGAACCCTTTTCTCTAAGAGTGCATAGCTGTTCAAACAGGCCCATCTTGCTCTTCCCAGTTGCTGTGTTGGGGGTAGAGCATGAGCGATTTCCTGTTGACATTCTCTACCCTCTCCTACCACCCCCTGAAGAGAGCTCTAGGGAAAGAATCCCCCACAGAGAGCTTGGCAAGGCAGTAAAATATATCAAACATTTTATTACCCCCGATAGGTTAATCCACATAATAAACAGACGCTCTGTTACAAATCACTCTCACTCTCACTCACACACATATGTCCATTTCACCCTTTACTTTCTTCAGGAAGCAGCCTGGCTGTGACTCTAACACCCCCCAGGAGTGGGTAGACTACAGTATATGTGAGTAAATCTGTTCAGGATGGTGTGTGTGTGTGACACTCTTATCCTCCCATTAGAACCCCATCCTGCTGAGACAGAGCTGCTCCATAGATCATAGATTAGTAGTCAGGTCATTTTCTCTTCGGTCTCTAAGAACACTGCAGTCTTTTTGCAGCCCTCCTTCTCTCACTACCCCTTTTCCAACTTTAATCTCCTCATTTTTCTTCCTGGTCTGTATGACTCCCCTCTCTACAGCCTTTTCCTCCAGCCTCTTTCACTCAGTCTCTTTATTACTCTGTGTTGTCCACCCACTCACACAATGACTCACTCACTCCCTCATTCACTCCCTCATTCACTCGTATGAACTTGCACACACTCACAGGCGCATGAGCACACACGCGCGCATATTACACATTGAAGCGCACACACACGCAGCAGCTCAGCCTTCAGAGTTGTTCTTTTGAGAGTGCCTGTGTTCTCTGTGGAGCAGAGCTGACTCCTAAATTACCCAGTCCAGCTTGTAATTGCCTTAATTGGACTCATTTAATTGGTTTCCCGCCAGTTCTTAATATCTGACAGAAACAGCCTGATGTGAGCAGCCATGTTGAGTCCTCAGAGACCCTCAAGAGCCAGCCAGTCTCCTCAGATAAGAACCCAGAGAGCACAACTACATCCCACAGTCAACCAGAAACACACCACCGCAATTACCCAGCATCCACCAGGAAGCAGTGCCTCAGCCAAGCAGCAGAGCAGCACCCAGTCGACCACAGACACACCACAATTAACCACAATTAACTGCAATGGACGGGGTCAAAGCCAGCCAACAGAGTGCAATTTACCAGAACCACACTCCACTAATAGTGATACTATACCAGGAACCCAGAGCCAAGAAAAATACCAAGCACACTACCAGACACACACCATTACCAAGAATTGTAAACGACAACCAACCAATGCTCCCTTACCCCTGACCCCTGCAGACTGACCTGGATGAGTAAAGCGGCGTGTTCAGGCGCTCCGTAGCGCAGGTCGTGTCCGTTGATGGCGAGGACGCGGTCGTTGACGCTGAGCTGCCCGTCGTGTGCCGCCAGCCCGCCCTCCAGCAGGTGGAAGATAAAGACGCCATGTCCCTGTGGTCGTCTCACCAGCTTGATGCCCAGCTGCTCCTCTGGGGTGCTCTTAGCCAGGACCACGTGGATGCTGTCGTCCCTCAGGGGATGGCCGTGAGGCAGGTAGCCACCGGCCGCATCGTGGGAGTGCGAACGGTAGCGGTGACGCTGTTCTCTCAGCACTGTGAGTCGCAGCAGCTGGCAGGGCTGTTTGAGGGTGGCCAGGGCGTAGCAGTGGGGAACATTGCTGATGTCTATGCCGTTCACCTGAAGATGAGCGGGAGAGATATGTAAAGGTGGAGTTAAGTCTCAGATTATATTGCAGGTTATATTGAAGAGTTTATTTCCAAAAACGTTGTATCCACAAATTGTTCACATTTGTGTTTTTTCATCAGAAATGATTGCTTATGGGTATGTTCATGGCTATGTTGAATATTGCTGTTTTGAGATTTTTTTATTACTAGATTTTAGAATTTTTTTGCCAAACGCTGTTTAGCTAGAACGGAGTATTTGTGTCCTGTATATTTGATATGAGTTTGTCTCACTACAGATCTCATATTACTATATTGAATACTTTTGAATACTATTGATGTCAAAAAATGTATCATTTGTACATTTCTTTATCAAAAATGTAGTTATTTGTTACATTTGACTTTGTAAAACCTAGCTGTACTACTTATTTCTCTGAGAGTTAGGCGGATACAGTATGTAGCATTTTGCAAATAAACATGATTATTTGTCTCTCTGAATATGAAACCATCAAGTGATAGATTTTAAACAAATGAATGCCTGTCATTGAACAACCCAATGCCAATGATTAGATAGTGAAAAAACACACCAATCTCTTTCATAATTTCTTTAAACAATAAAAGCTTATTTGCCAACCTTTCTCTAAATTGATTTAGAGCATTTTGGAAGTAATATGTTAGGTCTATAGCTGTGATGTAATTCAAATTCGAACACAATACACAATACATACAGTCACATACATGGCGAGTAGTACTCCACCGTACTCCAAACAAAAACACACACTGACCTTGAGGATAATGTCCCCGGGCAGCAGGCGTCCATCCCGGGCGATAACCCCCTCCCTGTAGATGTCCTGGATGAGGATACGCACCAGGGGAGTCTCGTTACCCCCCACAATGCTGATGGCCAGGGGCTCCGAGGGCTCACGGTTGATCTTAATACTGGTAACCTCCCCATCAGGGATCAAGTGATGGAGCTGCGGTAGAGCCAGCACTGAGAGAGTGAAGTAGGTAAATAGAGAGAGAGAGAGAGAGAGAGAGAGAGAGAGAGAGAGAGAGAGAGAGAGAGAGAGAGAGAGAGAGAGAGAGAGAGAGAGAGAGAGAGAGAGAGAGAGAGAGAGAGAGAGAGAGAGAGAGAGAGAGAGAGAGAGAGAGAGAGAGAGAGAGGAGAGAGAGAGAGAGAGAGAGAGAGAGAGAGAGAGAGAGAGAGAGAGAGAGAGAGAGAGAGAGAGAGAGAGAGAGAGAGAGAGAGAGAGAGAGAGAGAGAGAGAGTGAAGGAGGTAAATAGAGAGAGAGAGAGAGAGAGAGAGAGTGAGAGAGTGAGAGAGAGTGTGATACTCTGATTTCTATGATGAGAAGGAAATCTCTCAAAGACACAGTGCAAGGCCAACAGAGAGAGTGAGAGAGAGTGACAGATATATATACACTGCTCAAAAAAAAAAACACTAAAATAACACATCCTAGATCTGAATGAATGAAATATTCTTATTAAATACTTTTTTCTTTACATAGTTGAATGTGCTGACAACAAAATCACACAAAAATTATCAATGGAAATCAAATTTATCAACCCATGGAGGTCTGGATTTGGAGTCACACTCAAAGTTAAAGTGGAAAACCACACTACAGGCTGATCCAACTTTGATGTAATGTCCTTAAAACAAGTCAAAATGAGGCTCAGTAGTGTGTGTGGCCTCCACGTGCCTGTATGACCTCCCTACAACGCCTGGGCATGCTCCTGATGAGGTGGCGGATGGTCTCCTGAGGGATCTCCTCCCAGACCTGGACTAAAGCATCCGCCAACTCCTGGACAGTCTGTGGTGCAACGTGGCGTTGGTGGATGGAGCGAGACATGATGTCCCAAATGTGCTCAATTGGATTCAGGTCTGGGGAACAGGCGGGCCAGTCCATAGCATCAATACCTTCCTCTTGCAGGAACTGCTGACACACTCCAACCACATGAGGTCTAGCATTGTCTTGCATTAGGAGGAACCCAGGGCCAACCGCACCAGCATATGATCTCACAAGGAGTGTGAGGATCTCATCTCGGTACCTAATGGCAGTCAGGCTACCTCTGGCGAGCACATGGAGGGCTGTGCGGCCCCCCAAAGAAATGCCACCCCACACCATGACTGACCCACCGCCAAACCGGTCATGCTGGAGGATGTTGCAGGCAGCAGAACGTTCTCCACGGCGTCTCCAGACTCTGTCACGTCTGTCACATGCTCAGTGTGAACCTGCTTTCATCTGTGAAGAGCACAGGGCGCCAGTGGTGAATTTGCCAATCTTGGTGTTCTCTGGCAAATGCCAAACGTCCAGCACGGTGTTGGGCTGTAAGCACAACCCCCACCTGTGGACGTCGGGCCCTCATACCACCCTCATGGAGTCTGTTTCTGACCGTTTGAGCAGACACATGCACATTTGTGGCCTGCTGGAGGTTATTTTGCAGGGCTCTGGCAGTGCTCCTCCTTGCAAAAAGGCAGAGGTAGCGGTCCTGCTGCTGGGTTGTTGCCCTCCTACGGCCTCCTCCACGTCTCCTGATGTACTGGCCTGTCTCCTGGTAGCGCCTCCATGCTCTGGACACTACGCTGACAGACACAACAAACCTTCTTGCCACAGCTCGCATTGATGTGCCATCCTGGATGAGCTGCACTACCTGAGCCACTTGTGTGGGTTGTAGACTCCGTCTCATGCTATCACTAGAGTGAAAGCACCGCCAGCATTCAAAAGTGACCAAAACATCAGCCAAGAGGCATAGGAACTGAGAAGTGGTCTGTGGTCACCACCTGCAGAACCACTCCTTTATTGGGGGTGTCTTGCTAATTGCCTATAATTTCAACCTGTTGTCTATTCCATTTGCACAACAGCATGTGAAATTTATTGTCAATCAGTGTTGCTTCCTAAGTGGACAGTTTGATTTCAAAGAAGTGTGATTGACTTGGAGTTACATTGTGTTGTTTAAGTGTTCCCTTTATTTTTTTGAGCAGTGTATATATATATATATATAGAGAGAGAGAGAGACAGATATATATATAGAGAGAGCGGGAGAGCGAGAGGAAGCAAACAAGAGAAGAGAGCGAGGAAGCCAGAGAGACTGTGTAGAGAGGTTTGGTGTTGAAGCAGCTCTCGACTCCCTCAGGTTACAAATACAAGCTTTACAAGCCGAAAGGGAGAATCCACTTGGCTGATCATCCTTTCTTATGTTTGTATCATTAGTCACATCTGTACCAAGTATGCTTGGGAAAAGCCTCACATTTAATTGTCTACAAGGTTATTGCTTGGGTGGATAGAACATCACACACACTTTTACACAGGGTTTGCACAGATACACATACAATTAGATCTAAGATTCTCACAAATACACAACCACAACCTCATATGGTACACACACATATGCACCCATGCACTTTCACACAAACACACAGTGTCAGCTTCCAGGTGTAAGAGTGAAAGTAATACCACTGTCACCAAAGGGATGGTCTAACTTCAGCCTCTCCCACACAGAGTTGTTCCTGTATGTTGTCCTCTCTGTTTCCCAGCTCTGAGTAGCAGACACACCCTGACTGGACAATTAGATAGGAGAGGCAGGGACTGGTATGTGTCCGTTCAATACTGCCAACAGTCTGGGCCAAGAGCTAACCAGCTCACAGCTACCTCGGACAATGTGTGCTATATATACTATCTATATCGCTCTGTACCTATCAGTGGTTCTATCTCTCCCTCCCTGCTCATTCTCTCCATCTTTCTCTCTCTCTGGCCCACTCTCTCCCCCTATCTCACTTGTTCCATAGCCCCAGTCCCTAGTTCTACTCACACTGCAATTTCTCCCTTCCAAAGTCAATATTTTCTCTTCATCACCGCAGATTGCTTCCAGGGAGTAGAGCACATTAACACACAGACCTATGCCGGTTATATAACCTCACTCTCTCTCCCCCCTCTTTCTCTCTCCCTCCCCTCTCTCTCTCTCCCCTGTCTCTCTCTCTCTATCTCCCCCTCTTTCTCTCTCCTTCCCCCTCTTTCTCTCTCCTTCTTTCTCATTCCCTCCCTCCCTACCCTCTCTCTCCCTCCTCCCCCTCTCTCTCTCTCCTTCTTTCTCTTTCCCTCCCTCCTTCCCCTCTCTCTCCCTCCTCCCCCTCTCTCTCTCTCTCCCCCTTCTTCTTTCTCCAGAGGGATTCTATGAATATTTAATCTTTTCTCACAGCCTCCTCAACGACGGCCTTAGAGAATAATACGGTCTCTGATCCTTCTCTCTCTCTCTCTCTCTCTCTCTCTCTCTCTCTCTCTCTCTCTGACTCACAGCCCAATGGTACTCCTCATCATCACCATCATGAACATCATGGTTCATCCTCCACTTTCTCCTCCTCCTCTACATTCTACTCTTCATGGCTCTGTCCATCCCTCTCATTCTCCAGGGTCGTCCTGTATACTGCATCCATCTGAAATGGATTCTAAATGCCTCTGCAATAAACACTGCATCAATAAAATGGGGAATAAAATTGCGCCGGAAGAAATGGCAACAGTTTTACGGGCGCCCAACCAAATGTGCTATTATGTGTTTTTTTCACGTTATTTGTAACTTATTTTGTACATAATGTTTCTGCAACCGTATCTTACGGCAAAAAAGAGCTTCTGGGTATCGGGACAGCGATCACTCACCTCGGATTAGACAAAGTTTCTTTCTACAACAAGGAGGACGCTGAGGACATTCACCAAACACCCAACAGGGCCGACATCCCCGTTATTTGCAAGAGGAAGCGACGGAGGTACAGAGGACAAAGAGCCGGCTGCCTGGTCAGGACCCGTAGAAGGCAAGTGGGAAAGCTGCCGTTATCGTCAATACTACTTGCCAACGTGCAATCATTGGACAATAAATTAGACGAGGTACGATCACGAATATCCTACCAACGGGATATACGCTGCACCGGCAAGATAGAACAGTACACCCCGGTAAGACGAGGGGGGGGCGGTCTGTGCATATTTGTAAACAACAGCTGGTACACGAAATCTAAGAAAGTCTCTAGATTTTGCTTGCCTGAAGTAGAGTATGTTGTGATAAATTGCAGGCCACACTACTTTCCTAGAGAGTTTTCAGCTATATTTTTCGTGCCTGTTTATTTACCACCACAGACAGATGCTGGCACTAAGACCGCACTCAGTCAGCAGTATAAGAAATAAGCAAACAGGAAACCACTCACCCAGAGGTGGCGCTCCTAGTGGCCGGAGACCTTAATGAAGGGAAACTGAAATCAGTTCTACCAAATCTCTATCAACATGTTAAATGTGCAACCAGAGGGATTTTTTTTTTTAGATCATCTGTACTCCACACACAGAGAAGTGCACAAAGCTCTCCCTCGCCCTCCATTTGGTAAATTCGACCACAACTCTATCCTCCTGATTACTGCTTACAAGCAAAAATTAAAGCAGGAAGCACCAGTGACTCGGTCTATAAAAAAGTGGTCAGATGAAGCACATGCTAAACTACAGGACTGTTTTCTATCACAGACTGGAATATGTTTTGGGATTCTTCCGATGGCTTTGAGGAGTACACCACATCAGTCACTGGCTTCATCAATAAGTGCATCGAGGACGTCATCCCCACAGTGACTGTACGTACATACCCCAACCAGAAGCCATGGATTACAGGCAACATCCGCACTGAGCTAAAGGGTAGAGCTGCCGCTTTCATGGTGCGGGACTCTAACCCGGAAGTTTACAAGAAATCCTGCTATGCCCTGCGATGAATCATCAAACAGGCAAAGCGTCAATACAGGGTTAAGATTGAATCATACTACACCAGCTCTGACGTTCGTCTTAAGTGGCAGGGCTTGCAAACTATTACAGACAACAAAGGGAGGCACAGCTGCGAGCTGCCCAGTGACACGAGCCTACCAGACGAGCTAAATCACTTCGATGCTCCCTTCGAGGAAAGCCAAACTGAGGCATGCATGAGCTGTTCCGGATGACTGTGTGATCACGCTCTCCGTAGTCGACGTGTGAATAAGACCTTTAAACAGGTCAACATACACAAGGCCGCAGGGTCAGACGGATTACCAGGACGTGTGCTCCGTGCATGTGCTGACCAACTGGCAGGTGTCTTCACCGACATTTTCAACATGTCCCTGATTGACTCTGTAATACCAACATGTTTCAAGCAGACCACCATAGTCCCTGTGCCCAAGAACACAAAGGCAACCTGCCGAAATGACTACAGACCCGTAGCACTCACGTCTGTTGCAATGAAGTGCTTTGAAAGTCTGGTCATGGCTCACATCAACAACATTATCCTAGAAACCCTAGACCCACTCCAATTTGCATACCGCCCTAACAGATCCACAGATAACGCAATCTCTATTGCACTCCACACTACCCTTTCCCACCTGGACAAAAGGAACACTTATGTGAGAATGCTATTCATTGACGACAGCTCAGAGTTCAACACCATAGTACCCTCAAAGCTCATCACTAAGCTAAGGATCCTGGGGCTAAATACCTTCCTCTGCAACTGGATCCTGAACTTCCTGACGGCCGCCCCCAGGTGGTAAGGGTAGGTAGCAACACATCTGCCACGCTTATCCTCAACACTGGAGCTCCCCAGGGGTACGTGCTCAGCCCCCTCCTGTACTCCCTGTTCACCCATGACTGCATGGCCAGGCACGACTCCAACGACAAAGCCTATTCCCCCTCAGGAAGCTAAAAAGATTTGGCATGGGTCCTGAGATCCTCAAAAGGTTATACAGCTGCAACATCGAGAGCATCCTGACTGGTTGCATCACTGCCTGGTACGGCAATTGCTCGGCCTCTGACCACAAGGCACTACAGAGGGTAATGCGTTTGGCCTAGTACATCATTGGGGCTAAGCTGTCTGCCATTCAGGACCTCTACACCAGGCGGTGTCAGAGGAAGGCCCTAAAAATTGTCAAAGACCCCAGCCACCCCAGTCATAGACTGTTCTCTCTACTACCGCATGGAATGCGGTACCAGAGTGCCAAGTCTAGGACAAAAAGGCTTCTCAACAATTTTTACCCCCAAGCCATAAGACTCCTGAACAGGTAATCAAATGGCTACCCGGACTATTTGCATTGTGTGACCCCCCCAACACCTATTTTTACGCTGCTGCTACTCTCTGTTTATCATATATGCATAGTCACTTTAACTATACATTCATTTACATATGTACATACTACCTCAATTGGGCCAACCAACCAGTACTCCTGCACATTGGCTAACCGGGCTGTCTGCATTGTGTCCCGCCACCCACCATCCACTCTTTTACGCTACTGCTACTCTCTGTTCATCATATATGCATAATCACTTTAACCATATCTACATGTACATAGTACCTCAATCAGCCTGACCTCAATCAGCCTGACTAACCGGTGTCTGTATGTAACCTCGCTACTTTTATAGCCTCGCTACTGTATATAGCCTGTCTTTTTACTGTTGTTTTATTTCTTTACTTACCTATTGTTCACCGAATACATTTTTTGCACTATTGGTTAGAACCTGTAAGTAAGCATTTCACTGTAAGGTCTACGCCTTGGCGCTGCACCATCAAGAGCATTCTGTTGGGCTGTACAGAACCTGCACTGCCCGCAACTGCAGGGCTCTCCAGAGGGGGTGTGGTCAGCCCAATGCATCACTGGGACATTTACAGCCCTCGAGGACATTTACAGCACCCGGTGTCACAGGAAGGCCAACAAGATCACCAAGGACCTCATCCACCCGAACCACGGCCTGTTCACCCTGCTACCATTTACAGTTGAAGTCGGAAGTTTAAACAGACTTAGGTTGGAGTCATTAAAACTCGTTTTTCAACACCTCCACAAATTTATTGTTAACAAACTATAGTTTTGGCAAGTCGGTTAGGACATTTACTTTGTGCATGACACAAGTCATTTTTCCAACAATTGTTTACAGACAGATTATTTCACTTATAATTCACTGTATCACAATTCCAGTGTGTTAGAAGTTTACATACACTAAGTTGACTATGCCTTTAAACAGCTTGGAAAATTCCCGAAAATTATGTCATGGCTTTAGCTTCTGATAGGCTAATTGGGCTAATTGACATCGTTTGTGTCAATTGGAGGTGTACCTGTGGATGTATTTCAAGGCCTGCCTTCAAACTCAGTGTCACGTTCCTGACCTTATTTCCTTTGTTTTTGTCTTTGTTTAGTTGGTCAGGACGTGAGCTGGGTGGGCATTCTATGTTATGTGTTTCTATGTTGGGTTCATGTTCAATTAGCCTGATATGGTTCTCAATCAGGGGCAGGTGTTTTACGTTTCCTCTGATTGAGAACCATATTAAGGTAGGCTGTTCTCACTGTTTGTTTGTGGGTGATTGTTGCTGTGTCTGTGTTTGTTCACCACACGGTACTGTTTCGTTTCGTTTCGTTTCGTTCGTTCCTGTTCGTGCGTTCATTGTTTTATGTGTTCTCAAGTTCAGGTCTGTTAACGTCGTTTATTATTTTGTAGTTTGTTCAAGTGTATTTTCGTCTTCGTTGTTATTATTATTAAAATGATTATGTAGTCAACCCACGCTGCATTTTGGTCCGATCCTTGCTCATCCTCAGACGAGGAGGAGGACGAGCATTACACTCAGTGCATTTTTGCTTGACATCATGGGGAAATTTCCAAATGCCTGAAGGTACCACGTTCATCTGTACAAACAATAGTACGCAAGTATAAACACCATGGGACCACGCAGCCGTCATACCGCTCAGGAAGGAGACACGTTCTGTCTCCTAGAGATGAACGTACTGTGGTGCGAAAAGTGCAAATCAATCCCAGAACAACAGCAAAGGAACTTGTGTAGATGCTGGAGGAAACCGGTACAAAAGTATCTATATCCACAGTAAAAAGAGTCCTATATCGACATAATTTGAAAGGCCGGTCAGCAAGGAAGAAGCCACTGACCCAAACCGCCATAAAGCCAGACTATGGTTTGCAACTGCACATGGGGACAAAGATCGTACTTTTGGAGAAATGTCCTTAGGTCTGATGAAACAAAAATAGAACTGTTTGGCCATAATGACCATCGTTATGTTTTGAGGTAAAAGGGGGAGGCATGCAAGCTGAAGAACATCATCCCAACCGTGAAGCAGGGGGGTGGCAGCATCATGTTGTGGGGGTGCTTTGCTGCAGGAGGGACTGGTGCACTTCACAAAATAGATGGCATCATGAGGGAGGATAAGTTATGTGGATATATTGAAGGAACATCTCAGATATCAGTCAGGAAGTTAAAGCTTGGTCACAAATGGGTCTTCCAAATTAACAATGACCCCAAGCATACTTCCAAAGCTGTGGCAAAATGGCTTAAGGACAACAAAGTCAAGGTATTGGAGTGGCCATCACAAAGCCCTGACCTCAATCCTATAGAAAATTTGTGGGCAGAACTGAAAAAGCGTGTGCGAGCAAGGAGGCCTACAAACCTGACTCAGTTACACCAGCTCTGTCAGGAGGAATGAGCCACAATTCACCCAACTTATTGTGGGAAGCTTGTGGAAGGCTACTCAAAATATTTGACCCAAGTTAAACAATTTAAATGCAATGCTACCAAATACTAATTGAGTGTATGTAAACTTCTGACCCACTGGGAATGTGATGAAAGAAATAAAAGCTGAAATAAATAATTATCTCTACTATTATTCTGACATTTCACATTCTTAAAATAAAGTTGTGATCCTAACTGACCTAGATAGGGAATTTTTACTCTAATTAAATGTCAGGAATTGTGAAGAACTGAGTTTAAATGTATTTGGCTAAGGTGTATGTAAACTTCTGACTTCAACTGTAGAAGGAGGAGACAGTACAGCTGCATCAAAGGAAATGGAACAGAGGGGACTGTGAGGGGACAAACACACAAACACATACGCACACTGACACGCTGACACACACACACACACAATGTTTTACTTTTGGGTGGTATATCATTGTATTTTACATTTGTGTGACTGTCCCTGTCTATCAGTGTATCAGTGTTTTGTGTTTTTTGTGGACCCCAGGAAGAGAAGCTGCTGCTTCTGCAAAAGCTAATGGTGATCCAAATAAACAACAAAGCTTGGACCAACAGACTGATAAACAGCTTCTATCTTCAGGCCATCAGACTGTTAAAGAGTCATCACTAGCCGGCCTCCACCTGATACCCTTCCCTGCACTTTAGAGATTACTGCCCTATGTAATGGAGTGTTGAAATAAAAATAAAAATTGAAGAGCATCTCAGAAGAATTCATTGAACACTGGTTGCTTGAATAATGTTTACATACTGTTTTTCCCACTTTATATGTATATACTGTATTTTAGTCATGGCTCATACTATATAATGTAGGGCATGGTCTCTACAAGGTTTTGAAAGCATTCCACAGCCCATGTTGACTCCAATGCTTCCCACAGTTGTGTCAAGTTGGCTGGATTTCCTATGGGGGGGGGGGGGGGGGGGGGACCATTCTTGATACACATGGGAAACTGTTGGGCGTGAAAAATCCAACAGCGTTGCAGTTCTTGACACAAACCTACCTCCATACCCCGTTCAAAGGCACTTAAATCTTTTGTCTTGCCTATTCACCCTGTGAATGGCACACACAAAATCCATTACTCAGCTGTCTCCTCCCATTCATCGACACTGATTGAAGTGGATTTAACAAGTGACATCAATAAGGGATCATAGCTTTCACCTGGAATCACCTGGTCAGTCTATGTCATGGAAAGAGCACGTGTTCTTAATGTTTTGTATACTCTGTATAGTCCAGACTATGTCCAGCAGCTCTCTGTCCCTGTCCCCTGAAGCTCCTACTCTCTCTCCTCCAGCCTGGCCCACAGAGCCCCAGGCTCCCACTCTCCCATCTGATCACTATCTTCTGCTCTGTTCTGGGGACCAGAGGACTCTTACACAATGTGCAGCTGAATTATTAAAGGAACATATGCTGCAGCAGTTACCCAGCCGTGTCACCCTCAGCACAGAGCCAAAGGAACTGCTCAAACATGCACGCACATACACACACGAACAAACACAGGCACACACTCTCGCAAACACATACACACTGGCGCACACAAACACATTCAAGTAAACACAGACACAAAAATCCATGCAAGCGCAGGCATGCACCTACACACGGACACACCCACACACATGCACACAAGTACTGACGTACACACACACACACACACACACACACACACACACACACACACACACACACACACACACACACACACACACACACACACACACACACACACACACACACACACACCACAAAAACACACACACAAAAACACACACACGTCTCATACCCTCTACAGAGAATCACAGAAACTGCAGACACAGCATAGAGATCACCAACATCATACTGATTTAAACACAACCGCGACTGACAAAACAATATAGACATAGACACACAGCATACAAACGTTTCATATAGTGCACAAAAGAAAACACACAACCACTCACTCAAACGAACACACACATACCTTCCTGGGGCACACTGGCGTTCCTGGCATTATCTTGTTCCTCTGCGGTCTCATTGGACACGGAAGTGCCACTCTTGGTCCTCCGCAGGACACTGAAAGCACGGTTCAACCGCCTGAAGGAGCGGCTCCTGACCGAGGTGCGGTCATAGTTTCGGACTGAGGGGAGAGAGAGACAGGGGCACACTTTATAGATCAGCTCTGTTCTGACTGAACATGTCTGGACAAGTCTCTGAGACCACTTCTCCACAGCCAATCAGATGCCGGAGATCTCTCGTTCGCTCTGCCTCTACAAAGGCAGAGCCCTAACAACAGCTTGAACACATTTGTTTTAGGGATTCCAATCAATACCCTTCAGAAATTCCCCAAAACACTCATTATTACAAGAAAGAATAGAAATTCACACTCGAGGGAGAAGCTAGAAGCTCTGCCGGGGTGATGGGCTGTGTAAACTGCAGCAGTCATGTTTATGTCATCTTTCAGCCAAAACTAGGTGCAGTTTAAATACACC
The DNA here is from genome assembly GCF_029448725.1 of Salvelinus fontinalis. Classification (NCBI taxonomy): domain Eukaryota; kingdom Metazoa; phylum Chordata; class Actinopteri; order Salmoniformes; family Salmonidae; genus Salvelinus; species Salvelinus fontinalis. The sequence goes on from NC_074669.1 coordinate 25,645,221, forward strand.
AGTGAGACCCTACTATAATCTTCTATAGTTGAGATTCTGGCAGTGAGTGTGCTTCCCTGGTCCTACCAGAGCAGAGCAGGCTGCAGTGGAGTGTGAGCCCCAGCCTGGCTGCCCTGAGAGCGGAGCAGTGGGCCTCTGCAGCGCCCCTCCCTCCCTCTGCGGGCCTGGGGAGATGCGAGGCCTCCTGACAGCCACATTATTCTTTAAACGCACCCGGCGCTTCTGGAGCTGACAGCTTGTTCAGCAGCAGTGGCTCTGCATGGTGGTGGGTACTCCGCTCCGCAGCCCTGGCCAAAGTGCTGGTGCAACGTCATTTGATGCCCCCCCAAGAGCGGTGCGCTCACGTTGAGAGGGGGGATATGAGTGAGTGTGACACGCGTGAGTGGCTCCAGGGTTCACAGGTGGGATGAGTGGAGGGTGAGGGGCTAACACGTCATTCAGCATTAATGGACCTGGGCTATATTTAACCCTCATTCCTCCCACTCTCACTCCCTCTCTTTACATTTTCCCTCCCTGCCTCTCTCGCTCTCTTCCTCTACCCCTCCAGCCCAGGACAGAGATTTTATAGATCGGTGAAAAATCGATGCTATAAAAGCTAATTGAAGAACAGGATTTCCATCAAAGATCATTAAGTAGTACAGATACTGTATTTAAGTGTGCGTGGGTTATGGGATGTACACTACAGCTCAAAAGTTTGGGGTCACTTAGAAATGTCCTTGATTTTGAAAGAAAAGCTATTTTTTTGTTGTCCATTAAAATAACATCAAATTGATCCGAAATACAGTGTAGACATTGTTAATGTTGTAAATGACTATTGTAGCTGGATATGGCTGATTTTTTAAATAGAATATCTACATAGACGTACAGAGGACCATTATCAGCAACCATCACTCCTGTGTTCCAATGGCACGTTGTGTTAGCTAATCTAGGTTTATCATTTTAAAAGGATAAGTGATCATTAGAAAACGCTTTTGCAATTATGTTAGCACAGCTGAAAACTGTAGTTCTGATTAAAGAAGCAATAAAACTGGCCTTCTTTAGACTAGTTGAGTATCTGGAGCAACAGCATTTGTGGGATCGATTACAGGCTCAAAATGGCCAGCTTCATTAAATAGTACCCGCAAACACCAGTCTCAATGTCAAAAATGAAGAGGCGACTCCGTGAGGCTGGCCTTCTAGGCAGAGTTCCTCTGTCCAGTATCTGTGTTATTTTGCCCATCTTAATCTTTTCATTTTATTGGCCAGTCTGAGATATGGCTTTTTCTTTGCAACTCTGCTTAGAATGCCAGCATCCCGGAGTCGCCTCTTCACTGTTGACATTGAGACTGGTATTTTGCGGGTACTATTTAATGAAGCTGCCAGTTGAGGACTTAAACTAGACACTTAAACTAGACACTCTAATGTACTTGTCCTCTTGCTCAGTTGTGCACCGGGGCTTCCCACTCCTCTTTCTATTCTGGTTCGAGCCAGTTTGCGCTGTTCTGTGAAGGGAGTAGTGCACAGGGTTGTACGAGATCTTCAGTTTCTTGGCAATTTCTCACATGGAATAGCCTTCATTTCTAAGAAGCAAGAATAGACTGATGAGTTTCAGAAGAAAGTTCTTTGTTTCTGGCCATTTTGAGTCTGTAATCGAACACACAAATGTTGATGCTCCAGATACTCGACTAGTCTAAAGAAGGCCAGTTTTATTGCTTCTTTAATCAAGACAACAGTTTTCAGCTGTGCTAACATAATTGCAAAAGGGTTGTCTAATGATCAATTATCCTTTTAAATGTATAAACTTGGATTAGCTAACACAATGTGCCATTGGAACACAGGAGTGATGGTTGCTGATAAAGGGCCTCTGTACACCTATGTAGATATTCCATAAAAATAATGGGCAACAAATGTGCTTTTCTTTTAAAAACAAGGACATTTCTAAGTGACCCCAAACTTTTGAACGGTAGTGTACATCTGGTGTGTGGGTATGAGGGGGTAAAATACATGTTTGAATAGTGTTTACTGGTGGTATCTATGTAAGTGAGGGACTATGAAACTGTGACTAGAAAACCTCCACTGGCTCCCTGCTTTCTATTGATTTTCAATCAGTCACAGTGACAAACAGTGCGATGCGCACACACACACGCACACGCACACGCACACGCACACGCACACGCACACACACACACACACACACACACACACACACACACACACACACACACACACACACACACACACAAACACACACACAAACACACACACAAACACACACACAAACACACACACACACACACAAACACACACACAAACACACACACACACACACACACACACACACACACACACACACACACACACAGTGCTTTATAGATCAGAGAAAGGTTACTAGGTGCAGCACTACCCATAACTGTACGCACACACACACTCACTCTTCTTGGAACTGCTGCGGGCTGCCAGGCTTGTGGTGCTTCCTGATTGGCTGTTGTCCTCCATGCTGGGGTCGAAGGCAGGGTTGACGAGGCCGGGCTCGTCTGATAGGAGGGCGACCGCGGAGGAGGTGGGGCCATCGCCGGGCAGGGTGGCCACAGTGAGTTCTGACGTGCTGTCAGTGCAGTCCCCCTCCTGGGAACGCCGCTTCCTGTCGGCAGACAGGCCATAGTGAGACGCCCCTTTACACCTTCAAATACACACAGGGAGACAAGGACAGCCTGTCAGAGACACACACTATAGACCCAGCTGGGAGAGGTCACGCATCAACAACAACAACAAATGCAACCCACCAAGAAAACCTAAAAAGAGGTTAAAATGGGATACTGCAACAGAGACGTTGTATAATGTACCCTGTGATGGATGGAACTATTATTACGCTCTCAGTGACTCATCACCAATTACAGGATGTGTCATGAATATATGATGCGGTGAACACACGACAGCCACTGAATCACGGAACAGAATAGACTATCAGTCAACAGTCCTGAATCCTCTTGAATCGACAGTGGCTCAGTAGTGACAGCATTGTCCAGTCCAGGTAGAGAGGATATGGACAGGGATTAAACCAGAGAGATTAAGGTTAAAGGTCACCACCATCTCAGGAGCAGTAGTTAATATGATGTGACCTCTGACCCATCACCCCCTGGATGCATCCATCTCCTCACCTCTACTTCCTGATCCAAGCTGCCCAGAGGGGACATCTATTTGACCTCATGACTGATGTCATCATCTTGACAAGTGATTCCTCCTCAAGCAACATCACACACCCAATACACAACCTGCTAGTGTATAATAGTATATTTTCTTACGTAGACAACTGATCATTGTATTTGTATTTGTATTTTTTATGGTTGTTCTTCTGAAATAAAAACTGAATCGATCACCCTTTCTGTCTTATTTGATCAGTCAGTGTATAATTAAGCAATAAGAACCAAGGGGGTGTGGTATATGGCCAATATACCACGGCTAAGGGCTATTCTTAGCCAGGATGCAACGAGGAGTGCCTGGATACAGCCCTTCGCCGTGGTATATTGGCCATATACCACAATCCCCAGAGGTGCTTTATTGCTATTATAAACTGGTTACCAACGTAATTAGAAGAGTAAAAATATATGTTTTGTTATACCCGTGGTATATGGTCTGATATAGCTTTCAGTGAATCAGCATTCAGGGCTCGAAGCACCCAGTTTATGTATTGTGCTGCTCTTTGAGTCACTGTGGAGAAGATCGGCTGACAGATGATTGAATACAAATGTGAACAAATAAACGTTCCAGTGGTTATAGAGAGCAGGTAACCCAGGAGACAAGAGGAATATTAAACACCACAGAGGTCTCAATGTCAAATTCTCCCTCATGAAACTAATCGCATTCTCAAATTCCCAGTATTGTTGACGTCTTTCACGTCCCTACACTCGCTCTGCAACACAAACAGAACACTCGAAAGGCACAAACACCAACGTGCACATACACACGCACAACCCTACAATTGAAATCCTCACAAACGGAGCATGTCGGAGAGTGTGTTTGCAAATAGCTGTCTCTGGGTTTTCCTCTCTTTCCCATAACAAAGGCTTTTGGTTGAAGTGCCAATAACGGAAGCTGAAACAACATTGTCCTGTCTCTGCCTCTCTGTAGAGCTAAAATAACAAACATTCATTAACTGTCTTTTTATGGGCTGGATCATACCAGACCCAGTTAGAGCTTCTACTAACACACTCAGACATACACAGCAAACCAGTCTGAAGCAGTGTTTTGTCTCAATCGAGGTCTGTCTGAGCAGGTCATGCCCTGTGTCCATACATCACAGACAGAGACATTTCATCCTGAACTGGCCTCTATATCTCACTTCCAGCCATAGGGCTTGACTGGCTCCACCAGTCAGCTCTAACACTAGACTAACAGGCAGAATTTGGGGAGCAGTCGGTTCAGTTTGGCATGGTGACGTTTCAGACAGTGGAGCCAAGCAGAGGCCCATTGATCATGATTTGTGGCCCAGTCAGAGCTTGGCTATGCTGGGACGCTTGCTGTTACTAACTTCCACCTGTGTTCCACAAGCCTGTCCGATGGAGGGAGGTGTGTGTGTGCACGTGCATGCTTGCACGTGTGTTTGTGCATGTACTGTATGTGCGTGGCGGTCTCTTTCTATCTACTGGAAACTGACCCTAATTCAGAGCTAACATATTGAATCCTATCAAGAGTGTTGAGTCAGCAATATACCACTTAAGCAAGGGTGGTTGGAAGTGGTTGGATAGAAGAAGAATATTTCAGTCCACAATGCTGAGCCCTGCTTCAGTGGAGAGGGGCATCATCCTTCCACGTGTCACTCGACATCAATTTGTGTAATTAAAGCTGCATGTACATCAGTCATAAAAGACTGCTGTTACACCAGCACGTTACATGCTTCAAGTGGGGCTAAATTAATTACTTCAGGACATTAGGAACTTTACAACGTGCACAAGCACACATATGTATGCACGCACGCTCACACACACACCGCAGACACTGGAATACACCTACAGATGGCAACCCTGCAGTACAATACCTTTGGAGAAGCTGACCGTATGGAATTAAATCCTGAGAAAACATTCCCACGGCAGTGGAAAAATGAAAACCTAAGTTAACGGAGGTGTTCAGAGAGTGATTAACAACCCACATGACAAAATACTATAGTATAAATATTACTTTAGTATTTACTATAGTGTTTTTGTTTTATTATTTTTGACAGAAGTGGAGGCTTTCTCCTTCAGGAAACTTACTGGAGAAATACTAAAAGAGCACATTTTTGAAAACCTGTAGGTAGGTAGGTAGGTAGTGTCGTGACTTGACTTTAACATTCATCTGAAGATTGTTATTTATTCAATTTACTAACTATGTTTCATTGTTACCCGATTAAATTAATCATGTAACAATTAACTCATTAGCATCTGGGGCACAACGAGAGCGTTTCTTTAAAGAGTTACCATTTCCCGAATTAAGCTCTAAAAGGTCTTTACCTATCACATACATACACTATCAACGGCGGCAGGTAGCCTAGTGGTTAGAGTGTTGGGCCAGTAACCAAAAGGTTGCTGGATTGAATCCCTGAGCTGACAAGATAAAAATCTGTCATATTGCCGCTGAACAAAGCAGTTAACCCACTGTTCCCCGGTAGACCGTCATTGTAAATAAGAATTTGTTCTTAAATGACTAAATAAAGGTTCAAATAAAAACTTATATCATTCTGAACAGTCGTAACCTCCTTGCATCTGCAAAAACCCGAGCCTTACTTATGATTCAGTACTACACAAATTGGTTTAATTATTTATTTACTTGCTAGTTTTAATGGGAACACAGGATAAACACACACACTCTGTACCGGTTATTGACTGGAGACGTAATACGCTGAAAACAAGTCCCTAGCGGAATGACAACAACATGGATGCTTGTTATAGAAGAGATGGAGAGAGAGGGACAGAGACACTTAACATTGCCACATTCAGAAACTACTCTCATGTACAATAACCGTATACTTTGCACACAAACCTCCGCCTGCTTTGACCAAGAAATCACGAAGGGTATGAAAGAAGCTGTAGAGTCTGTACCATCAGTCTGTACATCCAAATATGATCCAAGTAATACGTTCACACAAGGTGTGTGACCAGTGCATCCCAGGTGGTTTGAAGAATGCATTATCTATGCGAGCAGAAGCTCACGGTACACTATGTTTTTTCTCTCAGAGACAACACCCTAGTCATTGTCTCGTGTGTGACTTGTTAAGGACTTTGATACCCTTAATTCAAATCCCCTTCCTTCTGGCGATCAGAGGCACAGGGTTGCTTCAGCCACTTAGGCATATCTCCACTGCTGCTTAGGACATTAAAGGCTGTCTGGAGGCATTAAGGCCACAATCTCTCCAGTCTGAGGCCAGAGCAGGGAACCCAGACAACAGTCCCCAAGTCGCAGAGGGACAGGGTGGTCCTGAAGCTGGGGACCCTGGAGAGAGGAACCAATGAGCGAAGACAAACAAATGTTGGATAATTTTCTTCCGAACGAATTACTATTTTTCTTTGTCTGCCCTCCTATCTAATACACAAACAAAACCTCCTCCTGTACTGTTGTGTAAATGGTGTTTCTGCCCCTCTCTTCCCTCGCCTGTGTGTCAGTGTGTGATTTGTGTTGCGGGGGATCATGGCTCAGCTTAGTGCTGGCTCATTAGAGCTAGCTGCCTGCCTCAGCAGCACTACACCATGCCTAGTTCTCCACAGTCACAGACAGACACAGAGAGACGCTTCAGTAATCACATAATCTCCATTAACCCTGTGATCTGGATAGAGATAGCTAAGAAACACCTTCTCTGGCACAATAATAATTACCCAGCATTCCGTGGGAGGGGCGGCGGAGGAGAGAGGGGAGGATGCGCCCTGGCTGGCTGTGACCAAAACAGTCTTCTTCTTGTGATGTGAAATAAACACCAGCTCACAACTCATCAAAGCCTGTGAGATTCTCCAATCCTCTTTAGGGGTGAGTGGATTATCCTCCCTAACCCAAATACGCTACGCTCTCCCTCTCTCGACTGACTGCAGCAGACAATAATTTTATCAGCACAGAATACACAGATAGCACAAGTAACCACAGACCATTATCAAAATATGAGCTAGATCAGTCAGTCTGGTGCGGACACAGGGTTCCTGTGTATTTGTGTGTGTATGTGTTTGCGTATTTGTTTGTGTATGTGTGTGTGTAGTGTGTGTGTATATGTGTGCATGCATGTGAATGGCCTTGACTACCCAGAGTGTCTTTCAGGGATGGTCCAGTGTTGTGACCTGAACCCTGATGGAAGCTGAAGTTGGTGTTTAACAGGGGTGGGCAACTCCAGTCCTCGGGGGCCTGATTGGTGTCACACTTTTTCTCCATCCCTAGCAAACACAGCTGATTAATCTAATTTCATTCTAAACTGGAGATCATGATTAGGTGATTATTGGAGTCAGGTGTGTTAGCTGGGGCTGAGGAAAAACTGTGACACCAATCAGGCCCTCGAGGACTGGAATTGCCCACCCCTGGTGTATAGCATCCTCTCTGTGGTGTGTGATGGCTACCGAGAGTCATGAACCAACCCAGTCCCCGGCCAGGCCCTTCCCCCCTACTGGGGGTAGAGAAGCCAGCAGTGTTAATCCGGACTGTTGGAGTACTGCAATCCTTTCCCAGCTCACTCCATGACAGCTCAGTTCTTAAGACGTATTGGGAAATATAACTTCTGACATAACAGGCTGAGAGAAAAGGAAAATATGATTCTGTTCTGCTTCAGGCCTGGAGGAAGAAGCTTTTCTTTGGCACTGTGAAAGACGGGACATTTGTATGTGAAAGAGAGCGTCGTTTGGGACAGACAATACCTCCCAACAGTAGGCCTATATTGTGAATACAAATGACAGTAAAGCATTCTGGGAAGTATGATATCCCATCATTCCTGAGCGTTTTTAATCACCCTATCGTCTAAACCGAGGAGTATCATCTTCCTTATCTCTATCTGTGCTTTGTTACAAGGTCAAACTGAAGCTCCTTGCTTTGGCGAAAAAGCCTCTGGATTAAGAAACTCTAAATCTCACTAATCTTATAAAAAGAAGAGGAGAAAAAACCTTCTTCTTCTCCTTCTTGCTCTCTGTCTAATAAAAACGTATCCCTCTGAGCTCCTCTTGATGTCTGCTCCAAAAGTAAAACTCTTGACAGCAAACTGTCTGCCTGTCAGACAGAGCTTTTCGCTAAGATACGTCACAGAGGAACACTCACAACCCACTGGGTACAGACGTCATTTCAATGTCTAGTTTTGATTTAATTTTGGATAAGTTGTCAACTAACGTGAATTCAAAGTGAAATCAACAAAACATTTCACCATGTCATTGGATTTAGGTTAAAAGTTGGGTGAAAAAATACAAAATTCCCTTAAATTGCTGACTTTTCAAATCCAATCAGTTTTCCACATTCGTTTTGAAATGGTATGGAAACAATGTAGATTGAACCAAGTTTTGCCCAATGGGTTTAAACTGTTTGATTAAATAAAACGCAGCTCTTCCTTTCTTTGCCTCAGCCTCTCCTCTCCACATGCACACATACGCCACAGGAGGTTGGTGGCACCTTAATTGGGGAGGACGGCTCATGGTAATGGCTGGAGTGGAATTAGTGGAATGGTATCAAATACATCAAACACATGGTTTACATGGGTTTGATGCCATTCCAAGGGCTCCGTTCCAGCCATTATTATGAGCCGTCCTCCCCTCAGCAGCCTCCACTGATGTACGCACACACACATACACAAACTCACTCACGGGCTCGCAGTCCACTGAGGCATGACATGGGGAGGGAAATTGTTAATTAATTAAATCCATATTGACAAAGGCCTGGAGAAAAAAGGGAGAACATCTGTGTTCACTAGCTCCTTAATTAGATCAATTTATCTATTATGAAACCTTGCTTTATTTTGAGAAGACCATATACGTAGGGAGGGAGGGTGGGTGGGAAGGGGGGAGAGAATGACTGACGAACTGAAAGAACTTGAATTAGTAGGCGTGCTGGTGTGTTGGTTGGATCGTGTTGCTTTTTCTCAGCTATAGGGTGTGACTCAACAACAAAGCACTTCAGTTCCCGAGACGAACACGTCCGGGGCCCATGTCACAGACACCCCCCCACACACAAAATACGGCTACTGTAAGTCTGGTTTGGCAGGATTGGATCACCTGTATTTATGATCTAAAAGAAAACCCTCCCAGCCCTGAGTCAATGAGTTCATCTTCCTCCAACTTCCTGAGCTCTGAATCAGGCCTTTTCTCCAATCAATATCAGAGTCCCATCCTCAGCCAAAGCCATGACCTGACATGATCAGCCAGGAAGGACGTTGATGCAGCAGTCATTGCATGAGTGTCGCGTTTCAACCAACCCGAGAGTCTTTCTCTCTGTCCTCTGTACACCTCTCTCCCTTGTCTCCTATTCCTCCACCCTGTTCTCAATTTTGTACTCTCTCCCTCCATCCTTTATGCTCTATCCTACTCTCTCTCCCTCCACCTCTGTAACTCTCTCTCTCTCTCTGTCAGATATATTCTCTCCTCCTGGGTTTGGGAGCGTAGCTGGCTCTGAGATCGCTACAATCCCGGCAGCTCCACGACATAAAAAGGCTTTGCTGAAGAAGCCTATCTCAATAGTGCAATGTGCACACCAAACGTTGTATTTCATGCAAATTCCAGCAATCGTCAGTGCTTCAGTCAGTGTAAGCATATAAGGCAAAAACCATGGCAGCTAAGAATGACTGCAGTGGGAGTTGTGCATGTATCATTCTTTCCAGCACCTATGTCTGTGTTAATTGATGTGTTGGGGAAAAAAACACAATTAGCTATAAGGGGAGGTATGTGGAGGTTGTGGAGGTATGTGGAGGTTGTGGAGGTATGTGGAGGTTGTGGAGGTATGTGGAGGTTGTGGAGGTATGTGGAGGTATGTGGAGGTTGTGGAGGTTGTGGAGGTTGTTATACGTGTGTGTATGTGTGAGCACTTCGCATGCGTGTTTGAACGTGAGCGTAAGAACCTTCAATGTTAAAAGTCATGGACAGCCTAAGGCTCCAGATGACTTGTAGGTGAATTATAGATCTGTTCTATTCACTGTGACATTAGAGGCCTGTGTGTGTGGGTGTATAGTTATATGTACTGGAGTTATGCAGTATGTATGTGCTAGTCCAGTATATATGAATAATAGATTGTAATCTCCTATTAACTTCAATTTATGTTGTATTTTGTTTGTGGTTGGCCTTCTTTTCCCTCGCATGCTACTAACCCAGTGCCAGAGTAGCCTAGCATGCAAAACATTTCACATATCTGGCATTTTGTCAGTATTTGCAATACTGTGTTTCCGTGTGTGTGTGTACATTATTATCCTGGGTATACAACAACACTCCTATATAACCCTCTGTTAAGTGCATCCCATGGGTCCTGTGTGCTCTTTCTGCTGGTATCCCATAATTCTCTATGCGCCTCTCCTCTCTATGGTCTCATTTCTCACATGGTCACATGGTCTGAGAGCGGGTGGGGGAGGGGGGGGGGGGGGGGGGGGGGGGCGTTTTGCTGTCGGACCCATGCCTACACCAGCCTGTCCAAGGTTGGTCAGCCTGTCCAAACAAGGCAACTATCCCTGCAGCGCCATGCCGTAGTTACGCTGGGCACTGGTCCCTAGTCCCTGGTGGTATCCCTGTTTGTTTCCCGGTACACACAACGTGCTGCAACAAGCTCTCACAGTCTCATCCATGTTTTCATAAAACACATTTCGAAGTTGTTCCAAACGTCAAATTTGGAAGTGTTTAAGATTAAGTTTAGGCATTAACGGCAATTTCTTAAGGTCAGGGTTAAGTTTAGGCATTAACTCCGAATGGTCATGGTAAATTATAAGATTTGGGATAGGCTTTAAACAAAAATCTCAAAAACAACTTTCTATTGCTGGATTTCAACATGCATCCTTTGACACCAGATGCTTACACCAATCTTCCCTTCTACAAAACCCTCACAAAACCGAAACGTACCTGAAGGTAACAACGCTCATTGTTACCCCTAGTGGCCGGTTTCCATGTCATCTCCCGACGTCCTCAGGCATGGATGGATGTTGAATACTGACTTGTATCAGGGGTGACCTGGCTGTACGTATCACGGTGGTGCTGGGTGACGTGACACCAGCTCAGCTAGGGGCGTGGCAAGAGGCAGCCAGGGCATCAAATCACTGACATGACAGATTAGACTAGATTCTGCTTTCCTCTCCTCTGCTCTTCTCTCCTCTCTCTCTCTGTCTCTCCCTCTGTCCCTGTCTCTGAGATAGCTGCACTCCAGTGTCTCTGGTCTGGCCACTCATATGGAACGTCCCGTGGTGATGAGAAATTCAGCAGAGGGGATATATCCACCTTGTAGAACAGGCTGCAGCTCAACAGACATACTGATACAGGCAGACCAAAGGCACGCTGATACAGGCAGACCAAAGGCACACTGATACAGGCAGACCAAAGGCACACTGATACAGGCAGACCAAAGGCACACTGATACAGGCAGACCAAAGGCCTATTCAACAGGATGGTATGAATGCCTTGTTATTCTTCATTATGTGTCATTATTTTACGATACGGCTAGTCAGTAAAATACCACAGTACTACAGTATAGTATACATGTACAAACAAACACATGTTCTGCAAAATGCATACCCACCCAATGAACACAATATATTGATTAAAACCTCTCCTTGTCCCAGTCTGTAATCCCCACATGTTTTAAGATGACCACCATTATTCCTGTTCTCAAGAACTCTAAGGCTTCATGCCACTATGACTACCTCCCAGTAGCACTCACATCTGTAATCATGGAGTGCTTTGAAAGGCTGGTTATGGCACACATCAACTCCATCATCCCAGACACCATAGACCCACTCTGATTTGCATATCGCCACAACAGATCGATAAACAGATCCGCTCCACACTGCCCTCACCTACCAAGATAAGAGGAATACCTATGTGAGAATGCTGTTCAATCACTACAGCTCAGTGTTCAGCTCAACACCATTGTCTTCTCCAAGCTTTTTACCAAGCTTAGCACCCTGGGGCTGAACACCTCTCTCTGCAACTGGATCCTGGACTCCTTGACGGACGAACCCCAGGTAGTAAGGGTAGGCAGCAACACCTCCGCGCCACGCTCACCCTTAACACGGGGGCCCCACAGCGGTGTGGGCTTTTTCCCCTCCTGTGCTCCCTGTTCACACACGACTGCATGGCCACGAATGACTCCAACACCATCATCAAGTTTGCTGACGACACGAAGTTGGTAGGCCTGATCACCTGCGACGATGAGACAGCCTGCAAGGAGGCGGTGTGGTGCTGGGACAACAACATCTCCCTCAACGTCAGTATGACCAAGGAGCTGATTGTGGATTACAGGAAACGGAGGGTGGCGAGCAGACCCCCATCCACATCGATAGGCTGCAGTGGAGCTTCAAGTTCCTCGGGGTCACTAAGAATTTAAAATGGTCCACACACACACACAGTTGTGAAGAAAGCGCAACAGGCTCTCTTCTCCCTCAGGAGGTTGAAAAGGTTTGTCATGGGCCCTGAAATCTTCAAAACGTTCTACAGCTGCACTACTGAGAGCACTTTGACTGGCTGCATCACCGTTTGGTATAGCAACAGCACCGCCCTCGATCGCATAACCCTACAGAGGATGTTGCAGACAGCCCAGTACATCACTGGGGTAGAGCTCCGTGCCATCCAGAACAATAGCGAGCCTATATATACAGGGGGTACTGGTACAGAATCAATGTGCAGGGGAACCGGTTAGTCGAGGTAATTGAGGTAATATGTACATGTAGGTAGAGTTATTAAAGTGACTAAGCATAGATAATAACAGAGAATAGCAGCAACGTAAAAGGGGGAGGGGCTGTGTAAATAATCTTGGTAGCCATTTGTCTCGATGTTCAGGAGTCTTATGGCTTGGGGGTAGAAGCTTTTTAGAAGCCTCCTGGACCTAGACTTGGCGCTCTGGTTCTGCTTGCCGTGCGGTACCAGAGAGAACAGTCTATGACTAGGGTGGCTGGAGTCTGTGACAATTTTTAGGGCCTTCCTCTGACACTGCCTGGTATAGAGGTCTTGGATGGCAGGAAACTTGGCCCCAGTGATGTACTGGGCCGTATGCACTACACTCTGTAGTGCCTGCGGTCGGAGGCCGAGCAGTTGGCATACCAGGCAGTGATGCAACCAGTCAGGAGGCTCTTGATGGTGCAGCTGTAGAACCTTTTGGAGTCGTGCCTGGCCGTGTAGTCATGAGTGAACAGGGAGTACAGGAGGGGACTGAGCACGCACCCCCGAGGGGCCCCTGTGTTGAGGATCAGCGTGGTGGATGTGTTGTTACCTACCCTTACCACCTGGGGTCGGCCCGTCAGGAAGTCCAGGAACCAGTTGCAGAGGGAGGTGTTTAGTCCCAGAATCCTTAGCTTAGTGATGAGCTTTGAGGGCACTATGGTTTTGAACGCTGAGCTGTCAATGAATAGAATTCTCACATAGGTGTTCCTTTTGTCCAGGTGGGAAAGAGCAGTGTGGAGTGCAATAGAGATTACATCATCTGTGGATCTGTTGGGGCGGTATGCAAATTTGAGTGGGTCTAGTGTTTCTGGGATAATGGTGTTGATGTGAGCCATTACCAGCCATTCAAAGCACTTCATGGCAACAGACGTGAGTACTACGGGTCGATAGTCATTTAGGCAGGTTACCTTTGTGTTCTTGGGCACAGGGACTATGGTGGTCTGCTTAAAACATGTTGGTATTACAGACTCGGACAGGGAGAGGTTGAAAATGTCAGTGAAGACACTTGCCAGTTGTTCAGTGCATGCTCGCAGTACACATCCTGGTAATCCGTCTGGCCTGGCGGCCTTGTGAATGTTGACCTGTTTCAAGGTCTTATTCACATCGGCTGCGGAGAGCGTGATCAAACAGTCATCCGGAACAGCTGGTGCTCTCATGCATGTTTTTACCCCTATACATATCTGCCTTTATCACTCCAGTAGCTCTGCACATTGTAAATATGATATTGGAACTGACCCTCTATATAGCTTCTTACTTTCTCGTGTTCTTCTTATTTCTTATATCTTGTGTGTTATTGTTCTACCTTATGTTATTTTTAGTTCTACATTGATATTGATTACTGCATTGTTGAGTTTAGAGCTGGCAAGAAAGGCATTTCACTGTACTTGGGCACGTGACATTAAAACTTGAAACTTGAAAGTGCTGACTTGCATACAAACTGCATCTCTCGAACCTCACAATCTCCATCACGTCCCCCATGTCCTCCAAGCTAGTGACCCGCGGGCCTTGCTCAACATGTCTGCATGAATACAGTGAAATTAGTTAGAGGAGAAGACTCTCAAAGTCACAAAGACTACCCTCTGCTCTCTTCCTCTCATGAATAAATTATTATGTAAATAATTAATCACTGCTTTTGTGTGTGTTTTTTTGTGCACATGGGCCTTGTGATAATGTGTGCCTGTGGTGTGTGTATGCATGTATGTGTGTGTGCCTCTGTGTGCATGTGTGCGTGTGTATATACAGTACACTCTATCTCTCTTAAAGTGTGTCCTTTACACTTGTTTGGGGTCCCTTGCTCTGTGGCCGGGCGGCGGGCTGATCCCATTAGGATGTGTCCATGCGGAAAGCGTCTGGAACGCCACAGCTCTCTACGTCGAGCTTTGGAGATTCAGGCTGAAAGGACGGAAGCTAAGCTAATCATAGCGTTTAAGACAAGTCAGCCCAGGCCCCAGAAATGAACGCAGATTAATCATTAACGTTCTATAGCACTGCACTGTGATTATCAGGGGAGTAGAGGGCGTGTGTGCTGGGTGAGAGGTGAGACATCTGTGTGTGTGGCAGCGTGTGTGCCTGGCAGCGTGTGTGCGTGGTAGCTTGTGTGCGTGGCAGCGTGTGTGCGTGGCAGCATGTGTGCATGGCAGCGTGTGTGTGTGTCAAGGAAAAAGAGAGTGGATTATGTGTATGTTTGCAAAAGGGGTGGTAAGTGGATGCAGTGTTTATGTATTTTCTCTGTGTGTGTGTGTGTGTGTGTGTGTGTGTACTGCATGTACAGGGACACATGGGGATAAATGACATAGGTGCTCTTGTGTGTATGCCAGTGCTGCGCCGGTTGTTGATGAAGGAGGATAAGGGGGTATTGAAATTAAATGTAATGAAATCTATTCCAGATTTCATTACAGAGCAATGACATCTCTCTCTCTCTCTCTCTCTCTCTCTCTCTCTCTCTCTCTCTCTCTCTCTCTCTCTCTCTCTCTCTCTCTCTCTCTCTCTCTCTCTCTCTCTCTCTCTCTTTCTCGCTCTCCTGCTTGTGCTGTGTATACTATGTGTGTGTGTGAGTGTGCAAGATAACATTTATGCACACTCACAGGAATCTACCCACACACTCACACACACTTACGCTGACAATCTCACACATACGCATACGCACACACACACACATAACACACACATTTAAAAGTTTGTATTTTTAACTCTGCATCATTGGGAAAGAGCGCCTGTGCTATACGGCGCATGAGACAAATACAATATAATTTGATTTTACAATATATTATGACATGATTTCTCTCATAGAATGAAATCCCTTTTGTGGGAAACAGGGAAATGCAGCACGACAACTGAGACACAGAGAAAAGCGTAGTGAGAGGAGAAGAGAGTATAAGCAGGTGAGAGAGATGAGATGATGGTCAGACAGAGGGAGGAGTGCTGCAGGCTGCTCCTGGCTGTCAGGGCACTGGATAAAGATGAATGGTGTGCCACTGCTCTCCAGCCAGCCAGAAAAACACCATGTCCACTCCTGTTGTCCCGCTCTATCATGCCACAATCAGCAAAAGCCCCGTCACAGAGACAGCACTGCGCACAGACACACAGAAACACACACGCAAACACACTCACAGAAACACACACACGAGGAGAGGAGAGAAAGCACTCATGCTATTTACAAACAATCATTAATTGCAATGACCCACATACTGAGCGTTCTCCCAATGAGCCCCTCAGTCTCCCATTGCTAAGGCAGCCATACGCATGGACGGACAGATGGAAGTGACCTTATCCCCTCCTGTCTCCTCTTATTTCCCCTGCTCTCTCTCCTCTCCTCTGCCCTTCTTCTTCTATTCCCTGCTTTCTGTTTCCATTCTCCTCTCCTGCTTTACTGTCCTCTCCTCTCCCTCTCCCCTCTCGACTTTCCCTTCTCTCCTCCTCTCCTGTTTTTTAGAGCTATCTTCCCCCCACCTGTTCTCTCTCTCTCTCTCTCTAGCCATCTCTCTCTCTTTCTCTAGCCATCTCTCTCTCTTTCTCTAGCCATCTCTCTCTCTCTAGCCATTTCTCTCTCTCTCTCTCTAGCCATCTCTCTCTCTCTCTAGCCATTTTTCTCTCTCTCTCTCCCTAGCCATTTCTCTCTCTCTCTCTCTCTCTAGCCATCTCTCTCTCTCTCTCTAGCCATCTCTCTCTCTCCAGCTATCTCTCTCTCTCTCCATCTCTCTCTCTCTCTAGCCATTACTCTCTCTCTCTCTCTAGCCATCTCTCTCTCTCTCTAGCCATCTCTCTCTCTCTCTCTCTAGCTATCTCTCTCTCTCTCCATCTCTCTCTCTCTAGCCATTTCTCTCTCTCTCTCTCTCTAGCCATCTCTCTCTCTCTCTAGCCATCTCTCTCTCTCTCTTTCTCTCTCTCTCTCTCTAGCCATCTCTCTCTCTCTCTCTCTCTAGCCATCTCTCTCTCTCTCTAGCCATTTCTCTATCTCTCTCTCTCTCTAGCCATCTCTCTCTCTCTAGCCATTTCTCTCTCTCTCTCTAGCCATCTCTCTCTCTCTCTAGCCATCTCTCTCTCTCTCTCTCTCTCTCTCTCTCTCTCTCTCTCTCTCTCTCTCTCTCTCTCTCTCTCTCTCTCTCTCTAGCTATCTCTCTCTCTCTCTCCATCTCTCTCTCTAGCCATTTCTCTCTCTCTCTCTCTCTAGCCATCTCTCTCTCTAGCCATTTCTCTCTCTCTCTCTCTAGCCATCTCTCTCTCTCTAGCCATCTCTCTCTCTCTCTCTCTTTCTCTCTCTCTATCTCTCTCTAGCCATCTGTCTCTCTCTCGCGCCATCTCTTTCGCTTTCTCTCTCTCTCTCTTTCACTCTCTCTCTCTCACTCTCTAGTCATTTCTTTCTCTCTCTAGCATATATATCTCTCTCTCTCTCTCTCTCTCTCTTTCACTCTCTCTCTCTCTCTCTCTCTCTCTCTCTCTCTCTCTCTCTCTCTCTCTCTCTCTCTCTCTCTCTCTCTCTCTCTCTTTCACTCTCTCTCTTTCTCTCTCTCTCCCGCCATCTCTCTCTTTCTCTCTCTCTTTCTCTCCCTCCCCTCTCCCCTCCCCCTATCTCTCTAGGTTTCATGGCTGTCCAATATGGGATATGAGTGTCTGCAGGAGCTAAAGCTCGACGCAATAAAGGATCCTCATAATGGAACGGGAGGATTTGTAAAGCTTTGCATTGTTCCTTGTATTCATACAGCATAATGGTACATTTCTGTCAGACTGGAGGGGACTGGAGAAGATAGCAGGATCCCAGCTTATAGAGCTGTGAGCCCCAGGCTTCAAATGAGTCTACTGAATATAGCCAATATCACTGACAGAGACACGCACAAAGGACCACTATTGACTATTCCCAGAAAGACTCAGACTAAAAATGACTACGTAGAGAACGAATGGCCACATAGGCAAGCGGCATTCCCGCTCAGAAAGACTAAACCGATATAGACACACTTAGAAACACACAGACAGAAATTTGTTTCACCAATAAGATATCAATAAGATATTGCAGACACAATACGTGTTTAGGCTACTTCATGGAGGATGGTGTCTATTTTCAAAGATGAGAATCTGAGCCAAGGGAACGAAGGAGGTGAGATCGTCACCTGCTCCTCGGTATGAAGAGTACAGCTGGCTGGATGAGAAGGTTGTTGCCATGGTGTCAAAGTGTTTGATATTAACTATGACTGAATGAATGGTCTCTGTGTTTTCATCACCCAGAGGGTGTTGTTTGTCTTTATCCTCTTGATCTGTGTATCTATCTTTCTGAATCATTGTTGCGGCGGTGAATGTCTGTGTTGTTGTGTTGCTGGGATGTTTGTAGCGATGACTGCGTTTCTCTGTGTGGATATAGCGAGTGTTTGCTCTTTGTTTTGCCTGGAGTGCTCCTCATGAATATTCACACAGTGAACAGGTAGAATGAAGCAGGAATCAACCGGGCACACACAGGTATCGAAAGGTATGTACTCCACACGTAAAACCCTCAATAACTCAATAACGCACACATACAGAGACAATCAAAGCATTTAGCAACAGGCATGCACAGGTTCACATTTCCTTTACCGATCAATAGACAGCACGCACACACACACACATACAGTAAACACACACACACACACACATCCTGCAGTCCTGATGAGAGTGTTGCCATGCTGCAGTGCTACTCTGGAACATCCAAACAGACCTTGTCTGCACAAACCTCTATATCTGTCATGTCAACCGCATCCCGCTGCCACGGCAACCAATGGCCACTGCTACAAAAGCCATTACCCAAGTCAATAACCCCACAATCGGCCATAGCGCCGTACACTCTCTTTGAAGTCAGATTAAAACACAAACACCCAGACACATGGGGCCAAACGCGCCCACACACAGGCATACACCAACGCATGTACGCTCACACACAGACACACAGACACACACACACACACTCCAGGGCTGTATGGGCCGTTGGTGAAGGGGAGTGATGGGGTGATGTTATAGAAGTGAATGGATGCAGCAGGTCTATGCTGAGTGGGACAGTGGTACAGTACTCACAGCTCAGAGTAGAGGATGTGCAGGTTGCCCACATTGTCAGTGTAGTTGGCTGGGCTGAGCCAGGGTAGAACCAGCAGCAGCAGAGCCTTCATGGTCGATACACAGTCAGCTCTCTCTCTCTCTCTCTTTTCCCTTTCTCTTTCTGCACCGGAGCGCTGTTCTCTTCTCTCCCCCCCGACTTCCTCCTCCTCCACTTCCCCCTCCTCTTCTCCGAGCCTGGCCGTGCTGACCCTCTCCCTTTTCCCCTTCTGTCTTCAGAGTAGCTCTCAGGTCTAAATGACTCCCTCGTTCTCTCCTTTCTGTCTCCTCCTGTCTCTCTCTCTCTCCCTCAGGCAGGCTGTGTGGTCATCTCAGCCGCAGAGGCGAGTGGGCCAGCTGCCAGAGGATGAAGAAGAAGAAGAAGAAGAAGAAGCAGCAACAGAAGTAGAGGAGAAGTCCTGCGGAGGTAGAGGATGAAGAGGCGGAGGAGGAGGAGGAAGAGGAGGGAGGATACCCAGGGGAAGGTGGCACATTTGGAATATGATTTGAGATGTGCAGGCTTTAATCTGCTAGCGACGTGTAAGAGGATTTGCGCTCGTACGTGTGTGTGTGTGTGTGTGTCTCCCTCGGTGTATGTGTCAGAGGGAACAGCGCAGCCTGTGACTTATACTGCAGCAGGAACCACTAAGAGGGAGAGATGGAGCAGACCAAACCAAGGGTGGGGGGGTGGGGGGGGGGGGGGGGGGGGGGCACCTGGGGCTTCTCTGATTGGTCACAATCCCTCTCCCTCCCACACTCACACACAGCTACTGCATTAACCTCCCCCTGCCTGCACATACGCTGTTTGGCTGACTGTTAACCCCTCCCCCTTAAAGATGGGTGGCAGCAGATTGGTCTGATCGCTCCAAAGACCTAACCTACATGTGTAGAAAAAAACACAAAACGAGAAGGGGAGAGGAGAGGAAAAACACACTGCCAAATCAATATTCATTACAGAGATACAGTAGAAGCCTGTTATTTCTGAATGGAGTGAAACAGACTGACAGAGTGGGAGAGAACAGGAAAAGGGAGTTTACTGTTATAATAATTCTTCATTGAACCAAACCAGTGGTCAGATGTCCATCGATTTATTCAGGGAAATTGTTGTTGGGGTGTGTGAGTTGGGACAGGGGGATGGGGGAGATGTGGGGATGAGAGAGGCTGAACCATGTTTGATATCTTGAGATTGGGGCTGGGTATGGATAACGAGGACATGGTTAATAAAGGGGAGTGATGAGGGCACCATAAGGTAGCATAAGGGCAGGTCCTAGCAGACTGTTTTTGTTGGGAGTGTTTACCGGGCTAAATACCCACAGTGAGTGTACAAAACATTAGGAACACCTTCCTAACATTGAGTTGCACCCCTTTTGCCCTTAGAACAGCCTCAATTTGTCGGGGTATGGACTCTACAAGGTGTCACAAGCGTTCAACAGGGATGCTGGCCCATGTTGACTCCAATGCATATGGGAAATGGAAAAACCCAGCAGCATTGCAGTTCTTGACACAAACTGGTGCGCCTGGCATCTACTACCATACCCACTTCAAAGACACTTCAATCTTTTGTCTTGCCCATTCACCCTCTCTCTGAATGGCACACATACAAAATCCATTTCTCAATTGTCTCAAGGCTTAAAAATCCTTCTTTAAGCTGTCTCCTCCCCTTCATCTACACTGAATGGAGTGGATTTAACAAGTGACATCATAAGGGATCATAGCTTTCACCTGGATTCACCTGGTCAGTCTATGTCATGGAAAGAGCAGGTGTTCTTAATGTTTTGTATACTCAGTGTAGATCTCTCTCTCTTTCTACATCTTGTTCTCTCTTTTCATTGCTCTCATCTCCCTCCTCTCTTTCATCCCTCTCTCCTTTAGCTGTAATTAGAGAGCCAGAGGGAGTGACTGACGGTGGTGAGAGAACTTTGATCTCCAGTCATGATATCATCTAACACTTCAAGCCTGCAGCGTCCCACATTTATCTGCTTTCCATCGCTCCATCTCTCTCTCCTCTCAATTCCTCTTCCAATGTATTTCATTGCCACTTTTTCCAACATTGATTCTCTCTACAGCTATCCTCTCTCACTCTCCTCTTTTCATCTTTGTTTTTTCATAATCTCTCTAGAGTATCTAACATCTCCTTTACTTTCCATTCCATTAATTTCCTCTCCTCTCCTCTCCTCTCCTCTCCTCTCCTCTCCTCTCCTCTCCTCTCCTCTCCTCTCCTCTCCTCTCCTCTCCTCTCCTCTCCTCTCCTCTCCTCTCCTCTCCTCTCCTCTCCTCTCCTCTCCTCTCCTCTCCTCTCCTCTCCTAGTGGTTAGTAGTGGTTTGGGAGTAGTCTCAGTGAAGTACTGTCTTAAGGTGCACCGGAGTAAGGCACTTAACTGGTGTAAATAGCCCATCCCAATGAATATTTCATGGGTAAATATGTGTGTGTGTGTTTAGTTGTGTGTTCTGGGCTGTGGTGTGAGCAGTGTGAACCACACAAGGCCACGGGCTGACAGGAAATGTAATGTAATTGGATTGTCACAGGATGCAGTTTGAAAGCAGAAACCAGTCTGGCCCAAAGAAGTCATCAAACACACTCAAAAACACGCGCTCGCTCGCACACACAAACACACACACACACACACACACACACACACACACACACACACACACACACACACACACACACACACACACACACACACACACACACACACACACACACACACACACACACACACACACACACACACACACACACACACACACACACTTCACACACAGTCAGATACACACTTCACACACACCCACACATTAAGAATATTTGCCTATTTCCATTCCTCTTCAGTTTTCGATCTCAAACCCAGTCTTACAGAAGGAAAGTAGTTGAGGCTAGACGAACCAATAGAGCAGAGGTTAGTAAAATGCAGGGGGTTTTCTGGATCAAAATGGGGCTTAGGTGGTGGCCGCATAGTTTTTTGTTTGTTGCTGTTTTAAAGCTAATTTCCTGCAATTCTACACATTTTGCTATGGGGCTGAGAAAGACATTCTGTCACTCAAATGGCGAGGAGCTGAAGCTAATTGGCTAGAACTTGAATTGGGTGAATTTGGGAAAATGCCGCAGCACAGCTTTAAGGAAAATAGTTGCTTTAAAACTAGTGATTTTTTTGGCTAATTGAAGTAAAACAGTAATTCTGCTCATAGATTATACTCCTGAATGCATATTTTGTTTAAATTTTGATACACAACATTAGCATTTAGCATTTAGTCACTCTAGCATGGTGGTGGAAAATGGTGTTTCATAAAGAAAGTACGCATTTTGCCATTAAATAAAGTTAAAGTTAAGGAGGAAATCGAAGCCTACGCAGCCTGAATGCAAAACGTTTTAGGTACGAACCGATCCATGAGGGATAAGGATGTATTACCGGCTGCATACAATGTATTTGGAAGGTAAAATGACACGACTCAATATCGCCATCTGCCCCCCCCCCCCCCCCCCCCCTCCCCCAGACACACACACACATCAGGAAGTGACAGGGTCAGAAAAGTCAGGGACAGAACGGCCACCTGTCACTGCAGAGATCAGAGATCAGAGATCAGAGATCAGCCCTCTGGCACATAGCCAGGTGGATTTACATCACACTAACACATACACAACACCAGCATATACACAACACCAGCATATACACAACACCAGCATATACACAACACCAGCACATACACAACACCAGCACATACACAACACCAGCATATACACAACACCAGCATATACACAACACCAGCACATACACAACACCAGCATATACACAACACTAGCATATACACAACACCAGCATATACACAACACCAGCATATACACAACACTAGCATATACACAACACCAGCACATACACAACACCAGCATATACACAACACCAGCACATACACAACACCAGCATATACACAACACCAGCACATACACAACACCAGCATATACACAAATCCAGCATATACACAAATCCAGCATATACACAACACTAGCATATACACAACACCAGCATATACACAACACCAGCATGTACACAACACCAGCATGTACACAACACCAGCATATACACACACACAAAGGCCTGCACGTAAGCACACACATAGATCCTATTACTGTCTATGCATATGGACAGACAAGAACCACATCTATTTTCATGTCCACTGGGTCATGGCTGTGTCCGAAATGGCACCATGTTCCCTTTATAGTGCGCTACTTTTGACCAGGGCTCTGGTCAAGCACACTATATAGGGAACAGTGAGCCATTTGGGATGCTAACCACGTAAGAACACAAAACAAGGACCTAAATCTCTTCAATACTCACAAACTCACTGGCATGCAAAGGGATTTGTTAATTTCCCGTTCATCTCATGCTTTGAGTTCTTTACTTGACTTTTGCACGGTAATCTGAATTTAGACAAATCCCCCTCCAATCCCACATTACATAGACAGCACTCCCCAAAGGAACAGCATGTACGTATACTAAAAGACATGAAACACCATGCTACAGGCACGGGAACACCAAGCATGGAAGAAATCAATGCACAAATGCCTGAACACGCAGGCAACCCAATGACCTGACCAAAACAAGAACAGACAAGTACAAGAACGTAAACACAAGCACTGCAACTACACACACATTAAAAAGCCAAGTACAAATAGTTAGCATATTTTGACTGGGAAAGGCACTTCATAAATGCATATGGAAAATCACTGTAAAAGGTTTTGCAAGATAAACAGGCTATAAACACCTGACCATAAACACACCTAATGAAATAAGACCATAAGCCCTACACCATAAACACACCTAATGAAATAAGACTATAAGCCCTACATCATAAACACACCTAATGAAATAAGACCATAAGCCCTACATCATAAACACACCTAATGAAATAAGACCATGAGCCCTACATCATAAACACACCTAATGAAATAAGACCATAAGCCCTACACCATAAACACACCTAATGAAATAAGACCATAAGCCCTACACCATAAACACACCTAATGAAATAAGACCATAAGCCCTACACCATAAACACACCTAATGAAATAAGACTATAAGCCCTACATCATAAACACACCTAATGAAATAAGACCATAAGCCCTACATTATAAACACACCTAATGAAATAAGACCATAAGCCCTACATCATAAACACACCTAATGAAATAAGACCATAAGCCCTACATCATAAACACACCTAATGAAATAAGACCATAAGCCCTACATTATAAACACACCTAATGTAATAAGACCATAAGCCCTACATTATAAACACACCTAATGAAATAAGACCATAAGCCCTACATCATAAACACACCTAATGAAATAAGACCATAAGCCCTACACCATAAACACACCTAATGAAATAAGACCATAAGCCCTACATCATAAACACACCTAATGAAATAAGACCATAAGCCCTACATTATAAACACACCTAATGTAATAAGACCATAAGCCCTACATCATAAACACACCTAATGAAAAAAGACCATAAGCCCTACATTATAAACACACCTAATGAAATAAGACCATAAGCCCTACATTATAAACACATCTAATGAAATAAGACCATAAGCCCTACATCATAAACACACCTAATGAAATAAGACCATAAGCCCTACATTATAAACACACCTAATGTAATAAGACCATAAGCCCTACATTATAAACACACCTAATGAAATAAGACCATAAACCCTACATTATAAACACACCTAATGAAATAAGACCATAATCCCTACATTATAAACACACCTAATGAAATAAGACCATAAGCCCTACAATATAAACACACCTAATGAAATAAGACCATAAGCCCCACATTATAAACACACCTAAAGAAATAAGACCATAAGCCCTACATCGTAAACACACCTAATGAAATAAGACCATAAGCCCTACATCATAAACACACCTAATGAAATAAGACCACAAGCCCTACATCATAAACACACCTAATGAAATAAGACCATAAGCCCTACATCATAAACACACCTAATGAAATAAGACAATAAGCCCTACATCATAAACACACCTAATGAAATAAGACCATAAGCCCTACATCATAAACACACCTAATGAAATAAGACCATACGCCCTACATCATAAACACACCTAATGAAATAAGACCATACGCCCTACATCATAAACACACCTAATGAAATAAGACCATAAGCCCTACATCATAAACATACCTAATGAAATAAGACCATAAGCCCTACATTATAAACCCACCTAATGAAATAAGACCATAAGCCCTACATCATAAACACACCTAATGAAATAAGACCATAAGCCCTACATTATAAACACACCTAATGAAATAAGACCACAAGCCCTACATTATAAACACACCTAATGAAATAAGACCATAAGCCCTACATTATAAACACACCTAATGAAATAAGACCATAAGCCCTACATCATAAACACACCTAATGAAATAAGACCATGAGCCCTACATCATAAACACACCTAATGAAATAAGACCATAAGCCCTACACCATAAACACACCTAATGAAATAAGACCATAAGCCCTACACCATAAACACACCTAATGAAATAAGACCATAAGCCCTACACCATAAACACACCTAATGAAACAAGACTATAAGCCCTACATCATAAACACACCTAATGAAATAAGACCATAAGCCCTACATTATAAACACACCTAATGAAATAAGACCATAAGCCCTACATCATAAACACACCTAATGAAATAAGACCATAAGCCCTACATCATAAACACACCTAATGAAATAAGACCATAAGCCCTACATTATAAACACACCTAATGTAATAAGACCATAAGCCCTACATTATAAACACACCTAATGAAATAAGACCATAAGCCCTACATCATAAACACACCTAATGAAATAAGACCATAAGCCCTACATTATAAACACACCTAATGAAATAAGACCATAAGCCCTACATTATAAACACATCTAATGAAATAAGACCATAAGCCCTACATCATAAACACACCTAATGAAATAAGACCATAAGCCCTACATTATAAACACACCTAATGTAATAAGACCATAAGCCCTACATTATAAACACACCTAATGAAATAAGACCATAAACCCTACATTATAAACACACCTAATGAAATAAGACCATAAGCCCTACATTATAAACACACCTAATGAAATAAGACCATAAGCCCTACAATATAAACACACCTAATGAAATAAGACCATAAGCCCCACATTATAAACACACCTAAAGAAATAAGACCATAAGCCCTACATCGTAAACACACCTAATGAAATAAGACCATAAGCCCTACATCATAAACACACCTAATGAAATAAGACCACAAGCCCTACATCATAAACACACCTAATGAAATAAGACCATAAGCCCTACATCATAAACACACCTAATGAAATAAGACAATAAGCCCTACATCATAAACACACCTAATGAAATAAGACCATAAGCCCTACATCATAAACACACCTAATGAAATAAGACCATACGCCCTACATCATAAACACACCTAATGAAATAAGACCATACGCCCTACATCATAAACACACCTAATGAAATAAGACCATAAGCCCTACATCATAAACATACCTAATGAAATAAGACCATAAGCCCTACATTATAAACCCACCTAATGAAATAAGACCATAAGCCCTACATCATAAACACACCTAATGAAATAAGACCATAAGCCCTACATTATAAACACACCTAATGAAATAAGACCACAAGCCCTACATTATAAACACACCTAATGAAATAAGACCATAAGCCCTACATTATAAACACACCTAATGAAATAAGACCATAAGCCCTACATTATAAACACACCTAATGAAATAAGACCATAAGCCCTACATCATAAACACACCTAATGAAATAAGACCATAAGCCCTACATTATAAACATAACACGCAACCCTGCATGACATCAAGCGCAGGACCGCAATTACTGGACCGCAAACACAACCACAAACACAACCACAAACACTGAACCCAAAAAAGTGCTGAACCACGAGAACAAAACCAAAGACCTTATGAGGCAGGTGTATCAGGCTGGATGAGCATTCCCCATTCAGGCCAGAGTGTCTCTTCTCTTCCCCCAGGACGTAACCTCTTCCCTCTACAGTTAGATACTGTAACACCTCGTGACTCCTCCCAGAGAGGAGCTGGTCCCCAGAGACCCCTGGCCCACCCACATCACACTCACACATCATGAACGAGACGGAGAGGTAGACATGGAGGATGGAGGCGTGAGTGACAGGACACCAGAGGATGAAGATTGAAGAAGGAAGGAGGGGAGAATGGAAGAGAAAGGCGGTGAACTTCGAGGGGATTGCAGGCTCAGGAGATAGTTATGCAATCCCTATCACTTTCTGGGAAACACATTGTTGCACAGTCCCAGTGTATAGTTGGGGAGTTATTTAGTAATTATCCTGTGGGCCTCTAGGCTAGCAGAGTGTTAACGAGCGCTAATGAAGAGAGGAGCCAAGACACTGAACAATGAGCAGCCAAACCTCTGACTCTATAATGATAAACAGAGGAGCTGGGCAGGTTCAGATGAAAGAACCAGGGTGAGGAAGTGCGCTCTCCCCCTCTGGGACTGGAGGGGGTGGGGACAGGGACAATAGGGACGTGGGGGTGGGGATGTTAAGTGTGTATGTTAAATGGAGGTCAACACAGATGTACCACAACAACGTTATGAGCCCTGAGAGAGAGAGAGGAGCAGATGGGGAAACAGAACACAGATAAGAAACATGCAGCAGTTATTATGGGTGCTGCAGGGAGCCTAGTGGTTAGAGCGTTGGGACAGAAACTGGAAGGTTGCTGGATTGAATCCCTGAGCTGACAAGGTAAAAATCTGTTGTTCTGCCCCTGAGCAAGGCACTGTTCCCCGGGTGCTGAAGATGTGGATGTTGATTAAGGCCCCCGCACCTCTCTGATTCAGAGGGGTTGGGTTAAATGTGGAAGACATGTTTCATTTGAAGGCATTCAGTTGTCCCTACAATATCTAACTGTGTTGAGGAAGACTTATGTTACAGACGTCCTGTGGGTGTGGAACACTTTGCTCTTACAGTAGATTGTGGGTAAAAGTGTTAGGGGTAGTCCACTCTTCCAGTGGTGACATGCATGTTGGGATTCTTAGTTTTTCTCCTAATTGTTCTTGATGTGTCTCTCCATCTCCCCCCGGGGTAGGGCATCAGTGCAGTGGGTTCAGGTGTGTTGAGGTAATGTGTTATCATAGTACATAGTGGGTATGATGGGGGTACGAGACCTACCTGTTCTTGATGTGGCCCTCCATCTCCCCCCGGGGCAGGGCATCAGTGCAGTGGTCAGTGAAGGGGCAGGCCACGGCCAGCTTGTCCAGTAGCTTGTGCACCAGCAGGCTGGACTTGCGGCAGTTCTGCAGCATGAGATGGGTGCGGTCCACGGGGCAGAAGTCACTCTCCAGCAGGAAGCTGGTCAGACACTCCTGGCAGTAGGTGTGTCCGCAGGGCGTGTCCAGCGGCCTGATGAACGGCTGCAAACAGATGTGGCAGATGAGGTCATCGTCCACCTCGTCTCGGTACAGGTACTCATGGTTCTCCTCTATCAGGTGTTTCTGGCCGCACGCCTGGCATAGGTCCGGGGGAGGAGACTCCAATCCACCGTAGCCAATCATTGCAGGTGACGGGAGTCGTTGTGGGGGTGCTGATGCCATCTCCATCACCATGGCAACATCAGGCACCTCAGCCAATTCAAACTCCCCCTGGCTACTCATGAAGAGGGCTCTTGGACACGGGGGGCTTGGTATGGTGCTGTGGGGGGAATCAGTTGAATTTCCTTAAATGTAAAGGTCCATGGAGCTGTACAGAGAGACAGAGAGAGGCATGGATATTTGATCACGCTGGAAGGGTGTGACTGTGTTCATAATGTCAGCGTTCTCTGAGCTGAGTTACAGAACTTTGTGTTGCATAGACACACAAGCAGGCAGACAGACAGGCACACACACATAGACATACCCTCAGCAGTGAAACATAGAGCAGGAATCACAGCCACTGTGAGAGCGGGAGACAGGTAGTGGTTAGAGCGTTGACCTGACCTGACAAATGTAAAAATCTGTCGTTCTGCCCCTGAATAAGGCAGTTAACCCACTGTTCCTAGGCCGACATTGAAAATATGAATTTCTTCTTAGCGAACAGTTAAATAAAAAACACCAGCAGCCCTTTCTTCTAATTTCACTCCTTTTCATTTGTGTGTTCCCCTCTGGCAGAGAAGACTGATATCGAACCACTGAGGAACTCCTTTGTTTCTCTGGCTACACACTGCATTCACATTCAGTACGTGTGTACCGTGTGGGACATAATATGTACGGTATTAGACAGCGCTCAGAACCACGACGTCATCTCAGAGTCAGGCGGTCTCGCCTGGCACACCGCCCTGAACAGATGGGCAGAGACGACTGGCATCCAAGAACCACGTCACCCTGGCAACGGCCATCTTGTTGGCAACCCTATGGCCCCTTTTTCTGGAGCAACTCTTGGGTTGTCCCGCCTGATTGGCTATCACTTTGGCTGACTATGTTATACATAGTCTGACATTGACTGAAATCCACCAACCTTATTGGGTTTCAACCTCAGAATTAGAACGCACATTTCAACACACTGAGCATGCTCCTGTACTGCAATGTACAGTGACTAATCGAGCATAAAGTACACTATACGGTGTAAGAGATAACCTTGCCTATAGTGTGTGAGAACTTGGCGTGAGGGTCCTCTTTAACCTATAGCACACCTCTCCATCTTTGCGTGTGGTTGGGGGTCAGGTGAGAACCCAGAAGGTACTAAGCCATTTTCCATGACACGTTCAATAGCCTTCCAAAGGTGATACACCTGACTGTATTCAGTAACTGCGCACACACATATACACGTGCACACCAATGACTGTATGGTGCACAATATGCACTGTACACTAACAAACATGCCCACTAACACCCAGAAACACTCATACATAAACACGGATGCAATACACATCACCTAGTTGTGAAAACACACACAGACCTTAGCTTACACAAGTGGCCTAAGAGGAAAGCTGTGAGTTATGGTAGTCATCAAATCTCTGTTTGTTTGCTTTGTGTGTCTGGGAGGAGGACCGTAGTAATAACAGCAGTCTGAACAGTACTATAATTAAGTTAAAGCTCCCTGCTGTGATGAAGTGATTGTATTATCCTGCTACACACTCTCTCTCTCTCTCTCTCTCTCTCTCTCTCTCTCTCTCTCTCTCTCTCTCTCTCTCTCTCTCTCTCTCTTACTCTCTCTGTCTCTCACTCCCCCCCCCTCTCTCTCTCTCTCTCTCTCTCTCTCTCTGTCTCTCTCTCTCAGGAGGGAAAGCTTTCATCTCAATACAGATGGACAGAGGGAGAGAAAGGAGGGAGGGAGGTTCACTGGAGCAGTGTACACTAAATCTGAACATCTCTCTCTCTGTCTCTCTGTCTCTCTCTCTCTCTCTCTCTCTCTCTCTCTCTCTCTCTCTCTCTCTCTGTCTCTCTTTCGTGGGAGGAAGAGGTTATTAAGAAGATGATAGAGAGGTAAAGTGAGATGATTACTAGTAAGGATAGAGAGAACAGAATGTGCACGTGTAATACATGTGTAGTCTGGACAGACAACAGCAGAAGAACAATCAGTCTCAGAGAGCTCTGTATCTAAAACTCATTAACCCTTTGTGTCATATAACAGTAAAATGACCACCGAGGAGCTCCAACCCAGCCTGCTCTAACCTGCTGTGGAGGGGAAAAGAAAGTGAAACCAGGGGAGAATTCTTGCCCCCTCTAAATGAAGCCACAGGAGTTCAAGGCTACTGCAGGCATTGTTAGCAGAAAACAGGATCCCCCGTTATAGTGAATGGAAAAATGGTGATCTTCGTGGTCAATCTTCGGGTAAATAAATAAATCTTGAGAAGACAGTCATCTTGAGAAGACACACCAGATGTATGTCCTTGAACCTTTTATTTTAAAATCGTACACAGAAGAATCGTACACAGGATAATTGAGTTGCTAATGGCAGCCTGCAGTACCCCGGTCGGCCTTCAATTTGACTTACACAATGAGAAGGGACACACTGAGCTAGCCTGCAACGTCACTTCCTGGAGTTGCTCAAACTGCATCTTAACTGACTTAATTTGGCTTCAGTGCGCTATTAAGTCTCACAAAGTCATTGAGTGACACACAGCTGACAGCCATGACAAGCTGAAACATGACCAGGCTAAAGCCCTATTTATAACCTCACCTTCCAATTACCAGACCTACAGGATTAATAAGAAAGATAAATGAAGCAGAGCCCTTATAAAGTAATCAGTCTGTTTGGACTTTCTCCATTGGCTTTTGTTCATACCATGTTTAATGAAAGAGAAAGTGCTGTTTGTATTAAAAAACAGACAGTATCGTCATCCATTTTCAAGTGACAAGTTCTTTGTGTTGCCAAGGTAACCCTTTCCCAACATTCAGGGAGAAAATGCTATGAATGATGGCAAAAAAGGGTTCACATCTATGTCCATACACTATATACTGTATATAAAAGTATGTGGACACCTCTTCAAATTACTGGATTTGACTAATTCAGCCACACCCGTTGCTGACAGGTGTGTAAAATTGAGCACACAGGCATGCAATCTCCATAGACAAACAATGGCCTTACTGAAGAGCTCAGTGACTTTCAACATGGCACCGTCATAGGATGCCACCTTTCCAACAAGTCAGTTAGTCAAATTTCTTCCCTGCTAGAGCTGCCCTGGTCAACTGTAAATGCTGTTATTGTGAAGCGGAAATGTCTAGGAGCAACAATTGCTCAGCCTTGAAGTGGTAGGCCACACAAGCTCACAGAACAGGACCACCGGGTGCTGAAGCGCGCAGCACGTACATATCATCTGTCCTCTGTTGCAAAACTCCCTACTGAGTTCCAAACTGCCTCTGGAACCAACACAGGAACGGAACGGAACACAGGAACGGTTGGTCGGCAGCTTCATGAAATGGGTTGCCATGGCCGAGCAGCCGCACACAAGCCTAAGATCACCATGCAAAATGCCAAGCATCGGCTGGAGTGGTGTAAAGCTCGCCAACACTGGACTCTGGAGCAGTGGAAACGCATTCTCTGGAGTGATGAATCACGCTTCACCATCTGGCAGACAAATCTGGGTTTGGCGGATCCCAGGAAAACGCTACCTGCCCCAATGCATAGTGCCTTAGTTCCAGTGAAGGGAAATCTTAATGCTACAGCATACAGTGACATTCTAGACGATTCTGTGCATCCGTTTGGGGAAAGCCCTTTCCTGTTTCAGCATGACAGTGCCCCGTGCACAAAGCCATGTCCATACTGAAATAGTTTGTTCGAGATCGGTGTGGAAGGACTTGACTGATCTGCACAGATTCCTGACCTCAACCCCATTGAACACCTTTGGGATGAATTGGAACGCCGACTGCGAGCCAGGCCTAATCGCCCAACATCAGTGCCCGACCTCACTAATGCTCTTGTGGCTGAATGGAAGCAAGTCAGCAATGTTCCAACATCTAGTGGAAAGCCTTCCCAGAAGAGTGGAGGCTGTTACAGCAGCAAAGGGGGGGACAGGCTCCACATTAATGCCCATGATTTTGGAAAGAGACGCTCGACAAGCAGGTATCCACATACTTTAGGTCACGCTGTGTGATATTTGACTATTTTTGCAGTTGTAAGGAAAAAACAGTAAATGTAGGCAGAGGCCAGAACCGCTCAAAGGAGACAAAATCCCCATTTAATGGCTCATGGATAAGAACGGCTCACACACAAAGCACATTACACAGACATTCATACAGTGCACAGATATTCTCTCAGAGACATGTTGGTTACTGTGTTTCTCCAATGATCCTGTGACACACTGTGAGTTGATTAGCTAATAATCATCCAACCCAATGCTGACTCAGCTCATTCCCTTACGGCCCTGGTTGAAAAACAACTCTTTGAACAAGGTGAGTGTATTTGTGTCAGCATTTTAATGTCTGCCGTATACTAGTGTGTAGCTCTGTAAATGTGTCCCATGGTCCTATAATAATGTAAACGAATGTAGCTTATGCACATCCTACTAGCTAGCCCAACAAAAGGCAGTACAGTAATCTGACGAAGACCCTGGATTGACCTGACAAATCCAAACCTTTCAAAAGCACACAAATTAAAGTTCCATCGCAAACACATCCTGTCTCACATCCTCCCTGAAACAAACAGTAGGCACATTGAACACATGCGGGGGTCAGAGTATCATTTGACATTGTGTTTGTCATGTGAACTAGCACCGCATTAACACAATATGGATGCTACAGTGATCATAATGAAGGTTCCATTTACAGTTTGCCTTTTCAACTAAAGTATGCCTGGTTCTCCAAGGAGTTACCAGTGCACATAGGTAGGGTATGGTATGTTATCCCAAGCACATGCAGGTCCACACAGCAGGCCTGCAGGCTCAGTGTGTTGTCTGAGAGGGAGGGGCAGGCACGGCTGTTCAGAGGTAAAACATTCCACAGACCCATGTTTCTCCTCAAAACACACATGCTCAGAGCAGGAACCCGGGACCTCATTTATAACCGTTGCGTAAATTTCACACATAAACTTGGCGCATGCCATACATACACATGTTTCCCGTTATCAATCAGACCTGGAACTAATTTGGAACTATTGTAATTAGGCCACGGCAGTTTCTAAAAGAAAGAGCAGCAGCAAATTTTATCAAATGTTTTTTGGAGGTGTTGGCGGAATGTTTTAATCTTTTGCTGTATTTGGCAAATGACTGTGACAGTTTCTAAAATACAAAATAAGGCAAATTGTTTCGGAGCAGTCAGTGCAGAACGTTTGAATTCAATTTTGCATCTACTTTTCCCCAACCTAAACATGCTGGACTGGCCGTGAATTCTGAATTACAGTACTAGGGTTGGCCTCTCCAGTCCTGTTCTAAATAAGTTTAGGACCTATTTGACTGGTCGAGAGTTTTTTTTGTCACCCATGATAAGCATAACTCATAGAAATACATATCACGTGGCATTCCACAAGGTTCTATTTAGGGTCCAGTACTGTTCAATTTATTTATGCTACCCCTTGGCAGCATTATCAGAAAACACAGCATTGATTTTCACTGCTACGCAGACGATACACAACTTTTCATTTCTGTGTCACCAGAAGATTTTACCTTCACGGATACATTATTAGACTGTATTAGTGATTTAAATACTTGAATGGCTCACAACTTCCTGCTGTGTAGTGAACTCACATGAATACAATTTTTTTTAACAGCTAATTGTTGCAAGATATCCAAGGATTGTTAATGTTGGAACCAAAGCAAAGAGAGAGAATCTGGACGTACATTTTAATTCACTGGCAATAAAGATAAAATACCAAGTATAAAACCTAGGTATTATTTTAGATTCTGAACTCAATTTCGGATCATACATTAGGAATGTGCCCAAAATAGCTTTTTGCCGCCTTAGGAACATTGCCAAGGTGCGGCCGTTTCTCTCTCAGGCTAGTACAGAGAGACTCATCCATGCTTCTATTACAAGCAGACTTGACTTTTGTAATGCTCTCCTGTCTGGTCGACCCAAGAATGCCATTGGTCAACTGCAAAACATACAAAATACTTCACCATGGGTACTGACCAAGACTAGACAGAGACCACACATTACATCGGTTTTAAGTTCTCTACACTGTGAGTTTTAGAATTAATTTAGATTTAATTTTAAGATGATTCTTTTGTTTTTTAAATCACTACACGATTGTGCACCACAATACATGTCAGACATGCTTTTAAGTTATGTACCCAGTAGGTCCCTCAGGTCCTCTGGCACTGGCCTTTTAACTATCCCAAAGCCTAGGACCAAGAGGCTTGGAGTGGCAGCCTTTAGTTATTATGCCCCCAGCCTCTGGAATAGCCTGCCAGAGAAGACATTTTTGAAAGATATCTTAAAACTTCTCTAGGATAGGGTGCAGCATTTTTACGTTTGAATGAAAAGCATACCCAAATTCAACTGCAGCTACTCATCCCCAGAAGATAAGATATGCATATCGTTAGTAGATTTGGATGGAAAACACTCTGAAGTATCTAAAACTGTTTGAATCATGTCTGTGAGTATAACAGAACTTATTTAGCAGGCGAAACCCCGAGGACAAACCAGTCAGAATTTATTTTTTTGAGGTCACTCTCTTTTCAATGGATTTTCATTGGGAATACAGATTTCTAATTGACCTTCTTGCAGTTCCTACCGCTTCCATTGGATGTCAAAAGTCTTTAGAAATTAGTTGAGGGTTTTTCCTTTGTATAATGAAGAAGTACGGCCATTTTGAATCAGGGTCACTTGTTGTGTACTGTTAGATAGAGGTGCGTGACCAGAAAGCATGCTACAGATTGTTTTAATCCTGTATTGAACACAGACCATCCCGTCTTCAATTTTATTGATTATTTACTTTAAAAAATACCTAAAGTTGTATTACAAAAGTAGTTTGAATTGTTTTGGCAAAGTTTACAAGTAACTTTTGAGATATTTTGTAGTCATGTTTCACGAGTTGGAACCGGTGTTTTTCTGGATCAAACGCCCCAAATAAATGGACATTTTGGATATATATCGACGGAATTAATCGAACAAAAGGACAATTTGTGATGTTTATGGGACATATTGGAGTGCCAACAACAGAAGCTCGTCAAAGGTAAGGCATGAATTATATTTTTATTTCTGCGTTTTGTGTCACGCCTGCAGGGTTGAAATATGCTTATCTCTCTTTGTTTACAATGGTGCTAACTCAGATAATAGCATTGTTTGCTTTTTCCGAAAAGCCTATTTGAATTCTGACATGTTGGCTGGATTCACAACCAGTGTAGCTTTAATTTGGTATCTTTCATGTGTGATTTAATGAAAGTCTGAGACAGTAGCGTCCAGCCTAAACTCAGATTTGTGGATATAAATATGAATACATTTTTCCGGTAAAGCACATTGTGTTGCATTCCATGTCTGAAATGTGCTGTATAAATAGATCTTGATTTGATTTTATACTTAGGCTACAGTGGTAGCATAGCCCACATAGAACTACGTCAATGTAAAATGTCAACTGTCCATTCACCTGTTAAATTCAACTGTTTATTATAAACTGCACTGCCTATGGGATTGCATACAGGAAACTTTAAATACGTAACCTATCTATTTCCTAGGCTCGTAAGCTGAATTAAATGAGACATGCGCATGGGAATTTGTTGTATTGCTACTTCGGGAATATGAACCCATAACAGCCAGAAAATGTGAGGAATATTCTGCAATGGTTATGAAAACAAAATAAATAGGAAATAGATTCCTATGTATAATTATTTTAGATTCCAAAAATAAAACACATAGATTTTTGCTTTTCTCACTAACGACAAATGTTTTTATTATTATTAATAATCATTTTTTTATATGCTTATCCTCGTATCCCCCATTTGCACTAGATACTTACTTGCCTGTTTGCAATACGATACTTCAACAACTACAAAAATGTGCTTACCTATGGTCTAAAGTTTGTGTGGAGGACATTCTCACGCCAAATAACTGGCGCACGCATGTTTTGGGGTATATTGCTGCTTATGCAGCATTTATAAATGAGGCCCCTGGTGATTATAAAGCTGATGAATAATAAGAACCAAATGAATAATGAATGTGTCACACTGCAGATAATCATGACATGTTGAGGTTAAGGGACACAGAAGGAGACTGTAGGCTACTCATAACGACTGCACAGAGAAAATGGGAATAAGCACTGAGCACAAGATACAATGAACACATGCACACACACCCTGTAAACACACTCTGTCAACACAAACCCATACTATACAAATGGTTTGGTTTGAAATGTGTACACATATGAAGTGTATGCACACAAATATCGAGTGTATGTACACAACACAGGCAAAGTACTTGACACCTGTAATGGATAGGATGAGACCTACATTTGGTCCATGAAGGATGTAGGTTAGCCTATGCAACATAATATGTGTTAAATATGTGTATATGTGTATATTCATCCTGTATATTATCTTATTCCCATTTTCTCGGTGCAGTCGTTATGAGTAGCCTACAGTCTCCGTCTGTGTCCCTTAACCTCAACATGTCATGATTATCTGCATTGTGACACATTCATTATTCATTTGGTTCTTATTGTTCATCAGCTTAATAATCACCAGGGGCCTCATTTATAAATGTACATAAGATTTCATTCCAAAACGCTATATTTCAATTTTCAGAAATGTTGGTAAATTAGCTTTTATTGTTTAAAGAAATTCTGAAAGAGATTGGTGTGTTTTTTCACTATCTAATCATGGCATTGGGTTTTTCAATGACAGACATGTATTTGTTTAAAATCTATCACTTGATGGTTTCATTTCATTTCAGAAAGACAAATAATCATGTTTTTTGCTAAATGCTACACACTGTATTCGCCTAACTCTCAGAGAAATAAGTAGTACAGCTAGGTTTTACAAGGTCAAATGTAACAAATAACTAAATTCTTTATAAATAAGTGTACAAATTATACATTTGTGACATCAATATATAAAAAAATAATTCACAAAAATAATTCAATACAGTAATATGAGATCTGTATGTAAAACATTTACATTTCACATTTTAGTCATTTAGCAGATTCTCTTTTCCAGAGCGACTTATAGTAAATGCATTTATCTTAAGATATCTAGGTGAGACAACCACGTATCTCAGTCAAATATACAATATACGAACATTCCATTGCAGCTAAACAATGGATGTTTTGCAAAAAAAACACATTTTCATACACATCTGAAATCTGTTAATTAAACAGCAATATTTTAAACACACATAAGCAATATTTTTCTGATGAAAAATTTGAAAAATTTGGAAAAACTGTCTGATATAACATTTTGGAAATAAAGTCTTCATAAGTAATCAGTTCATCATTATCTACCCAGGTGGTCGAGATCTAAGGAACTCTAGCCTACTACATGTACAACTACTTTTAGAAGCACGCGTTAACAAAGAACTTAGATATGAGCAAAGAGGCTTCCCAGATATAGAAACATATCAAATACAAAAATAAAAAATCTACACCCTGTCCATCAAAGTTCTCTCTATCCTCTCTATCTCTATGATCTGAGTGTCTATTAGAAATCTCCACAGATCTGGTGCTGAGTCTCTCTCTCTCTCTCTCTCTGAGCCAGACCTCTAAATCTGACTCTGCCCAGTCTTGGACAACAGAGCTCAGGGCAGAGCAGAGGAGCAGGCAGCCATGGAGCTCTTTGGAGCGGCTCTAACGGCTCAGAGTCTGTCTGGATCAGCACATAGTTACTCACACTCAGACGTTCAGGTCACTGATCACAGATAGAATGGATAAGTTACTTTACAGACACTTACAGACACAGGCAAAACATAGGGAGAGAACATGTCTGACATCCACTCACACAGACACAAACTCGCAATGCAAGCAGCATTCAAATGAATCTCTTAAAAGTACACAGTATGAGACAATAGACAGCCTGTCAAGTAGACTACTCCTACTTACTGTAGCAAGTCAAACTTTAGCAAGTAACAGTGATACAACATCCAGTACAGTCTGTACAGTTCCGACTACAGGGACAAGAGATTGCAGGACTCACAGAGCGATGTTCACTTCAGGCAAAGCAGCTTCACCTGGACAGGTAATACTTAGGAAATAGGGTGTAACTCTAGACCTGTCAGAGAGAGAGCTACAGAGGGAGAGGGGGAAGGAGGGAGAAAGAGAGTAGGCAGGTGAACTGACAAAGGACTTTGTCCCGGTCACAGCGTCTGTTGATTGGCTGGTGGAGTTTAGCCGGAAATGTTAGCCGGCTGCCCGTCCTGTGAGAATTCTGGGAAAGAGAACAGGACAGAACAGAGTCAGAGAGTTCTTGTTGTGGTGTGACGACCTAGAGCCTGCTGCTCACGTCAGGAAGCTGATCCAGGTGACCAGGAAGTGGCAGAGACGGGCAGGGCCAGAACAGAGGTAAACAGAGAAGTGGCCAAACCTGCTCTGGGAGGAAGGGAGGGAAGATGTGAGAGGCTGGGGGAGAGAGGAGGGTGGGGGAGCAAGGGGGGGAAATAAAACTAAACAATGCACAACCAAAACGAGAAATATTTTGTTTATTGTCAGATAATGAGGGATATTACAGATTAATTCCAGCTCTTAAATCTGTGCTGGGCAGGCTCGGACAGGGCTCCATACCACCTACACACAACATGAAATAACACACACTAGACCAACCATAACAAAATCCTGTTCTCGGAGTCACATGACCACTACTGTACTACAGAGGCACTGTTCTAGCATGTTCCTGAACAAGGCAAATCATGACCTCGTAATCTGAAGCAAATAACACAATGGAAGCTATGCTAACCAGAGACAGACTGCATACGGCTAAGACAACAATACCTCAGTGTGTGTTGAGGTGTGTGTGCAGTGCAGATGAATACAGATATTACACCAGGGGGTTGGACAGCTTCCGGTGTTTTTGTTGTGGTTTTCCTGCTTTCTGACAATAGCTCCTTTTTTCAACCCACAAAATGACCTGTCTATGTGTGGCAGAGTGTAAAAAACAACTGCTATCCTAAGTTCCTGTTGTGGTTTTCGTGCATAGCCTACATCACAGTTTTCTCTGTAAACCCAGAACATGAGCCACCTACAGGTGTTTCAGTGAGACAGACAGAGACTTGAGACTTAATGATGTATTTAATCGTGAGTCAGAGTATGACACATCTGATAATTGATTGAGATTGCTGAAGGCTCTTCAGCTGCTAGCCCTGGGATAATTAAAACCCCACTCACTTCTATTGTATGTTCTAGCTAGTCAATGTTTTCTTTTATTACAGCATTTGGAATAGGGCTGGCATTGGACAGGCAAAAGTTTATCCTTCAGTCACACAATTTGCAGTCAGTATTTTTTGGCAGCTTCCCCGTTCTGGAGTCCCTTAAGTTAATGGAAGTGGGTGTGTGATTAAATAAAAGTAGGCATGTTTGTGCTTAAAAAATGACATGTGTACATCTATCTGTGGTTATGTGTGTGTGTGTGTGTGTGTGTGTGTGTGTGTGTGTGTGTGTGTGTGTGTGTGTGTGTGTGTGTGTGTGTATAGCAGAGGTGGGATCAAGTCATTGTTTTACAAGTCACAAGTAAGTCTCAAGTCTTAGCACTCAAGTCCCAAGTCAAGTCCCAAGTCAAGACAGGCAAGTATCAAGTCAAGTCTCAAGTCCTAAACTTTGAGTTTCGAGTCCTAAAGTCATAATGTGCTCTTCACTAAATGTAATACCAATTCATATTTTTAACAAGAGTAGTAGTTAGTGTATTACTTTTACGCAAATCATGAATGCTTTTAAAAATATATATATATTTATTACTTTCCAAATAAACTTTATATTTCCATGGAAATACATGGGTAGCCATGAGAAAGAAACCCCCCCCCCCCCCCCCCCATAGTGATCGACTAACTATCGAGGATTGCTATGGGGCGCAATCGGGCGATGTAGGCTTGTACACAATCGCCCAACCTTACACACACACACACACTACACACACACACACACACACACACACACACACACACACACACACACACACACACACACACACACACACACACACACACACACACACACACACACTCTCTGTTGTGTGGTTACAGTAGGCTAACGTATGTCAATGGTATAATTGACATACGTATAATAATTTGGGGTATCATCTTTCCAAGGGCTCCATCTGAATTCCCCCGCCGACGTTCCTCTGCAATGCCACGCACAACTTTTTCTCAGCTGGCACAATTTGATTGGCTGCTGTCCGATTCAAACTGTAATCCGTTAAATGAAGAGTTGATGTGCTTTAATAGCATTACTTACTGGTGCTTTAATAGCATCATTTTTTATATTTGGGCTTGGGGATGGTATCAAGTCAGTTTGAGTCATAAGGCTCAAGTCCAAGTCAAGTCACGAGTCATTGGTGTTAAAGTCAAAGTCGAGTTGCAAGTCATCATATTTGTGACTCGAGTCTGACTCGAATCCAAGTCATGTGACTCGAGTCCACACCTCTGGCGTGTACTGTAGGGTTATCGTGCCACAAAGCACCAGTAAGTAATATGGTGCCAAATAAGTAGGACAGAAATGGTACAGAAACCCAATTTAATTTACGGCAGCCGCTAAATCCATCAAAAATCCTCCCCCATCAAAACAGAACAAAACAAAGGAAATCTTCAGAGATGACTGTATTCAAGAACGCACACGCACACACACACACACACACACACACACACACACACACAATCACACACACACACACACACACACACACACACACACACACACACACACACACACACACACACACACACACACACACACACACACACACACACACACACACACACACACACACACACGCAGGCAGGCAACATCAAAATAGACACTGTGGCACGCAACCATAGTGACCGTTTGTGCAACCTCACAGTAATCTTGTCGCCTGGCAGAATCACAGCAGAAACTCCACAAGTGCATCTGTTAAAAGCATCAAATAATTTCTAAGTGTTTATGCAGATTTCCAGGTCCTTTACATAACAGATCCAGCCATTGAGGGGAGTTTAATGACCAAGACCAATTCACGGGAATTTGAGAATGGCATCTATACATCACATTTGATTGTGTAAGTGTCTCTGTGTTTAAATGAGCTGCCATCTGTGCATGTGTTTCAATATGATCATTTCCCTGCTATATCTCCCTGCATCCTTCTGCTGGCTTTACCCCGAAGCAAAGCATTTTTTGGGGTCCTGGTCAGTAGCACCTGGATGGGAGATTGGATGCTGCAGTGGAAAAGGTGGTGTAGGGCCAATAGAGCTCCTTCCTCTTGTAGTCAACAGGAGTCAATTGCTCCCCTGGGAGGAGTTAAAACAAAGACCTGACTTTCAGAGACCATTAAAACCTTTTAATGCAGTGGGCTAAATCAGGGTCACACAGAGTGTTTCTTTGTAGTCTTAAACAAATCTTCTTTGAAACAAAAGTATACACCTCACACACGTGTTTCAGAAAAAGAAGGCACACGTACAATGTCAGATGAAGAGTTGAACTGTATTCCATTTTGAGTTTGCATCCCAATATTACACTTTATATGCATCACAGAAGACTGAACTATAACCACACCGTTTGACATAGAAACACTGGATCTTCTGCATGAAATACAAAGTTTATTAGTTATAAAAAACATTAATAACATTCCACCCATGAGGCCACTAGAGCCACAATTTGGTCATTTTACTGCAGGAAAGGGTTTGACTACCTAAAGTAATCCTCCTTAGCTTCCTATTGGCACAATTAGCCCCTAACCACTAACTACTAACCCCTAACCTCCCCACAGCATCTCTTCACCAGGTAATTGTTGTAAATAGTTTCCCCAATCTGTGTACCTGGTAGGATAAAAGTAAACACTGTAAAAATTGGCCTTTTGGGAGTTTAGATTGGATCTCTTCATCAACGCTGTTGTTGGATTGTGTTTTTTCACAGTCAACCACCTGTCTGTTTTTAGTTAGCAACCACTCTGCGAAGAGACAGAGTCATTAGATCATTTATTTTGGTACTGTCCATATGTACTGATGCTTGTTTTTGGTCACAGGCCCAGGAATGGCTGAAGAGTTGCAACATTTATCTGGAGCTAACTCTGCCGATAGCACTACTGGGTGATTTGAAAAGTCATAGTCAATCGATCAATAATGTAATAATACTTTTAGCAAAAAAACGTATCTTTAATTTACAATCTGTAGAAACTATGAGAATAGAAAGGTTCAAAACTTTTGTAAAACATCAGAACACAGTTGAAAAATACATGGCAAATAGAAATAGATAGTTGGGAGGGGTTGAATGGAGCTGAAGGGTGGGACTAACAACAACAAGATAACTAATGTAAAATATACTGTGTCTGTAAAATGTATGTAGGTTCAGAACTTTTGGCAAATAGAAATCAAACTGGATGGACATCAGAAATAGATGGGAGAGGTTGTGGGTAGAGGAAGGACAGGACTAAAAACAAACAAAATAGAACTATTGTTGAATAGATTGTGTCAGTAGAATGCATACAGTATGTATAAGCTGGAGGTAGAAGCCTAACTGTTGCTGTTCGTTTGTTTACTCCAATTGGGGGATGGGTGGTAGGGTTAGTGGAAAATAATAAAGGAAAATATATTTTCAAAAGATATGTGTGTCATGACGTTGCCCTGTTGGGGAGGTTTATGACCCCCCATCCCCCTTTTTCACTCCGCTCCACAGAATGGACTCTTGGAAAGCCCTTTGTTAACATAGAGAGAGTATTGTAACATCAAAAGGTTGGGAAAGGAACAATATTTCGGTAATCCAACCAGTAGAAAGTATCCGTTGTTACTTAAAGAATATGATGTCTGATCAGTTGTTGTCTG
The DNA here is from genome assembly GCF_029448725.1 of Salvelinus fontinalis. Taxonomy (NCBI): domain Eukaryota; kingdom Metazoa; phylum Chordata; class Actinopteri; order Salmoniformes; family Salmonidae; genus Salvelinus; species Salvelinus fontinalis. The sequence goes on from NC_074669.1 coordinate 25,688,552, forward strand.
AGACATTGTTACTGATGATAGGACGACATAAACTGTATCTTGGAAAGTCTACACATTATAGTTATCAGATTCACATGGAATTGTTGTGAAATTTAAATGTTTAAATATGAAACTATTTGTGAAAAGATGAAATGTAATTTTCATTTTAAAATTAGAAAAAAATTTCATAAGTAAAATATGCTCGATCAGTGACCACGCTCACGTGAATAGGCACTGGTTGGAAATTATGAACCAACCCCGTTTCTACAGTTCTATAAGAGCCCCCATAACCCAATTCACGGCGAACTAAGCCAACCTCAGCGTGAGCTCTGGTTGCGAATGGTTGAATGACTACAACCTAATGCAATTAACATTGTGTTCTCGATGACGTGAGGACTGATGTTCATACGTTTAGAAGGGCGAATTTCAAAGCGGAGGTGATGATCGCCACGCTGGAAGGATGAATTTGACTACACCAGCCAGAATATAGCATGAGCTTATAGTATGGCTACATGGTATGAACTTTGAACTATTATTCACTAAAGAAGTGATACATCCTAGACGTTGAGTTATCAGCAGCAGCTGTAAACGTGCGTGGCCTTGGAAAGGATGAACAATCTTTTCAGAACGACAGAGTAATACAATGTATTCGTTCTACCACAAGACGACATACTACAACATATCCGTTCTACCACAAGACAACATACCACAACATATCCGTTCTACCACAAGATGACATACTACAACGTCACCGTTCTACCACAAGATGACATACTACAACGTAACCGTTCTACCACAAGACGACAAGGTACTACAACATATCCGTTCTACCACAAGACGACATACTACAACATATCCGTTCTACCACAAGACAACGTACTACAACATATCCGTTCTACCACAAGACGACATACTACAACATATCTGTTATACCACAAGACGACATACTACAACATATCCGTTCTACCACAAGACGACATACTACAACATATCTGTTCTACCACAAGATGACATACTACAACGTATTCGTTATACCACAAGATGACATACTACAACATATCTGTTCTACCACAAGATGACATACTACAACGTAACCGTTCTACCACAAGACGACAAGGTACTACAACATATCCGTTCTACCACAAGACGACATACTACAACATATCCGTTCTACCACAAGACGACAGGGTAATACAACGTATCCGTTCTACCACAAGACGACATACTACAACATATCCGTTCTACCACAAGACGACATACTACAACATATCCGTTCTACCACAAGACGACATACTACAACATATCCGTTATACCACAAGACGACAAGGTACTACAACATATCCGTTCTACCACAAGACGACATACTACAACATATCTGTTCTACCACAAGATGACATACTACAACATATCCGTTCTACCACAAGACGACAGGGTAATACAACGTATCCGTTCTACCACAAGACGACATACTACAACATATCCGTTCTACCACAAGACGACATACTACAACATAACCGTTCTACCACAAGACGACAGGGTACTACAACGTATCCGTTCTACCACAAGACGACATACTACAACATATCCATTCTATTTCACGACAACACACGACAACGTATCTCACAGAAATATTCTTCAAAGGACAAGGGAGATCTCTGCTGGGCAACCCAGCCTTCCATCTTCGACCAATCTATCGAAGTGCAGCTCAGAGTAAATATATTTTTTGCATTTTCATTTTCCGAATGGGCGGTTATTTAGAATGCATAAGATTCTGTATTTATGATGGCATAGCTTCATAAGGTCTGATAGAGACACAATCCTTTTGTTCCTCTGTCTTCCCACGCTTTCATTCAAGCCCAACCCCCTTTCTTTGTGTAACCAGCTGTCATATCGGTTTTGTCCTCTAGGGACGTTTTCTTTAATGACATAATTAGTAATCAATGTTTGATCCATCCTGTGTATATGCAATTCTATGTGATTATTTAGGTATTTAGTAAATAAATAATTAAACCAAATGTTGTATTGCTGATTCAACTTGTTAGCCAGGGTTCGTGAAGATGACTAAGAATTGTACTATGTTCAGATGAGACTGAATAAGGTGACGATTAAAATTGGACTGCTATTGACATAAAAGAGTACCAGGTCTTTAAGAGTTTATTCGGAAGACAACAACTCTATAAACATTATTCCGTGGTGCCCCGACTTCCTAGTTAATTACATTTACATGATTAGTTTAATCAGGTAATATTAATTACAGAGAATTGATTTTATAAAATAGCATGTCATATAATTTAATCCATAGTAAAGTGTATATATACAGTACCAGTCAAAAGTGTGGACACACCTACTCATTCAAGGGCTTTTCTTATTTTTTTTACTATTTTCTACATTGTAGAATATTAGTGAAGACATCAAAACTATGAAATAACACATGTATTAAACAATAATCATGTAGTAAACAAAAAATCTAAATTTATTTTACATTTGAGATTCTTCAAATAGCCACATTTTGCCTTGATGACAGGTTTGCACACTCTTGGCATTCTCTCAACCAGCTTCACATGGAATGCTTTTCCAACAGTCTTGAAGGAATTCCCACATATGCTGTGCACTTGTTGGCTGCTTTTCCTTCACTCTGCGGTGCAACTCATCCCTAACCATCTCAATTGGGTTGAGGTCAGGTGATTGTCGTAGCCATGCTGGTTAAGTGTGCCTTGAATTCTAAATAAATCACAGACAGTGTCACCAGCAAAGCGTCCCCACACCACACACGTGGAGATCATCCGTTCACCTACTCTGCATCTCACAAATACACGGCGGTTCGAACCAAAAATAAAAAATTTGGACTCATCAGACCAAAGGACAGATTTCCACCGGTCTAATGTCCATTGTGTTTCTTAGCTCAAGCAAGTCTCTTCTTATTATTGGTGCACCTTTAGTAGTGGTTTATTTGCAGCAATTCGACCATGGAGGCCTGATTCACGCAGTCTCCTCTGAACAGTTGATGTTGAGATGTGTCTGTTATTTGAACTCTGTGAAACATTTATTTGGGCTGCAATTTCTGAGGCTGGTAACTCTAATGAACTTATCCTCCACAGCAGAGGTAACTCTGGGTCTTCCTTTCCTGTGGTGGTCCTCATGAGAGCCAGTTTCATCATAGCGCTTGATGGTTTTTGAAACTGTATTTGACGAAACTTTCAAAGTTCTTGAAATGTTCCTGATTGACTGACCATAATGTCTTAAAGTAATGATGGACTGTCATTTCTCTTTGCTTATTTGAGCTGTTCTTGCCATAAAATGGACTTGGTCTTTTACCAAATAGGGTTTTCTTCTGTATACCAACCCTACCTTGTCACAACACAACTGATTGGCTCAAACGCATTAAGAAGGAATTAAATTCCACAAATTAACTGTTAATTGAAATGCATTCCAGGTGACTACCTCATGAAGCTGTTTCAGAGAATACCAAGAGTGTGCAAAGCTGTCATCAAGGCAAAGGGTGGCTACTTTGAAGAATCTCAAATCTCAAATCTATTTTGATTTGTTTAACACTTTTTGGTTACTGCATAATTCCATATGTGTTTTTTTACAGTTTTGATGTCTTCACTATTATTCTACAATGTAGAAAATAGTAAAAATAAAGAAAAACCCTTGAATGAGTAGGTGTTTCCAAACCTTTGACTGGTACTGTGTAAATATTTTTACAAAAAATACATGGTGGATATGAAATGATGCAGACAATTACATTGATGGAAGCTACAATCTATCTGCAATATTAAAGCTGGGGGGGGGGGGGGGCTGTCCATGCTTGGATTGTGCTGTTTTGCTCCTTATCACTTGTCTGTTTTTACTTGGCAACCACTCAACTCTCACTTTAAGCAAAGTACTACTTATGAAGGCTTTATACAGCATACATAAAGGCATAAACGATGCTTCACAAATCGTTCATCAGTCTGTGTCATACTCTATTAATGGTGTATAAAGGGTGACATAACAATTACCACTGTAGGGTGAATGGTCAAATATAACATATCGCATGTTTATACACCAATTATAGAGTATAGCAAATGCTTCTAGATGATATGTGAGCATTAATATAATGTTTATGAAGCTTTTATGTACACTATATAAACCTTTATAAGTCGTGCTTTGTTTAAATTGGGACCCAACTCTCTTGCATTCTCATCCTCTCTTTCCATCTATCTATTCTCGCTCACGCCCCCCACAACCCCCCCCCCCTCTCTCTCTCTCTCTCTCTCTCTCTCTCTCTCTCTCTCTCTCTCTCTCTCTCTCTCTCTCCCTCTCTCCCTCTCTCCCTCTCGTTAGCCTGTGATTAGGAGTCTACATCAGGGTATTTGTCACAACGCATCTCTGGGGTTTTGAGCCCATCTTCCAACCGATAGGGATGACGAGGGTCTTTGTGAGTGAGGGTTGATGAACTGACAGCTCTGTTTTGCTGAGTGACATTTACTGCTGTCATCTATCACTCTGTCCATCCGTCCTCTCCTTTCCTATACAGGGCCAGGGATGCTCAGTGATAATGTGTTTGCAGGCTTGGTAACATACAACAGCTATTAAGGTATTAGGTCCCTACTAGGGTTGGTTGTACATTTTCAGCCCCTAAGAATGTGCAATATATTAAATACTCTGTTCAGTATTTGTCATAACAGGTGTAGCTGTGACGACTGTCACTGCAAATGCTCCTCTGAGCCCTTGCTGTGCCTTCTATCTGTTGGTGTGACATTAGACTTCATAGTGATACAGTTAGTACTGTCTGACAGGGTCCCCCCTCTCACTGACTGACTGTCACCCCTATCAACACACCTGCTGGGGTCCAGATAGGAACCACCCCTCTGCTTTCACCCTGTCGTTCTCTAGCTCTAACAAACACTGTCTCTCCAACCCTCTCCATTCCCCCTACCTCTGGCTTAGGAACAATCACACTGTAAGAAGAACAGAGCATCACTATCTGTGTCCATGCCGACTGCCCAGGGATGGTTCAGAACGGGCATGGAAATGTATCTTATTCAGGGAAGTATTGGGTTATGCGATAGGGAGCTATACCACTGTGAGACTAACCGGGCTGTTTCACACTGTCTGTAAGTCAGGGAGTAGCGCAGCTAAACTCCCGACAGATCTATTAAAGGGAGTGAAAATTCTCCTCTGCTTCATTTCTTGTTGCCCTGTAGGATAGTACATAAACACTAGGATCTAGGAGAAACCAATATCCCTCTCTATTTGACTCTTTCTCTTTTACTTTCTTCTCTGTCAGTATCTCTTTACGACACTCTCTTTTTCCCTTTCTTTCAATTAAACTTTGTCCGCTCTCCCTCGTCCCTGTCTCACTTTCCCCTGCCTTTCTCATGTTCTGTTGCCATCTGTATTTAATTACATTTAGATTGCATGGCAGGAATGATTATAACATTATTATAAAACTAGACATGAAAGGTAAACACTAAATCAAACAAATGCAGAAAATCTCTCTTCTAATCCCCCTCTCTCCCATCTAAGCTCTCCCTCTCTATCCTTGTTGCCCCTCTCTCTAGTGGCTAGGAAAGGTCAAGCGCCTCTCTCTTCCCTCCATAAGTCATCCATTGTTCATGGTAACAATGCAAATGCTCCCCTTAGCATGAATATTGAAGAGGAAGACTGCGGGAGGAAGGTCACCAAGAAGAACGAGGTCCCTCTCTATCCCCGTGTAGACGCCACGCACCTCAGTCTTGCAGAACGAATATGATAATTTAAAGTAGAGAGAGGGGGGGGGGGCAGGCGTGAGGGTGAGGAGTGATTCTCAATTAGAGAAGCATGAAGACCCCTTGTATGACCTGATGTATGACACCACAGCCATTAGCATGTGCTTTGAAGTGTATTTAAGTCTGAGTTTTGTGTATCGGTCTATGTCAAATTTAGGTTGCTGATAGTAATTACTAGCGATTGGATACCACGAAAATTGGGGGGAAAAGGGGTAAAAAAAATAAAAAAAATAAAAATAGTATTATAAACTCCGGAAAAAAAGAAACGTCCCTTTTTCAGGACCCTGTCTTTCAAAGATAATTTGTAAAAATCCAAATAACTTCACAGATCTTCATTGTAAAGGGTTTAAACACTGTTTCCCGTGCGTGTTCAATGAACCATAAACAATTAATGAACATGCACCTGTGGAATGGTGGTTAAGACACTAACAGCTTACAGACGGTAGGCAATTAAGGTCACAGTTATGAAAACTTAGGACACTAAAGAGGCCTTTCTACTGACTCTGAAAAACACAAACAAAAAAAAATGCCAAGGGTCCCTGCTCATCTGCGTGAACGTGCCTTAGGCATGCTGCAAGAAGGCATGAGAACTGCAGATGTGGCCAGGGCAATAAATTGCAATGTCCGTACTGTGAGACGCCTAAGACAGCACTACAGGTGGACAGGATGGACAGCTGATCATCCTCGCAGTGGCAGACCACGTGTAACAACACCTGCACAGGATCGGTACATCCGAACATCCCACCTGCGGGACAGGTACAGGATGGCAACAACAGCTGCCAGAGTTACACCAGGAACGCACAATCCCTCCATCAGTGCTCAGACTGTCCACTGTAGGCTGAGAGAGGCTGGACTGAGGGCTTGTAGGCCTGTTGTAAAGCAGGTCCTAACCGGACATCACCAGCAACAACGTCGCCTATGGGCACAGACCCACCGTCGCTGGACCAGACAGGACTGGCAAAAAGTGCTCTTCACTGACGAGTCGCGGTTTTGTCTCACCAGGGGTGATGGTTGGATTTGCGTTTATCGTCGAAGGAATGAGCGTTACACCGAGGCCTGTACTCTGGAGCGGAGGTGGAGAGTCCGTCATGGTCTGGGGCGGTGTGTCACAGCATCACCGGACTGAGCTTGTTGTCATTGCAGGCAATCTCAACGCTGTGCGTTACAGGGAAGACATCCTCCTCACTCATGTGATACCCTTCCTGCAGGCTCATCCTGACATGACCCTCCAGCATGACAATGTGTCACGTAGTGTAGGCCAGAAGGCTAGACTGAAAAACCTAACCTCTATCAAATAAAAAGATGGCACAGGGTGTTAATTTACATAGTGAATCCGGAAGAAAAACAACAGTACTGCCATCCAAAGTATACATCATTATGACAGCTTAAAAACAATGCTGCCCCATCAACAGCTCAATCCAAAATGCTTCCCTCCTTGAACTGAAAGAGAGGCTCCTTTTGTTAGGGAAAGCCCCTGCTATCAGAACCAGCACTAATGAATTAAGCAATTATCTTCATCACAGCCTACATTTTCCACTCAGCTAAACATAATGAATTATATACGTTGCAACACGTTTCTCATGATATAATATACCAATATAACACATTTACAAAATCCCATCCCTACTGACATGGAGTCTTCCAATATGCCCATTCACATGAACAAGCCATTTGGGACAGGCACTACAAAGCCAGCCCGATTACTGTAGCTCTGGTCCTTATCCCAGCATACCCAGAAGCTACAAAGATGGAGAGAGAGGAACCGAACCAAACAAACAACGCGCTCATCCATAACGTTGATAAGTACAATAAACGTTGCTTAAATGAAACATGAACGCTTGTCTGTATATTCTTTATACCATAAATTGTTACTGACGGGAGGTAAGAATAAAGTGTGAAATGTATGTACTAAGATAAAGAAGTTAACTTGTGTGTCGACCCACATTGTTAACGTAGCTGATAACGGAGCAGGGAGGCACCCTGAATGTGTGTGTGTTAGTGTACCAAACGCTGCCAGCGGCCAGTGCGGACTTCTCCGTCACACAATGCCATCAGCCATACTGATGAGGGCTAGGGCTATTCCCAGAAATGTACGGGAACTTGGAGGTGCCTTGGTGGAAGAGTGGGGTAACATCTCACAGCAAGAACTGGCAAATCTGGTGCATTCCATGAGGAGGAGATGCACTGCAGTACTTAATGCAGCTGGTGGCCACACCAGATACTGATTGTTACTTATGATTTTGCCCCACCCCCCCTTTGTTCAGTGACACATTATTCCATTTATGTTAGTCACATGTCTGTGTAACTTGTTCAGTTTATGTCTCAGTTGTTGAATCTTATGTTCATACAAATATTTACACATGTTAAGTTTGCTGAAAATAAACGCAGTTGACAGGACGTTATTTTTTTTGCTGAGTTTTGTTTGCTCTGTTTTTTTGTTAATTCTTTTGAATGTGTCACGTAATTATCTTTTTGTTTTCTCATGATTTGGTTAGATCTAATTGGCTGCGGCTCTGTGCGGTCTATTTGTGTTTGTGAACAGAGCCCCGGGACAAGTTTGCTTAGGGGACTAGGTTCATCTCTCTGTAGGTGATGGCTTTGTTATGGAAGGTTTGGGAATATCTTCCTTTTAGGTGGTTGTCGACTTTAACGGCTCTTTTCTGGATTTTGATAATTCGCTTGTATCGGTCTAAATCTGCTCTGCATGCATTATTTGGTGTTTTACCTTGTACACAGAGGATATTTTTGCAGAGTCTCAATTTGGTGTTTGGCCCATTTTATGAATTATTGGTTGGTGAGCGGACCCCAGACCTCACAACCATAAAGGGCAATGGGTTCTATAACTGATTCAAGTATTTTTAGCCATATCCTAATTGGTATGTAGAATTTTATGTTCCTTTTGATCGTGTAGAAGGCGTTTCTTGCCTTGTCTCTTAGATCGTTAACAGCTTTGTGGAAGTTACCTATGGCGCTGATGTTTAGGCCGAGGTATGTATCGTTTTTTGTGTGCTCTAGAGCAATGGTGTCTAGATGGAATTTGTATTTGTGTTTTTCCCCCAACACCGCTTTCCATCAATTTGTATAGCAGACCCTCATGCCAAATTGAGTCAAAAGCTTTTTTAATCAAATCAAATGAAATTGTATTTGTCACATGCGCCGAATACAATACCCGAATACAACAGGTATTCACCAACCTTACTGTGAAATGCTACCTTACAAATCAACAAAGCATGAGAAGACTGCTTTTGTTTTGGTTGGTTTGTTTGTCAATTAGGGTGTGCAGGGTGAATACGTGGCCTGTTGTACAATAATTTGTTAAAAAGCCAATAACATTTGCTCAGTACATTGTTTTCACTGAGGAATGTACGTGTCTGCTGCAAATGATAATGCAGAGGTTTTTCCTAAGGTTGCTGTTGATGCATATCGTGGCCAAATTTGTCTCCACTTTTGTGGATTTGGGTGATCAGTCCTTGGTTCCAAATAGTGTGGAAGATGCCAGAGCTGAGGATGATGTTAAAGAGTTTAAGTATAGCCAATTGGAATTTGTGGTCTGTATATTTTATCATTTCATTTAGAATACCATTAACACCACAGGCCTTTTGGGGTTGGAGGGTTTGAATTTTGTCCTGTAGTTCATTCAATGTAATTGGAGAATCCAGGGGGTCCTGGTAGTTTTTAATAGTGGATTCTAAGATTTGTATTTGATCATGTATATGATTTTGATCTTTGTTCTTTGTTATAGAGCCAAAAAGATTGGAGAAGTAGTCTATCCATACATCTCCATTTTGGATAGATAACTCTTCGTGTTATTGTTTGTTTAGTGTGTTCCATTTTCCCTCTCTCCCTCTCTCTCTCTCTGTGCAACCAACTGACGCACGGACGCAGAAAATAGAAACAACTTATCTCAGTATTCCCTTGTTCCTGTCCATTTGGTTTTACACCCTCCAATCTTTTCTCATGCCCTGGCTTTAAATGCACTTTCTCTCTCTTTACTTATTTTCTTCTATGTTCTATCTCACACAAACTTGTAAGAACCAGACTGAGTATTTTGGAGTTGGGTTGTGTTTTTTACTTTGTTAGAACATTGTTCAAACACATTTTTCAGTGAGCATTGCAAACATTCACTCACAAGTTCACAGGCGCGTTCTACATCACTAATGGAAGGTGGCATTTGCAATGCACCGGCACTCCCATTTAATCTTGTTTCCCTTGCTCTCCATTCACAAGAGTAATGGACTGTGCTTTTCCCCATCACTCCGGTCCAGACAGGCACTAAAAAAGTAACAGTTTCATATATTTACACACACAAATACCCTGAGTCAGAGAGGAGCGCATCCATTACTTCTGTCTGTCGGTCCCTCCCCACCCTGATCTCCTTTCCCTGGCTTGGTCCCTTGCCAGCGTCACTTGGCTAGCTCTTATCAACACCAGTCACCCAGTCAAACTGCTTCAGGTGCCCAAGTACTTCAGTAAAACCATCTGGGTGCCACTTTACTTCAGTACAGTGACTGTCAGTGTAGGTCAGTCGGTGGTGAGGTAGCTGCCCCCTTCCTCTCTCATGTGCCCTTTTCTTTCATCTCTCTTGATGATTATGTCATGGGCTCATGGTTTAAAAAACAACCCAGGCATGAAAAGGAGGACAGTCGATTTTAATTCTCTCTGCTCTGACAAATGAATGTGGGAAAACAATGGTGTGTTCAATAAGCCATTGGTCTAATGTTAAAGGGTTGTTCCATAATCCTATCAGTGTTCTGCTCCTCAGTCTGGCCCATGCAGCTACACACAGACCTGACAACAGACATTGCATAACCAGTAAAGAATAGCTTCAAAAGCAGCTTTTTAAAACACATGGGATTGATAGCATTATCTGTCAGATAATTTGTCAAATGTCACAATGACAAGAAGGCATATGAAGAGAAGGCATATGCGCATGTCGAAAGAGAGGGACATATTTAGAGAGACGAAGACAGAGGAAAACACAGAGACAGAATGATGGAGACAAAGAAAGAGAGAGAAGATGGAGTGTGCCTCCAGAGTGAGGTGTCCCATCCCCAGCCCCAGGCTCAGTAAGTGTTGTCCTGGTGGTCTGGGTCTCACAGTAACCAGAGCGTTTCTGTTCCACCAGGTAACACTGCTCCTGCTCACGGCAGCCACCAAATGAAGACGAATGCACTTAATCTCCCCTGCCAAATCTCTACGCCTGTGTACTGATATCGCACAATCACACGTGCATACCTTTTCTCCATCACACACATACAGTGCCAGTCAAATGTTTGGACACACCTATTCATTCAAGGGTCACCCTTTAGACACCATTAATAGAGTATGACACACACTTATGAATGATTTGAGAAGCATTTATGTAGCGCTTGTGAAGCCTTTATGTATGCTATATAAAGCATTTATAAGTAGTACTTTGTTTAAAATGAGAGTTGAGTGGTTGCCAAGTAAAAACAGATAAGTGGAAGAAAGCAAAAAAGCACAATCCAAGCACAGACAGCATTGATGAAGAGAGGCACTCTTGGCATTCTCTCAATCAGCTTTTTTAAAATGTTACCTTTATTTAACCAGGCAAATCAGTTAAGAACAAATTCTTATTTTCAATGACAGCCTACAGGGGAACAGTGGGTTAACTGCCTTGTTCAGGGGCAGAATGACATATTCTTACCATGTCAGCTTGGGGATTCGATCTAGCAACCTTTCGGTTACTAGTCCAATGCTCTAACCACTAGGCTACATGCCGCCCCCCTGCCACTTCATGATGTAGTCACCTGGAATGCATTTCAATTAACAGGTGTGCCTTCTTAAAAGTTAGTTTGTGAAATTTCTTTCCTTCTTAATGCGTTTGAGCCAATCAGTTGTGTTGTGACAAGGTAGGGGTGGTATACAGAAGGATAGCCCTATTTGGTAAAAGACCAAGTCCATATTATGGCATGAACAGCTGAAATAAGCAAAGAGAAACGACAATCAATCATTACTTTAAGACATGAAGGTCAGTCAATACGGAAAATTTCAAGAACTTTTAAAGTTTCCTCAAGTCCCAAAAAACATAAAGTGCTATGATGAAACTGACTCTCATGAGGACCGCCACAAGAAAGGAAGACCCAGAGTTACCTCTGCTGCAGAGGATGCGTTCATTAGAGTTATTGCACCTCAGATTGCAGCCCAAATAAATGCTTCACAGAGTTCAGTAACAGACACATCTCAACATCAACTGTTTAGAGGAGACTGTGTGAATCAGGCCTTCATGGCTGAATTGCTGCAAAGAAAACACTACTAAAGGACACCAATAATAAGAAGAGACTTGCTTGAGCCAAGAAATACAAGCAATGGACATTAGATTGGTAGAAATCTGTCCTTCGGTCTGTTGAGTAAAATTTGAGATTTTTGGTTCCAACCGATGTGTCTTTGTGAGACACAGAGTAGGTGAACGGATGATTGATGATCTCCGCATGTGTGGTTCCCACCGTGAAGCATGGAAGAGGAGGTGTGATGGTGCTTTTCTGGTGACACTGTCTGATTTTATTTACAATTCAAGGCACACTTAACCAGCCTGGCTACCACAGCGTTCTGCAGCAATACGCCATCCCATCTGGTTTGCACCTAGTGGGACTATCATTTGTTTTCCACAGGACAATGACCCAAAACACACCTCCAGGCTGTGTAAAGGCTATTTGACGAAGACGGAAAGTGATGGAGTGCTGCATCAGATGACCTGGCCTCCACAATCACCTGACCTCAACCCAATTGAGATGGTTAGGTATGAGTTGGACTGAAGAGTGAAGGAAAAGCAGCCAACAAGTGCTCAGCATATATGGGAACTCCTTCAAGACTGTTGAAAAAGCATTCCTCATGAAGCTGGTTGAGAGAATGCCAAGAGTGTGCAAAGCTGTCATCAAGGGTGGCTACTTTGAAGAATCTCAAATATAAAATATATTTGGATTAATTTACTACTTTTTTTGGTTACTACATGATTCCATATGTGCTATTTCATAGTGTAAAAAATAGAAAAAATAAAGAAAAACCCTTGAATAAGTTGGTGTCCAAACTTTTGACAGGTACTGTACATACTCTCACCCTCTCTCTCTCTCTCTCTCTCTCTCTCTCTCTCTCTCTCTCTCTCTCTCTCTCTCTCTCTCTCTCTCTCTCTCTCTCTCTCTCTCTCTCTCTCTCCCCTACTCCCCCCCCCTCTCTCTCTCTCTCTCTCTGTCTCACAAACACACACACACACACACATGCATGCACACATAATAACTCCACAAATAAATACATCACCCACACTGCAAAGTTACTAAATTTAATTCAAACCAGTTCAATGGCAGCAGCGCTCTCACCCAAAAAGGAATACTGGTGGTGGTCTCCTTGAACATATTAACACAATCATAGATGTGGGCCTCACACAGATTCAATTCAGTTCTACTCAGTTATCCAAGATATTCCTTGTTTACAAAAATCAGAAGGGAGTGTGTGTGGTGAATGAATGGGAAATAATGTATTACGTCATTTTGGAGTTACTTTTATTGTAAATAAGAATAGATTATGTTTCTAAATTAAATGTGGATGCTACCAGGATTATGGACATTCCTGAATGAATCGTGAATAATGATGAGTGAGTTACAGATGCACAAATATCACACCCCCAGGACATGCTAACCTCTCACCACTACAATAACAGAGGAGGTTAGCATTTGTGGGATATGATATTATACCTCTCTAACTTTCTCAATCATCATTATTCACAATTAATTTAGGAGTATCCATAACCATGGTAGCATCCACATTAATGTAGAAGTGTTTAGAAACATATTATATTCTTATTTACCAAATTTGTAGAGCCACAAGCTTGAGGTAATCATTGCGTGCTAGGAATATGGGACCAACTACTAAACTTTTGACTACTTTAATACACATATAAGTGAATTTGTCCCAATACCCCTAAAATGGTGGGACTATGTACAAAATGTACTGTCATTTCTAAACGGTGTACCCGATATAACTGAAAATACACTCAAATTAAAGTTGATAGTCTGCACTTTAACCTCATAGTCATTGTATCATTTAATATCTAAAGTGCTTGAGTACAGAGCCAAAACAACAACAAAATGTGTCACTGTCCCAATACTTTTGGCGCTCACTGTACAATGTACTCTATGTGTGTCAGACTCCCATAGACAGCAGACAGCAGACAATGCTAACAGACAATGCAGTACAATCTGGTATGTATGTATGCCTGCTTATATAATTCCACTGCAGCCCTGTATGAGCAGACAGACAGACATCCCAGGATGAAGTGTCTCTCAGGGGGAGGTCTCTCCTCACACTGCTGACAGCTCTCTCCCCAAATCCCAGCCTTAAACAAGCACACTCCCTCACAGCCGGACCTAAAGCCATCAAGAGAACTGAGCGCACAGACAGAAAGACAGAGAACATGGAGACAGGCAGGAGCAGAAAGAGCATCGTCCGCACCATAACCCTATATGAAATGTACGTTAGGCCCATGCAGTAGAGATGGGAGGAAAGGGCTCTCCAATCTCCACACAGCATTTCAGCCCTTCCTCTAAAGAAATGAAATCCCCCTTCCCACCTAGCAACCCTCTCCTCTCTCTTGTCACAGCACAGCATGATGATGGAACTTCACACTTGTCTGTTAAGGATGTACCGTCGGGTGTGGCACTATGTAAGACTATCAGAGCTTTTATGTTATGTAAAAGGTGTAGGCAGGTTGGTAGATGTGTGAATGGAGCCCCTGTCAGTGAGCATGGTGGCGGTTCGTGGTTGCTCTCCTCAGGTCCTTTGGGAGGGAGGGTTAACTGTATGGGCGAGTAGAGATTCAAATGGCCTTATGATGCAACAGTCCGGATGAACATGATTTACAGGTATGTGAACAGACGGATTCAATCATCATAGACTTAAACGTCTCACACTCATACACAAAAAGATTCACAGTGATGTGTGAATACAAAGTGTACACTTACACAGGGAGCCATCTTGCTTACATCATCACACACACACGCACGCACGCACGCACGCACGCACGCACGCACGCACGCACGCGCACATGCTACAGGGTGTTGAGATTCTCCCGAGGTAACGGGAGAGAGAGATGGGAGCTGTGTTCCTGTTTAGTGGTTCTGAGAGCATCATTTTGGGGAGGTCTGTCGAGCTTTGGATGAATTAAGAGTCATAAATATTCATGAATCTCTCCTCTCTACCCTCCTGTGATCGCTTAGTAGCCCGTTCAAAAAGCCTTAGATCTCTCCATGAGCTAAGTTCCTCATCGACGAGGGGTCATTTTTACTGGGAGAGAATTTTGTCATGTTTATTTGTATTTTTCTTCCAGTATGATATTCACACACAGGAGGCTGGAATACAGTCAAACTTTGCATTAGCTACCATTGAACAGTTTATTATATTTACCTGTACTGAGATATTGTAGTTTATTTGAACCAAAGAAATTGGCGTTGCAAGCGCCACACTCTATCGACTAGGCCCCACAAGGCCATATTGTGACACTCTCTGCTACTGTATGTTACCTTCAATTATGACATCATTCTGCTTGTTCTGTTACCTTCCATTGTGACATCACTCTGCTTGGTCTGTTACCTTCCATTGTGACATCACTCTGCTTGGTCTGTTACCTTCCATTGTGACATCCCTCTGCTTGTTCTGTTACCTTCCATTGTGACATCACTCTGCTTGTTCTGTTACCTTCCATTGTGACATCACTCTGCTTGTTCCATAGAGATCATATGAAATTACTATTATTAATTAATAGTATTGTAATTCTTAATTCTATGGCTTGTTCTGTTACCTTCCGTTGTGACATCATTCTGCTTGTTCCATAGAGATCCTATTAAATTACTATTATTAATGAATAGGTCGTTATCAATAAAACGTCACAAGTTGCAGAGCATTCGATTTGCCTGCTGCAGGGCAAGGAGACCCCCAGCTCCGCTAAAACCATTTACAACCGCATGCCGTTTTCAAGGATTGTTAATAAATGTTAACTATTTGGTTGTAATATCATCACCTCTTGTAGAGCATGGTCAGAACTACATATTTCAGATTATTCCATGAGAAACTATTGCGCACATTTAGCTCTATCGTCAGAGTCATACAGCAAGAATCTGCATGCTTTTCATGAACAGTAAACGTCAATTCAGATACATGAGGGTAGCGTCACAATATCTCTCAATATTGGCCACCATTAACTGGATATTTGAGAGATATAAAATAAAAGTGAACTATACCTGACATGTATGAGTGGTTTAGGTTAATTTCGCATCCTTCATGGGCTCTGCCTGTCAAGCAGCAGAGGGGCGCATTTGCCAATGTACTGTTAGCTGATAATGTTTACTTTGCAAGCTACAGGTAGAAACTTTGTACAGTTGGCTAAACATAGTGGTAAGTACACCAAATGTACTTTTTTCTCCAACCAATGTAGCCCTACCTAGCATAGTTAGCTAACATTATCTGCCTTTCAGCATTGTTTTTAAGTGTTTAATCACGATTGCTGCTGACAGACATGATAGGCTACATTGATTGATCGACCGCATCAAACTGACTAGCTAGCTAATAATGTCAATATGGTTAGTTAACAAGCTAACTTTCAGGGTATAAACTAGATGGCTATATACAAATAGTATTTTAATTCCTTGCAATCTATAGTTGTGATGACAGAAGTCCGACTGACAACTTTACCAGGGCGAGGACTTGCTGATGTCAAGCTCTTTCCAAAAGCCTAATCTCTGATGAAGCAAGCTAAACTACACATGTTGTTTGCTTAGATAGCAAGCTGCATGCCAAATGGATAGGCCATCCTCACATATCTGAAATTGCATAATAAATTGCTTACTGATCATGAAAGCACGCATTTACTTGCTGTTTAAGTGTGATGACAGAGCTAAATCTGGCTTAATCAGAAATTTGTAGTTCTGACTATGCTCTTCAAGAGATGATGATATTAAAACCAAACAGTTATAACGTTTATTTAACAATCCCTAAGGATTTTAACAGAGCTGGGGATCTTCTTGTTGAAC
The DNA here is from genome assembly GCF_029448725.1 of Salvelinus fontinalis. Classification (NCBI taxonomy): domain Eukaryota; kingdom Metazoa; phylum Chordata; class Actinopteri; order Salmoniformes; family Salmonidae; genus Salvelinus; species Salvelinus fontinalis. The sequence goes on from NC_074669.1 coordinate 25,705,323, forward strand.
ACTCTGCTCCATATTGCAACCTTTTATTGATTACGACTTGTAGTATTGTAATTCCTAATTCTATGGCTTGTTCTATGTTACCTTCCATTGTGACATCACTCTGCTTGTTCTATGTTACCTTCCATTGTGACATCACTCTGCTTGTTCTATGTTACCTTCCATTGTGACATCACTCTGCTTGTTCTATGTTACCTTCCATTGTGACATCACTCTGCTTGTTCTATGTTAACTTCCATTGTGACATCACACTGCTTGTTCTATGTTACCTTCCATTTTGACATCACACTGATAGCTCCATCAGTGCTACCCTCTATAATGACATCATACTACTCGGTCTTCCTGATGTTTTTAGGGGTTAACAGCGAAGATCATTGTTTTGCCCTTGACATGGTCAAATAAATCAAGCATAGATTCGTAACTTTCTAATTTGGCACACATAAACTTGAGGCCATGAGTAACTTGGTCAAAAAGAATGGCACCGATTGGCCTATATGTGGCTCTGTTATAAGCAGTCTAACTTAAATTGTCATATCCGCCGCTCGGTTTGACCTGGAGACTTTAAACTTTGCATGCAGGTGAATTTCCTCATGTTGAACCACTTTACTTCAAGGACTCATAAGGTCCGTCAGGATAGATTTTCCTTCATCTTGGACAATTTGGAAAACCTTTTAAAACCGTACATGAACCATAAGTCCGAATAACACCAACTATGGTATGTAGGCCCATGGAAAAGCTAAGGGATTGGATAAGACATGGCTGAGTTATTGATAAATCAGGAAATATGGTTTTACGTGTCCATTGAACTTTGTAAATCCACTTCACAATGGCCTTGAAACTTTTTAGGGTAATCAAGGCATTACCATAATACACCATGTTAAATTTGGCATTGATATCTTTAAAAAATAAGGAAACTATGAACAATTAACTTTTTGGACTATTTGTATTTGAATTTATTATGTATCCCCATGTATCCTGCCAAGGCAGCAGCTACTCTTCCTGGGGTCTGGCAAAATTAAGGCCGTTATACAATTTAAAAACATTACAATACATTCATAACAGATTTCACAACACACTAAGTGTGTGCCCTCAGGCCCCTACTCCACTATCACATATCTACAACACAAAATCCATGTGTACGTGTGTGTATAACGTGTATGTTATCATGTGTGTGTATGCATGTGTCTGTGCCTATGTTTGTGTTGCTTCACAGTCCCCGCTGTTCTATAAGGTGTATTTTTATCTGTTTTATAAATCTGATTCTACTGCTTGCATAATTTACTTGATGTAGAATAGAGTTCCATGTAGTCATGGCACTATGTAACAATGTACTGTGTTCCTCCCATAGTCTGTTCTGGACTTGGGGACTGTGAAGAGACCTCTGGTGGCATGTCTTGTGGGGTATACATGGGTGTCTGAGCTGTGTGCTAGTCGTTTAAACAGACATCTAAGTGCTTTCAACATGTCAATACCTCTCACAAATACAAGTAGTGATGAAGTCAATCTCTCCTCCACTTTGAGCCAGGAGAGATTGACATGCATATTATTAATGTTTGCTCTCTGTGTACATCCAAGTCCCTCTTTGTGGCACCTGATCACACGACTGAACAGTAGTCCAGGTGCAACAAATCTAGGGCCTGTAGGACCTGCCTTGTTGATGGTGCTGTTAAGAAGGTAGAGCAGCTCTTTATTATGGACAGACTTCTCCCCATCTTAGCTACTGTTGTATCTATATGCTTTGACGATGACCGTTTACAATCCAGGGTTACTCCAAGCAGTTTAGTCACCTCAACTTGCTGAATTTTACACATTATTTATTACAAGATTTAGTTGAGGTTTAGGGTTTAGTGAATGATTTGTCCCAAATACAATGCTTTTAGTTTTTGAAATATTTAGGACTAACTTATTCCTTGCCACCCACTCTGAAACTAACTGCAGCTTCTTGTTAAGTGTGGCAGTCATTTCAGTTGCTGTAGTAGCTGACGTGTATAGTGTTGAGTCATCCGCATACATTGACACACCTCTTCCACACTCAAATGACAGAATTCAAAATTACAATTCTTGTCTTTCATAATTTGGTCAGACAAACTTTGATGAATAGTGTCAGCATTTCTTGCTGGCATGTCATGCCTAAGTTTGCTAAACTTCTCAATTAAAAAAATAATTAAAATAGTTGGCAATATCAGTCAGTTTTGTAATGAATGAGCCATCTGACTCAATGAATGATAGAGCTGAGTTTGCCTTTTTTCCCAAAATGTAATTGAAAGTGCTCCAAAGCTTTTTACTATCATTCTTTGTAATTTATCTTTGTTTCATCGTGTAGTTTCTTCTTCTTTTTATTCAGTTTAGTCACATGATTTCTCAATGTGCAGTACACGTTTGCCAATCGGTTGTGCAGCCAGACTTATTTGCCATTCCTTTTGCCTCATCCCTCTCAACCATACAATTTTTCAATTCCTCATCAACCACAGGGATTTAACAGTTTTTACTGTCATTTTCTTAACAGTTGAATGCTTATTGGTAACTGGGATAAGCAATTTCATGAGTGTGTCAAGTGCAGCGTCTGTTTAACTATATAACGCTAATGCTTCAAATATCCATAACAAATATTATTCTCATGGACTAAAAGTCAGATTCCCTCCAAATGTAGTCTTTCACAAGAATCCCTAAAGAGTTTGAGAGAATAACATTGATGCATTCAAAGATGACCACACTGTACCAGTAGATGCATATTAGCACATATGTTAATATGCTAAAATACGCTAAAAATACTTCCAAAATCTTCTTCTCGTTAACCATAGAACCAAATGGCACGTTGGCACATGGTACATGTCTTAACTTCGTTTGAGAAAACCTAAGGGATTGGTCAAAAGATGGTTGAGTTATAGACAAATCAGAAATCAGATTTTACGTGTCCATTTAAAACTCTGTAAATCCACTCTACAGCGGCCTATCAACTTAAAACATCGCTATCATGGACGTCCCTAAGATGAATCACACTGAATAAGGTATTGATATACAGTGCCTTCGGGAAAGTATTCAGACCCCTTGACTTTTTCCACATTTTGTTACATTACAGCCTTATTCTAAATTTGATTAAATAAAAATTGTTCCCCATCAATCTACACACAATACCCCATAATGACAAAGCGTAAACAGGTCTTTAGAAATGTTTGCAAATTTATTACAAATAAAAAACAGAAATACCATATTTACATAAGTATTCAGACCCTTTGCTTTGAAACTCGAAATTGAGATCAGGTGCATGCCTTTTCCATTGATCATCTGTGAGATGTTTCTTCAACTTGATTGGAGTCCCCCTGTGGTAAAATAAATTGATTGGACATGATTTGGAAAGGCACACACCTGTCTATATAAGGTCCCACAGTTGACACTGCATGTCAGAGCAAAAACCAAGCCATGAGGTTGAAGGAATTGTCTCTAGAGCTCTGGGACAGGATTGTGTCGAGGCACAGATCTGGGGAAGGGTACTAAAAAATGTCTGCAGCATTGAAGTCCCCAATAACACAGTGTCCTCTATCATTCTTAAATGGAAGAAGTTTGAAGCCACAAGACTCTTCCTAGAGCTGGCCTCCCAGCCAAACTGAGAATATCGGTGGAGAGATCAGGGAGGTGACCAAGAACCCGATGGCCACTCTGATAGAGCTCCAGTTCCCCTGTGGAGATGGGAGAACCTTCCAGAAGGACAACCATCTCTGCATCTCTCCACCAATCAGGCCTTTATGGTAGAGTGCCCAGACGGAAGCCACTCCTCAGTAAAAGGCATGACAGCCCGCTTGGAGTTTGCCAAAAGTCACCTAAAGACTCTCAGACCATGAAAACAAGATTCTCTGGTCTGATGAAACCAATCTTGAACTCTTTAGCCTGAATGCTAATCGTCACGTCTGGAGTTAACCTGGCACCATCCCTACTGTGAAGCATGGTGGTGGCAGTATTACGCTGTAGGGATGGTTTTCAGCAGCAGAGACTGGGAGACTAGTCAGGATCGAGGGAAAGATGAACAGAGCAAAGTACAAAGAGATCCTTGATGAAAACCAGCTCCAGAGTGCTCAGGACCTCAGACTGGGGCGAAGGTTCACCTTCCAACAGGAAAACAACCCTAAACACACAGCCAAGACACGCAGGAATGGCTTCGGGATAAGTCTCTGAATGTCCTTGAGTGGCCCAGCCAGAGCCCGGACTTGAACCTGATCGAACATCTCTGGAGAGATCTGAAAATAGCTGTGCTGCAACACTCCCCATTCCAACCTGACAGAGCTTGAAAGGATCTGCAGAGAAGAATGGAAGAAACTCGCCAAATACAGTACATGTTTGCCAGGCTTGTAGCATCATACCCAAGAAGACTCGGGGCTGTATTCTCTGCCAAAGGTGCTTCAACAAAGTATTGAGTAAAGGGTCTGAATACTTATGTAAATATCTTATGTATCTTATGTATATTTCATTAAAATGAAAATCAAAGTTTTTGCTTTGTCATTATGAGGTGTTGTGTGTAGATTGATGAGGATTTGTCTCCTCGTGATCCTTACATCAGATTTACTCCAGATTGTGTATTTGTTTGCACATAAATTAAGATAGTTCCTATATGATAGAAAGCTTGCTTTGTTATCCAACTGATCTTGTGTCCTTTTTGTCATCCTGTGAACCTCATTCATTGCTAGTCCGAAAATTATGAAATCAATGTAATAAGTAGCTCATATGCTGTACACAAAGATGTACTAAAATGGCTATTGCCAAGTACAAAATAAAAGCTCTATTTTACATATAATCACACTGAGGATCAGTGAAACAGATGACTAGCATAAAGGTTAGCATAATTACATCCAATACAGAGACTTCATCTGAAAGCCTTGCCCTGCCAGGACTATTTCACAATGCACCGTTGTCATGCTGAGTGGTCCATATTGTGAGCATTACTGTTAATATCTGCAGCACAAGCACAGAATGTACAGTTACTGCACAAGATGACAACATCAAATAAAACATCAAACCAACACTGTCTGATCATGTGAGAAACGTTTAGACGAACCAGAGCCAGAGACAGATAAATAGTATTAGTAATAAAAAAAGGCTAGAGGACAAGAAGATAAGAAAAGCCAATAGGATACTGCACTGTGATAAAGCGATATATAAAACGAGCTGTGTATGTCAATGAAGAGAAGGTTTGAAGAAATTTGAAAGACAGGGAGAAGGGAGAGAGTACTGATGGTAGAGCCTGTAAAGCTTCCTTGGTCAGTGAAGGGAAGGAAAGAAGGGGAGAAGGGATGGGATGATGAGTGGGTGAGAGAAGCAGGTAGAGAGATTGTGGGATGACGGGGAGAACTGAGCCAGGGATTAATGGACGTGTGTAAAATGAGACTGTTCCTCCCGAGGGAAAAGGCCAAGAGTGACACTTGGAGCTCTGCCCTCCCTCCCTCCCTCCCTCCCTCCCTCCCTCCCTCCCTCCTTACTCTCACTGTCTCTCCCTCCCTTCCCCTCCCTCTCTCCAGCTCTCTCTGACGTTGAGTAGACACGGAGGTTAACATTACTGAGAGCAGGGGAGAAAGGGGGAGGGGCGAGTCATACATAAACATTCAGAGCACACACCACACACACTGACAGCCCAATAATCAGATTCATGTATGGATGTACACAAAGGTCACAAGACTATACATTTAGAAACATAATCTCCCTCTTTATGGTGAATTATGCTCATGGAAATTCTGAATATCATATAAAGCCAGTTGTTCAGGTTTGATATAATCCTGTGTAAAACAAGAGCTGAGATAGTGATGCTGGCTGGTGACTCAGAGAGATGATGTCATGTTCTTTGTCTCTCCTGAGCCTGAGCTTGGCTCTACTTCAGAGGTACATAAGCCAGATTGTTCAGGTGGAACCAGCAAGGCACTGTTGTTACACACTGTCTACCAGAAGCCTGGAACATCACATTTTCAAATCAACAGTCTGCACCCAATATGTACGCCAGTCTGGGAAAAGTGATAAGACTTCTGTTACTTAGCGATAACAAATTGGAACCAAACTCAACATTTCACATCGCAATATTATGGCTCCAAAACAATTGGGGAAAGTTTAATGGAACATGTACTGTGGAGGGGTAACAAGGGCATAACAGCGAGAGGTTGACATGTCTAGCTAGTAGCTACCCATCTAAGATGGCTGACTGTTTGTTATGCTGTCTAATTTGGGACAAGCCCTTGGCGAGATCATAAAGCCGTTGGGAGATGAGGGGGGTGGGTGAGGGAGAGAGTGAGTCAATGATACTGGGTCCTTGGCCTGCTCCTAATCCCATCTCAACTAGCTAGTCCTGGGGGACAGCTGAATGAATGGACCGCATACGATGCTAATGACAAAAGTCCATTGATTGTGCTGGGGGCCTATTTCTTTTACTGAAATTGTTACATAATTAAGAGGTGATCAATAAGTCGATTGCAGGAGAGAGACGACCGGTGGGCATACACATCCTATAAACATGTCAACAATCACCCAGGGAACTCTGTGTGTGTGTGTGTGTGTGTGTGTGTGTGTGTGTGTGTGTGTGTGTGTGTGTGTGTGTGTGTGTGTGTGTGTGTGTGTGTGTGTGTGTGTGTGTGTGTGTGTGTGTGTGTTTGTGTGTGTGTGTGTGTGTGTGTGTGTGTGTGTGTGTGTGTGTGTGTGTGTGTGTGTGTGTGTGTGTGTGTGTGTGTGTGTGTGTGTGTGTGTGTGTGTGTGTGTGTGTGTGTGTGTGTGTGTGTGTGTGTGCGTTTGCAAGTGCATGTCTCCTTTTGTCATACGGGTGACATCCACAGAGCCATCTCTGTGTGAAGGGAGTGATGCACTGTGTATTGTATTAAAAGGCAGAAAACAAGAAGCAATCTAAAAACCACAGTACAACATAAAATGAGCATGGAACTGGTGGAGCGGGAACGTATTTACAGAACAAATTCAATTCATTTTCTTTTGTCATTTTTACAACCATAATTAAACTTTGTGCTTGTGTGGCATATGCTAAATTGCTTTAATTAAGGCGATACAACGCATCCACCAAACAAGTAACGTATTTTCCTTCTCACAAGAAAAACTAGCCAGAGACATTTTTATTTTGATGAATGATACAGTGTTTATATATGAATAGAGAGAGAGGGAGACAATCATGAGAAAACAAAAAGATAATTATTTGATTTGAATTAACAAAAAAACTGAGTAAACCAGAATTCTATTAGGCCCTAAACAGAGAGTACACTGTGGCAGAATAGCTCACCACTATGACTGACACAAAATTTAAGAAAAGCTTTGATTATGTACACACTCAGTGAGCATAGCCTTGCTATTGAGAAAGGCTGCCGTAGGCAGACATGGCTCGCAAGAAAAGACAGGCTATGTGCACACTGCTGACAAAATGAGGTGGAAACTGAGCTGCACTTCCTAACCTCTTGCCAAATGTATGACCATATTAGAGACACATTTCCCTCAGATTACACACACACAAAGAATTCGAAAACAAACCACATTTTGATAAACCACAGTGTGCCATCACAGCAGCAAGATTTGTGATCTGTTGTCACAAGAAAGCAAACACCATTGTAAATACAACCCATATTTATGTTCATTTATTTTCCCTTTTGTACTTTAACTATTTGCACATAATATTACATTTGAAATGTATTTTTTCTTTTGGAACTTTTGTGAGTGTAATGCTAACTGTACATTTTTTTACTGTTTATTTAACTTTAGTTTATTATCTATTTCTCCTTTGTTTTTTATCTATTTATTATATGTTTCCTATGCCAATAAAGCCCTTGAATTAAAAATGTGTCACGCCCTGGCCTTAGTATTCTTTGTTTTCTTTATTATTTTAGTTAGGTCAGGGTGTGACATGGGGAATGTTTGTGTTTTGTTGGTTTTGGGTGTTTCTATGGTAAAGGGGTTGTTGGGTGTAGTATATGGGTTTGTGTTGAGTACATGTGTCTAGCGTTGTCTATGTATGTTTAGTTGTCTAGGAGAGTCTATGGTTACCTGAATGAGTTCCCAATTAGAGACAGCTGATTTCGGTTGTCTCTGATTGGGAGCCTTATTTAGGGTAGCCATAGGCTTTCATTTGTTGTGAGTAGTTGTCTATGTGATACGTTTGTAGCCTGTGTGTGCACATCGTTATTTTAGCTTCACGATCGTTTTCTTGTTTTGTTTAGTGTGAAAGTGTTTTTGTTTTGTTGGCCTTCTTCATCAATAAAAAGGAGATGGCTTATTTTCCTAAAGCTGCGTTTTGGTCCGTCAATCCTCCACACGATCGTGACAGAACTACTCACCATTACAGGACCAAGCGGCATGGAAAGCGGCAACAGGACCCACCTACACAGGATTCGTGGACATGGGAGGAGATACTGGATGGTAAGGGGCCGTGGGCACAACCGGGAGAATATTGCCTTCCTCGTGAAGAGCTGGAGGCAGCTAAAGCCGAGAGGAGGCGATATGAGGAGGCAGCACGGAGACAAGGCTGGAAGCCCGTGAGTACAACCCAAAAATTTCTTGGGGGGGGCCTTAAAGGGAGTGTGGCGAAGTCAGGTAGGAAACCTGCGCCTACTCCCTGTACTTACCATGGAGAGCGAGAGTACGGGCAGACACCGTGTTACGCAGTAGAGCGCACGGTGTCTCCTGTACGCGTGCATAGCCCGGTTCGGTACATTTCAGCTCCACGTATCGGCCGGGCTAGACTGAGCGTTGAGCCGTATGTCATGAAGCCGGCCCAACGCATCTGGTCACCAGTGCGTCTCCTCGGGCCGGCGTACATGGCACCAGCCTTACGCATGGTGTCCCCGGTTCGCCTACATAGGCCGGTGCGGGTTATTCCACCTCCCCGCACTGGTCAGGCGACGGGGAGCATACAACCAGGTAAGGTTGGGCAGGCTCGGCGCTCAAGGGAGCCAGTACGCCTGCACGGTCCGGTATTTCCGGCGCCACCTCCCCGCCCCAACCCAGTACCACCAGTGCCTCCTCCACGCACTAGCCATATGGTGCGTGTCTCCAGCCCTTTACCACCAGTGCCTAAACCACGCACCAAGCCTCCTGTGTGTCCCCAGAGTCCTGTGCGTCCTGTTGCTGCTCCCCGCACTAGCCCTGAGATGCGTGTCCCCAGCCCGGTGCCACCAGTCCCGGCACCACGCACCAGGCCTACAGTGCGCCTCAGCCGGCAGGAGTCTGCCGTCTGCACAGCGATGCCTGAACTGCCCGTCTGCCAAGCGCCATCTGAGCCATCCGTCTCCCCAGCGCCATCTGAGCCATCGGTCTCCCCAGCGCCATCTGAGCCATCCGTCTCCCCAGCGCCGTCTGAGCCATCCGTCTGCCATGAGCCTGCAAAGCCGCCCGTCTGCCATGAGCCTGCAAAGCCGCCCGTCTGCCATGAGCCTACAGAGCCGTCCGCCAGACAGGAGCCGCTAGAGCCGCCCGCCAGACAGGAGCCGCCAGAGCCGCCCGCCAGACAGGATCTGCCAGAGCCGCCAACCAGACAGGATCTGCCAGAGCCGCCAACCAGACAGGATCTGCCAGAGCCGCCAACCAGACAGGATCTGCCAGAGCCGCCAACCAGACAGGATCTGCCAGAGCCGCCAACCAGACAGGATCTGCCAGAGCCGCCAACCAGACAGGATCTGCCAGAGCCGCCAACCAGACAGGATCTGCCAGAGCTGTCAGCTAGCCATGAGCAGCCAGATCCGTCAGCCAGCCATGAGCAGCCAGATCCGTCAGCCAGCCATGAGCAGCCAGATCCGTCAGCCAGCCATGAGCAGCCAGATCCGTCAGCCTAGCCATGAGCAGCCAGATCCGTCAGCTAGCCATGAGCAGCCAGATCCGTCAGCTAGCCATGAGCAGCCAGATCCGTCAGCTAGCCATGAGCAGCCAGATCCGTCAGCTAGCCATGAGCAGCCAGATCCGTCAGCCAGCCATGAGCAGCCAGATCCGTCAGCTAGCCATGAGCAGCCAGATCCGTCAGCTAGCCATGAGCAGGCCAGATCCGTCAGCCAGCCATGAGCAGCCAGATCCGTCAGCTAGCCATGAGCAGCCAGATCCGTCAGCTAGCCAGGAGCAGCCAGATCCCGTCAGTCCGGAGCCATGGGCCGTCCCTCAGTCCGGAGCTGCCGTTCCTCAGTCCGGAGCTGCCGTTCCTCAGTCCGGAGCTGCCCCTTATCCTGGTGCTGCCCCTTATCCTGGTGCTGTCCCTTACCCTGGTACTGCCCCTTAGTTCGGAGCTGCCCCTGACCCTGGTACTGCCCCTTACCCTGGTACTGCCCCTTAGTCCGGAGCTGCCCCCTTAGTCCGGAACTGCCCCTTAATGCAGTGGGGTTAATGTGGAGGGGGGTCATTTGGAGGAAGCTAAGGAGGCGGTTAGGGACTGTGGTGACGTGGGGACCACGACCAGAGCCGGAGCCACCACCGTGGATGGAAGCCCACCCAGACCCTCCCCTAGACTGTGTAATGGTGCGCCCGGAGTTCGCACCTTAAGGGGGGGGTTATGTCACGCCCTGGCCTTAGTATTCTTTGTTTTCTTTATTATTTTAGTTAGGTCAGGGTGTGACATGGGGAATGTTTTGTGTTTTGTTGGTTTTGGGGTGTTTCTATGGTAAAGGGGTTGTTGGGTGTAGTATATGGGTTTGTGTTGAGTACATGTGTCTAGCGTTGTCTATGTATGTTTAGTTGTCTAGGAGAGTCTATGGTTACCTGAATGAGTTCCCAATTAGAGACAGCTGATTTCGGTGTGTCTCTGATGGGAGCCTTATTTAGGGTAGCCATAGGCTTTCATTTGTTGTGAGTAGTTGTCTATGTGATACGTTTGTAGCCTGTGTGTGCACATCGTTATTTTAGCTTCACGATCGTTTTCTTGTTTTGTTTAGTGTGAAAGTGTTTTTGTTTTGTTGGCCTTCTTCATCAATAAAAAGGAGATGGCTTATTTTCCTAAAGCTGCGTTTTGGTCCGTCAATCCTCCACACGATCGTGACAAAATGGGATTTAAATTGAGAGAGAGAGAGAGGAGAGAGAGAGAGAGGAGAGAGAGAGAGAGAGAGAGAGAGAGGAGAGAGAGAGAGAGGAGAGAGAGAGAGAGAGAGAGAGAGAGAGAGAGAGAGAGAGAGAGAGAGAGAGAGAGAGAGAGAGAGAGAGAGAGAGAGAGAGAGAGAGAGAGAGATAGAGAGAGAGAGAGAGAGAGAGAGAGAGAGAGAGGAGAGAGAGAGAGAGAGATAGAGAGAGAGAGAGAGAGAGAGAGAGAGAGAGAGGAGAGAGAGAGAGAGAGAGAGAGAGAGAGAGAGAGAGAGAGAGAGAGAGAGAGAGAGAGAGAGAGAGAGAGAGGGAGAGAGAGAGGAGAGAGAGAGGGAGGGAGGGGCAGAGAGATCAGAGAGCGAGAGAGAGAGAGAGAGAGAGAGAGAGAGAGAGAGAGAGAGAGAGAGAGAGAGAGAGAGAGAGAGAGAGAGAGAGGTCATGTGTTTGACAGGGGAATAATGTGTCTCTGACCACACATTGGAGAGCATCTAGAGCTTCAAGTTCATCGGTGTCCACATCATTGAGGACTTAACATGGTCCTCTCACACCAGAACTGTAGTGAAGAAGGCACAACAACGGCTCTTCTCCTTCAGGAGGGTGAAATGATTTGTCATCGCCCCTTAGATCCTTAAGAACTTTTACAGCTGCACCATTGAGAGCATCCTGACTGGTTGTATCACCGTCTGGTACGGCAACTGCGCCGCCTGCTACCGGAAGGCCCTACAAAGGGTGGTGTGGATGGCCCACCACATCACTGGGGGCGATCCAGGCCGTGCAGTACATGCCAGGTGGTGTCTGATAACAAATTGCCAAAGACTCCAGCCACCCAAGACGTGGACTGTTCTCCATGATCCCATCTGGCAGGAGGTACCGGTACATCAAGGCTCAGACAAACAGACTCCTAAACAGCATCTATCCCTTGGCCATAAGACTGTTAAATGGCTAACAACTACTGCTGTTCTTCCACAGACTATCCACACAGACTCTATGCCCATACACAGGTCTCTACCCACTCAGACACAACCTACTGTACGCTGCTGCTAAAACGATTATTGATCAGATATATTACTCTATTACACTGCTGTCCATTGATTATTGATTGCCAGTACCATTAGTATTTATCTATTTATCCTGCTACTGGTCACTATTACTCCAGTGTACATGTAATGTACAGTATATAAAGTATTACCATTAGTATATTACAATAAGTATTTATATATTCCTGCAACCAGTCACTTTTACAGCCCTGTTTATCCTACTACCAGTCACTCTTTATGTATAAACCCACCTCAACCACGCCAGTACACCTGCACAGTGAATAAGGTACTGGTACCTGTATACAGTATACTTGCATTCTTTAAGTCTCATCGTAGTTCTTATGTGTTTTTTATTTATACTTTTATTTTTGTTCTATTATTATCGTTATTATTATCGTTATTATTATTATCATTTTTTATGATTATTATTATCATTATTATAATTTGTATTTTATTATTATTATCATTATTATCACTGCATTGTTGGAAAGCGCTCTCAAGGTAAGAATGCCCCTGTACTGTTTTACACCTGAATAAGCATTGAAACTTGATACACAGCCGAACAGACTCTTGTTAGTTTACTAAGGAGGTCATTCCTCTGTTGTAAACACATCTTTGTTCAACTCGCCAGTGAGTTCCTTTACTGTTGGTGTCATGATGGAGCCTGGCTGATTCAGTGAAGGTGTCATTTAATTTATCCCCCAGTGGTCTACTTTGAAGCTAAACTGAGAGAAAGAACTGAGAGAGACAAAAACAAACTGTGAGCACGCACGAGCTCACTCGCACACACGCACGTGCGCACAAACACACACCGTGACTTTTTTGTTGTTGTTGTTTTAACTCATTATTATTAAGTAACTGGTTCCACAGCCTTTCTCAACTTGTTCACGTATTACGTGATGATAAAAAAATGAGTTGGCCCGAACTTAGATGCAACTTGAGATAACATAGGCAAAAAATCAGTCGACTTAAAATGATGTGTTTGCTCAAATTGTTTCATTTGTTCATTCAACTCCAAATTGTTATTTAGGTATCTTACCTCTTATCTGAAATCGAATAACGAGTCATTTGTCAAATTAAAGTAATTTTTTTAATTTAATGAAGCTTCTGAATTGCTTTCAACACCTCATACGCATGCGCATTGAATAGCGATGAGGGCAATGTAGCAGCGCAGCTTATTAGAAGAGTTAGAAGCTGGTTTATATAGGGTGTGGCTTTCAGATAGTTTTTTTTGCCCACCCGTCAGAGTGAACGTCATTCTAGTTAATGTTGTCCATTATATTCATCATTTCAACCGAAAGTTAGTCATTGTGCATGTCACATGAAAACAGATAGTGTGGGAGTGTCTACATAACAAAGAAATCAGTGCAATTTATTCTATTGCATGGAAGGCTCTGCCAACGGATGACAATGTTCCAGGGGAACGGTGCACGAGGCTAAAGAACACAAGGAATCATGGCGGAAGTGAATGCCGTTGGAGAAGAGGAATGAAATGGGATGAAAAACAAGAATGTGTCGATAACTGAAGGGGTTGGTAAGTGTATATTGGACAAGGAGGCGTTTCTTGTTGGGAGGTGATTTTTTGAGGATGTTTATCTGGGAGATCCGTTTGGGGTTTTGAAGAGGGTGAATCGTATTTTGGGAAAAGTTAAGTCAATCAGAGTGACCAGGAGGGAGGTTGTCCAGATTAATTGCGTGTCTGTGAACAAAAATATTCCTGATATATTTACCTATTAGAAACAATTTGAATATCAAACTCACAAAAATTATAATTAAACAATTACACACACTTACCATAAAATATGCTAATTGTGATGGTAATTGTGATGGTAGCCATTTTGAAAAACTAGATAGAAAAACATCTCACGTTGACATCCCCACAGTTGCGATATCATTGAAAAGCCAAGAATGTCCTCTCAAAGGTACAACATGACCTAACACAGTGACATGTATGGCCTTAGAGATAGGGACCAAAAACTAATGTCCATTAGAGAGGACAAAAATGAATTTCTGGGTCTCAGGAGGCTAGAGGAGCTGCTGCAGGAGTGGAGATTTAGCGTTTCTCTCTAATGAGCCTCTGAGACACATCAATAAGTAGTCTCATTCTTAATGAAGACCCACAATCCTGCAGGGTGAGAGCTAAATGAACTGGGACGAAGTGCAGCCAAACAGTTTACTGTGCTCTCTCTCTCTCTCTCTTGCTCTCTCTCTCTCTTTCTCTCCCTCTCTCTCCCTCTCTCCCTCTCTCCCTCTCTCCCTCTCTCCCTCTCTCCCTCTCTCCCTCTCTCCCTCTCTCCCTCTCACTCTTAGATGAAGCTGAGATAATTAGTGGAGCAGCTGAAGACTACAGAGGCCTGCCACAGTTGCTAATGCTAATGTTTGGCTGACAGAGCAGATATCACTAGAGGGCCACTATATGCACACAATATGCTAAACAGGACAACGTATTATACACTCTAGCCTAATTCAATATTTACATAATGGCCATAAAATAAGTCAAACCAGGATACATGCACCCTAAAGGCATCATATACATGATACAAAGAGCTAAACTTTATGCAACAGTGCATAACCGAATAAAGCAACCAAAGATTACACGTACCAATTCTAACAAATCAAGGATACTAACATTCATTCATTCTGTAACGATTGTCGTAATATTCTTCCTCCTCCTTGGACAAGGAGAGGAGAGAGGGATCGGAAGACTAAAATGCAGCGGGTTGTGAATACATAATGATTTATTAGACACAAACAACGAAACACGAAAACAAACACTTGGAAGGATTACAAACTAACAAAACGAACTAAACAGACCTAAACTTAAGAACTTACATGTAACACAAAGAAAGCACGAACAGGGAAAACAGACTACACAAAAACCGAACGAACAAACATACCGAAACAGTCCCGTGTGGCGCAACATACACAGACACGGAAGACAACCACCCACAACAAACAATGTGAAACAACCTACCTTAATATGACTCTCAATTAGAGGAAACGCCAAACACCTGCCTCTAATTGAGAGCCATACCAGGCAACCCATTAACCCAACATAGAAAACACATAACATAGACTACCCACCCAAAACTCACGCCCTGACCAATTAAACACATACCAAACAGAAAACAGGTCAGGAACGTGACACATTCCTAGAAATAACTATTGAAATGGGACCGAGACATTTTGGGATGTGGGGGTCAGGGTGAGATTAATCACGGAGCAAAGCAAACAAATAATCAAACAAAATAAATAACAAATAAACGGAGACCTATGTTATGCCCTATGGATCCGAAAATAAACCTCCTCACTTTGCCGCACACTCTTCATAAATCCCTCGACAAGTGATCAATGGATAAGCACTCCGATTCTAATAACCGCCAAAGAGCACAGGGATTAGCAATGTTTGCCATCGTTAGCCTAATAGTCCCCCATCCAAATGAAAGGAGCATTTGTGGCTAAAACTCTTGAGTGTGAGAGAGCGCAGCAGCACTAATAAACCCCATCATGCACCTCAGCAGAAGGAAGCCACGGCGGATAGCAGACACGCAGGTCAGCTCTGACTGTGATTGATCAGCAGGCAAGGCT
Organism: Salvelinus fontinalis; assembly: GCF_029448725.1. Classification (NCBI taxonomy): domain Eukaryota; kingdom Metazoa; phylum Chordata; class Actinopteri; order Salmoniformes; family Salmonidae; genus Salvelinus; species Salvelinus fontinalis. The sequence goes on from NC_074669.1 coordinate 25,720,964, forward strand.
AGTTAGTCGAGTGACACAGCACAATGTAACAGAGATGAGGGGAGATGGGAGGGGAGGGGAGGGGGCAAAGACGGGCATGACAGAGTATTCATCACACTTATGTCACATGTTAGACCGGAGGATGCCACCTTACCTCCCAAACTGTATCATACCATTAGCTGAACTAACATCCTGCACTGCACAAATGGACATACTGTGTACAGTAGGCTATGTTTTTTAAACTCAACTGTATGTGGCACAACTACGCAAGCATACACATGCAGACACAACTAGGCTGCCTAAAATCAAGGTGTGTAAATATACACAAACTCCAAATGAACACACCTGAAATCAGTGTGTCATCTTAAAATTCAGACTCTTTGCTTACAGTGCTTCGCTTGTCTTCATCTCAGTCCGAATATCACAAAATATCATATTCGGACATTTACACACTCAAAGTCACAAAGTTACATAAAAAGCACAGGCTGACCTCACTCATAATCTTGTCCTTCTAAAAAGTATCTAAAGGTGTACAATGATGCGGTGAAAGGAGTTTGAACACTGTGATCATGGCAGTGCCCTTGACCCTTCAGCCAACGCCAATCTACAAATATGGACTGTTTCATTGTTCACAGGTTACAAAGGGAAGAATGTACCAACATGTGCAGTACAATGAAGTACAATCCAAACATTCCAAACACGCACTTATACTTTATCACGTATGGAGTTTGAATAGTTCTCACTCAACAATTTATAGTAAAACCCTAAACGTTATAATTCTCTGTCTTGACAAGGTATTTCTTCCCACTGTGCACTATTCTAACAGCATACAACAGTGTACTGCACTGTGTATAAGCAAAGATTAAAACAAAGGTACGATGTTTATTGAACAATAATCTGCCTCTTTGTACAAGCAGTTTAACTATTATATATTTTTTTAATGTGTTTTTTTATTACCCCTTTTTCTCCCCAATTTCGTGGTATTCAATTGGTAGTTACAGTCTTGTCTCATCGCTGGTCGAGAGCCGTGTGTCCTCCGAAACACAACCCAACCAAGTCGCACTGCTTCTTTACAAAATGCACACTTAACCCGGATGCCAGGCGTACCAATGTGTCGGAGGAAACATTGTACACCAGGCGACCGTGTCAGTGTGCACTGCGCCCGGCCCGCCACAGGAGTCACTAGTGCGCGATGGGACAAGGACATCCTTGCCGGCCAAACCCCTCCCTAACCCGGACGATGCTGGGCCAATTGTGCGCTGCCCCATGGGTCTCCGGGTCGTGGCTGGCTGCGACAGAGCCTGGACTCGAACCCATAATCTCTAGTGGCACAGATAGCACTGCGATACAGTGCCTTTGACCGCTGCGCCACTCAGGAGGCCCAGTTGAACTATTCTTAATGCTTTATGAGAAAGAGGGATAGAGCAAGAGAGATTATCCGAGGGAATGCATTTTTACATGTTCCAAGTTGCACTTAGTTGCCGTCAGTCTCTTCGGTCTGACGTAGGTCTGACGTAGGTCTGACGTCTTTTCATCCAGTAGCTATATGTTCTGTCTCCATCCTGTTTGCCATGGTGACTAAGAGCCTGCATCTCTCTCTTAACTCACACACTGACACACTGATACAGAACACACACACTGCCACACTGATACAAACACACACACTGACACACTGATACAGAACACACACACTGCCACACTGATACAAACACACACACTGACACACTGATACAGAACACACACACTGACACACTGATACAAACACACACACTGACACACTGATACAGAACACACACACTGACACACTGATACAAACACACACACTGACACACTGATACAAACACACACACTGACACACTGATACAGAACACACACACTGACACACTGATACAAATACACACACTGACACATTGATACAGAACACACACACACAGAACACACATTGATACAGAACACACACACAGAACACACATTGACACACTGATACAGAACACACACAGTTCTCATGTATCAAGCCGTATCAAACATTCGTCACAAGCAATACCATACCAACCTCTACACAAATACTACACACAAATACTGCAAAGCATGGTAAACGTACATTATGAAATTTCCTTTCGAAACAAATATGGGAACTTACCCGGTTGGTGGGACTTCCTCTCCCTCTGTTTAACAAGTCTTGTTTGAACTCAGACCCCCATACTGACACACACACACACACACACACACACACACACACACACACACACACACACACACACACACACACACACACACACACACACACACACACACACACACACACACACACACACACACACACACACACACACACACACACTGAACTCTACTGTTCTGAGGTTGTAAACTTCCTTCCCAACCAGGATGAGATGGGAACATTTGGGACACAACTGTTTTTAACATTATGTCTAGACGCAGAGGTCAAGTCCAAAACAAACAAAACTGCCGGCCAGGCGAGCCCGAGCCAGGGCTGTGTCACTTGACTCTAATTAGATGGGCTTTCTAGGAACTTAGGTGTGGATAGGAACACTGAGGATTGGCAGAACCTTGACCTCAATCGCTTGTACTGTGTGCTGCAAAACGCTCAACTAGGAACATATTTTCCAGGTAACCTATTGAGATACAATATACTATTTGGTGCAAATAGCAGCACTTTGAACATACATGCAGTAAAAGTGGAGCACCTCATACGGTACATCACCATACACTTACTGCATATCACATACACAGATCATTAACCCTCCCGCTCACTGCTCTCCTCTTGGCTGAGCTCCATCAGTGATTCACCATGGTGCAATCATGGTGACATTTCGTTTGGCTCCTAAGCTAAAGCACGTGCAGCACTCCTGCAGGAGGGGGTATCATTAACAGAGAAACATTCGATGTTTTTGTGATTTCCCTTCCTCTCCCTCCATCCAATCCATCTCTCCCTTCTATCTTCTTGTTCATGCCCTCTTTGCTTCTCCCTTTCCGCGTCTCTCTCTCTCTCTCCCCCGTCGTCCTTCCTTCCATTCTATCATTGGGGACTTGTTTCTGTATATGTTTCCACTTGATTAACCCTGAGGGCAGGACACTGTGTCTTCACTGGGGGGTACCATATACAGTACATTTATACAAACATAGACTGAACACAATTACTGTCCGGCTTCTGCGACCACTTAGGCCCGAAATAGCCTGAGAGAGCCAGGGAGAGCCAGGCGAGAGATTTATGAAGCCCAGAGTCAATCACCTTCCTCCAGGCTGGGGGCACAGAGGCCTTATGCGTACAGAGACTGCAGTTTTCTCTCAGATGATGCCCGCTCGGCTCAGGGGATATTGCCATTGCAGGCTATAGGGATGATGCGATAATGGATACTTTATAATATCACATGTAGGCTCAGTTCCTGTGGGAACGTCATCACAGCCGTCACCAGCGGCAACTTTGTGAGAGGGGCCTGGTGGGCGCTACCAAGCTTCTGATTGGCTTTTTAATAAGGACTTTACAAAGAGTCACCCTGCTGTCAATCAATACCATGTAAACAGAGTAGGTGTTGTTTTCCCTTGTCGTTTCTTCCTCCATGAAATGTTCCATTTCCATTTCTTCTTTTTGCTTTTATCTCGGTGAGACACATGACTCACACAAAGCAATTGTACCCGAGTGAGTGTTTTTATCAATCCCTCCTTTTCCTGTCTCTCCCTCTCCTATTGCTAATTCAAGCTGTCATTTTCCACCACACTAATATCTCTGTCTCCGTCTGTGTTTCTCTTTCAATTCAATTCAATTCAAGGGCTTTAATCCCATGGGAAACATATGTTAACATTGCAAAAGCAAGTGAAGTAGATAATAAACTAAAGTGAAATAAACAATACGAATTAACAGTAAACTTTACGCTCTCTCTCGCTCTCTCTCTTACTCTTTCACTCACTCTCTCACAGTCTCTTACTCTTTCACTTTGTCACGACTTCTGCCGAAGTCGTTGCCTCTCCTTGTCCGGGCGGTGTTCGGCGGTCGACTTCACCGGTCTTCTAGCCATCATCGATCCATTTTTTATTTTCCATTGGTTTTGTCTTGTCTTCCCACACACCTGTTGTCAATCCCATTCATTACCTGTTGTGTATTTAACCCTCTGTTTTCCTTCATGTGTTTGTCAGAGATTGTTCGTTGTCAAGTGTTGTGTTGATTGTGTATAGGTGTGCGATGGGTCTTCGTACCCAGATTTATATTATATTTTTTCCGTGAGTGTTATGGAGCAGATTACTGGGACTTTAATTAAAGTACTCCATTCTACACTCTATTTGACTCTCCTGCGCCTGACTTCCTCTGCCACTTATACACGCCATTGTGACAGAATCTCTGACCACAAAAAATGAAGTCAGCAGGAGGAGGCACTTCGCCAAATGAGGTTGAGGAACGCGTCCTGGAACACGCGGCGGAGATTGACAGTCTGTGCGCTGCCATGGATCGCATTGTCCAGAGTATGGACCGCTGGGAGAGACAGGGAGCTTGTCCAGTACCTCCACCACCACCTGGAATTCCTTCGAACGTTTTTTATCCTCCGGAACAGAACAGGATCCAGTTATCCCTACCCACGGGATACAATGGAGATACTGCCAGCTGCCAGGGTTTTCTCCTAAAACTGAACCTGTATCTGGCCACGGTCTCTCCAGTACCATCAGACCGTGAGAAAAGCTTCGCCCTCGTCTCCTGCCTTACCGGGAAAGCCCTGGAGTGGGCCAACGCTGTGTGTGGAGAGGATAAGGCGTTGGACCATTTTGAGGAGCTCATCTGCCATTTCCGGAAGGTATTCGACCACCCATCCGAAGGCAGAGCAGCAGGTGAGCTCCTCTATCATCTGAGGCAGGGGAAGAGGAGTGCTCAGGAGTTCGCGTTGGAGTTTAGGACTTTGGCTGCCGGCGCTGGATGGAGCGACAGGGCCCTGATCGACCACTACCGTTGTAGTCTACGCGAGGACGTCCGTCGGGAGCTGGCCTGTAGAGACACCATCCTCAACTTCGACCAACTGGTGGATATGTCCATCAGGCTGGACAACATGCTGGCTACTCGGGGACGTCTAGATCGGGGTCTGGTTGTTCCATCCTCCCGCACTCTCTCTCCCGAACCTATGGAATTGGGAGGGATGGTGCGCAGGGAGACCGGAGGGGGTACCCGCTCGAGCACCATTTATGATCGCAGAGATCACACTGCTGATCGGTGCCGGGTTGGTTCCTCTGGGAATAGAGAAGGCAGGCAGGGCACTCTGGCATCACCCCAGGTGAGTAGGCACCATACTCATCCAGAGTCCTCTGCTGCACTTATGTTTGTCTCTGTCACCTTTCCGGATTTTTCCCTGCATTCCCAGTATAAGGCGCTAGTAGATTCAGGCGCGGCTGGGAATTTCATTAATAAAAATTTTGCTCATAGTTTAGGGATTCCTGTTGTTTCTGTGGATATGCCTTTCCCTATTCATGCCTTAGATAGTCGACCAATAGGGTCAGGGTTTATCAGGGAGGTCACCGCACCTTTGTCTATGATAACGCAGGAGGGTCACAAGGAGAAGATTAGTCTTTTCCTTATTGATTCCCCTGCGTATTCTGTGGTGTTAGGCCTACCCTGGTTAACTACTCATAACCCCACTGTTTCTTGGCCACAGAGGGCTCTCACGGGGTGGTCGCGAGAGTGCTCAGGTAGGTGTGTAGGGGTTTCCGTTGGTGCTACTACGGTGGAAAGTCCAGACCAGGTTTCCACCGTGCGCATTCCCTCAGAATATGCCGATTTGGCACTCGCCTTCTGTAAAAAGAAGGCGACTCAATTACCACCCCATCGACAGGGGGATTGTGCGATAGATCTCCTGGTAGACGCTGCATATCCCAGGAGTCATGTGTATCCTCTGTCGCAAGCGGAGACAGTGGCTATGGATAATTATATCTCTGAATCCCTGCGTCAGGGGTTCATTAAGCCATCCATTTCACCCGCCTCTTCGAGTTTCTTTTTTGTGAAGAAGAAGGATGGCGGTTTACGCCCGTGCATTGATTATCGAGACCTTAATAAAATCACGGTAAAATATAGTTATCCACTAACCTTACCCCTTTTCAATGTGTATTAGGGTATCAGCCGGTTCTGGCTCCTTGGCATCAGAGTCAGACCGAAGCTCCTGCGGTGGACAATTGGTTTCGGCACGCTGAGGAAACTTGGGAGGCAGCCCACGTCCACCTTCAGCGTGCCATAAGGCGCCAGAAAATTGGCGCAGACCGTCGCCGCAGTGAGGCCCCGGTGTTCGTACCAGGGGACAGGGTCTGGCTCTCGACCCGAAACCTGCCCCTCCGCCTGCTCTGCCGGAAGCTGTGTCCGCGGTTTGTGGGGCCGTTTAAAGTCCTGAGGAGAGTGAACGAGGTATGTTATAGATTACAACTGCCCATTAATTACCGTATTAACCCCTCGTTCCATGTGTCTCTCCTCAGGCCGGTGGTGGCTGGCCCGCTCCAGGAGGCTGAAGTGCGTGAAGTTCCTCCGCCTCCTCTAGACATCGAGGGGGTCCCGGCGTACGCTATTCGATCCATTTTGGATTCGAGACGTCGGGCGAGGGGCCTTCAGTACCTCGTGGACTGGGAGGGGTACGGGCCGGAGGAGAGATGCTGGGTTCCGGTGGAGGACGTTTTAGATCCTTCCATGTTAAAAGAATTCCACCGCCTCCATCCGGATCGCCCTGCACCTCGCCCTCCGGGTCGTCCCCGAGGCCGGTGTCGACGCGCGGCTGGAGCCGCGCGTCAGGGGGGGGGTAATGTCACGACTTCTGCCGAAGTCGTTGCCTCTCCTTGTCCGGGCGGTGTTCGGCGGTCGACTTCACCGGTCTTCTAGCCATCATCGATCCATTTTTTATTTTCCATTGGTTTTGTCTTGTCTTCCCACACACCTGTTGTCAATCCCATTCATTACCTGTTGTGTATTTAACCCTCTGTTTTCCTTCATGTGTTTGTCAGAGATTGTTCGTTGTCAAGTGTTGTGTTGATTGTGTATAGGTGTGCGATGGGTCTTCGTACCCAGATTTATATTATATTTTTTCCGTGAGTGTTATGGAGCAGATTACTGGGACTTTAATTAAAGTACTCCATTCTACACTCTATTTGACTCTCCTGCGCCTGACTTCCTCTGCCACTTATACACGCCATTGTGACACACTTACTCTCTCACATTCTCTTACTCTTTCACTCATTCTCTCACAGTCTCTCTCTCTCTCTCTTTCTCTCTCTCACTCTCATTCTCCAGGCCCTCCAGGTTGTGGCCGGTAGCAGTATTGTAGCAGGCATTTGGAAGGCTGGTGCAGTCTCCGCTTCTTTCTCCAAATGTCATCCACTCATGGTGTCACGTGACATTTGAGACGAGTCCTCTGGGGCCCCTGCATTTGAAGTATTGATTGAAGTGCCCTCGTCCCCTGTGTGACGTTGTGTAACAGATGAAAAAGGTTGACAAATTCAGAGAGGGAGGGAGGGAGGGACTGAGCAAATGAGGGAAAGAGAGCGAGAGAGAGGAGAGAGGAGAGAGGAGAGAGGAGAGAGGAGAGAGGAGAGAGGAGAGAGGAGAGAGGAGAGAGGAGAGAGGAGAGAGAAAGGGGCCATGTGGTAGAGAGGAGTAAGGGCATCACTGTAATGAATCTGCATTCCATCATGGTTCCATCCTGAGGAATTAAAGCTGTGTCATAGATCACCTCGTGTTACGGCTTAAAATAGAGCTATGAATAATGTTATCATTACTCCACCCTCTGTAATTACCCTATTAAACGGACACTTCGATCTAGAATAGGATAGTGATCAGATAAGTGTACCGGATGTGATTGTGAAAATCTGAGAAGCGTGAAAACTTTGGCATGAGGCTCAAAGTTAAGGTCTGGAAATTATACAGAGCATCACACAGGGATTTAATAAACAAAAGAAAAAAGAGAACGTTTTGACAGGTGTCGAGATTGCACGCTCAATAAAAGGGAAATAAGGGATGTGTTTACATAACAAAACAGAGACAGTGTTGAGAGAAAGTTAGCTCTTTCAAACAACATTCCTTGACAGCTGTGCAGTTCAAGCTCTATTTGAGATTGTCAGGTACAACGGTTTCTCAAAAACAAAATCCCAAAACAACACGGTTGTTCTCTTTTTAACAAATTGAGCACATAGACATGCACACACACACACACACACACACACACACACACACACACACACACACACACACACACACACACACACACACACACACACACACACACACACACACACACACACACACACACACACACAGGAAAGATCCCACCTGGCAAAAACTGGTTGACTCAACGTTGTTTCAATGTCATTTCAACAAAATAATTAAATGTGATGACGTTGAATCAACATGGGAAACTGATTGGATTTGAAAAAAGTCATCAACGGAAGGAAATTGGGTCTTTTGTACCCCTACCTTTAACCTAAATCCAATGACATGGTGAAATGTTTTGTTGATTTCACTTTGAATTGATGTTAGTTGACACCAAATTTAAATAAAAGCTAGACGATGAAATTACTTCTGTGACCAGTGGGATGGCCCTGGCCCTGGGTAAGGTAACACAAGGTCTTTGTTTGACACAGAGTGAGGACTCCCTATGATGTACGATCTCTCTTCAAAGGTGTCAGAGATGGACATTTGCTGAGAAAAGGCTTAATACAGTATGTGACCTCTGATCTGACTCCTGAACCACCATACAGCCCTGGTGTTCTACCAGCCAATGTGTCCTTGTAGGGGTCTGTGTATTTGTTTGTGCAGTGGCAACCACAGACAAATGGCCCGCTGTCATGGGCTGCTCAGCTCATTGCTCCCATTCTGTCTTGCTTCAGCAGGTTGGTTCAGCAGCAACAAAATCTGTGTGGAGCTTCAAAGTTGCAAAGGAAATGGCGAGGGGGAGGGGTTTTGCCTGGCCACAGTACTCAGGTTAATGGTGACTCGTTTCAGGAAACTAGGTGTATGTCACACGTCACTACTTCACAGGAGACCATTTGAACGTAAACTTTTTTTTAAATCAAAATGCGTTTTCTTTGGTAAAAATGCCTTCTGGAACATGTGAACTTTAATGTGTCTTAACAACAAACTTGTATGCCATCTGTAAATACGAATACATTTTTTAAATTATGAGCCTAGTTGGTTTGCCACGGAAAAAGTCAGCAACCTTCCCGCTAGCCATGATTGGCTGAGATAATGAGTGGGCTGGACATGCTGAGAGCTGAGTTTCAGATTGGTCTGCCATGCAGACCCCTTCTGTCTATAACATGAGCTGGCCGGTATGTGTAGGTAACCGTGTCTAACGCAGCTTTATTGAAAGATATCACGTAGTAGAACTGCATAAGTGTTGCTCTCCACTTTCTGGAGGACCGAGTTTTGAAATCAGTGGATTTAGAGTGTGATAGCAAAGGAGATGGAGAAAATTCTAGCGTTTGATAGTAAGGTAAGAGATAAGATAGTCTAGCTAGTTACATTTTCAGATATTACACATTTCAAATGTTTTCAGGGAGTCATTTTCATTTAAAGTGTACTGTTATCTAGCAAGCTAATGTTAGCTGGCTGGCTTGCCAGCTAACATGACATGTATGATCTGTGTAGTAATATTATTCGTATCTCAGAGCCATTTGCATTGTTAGTTATAGCCTAATGTTAGCTAGCTAACATTGAACCTGATTGGTTAGCTACCTGTAGATTCATGCAGGGCAGTAATGTTATGAGTTGGGAATATGGTTCATTGTTTAACTAGCTAGCTAGCTACATGTCTAAACAAAGGACTCCACTATGCAAGTAACCATTTCAACATAATTGTCATGATGTCACTGCGAAAACTGTCGATAGATGTAGCTGGTAAATTCACTCTGGCTATCTACTCCGATTTCAGAGCACCTTCGTCTCAGTGTGCCAGAGCTCAGAATAACTGACAAAGGAACGAACGCTCAACACCAATTGAATTCGGCCGGTGTCAGTAAACGTTGGCAAAAAAAGCGTAATTAAATTGTTGCCAGCAGCACAGTTGCAGTCACCAACGCTCTGGATAACATTAAAAAAAGCCTAACCAGCTCTGCTGAGGCGAGTAAAATGATCAGAGTGAGTGGTCCCTGTGTTGAGGTGTTGTTGCCTATCTTCACCACTTGGTGTCGGTCCATCAGGAAGTCCAGGACCCAGTTGCACAGGGAGGGGTTCAGACCCAGGGCCCTGAGCTTAATGAGCTTGGAGGGCGCTATGGTGTTGAAAGCTGAGCTGTAGACAAAGAAACAGCATTTTTACATAAGTATTTATCTTGTCCAGGTGCCATAGGTTAGTGTCGAGTACAATGGCATTTGGGGGGTTCTACTAAGCTGACTTATGAAATTGTTTTAAGATAGTCATACGACAGATAATTTTTTATTTAACCTTTATTTAACTAGGCAAGCCAGTTAAGAACAAATTCTTATTTACAATGACAGCCTAGGAACAGTGGGTTGACTGCCTTGTTCAGGGGCAGAATAACAGATTTGTACCTTGTCAGCTCGGGGACTCAATCTAGCAACCTTTCGGTTACGGGTCCAACACTAACCACTAGGCTACCTGCCACCCCCAAACATTAGGCTGTTTGATTTTGAATTGAGGGTTCCCTTTAGGAATAAAACATTTTTTTAAATAAAATATTTTATTTGGCCTTTACTACTACAGCCCATAGAAATGTATGGAAATGTATTGAATAACACATTCAAAAATAACAAAAAAGACGGAAAAAAATTGGTTTCACAAGGAAAAAGGTTTTGAAGTGTCTGTCCTATATCTAGGAGATAAAAGAAAGCTCAGGAAATATTTAGTTTTTTTTGGACACACTTGTGGAGGGTGTTCGTGAGAGTCTCATCTTTCCATAGAGCGGTCATATTCGGACGACTCAGAAGTTTTCGTGAGAAGACCGATTTTCAGGATGTCTTTGACAAACACCGCTGTAGCTCGGCCACCTTCCACCGTAGATGCGGATGGCCGATATAGGCAGATGCAGTGGATTGAGACAGAGCTCATGCAAAAACTATAGCAAAATCTCTAGCTTAAATCTTTTTTTTTTATCTGTAGACTCAATAGACTCTTAATAAGGAGCTTAATTAACCAGCCTCTCAAAGCACTTCATGATTACAGAGGTGATCGCTATGGGGCGATAGTCATTTACTTCAGTTACCTTCACTTTCTTTGGTACAGGAACAATGGTGGACATGTTGAAGCATGTGGGGACAACAGACTGGTATATGGAGATATTGAATATGTGCGTAAACACTCCAGCCATCTGGTCTGCACATGTTCTGAGGACGTGGCTTGGGATGCCATCTGGGGTCCCTGCTACATACGTCTCGTGTCTGAGTGGTTGAATTACTGCTCCACTTTGTCCCGGTACTGTCGTTTTGCCTCTTTGATTGCCTTACGTAGGTCATAGCTGGTCTGTTTGTACAATTCCATGTTCCCAGTCATTGTTAAATGCTGTGGTTTCCGCTTTCAGTTTTGTGTGAATGCTGCTATATAGCCACGATTTTTGGTTGAGATAAGTTAAGTCACAGTGGGAACAACATCTTCTATACACTTCCTGATGAAAGTGCGAACCACGGCATTTAACAATGACTGGGAACATGGAATTGTACAAATAGACCAGCTATGATAATAATGAGTCAGTGTATATGTGGATACTATTCTCAGAGCCGACCCAGAACATTTCCCAGTCCACGTGATCAATATAATCTTGAAACATAGATTCCGATTGGTCAGACCTATGTTAAACAGTCTTTACCACAGGTGGATCCTGTTTAAGTTGTGTTGTCATGTGTTGCTGCCTTGCTGTGTTGTTGTCTTAGGTCTCTCTTTATGTAGTGTTGTGTTGTCTCTCTTGCTGTGATGTGTGTTTTGTCGTATATTTATATTGTATTTAAAAAAATATATATATCCCAGGCCCCCGTCCCCGCAGGAGGCCTTTTGCCTTTTGGTAGGCCGTCATTGTAAATAAGAAATAAGAAATCATTGACTCAATGGGTTTTGTCCAACATGTCTCCGGACCTACTCACTGCCACAGTCATACTCTGGACCTAGTTTTGTCCCGTGGATAAATACTGTGGATCTTAATGTTTTTCTTCATAATCATGGACTATCGGACCACCAATTTATTACTTTTGCAATCGCAACAAATATCTGCTTAGACCCCAACCAAGGATCGCCAAAAGCCGTGCAATAAATTCCCGGACAACCAAAGATTCCTATATGCCCTTCCAGACTCCCTCCACCTACCCAAGGACGTCGGAGTACAAAAATCGATTAACCACCTAACTGAGGAACTAAATATAACCTTGCGTAATACCCTAGATGCAGTCGCACCCCTAAAAACAAAAAACATTTGTCATAAGAAACTAGCTCCCTGGCATACAGATAATACCCGAGCCTTGAAGCAAGCGTCCAGAAATTTGGAAATGGCGCTCCACCAAACTGGAAGTCTTCCGACTAGCTTGGAAAGACAGTATCGTACAATATCGAAGAGCCCTCACTGCTGCTCAATCATCCTATTTTTCCAACTTAATTGAGGAGAATAAGAACAATCCAAAATGTATTTTTGATACTGTCGCAAAGCTAACTAAAAAGCATTTCCCATGAGAGGATGGCTTTCACTTCAGCAGTGATAAATTCATGAACTTTTTTAACAAAAAGATCATGATCATTAGAAAGCAAATTACGGACTCCTCTTTAAATCTGCGTATTTCTCCAAGGCTCAGTTGTCCTGAGTCTGCACAACACTGCCAGGACCTAGAATCAAGGGAGACACTCCAGTTTTTTAATCCTATATCTCTTGACGCATTCATGAAAATAGTAATGGCCTCTAAACCTTCAAGCGGCATACTGGACCCTATTCCAACTCAACTATTGAAAGAGCTGCTTCCTTGGGTTTGGCCCTCCTATGTTGAACATAATAAACGGCTCCCTATCCACCGGATGTGTACCAAACTCACTAAAAGTGGCAGTAATAAAGCCTCTTTTGAAAAAGCCAAACCTTGACCCAGAAAATATAAAAAACTATCGGCCTATATCGAATCTCCCGTTCCTCTCAAACATTTTAGAAAAACCTGTTGCACAGCAACTCATTGACTTCTTGAAGACAAACAGTATACGAAACGCTTCAGTCTGGTTTTAGACCCCATCATAGCACAGAGACTGCACTCGTGAAGGTGGTAAATGACCTTTTAATGGCGTCAGACCAAGGCTCTGCATCTGTCCTCTTGCTCCTAGACCTTAGTGCTGCTTTTGACACCATCGATCATGACATTCTTTTGGAGAGATTGTTTTCACTATATATTTTACCTCTTGGTGATGTCATTCGGAAATATAATGTTAACTTTCACTGCTATACGGATGACACACAGCTGTACATTTCGATGAAACATGGTGAAGCCTCAAAATTGCATTCCCTGGAAGCCTGTGTATCAGACATAAGGAAGTAGATGGCAACATATTTATTACTTTTAAACTTGGACAAAACATAGATGCTAGTTCTATGTCCCAAGAAACAAAGATATCTTCTGTCGGACCTAACAATTAATCTTGATGGTTGTACAGTCGTCTCAAAAATAACTGAATAACTTTGCGTTATTCTGGACCCTGATCTCTCTTTTGACGAACATATCAGCTTTTTTCCATCTTCGTAACATTACAAAAATCAGAAACCTTCTGTCCAAAAATGATGCAGAAAAGCTAATCCTTGCTTTTGTCACTTCTAGATTAGACTACTGCAATGCTCTACTTTCTGGCTACCCGGATAAGCACTAAATAAACTTCAGTTAGTGATAAACACGGCTGCTAGAATCTTTACCTGAACCAAAATAAATGATCAAATTACTCTAGTTCTAGCTTCCTGTAAAGGCTATGGCTGATTTCAAGGTTTTACTGCCCACCTACAAAGCATTACATTGTCTTGCTCCAACCTATCTCTCCGATTTGGTCCTGTCGTACATACATACACTATGGTCACAAGAGGCAGGCCTCCTTACTGTCCCTAGAAATTTCTAAGCAAACAGCTGGAGGCAGGGCTTTCTCCTATGGAGCTCCGTTTTTATGTTATGGTCTGCCTGTCTATGTGAGAAAAGCAGACTCGGTCTCAACCTTTATTGAAGACTCATCTCTTCAGTAGGTCCTATGATTGAGTGTAGTCTGGCCCAGGAGTGTGACCTTGCTATCTCTGCCTGGCCGGTTCCCCTCTCCACCGGGATTCTCTGCCTCCAACCCTATTGCATGGGCTGAGTCACTGGTTTACTGCTGCTCTTCCATCTTGAGTGGTTGAGTCACTGACGTGATCTTCCTGTCCGGGTTTGGCGCCCCCCTCGTGTTCATGGCATGTGGGAGATCTTCATGGGCTATACTCAGCCTTGTCTCAGGGTAGTAAGTTGGTGGTTTGAAGATATCCCTCTGGTGGTGTGGGGGCTGTGCTTTGGCAAAGTGGGTGGGGTTAATTCCTGCTTGGTTGGCCCTGTCCGGGGGTATTGTCGGACAGGGCCACAGTGTCTCCCGACCCCTCCTGTCTCAGCCTCTAGTATTTATGCTGCAATAGATAAGGTTTCGGGGGGCTAGGGTCAGTCTGTTACATCTGGAGCATTTCTCCTGTCTTATCCAGTGTCCTGTGTGAATTTAAGTATGCTCCCTCTAATTCTCTCTCTCTCCCTTTCCCTCCCCTCGCGGAGGACCTGAGCCCTGGGACCAAGCTTCAGGACTACCTGGCCTGATGACTCCTTGCTGTCCCCAGTCCACCTGGTCGTGCTGCTGCTACAGTTTCAACTGTTTGCCTATGGAACCCTGACCTGTTCCAGTCCTGCTGTTTTCGACTCTCTTTATCTATTGCACCTGCTGTCTTTAACTCTGAATGTTCGGCTATGAAAAGCCAACTGACATGTACTCCTGAGGTGCTGACCTGTTGCACCCTCTACAACCACTGTGATTATTATTATTATTTGACCCTGCTGGTCATCTATTAACATTTGAACATCTTGGCTATGTACTGTTACAATCTCAACCCAGCACAGCCAGAAGAGGACTGGCCACCCCTCAGAGTCTGGTTCCTCTCTAGGTTTCTTCCTAGGTTCTGCCCTTTCTAGGGAGTTTTTCCTAGCCACCGTGCTTCTACACCTGCATTGCTTGCTGTTTGGGGTTTTAGGCTGGGTTTCTGTACAGCACTTTGTGACATCAGCTGATGTAGAAAGGGCTTTATGAATACATTTGATTGATTGATTGATAATCCAAGTTTTTCTCATAATAGTAGACTATGGACTGGTTCATAATGGTTAGATATTCCACCCTGACAGAGTTCCCGTGCATTGTTTCACGCGATGTGATTGTGAAAATAACATTCTTTGAAATTAAGCTGCAGCAATGAGGAGCTTTCAGAGCTGGGTAGAGAAAATAAAAATAAGTAAAGGAGATTTCAATTTAACAGAAAAATGTCTTAAGTTAACACATTTCTTTAGTAAAAAGACAGGTGCTGCTGATAACACGTCGTCGAGGCAGAGGACATACATATGTAGCCCATGTGTCTGATGCTGTCTGGCCAAAAAGAGAATGACATACTTGCTCCCAAGTGGCGCAGTGGTCTAAGGCACTGCATCTCAGTGCAAGAGGCATCACTACAGTCCCTGGCTCAAATCCATGAACTATCACATTGAGCTGTGATTGGGAGTCCCATAGGGTGGTGAACAATTGGCTGGGGTAGGCTGTCATTGTACATATGCATTTTTTCTTAACTGACTTGCCTAGTTAAATAAAGGTTATAAAATACTGTTTTTGACCTGACAGCATCAGATACATGGGCTACATTTAGTGAGACAGAGGGGTGCTGTTTCACTTGCTCGGATGCTTTCTCTAGCGAGATAGTTTCAGCCAAGTTGGAGTGTGCACAGTACACTGTTCCGATGCTGGAATGATTTTGGATGAACGTGCGAAGGTAACCTCCTTTCTGAAGTGATTTGTTTGACAATCAGATGAAAACATCATGACTGGTTGTTTTCATGGCACATTAAAAGGTAATACTTGTCTTTATTATAAAACCCAGACTGGCAACTACGGGTATCACGAACGGCTTCTGCTGATTATGAGTGTTTGAGACTTATCTGCAATGCTTCAGCACTGTGTGTGTGCGTGCGTTTGTGTGTGTGTGTGTGTGTGCCCAGCCAGATTCTCTCCAGTGTCTGGGAGTCTTATCTGAAACGCTTCACAGAGCTTGTTCCCTCCACAAGACTCTCCTGAGTCCCCAAGTTTACTTTCATGAAAGTTTCCTCCTCTACTGACTGTTTGTCAGTCTGCATCGACTAACTGTGTCTGTATTCTTGAGGGTGTCCAGCCACTCAATCTCCAGGGTCTTCCTTAAGTGTCTTAAAGGATACTGATGCTGAAAGTACATTCCAAAAAGTACTGTGACTCGAAACTAAATTGGGTTCTGTCTGCATGCTCATCAGTCATTACGTCACCGGCTGTTGTAATCAAACTATACGAGATACTGAGGGTAGATATTCTGTTAACTGTGGCTTCTTCGGCTGAGACCTCATACGGTATGCATGCCATGATCTAACCCATTCACACTCATAATCTGTAGCTGTTTCTAGAACGTGATGCTCTGTTAGTTTTTCTTCTGGTGTACTCTCTGAACTCTTCTTATCTCGAACCTATAGCATTCTCTTTCCTGCTGTTGCCTCTCTCTCTGTTTCTCTCCTCAGATCTGGGTTGTTATCGCGTCTCCATCTCGACGTAAAGCTGAAGCCCTGTCAACACAAAGTCTTTCTGATGCCTCTGGTATCCTGTAGCTTCAAGAAACCTCTCTCTTTCTCTCTCCTTCTCCCTCTCGCTCTTTCTTTCTCTCTCTTTCTCTCTCCTTCTCGCTCTCTCTCTCTCTCTCTTTCTCTCTCATCTCTCTTTGGCAAATACAAGTTTCATACTGACCCCTCCTCCAGTCTTTCATCTGCTTTACGAAGCCTTCCATGTCATCTCCACACCCAAACGGGAAACAAATACCCCTCCTAATTAACTCCAGTAACTTTCACTTCCCTGCCCAGAATCCCACGTCAGCCATTGTTTCCTACACACAGCCATGTATACCAGCTACACGCAATGAGCTCAGCGGTTACTTTGACTGTCTGTTTCTTTTACGAGCCAGTGTAGCACCCTGGAATGCATTTTTAAAATAAAATAAAAACAGAATGGTGATTCTGAGCAGAGCTCAGATGATTGGGAGTAAATATTATGTGAATGGGATTCTATTTAAAGGTTGACCACATCACAGGAAGCCATCAGTGTGAGTTTGTTGAAGAGCCTGTAAAAGCCTCTCCGCACTGGCAAAAAAAAACTCATTCCCTCTCCTGTCTTCACTTTCCCATTTCTCCTATCAGCCCATTACCCAGCATTCATAGCAGCAGCCATCAGTTTAAATTGACAACAGCCAACAATCTGTTTGCAACTCTTGAAGAGCAGCCATCTTGAAAAGGTCACCCAGCATAGAGCCTGGAGGGTCATTGGAGACCATTTTGACAAGGTCACATCACACGAGTGCCACATACACAATCTATGAGCTGCTGGCTTAGCCCTGTCCTCAATCTAACTTTGAAATCACATGCTAGATCATTGGGAGGGAGACAAGGCAGATTCTGGGAGACATAATTTACAAAGCGGCCCTCTTAACTATGTAATCCTCAGTGATAACCATCCACGTGTGGCTCTGTCTCTCTGAACTCCTCCTCATCATTATCGGGTCTGCATCACGGCAGCATCTTTAAGCATCTCTACCCCTCACTGATCAAAGAGATAAGACGTACTAGCTAGCTCGCGTAGAGCTCCCCTCCATCACACAGCACTTATGTAACATCTCGCGCCACACACGCCGCCGCCCCGGAGCACCACCGTGTGCGTGTGATTGTGCACGTGTGTTTGTGTGTGTGACAGCGAGAGGGGGGAACTCAAAACGGGGGATGTTTCCTGAGTGTCAGGACTCACTTTGAAGAGTAAGAGGAGTGATATCATCCAGGCCTGCAGATAGGAGAGAAGAGCTGCCGCAGTGAGACTCTGCAGGCAGGAGAGACACAGTCCCACTACACACTCACTCGACACAACAAACATGCATGTGCATGCATTCGTTCAAAGCACACACGCATGCATGCACAGACACACTTTAATAATGGAACATTGGTCACTTTAATAATGTTTACGTACTGCTTTACTCATTTCATATGCATATAATGTATTCTATTCTATCACTCTGACATTGCTCGTCCTAATGTTTATATATTTCTTAATTCCATTCTTTTACTTTTAGATGTGTGTGTATTGTTGTGAATTGTTAGATACTACTGCACTGTTGGAGCTAGGAACACAAGTATTTCGCTACACCCGCAATAACATCTGCTAAATATGTGTTTGTGACCAATACAATTTGATTTGATTTGACACAGACACACACACACACGTGAGTTACTGAACACATCAAGGTGATGATGGTCAGTGCTGAGCAGCAAAATAATGTGTGTCATTAGTAAGTGTGAATTTACAACAAAGACTTTCTATGATCCTTCCATTCCCATCTAGGTGGAATGAAAGCAGCATCCTGTGTTCTACCTCTGCTTGTTGCTAAGCAATACCTTTCCTTAAGCCAGGGGATTTGGGCTCTGAATCCAGCAAATCCAATCTGAAAGATATGTCATTTCATTTGGCCAAATCAAAAAGTCTCAACAGGCATGCTCTACACACAAGCCCACACATAGAAAAACGCAATACACAGAGAAATTAGGCTCTATACACATTACACACAGATAAAGGGCGTTAGGTAGCCTAGCAGTTAGCCTAGCAGTTCGAGTGTCAGGCCAATAACTGAAAGGTTGCTGGTTTGATTACCTGAGCTGACGAGGGGGGAAGAATCTGTCATCTGTGTTCCCTTATTTTTTTTTACATGGTCATCCCCCCCACACCCACATCGCCCCCCTCCACACACACACACCCACCCACACGCACTCACACACACACACACACACACACACTCACCCGCACGCACGCACGCACGCACACACACACACACACACACACACACACACACACACACACACACACACACACACACACACACACACTGTTATCTTGGTTTGTCTGGTGTGAGTTCCCCCTGTCAGCGGTTGAGTTGTCTTTATAGAGTCGTGTCCATCACAGCCTATCAGGCCCAAGGTGAGTGTTTGTGAACAGGCGACACACAGCAACACAGAGACAGCCAACCACAGAGGGCCTTACTGCCAGGGTCAGAGGTCAGGCCTGTTCCCACAGTGACTGAAAGGGGAGTTGTCTCTGCTCACTGTCACCTCATCATCTATCTCGTGACCTCTAACCCCAGGTCTGCTTTAAACATCTCAGCAAAGTTGATCTTCTATAAGTCAAAATTAGGCCACAAAAGAGGAACATTTAGAGGGTTAGAATTCTAGGTACATTCTTACAGATACACCCCCCTACATATTTATTTGGACAGTGAAGCCAAAACATTTCATTTGGAAAATAACTTTATGTACCTAGTCCCCCTATATGAAGGTGTCATAAGTATTTGGACAAATTCACTTATAGTGTATTACATTCAGTCAAAGTTAGTATTTTGTCCCATATCAAATCAAATCTAGTTTTATTGGTCACATACACGTTCAGCAGATGTTATCGCGGGTGTAGTGAAATGCTTCTGTTTCTAGCTCCAACAGTGCAGTAATATCTAACAAGTTATATCTAACAAATTCACAACAATATACACACAATACACACAAATCTAAAGTAAAGGAATGGAATGAAGAATGTATAAATGTTTGGACGAGCAATGTCGGAGCGGCATAGACTAAGATACAGAAGAATAGAATACAGTATATACATATGAGATGAGTAATACAAAATATGTAAACATCATGAAAGTGACTAGTGTTCCATTATTAAAGTGGCCAGTGATTTTAAGTCTATTTATATAGGGCAGCAGCCTCTAAGGTGCTAGTGATGGCTATTTAACAGTCTGATGGCCTTGAGATAGAAGCTGTTTTTCAGTCTCTCAGTCCCAGCTTTGATGCACCTGTACTGACCTCACCTTCTGGATGATAGCGGGGTGAACCGTCCAGCACGCAACGACCACATCAAACTTGTTGGATGCATTGACAGTTTGTTTTGGTTGTATTTCGGATGATGTTATGCCCAATAGAAATGAATGGTAAATAATGTATTGTGCCATTTTGGAGTCACTTTTATTGTAAATAAGAATAGAATATGTTTGTGAACACTTCTACATTCATGTGGATGCTATCATGATTACGGATAATCATGACTGAATCGTGAATAATGATGAGTGAAAAGTTACGGAGGGTCAAAGATCATACCTCCAATAAAATCCTAACCTCCCCTGTTAGTGGTAATGGTGAGAGGTTAGCATGTTTTGGGGGCATGATCTTTGTGCATCTGTGTAACTTTCTCACTCAATATTCACAATTCGTTCAGGGTTATCCGTAATCATGGTAGCATCTACCTTAATGTAGACGAGGTCACAAAAATACTATATTCTTATTTACAATAAAAGTGACTCCAAAATGGCACTACATTATTTACCATTCATTTGTAAAATAATCCGAAACACGACCAAAACAAACTGCAAATGCAACTAACAAGTTTTTAGAGTCACAAGCTTAATGTAGTCATACCGTGCTGATGGGACCAAATACTCAACTTTGAACGTAATAAACTATAAGTGAATTTGTCCAAATACTTATGACTGTCACGTTCTGACCCTAGTTTTTTTGTTATTTCTTTGTTTTAGTATGGTCAGGGCGTGAGTTGGGTGGGTTATCTATGTTTATTTTTCTATGTTGTTTTTTTCGTTTGGCCTGGTATGATTCTCAATCAGAGGCAGGTGTCGTTAGTTGTCTCTGATAGAGAATCATACTTAGGTAGCCTTTTCCACCTGGGTTTCGTGGGTGGTTATTTTCCGTGTCAGTGTTTGTCCCACAGGGAACTGTTTCGGTTTGTATTTCGTTTATTGTTTTGTTTCTGTGTTAGTTTGTATCAGTAAAATATATTATGGACACATACCACGCTGCGCATTGGTCCGACATTTCTTACTCCTCGTCAGAGGAGGACGAAGAAAATCGTTACAATGACGCCTTCAAATTGCGGGACGAGATACATAAAGTGTTTTCAGATCTATATGAAAACCTCCTCAGATAAAAGATGACACGCTGTAATGTCGCCTCATATGAAGCATTCAATCTCAAATACAAAATGCTGGAGTATAGAGACAAATGAAAAGTTTTAGTGTCATTGTCTAAATAAATACGTAGAGGAGTTGGGCGTACATTATAATTGTCCTCAAAGCTGACAATTATCTGCCGGATACAGACAGAAAGAACTGTATCTATGACGACTCAACTGCCTACTGTTCCATCACAGTACTGACATTTGCAGCCGTGCGAGGACGTCAACTCTTATTTGCTAACATAATCAGCGGCTGATAATACATTACTTATTTTATATTTTGGAGTGACGCCGTTTCCTGATTTTCTTGAACTTGGGATTTCATTTGAAGTCATTGTCATATATGGCAAAGCACCCACTTAAAAAAAGCCAGATAGCGCACCCGTTACCCACTCCACAGTACATGAATGTGCTTGGCACACTAACTGGATGGCTAATTAGCTACTTGATGAGACTTACAGTATGACGCAGTGATACCCACCGTGAGTAAGAATCAACGGCAAAGTCAACTCTATCCTGATCCTGTTTTAACACTCTACCTGCAGCCTTTTAGGATGTGAGGGAGCACCGGGTAAAGGGCTGTGCGGGAAGGTGATGGGGTTTAGACACATGTTTGTAGTCAGCGTGAACCCCAGTAAATGTTTTATACTCTGCAGTGCAGTGCAGTCTAGTGCAGGGGGAGCCGCTACAGAGCAGACTGCTACACGGCAGTTCAATCAAAGCAGTTCCAGTCCCGTGGGGAAGTTAGGGTCTCCGAAGGATTGGATGTGTCAGGTCTAATGCTGGAGAAACAACTCCACACCAACACACAGTGCTGTATTCAGACCACTGAGCATCTACTACTCTACTGTAACGACCGGCCTACATCATCATCCTCATCATTACTACAATACTCGACACAACATTTATGTTTCAACCCATTTGTCTCTAACTCTCTTTTTTTTGCCATCAGTCTCTCTGGGCTCAGAATGGGTGCCATCAGAGGCAGAGCATCTATCATCCCGATCAGTTGCGAGGACTCCAGAAGTGTTATTACTTTGAGGAAAGCCATTAAGCTTTTTCCCTGAGGTGATCGATGGCAGATGCTGTAGGGGTTGTTTGTCTTCTGTCTTCTTATCGGAGAGGCAGAGGGGGGGTGGGGGGGGGGGGGGGTGGACAGGCGGAGAGGCAGAGGGAGGGAGGGGGGTGGGGTGGACAGGAGGAGAGGTAGAGAAGGGAGAGAGAGCGCAAGAGAACACACTATTCCATAGACAGTGACAACCCCGAACTCCACTCTAAGCCCTGTCGATGAGCTGTCATTCACTGAGCATCAGCCATGTTATTGGACAGACTCCCTGAGCAGGTTTAGAACTCTGATCAAAGAAGGAGATCAGTGATTGGGCTGTGCCTGCACTTCTCTGTCACCAGCCCACATCATTGGTTGATTGGTTTGTTGGGTTGTAAACGGATCTATTCTCTGTATCAGCCAAGGCTAGGAATGTCTATCATCTGAACTCAGACCAGCCTCTCATTAAAGCAATTCTAGTCTGTTATGACACTGGATGTCATATCATCTGACATTGGGCGAGTGTGGCTGGATGTTGGAAGGTGATGGGAACAGGGATCTTTAATGAGAAGCGGTAGGGAGGCGTGCGAGGCGGCAGAAATTGCTTTTCCAAACTTTGAGCCGTGTGACAAATCTTAATGAAAAAGCTGCATGAGTCTGGCTAATAGGACGTGTCAGACGCACAGGGCGTGAAGCAGAACGATGAGAAACAGCTGTCTATGGAAGACGCAGCAGCATGCTCTTCCTCTCTTCCTCCATCCCTCACTCTCTCTCCAAAGCCTTGTCAGAATGTGTCATTTTCTCCTTATAGATAAAGTAAACAAACAAACAGTGTGCCCCACAGCTACACTGAATGAATCTTCATATTACAACCTCCTCTATCCCTCTCTCCCTATTCCTAGTCTCTCTTCTCTTAGGCCTAGATTCAATCAGATCAAGCGGTAACAAGCGAAAGGGCTTCTGAGTGGCGCAGAGATCTAAGGCACTGCATCTCACTGCATCTCAGCACATCTCAGCACACTGAAGTCCCTGGTTAGAATCCAGGCTGCATTGCATCCGGCTGTGATTTGGCGTCCCATAGGGACACAAATGATCCAGCGTTGCCGGGGTAGGCCGTCATTGTATATAAGAATTTGTTTCTAACCGACTTGACTGGTTAAATAAAGAAACATAATATTTTGGCGGAGTTGGAGCTGTCAGATCGGTGAGCAGCTTCTCTTGTGATCATTGTCATGAAGCCACACCCATGCCACTTGCATTAGAAGTTCATAGCGAGAAAGTGTAGACTATATAGAACTGATGACGCTAAAATGGAAAATCCTTAAATTAAATCATAAAGATTTCTATCAGCCTAATCGAGGTGTAGATTAGACTACATCTCACATTCCAGTTTTTGAACTTGTCAATGCGACAAAACACCAGCTATGTGGATTTCGGCTAAAGCGGATCGGATTGAATCGGGCCCTAAATCTCCATTCATTCTCCTCGTAATCTCTCTGTCCTATTCCCTCTCTCTTTGCACCCTCGCTGTCCCTCTCTATTGCCAACTTTAAGTAGCCACTACACTATAATAAGCCAGTGGATTCTAGCCAGTACAGTACAGTCACAACATACCAGTACAGTACAGTCACCACATACCAGTACAGTACAGTCACAACATACCAGTACAGTACAGTCACAACATACCAGTACAGTACAGCCACCACTCACCAGTACAGTACAGCCAACACATACCAGTACAGTACAGCCACCTCATACCAGTACAGTACAGCCACCACATACCAGTACAGTACAGCCACCACATACCAGTACAGTACAGCCACCACATACCAGTACAGTACAGCCACCACATACCAGTACAGTACAGCCACCACATACCAGTACAGTACAGCCACCACATACCAGTACAGTACAGCCACCACATACCAGTACAGTACAGCCACCACATACCAGTACAGTACAGCCACCTCATACCAGTACAGTACAGCCACCACATACCAGTACAGCACAGCCACCACATACCAGTACAGTACAGCCACCACATACCAGTACAGTACAGCCACCTCATACCAGTACAGTACAGCCACCACATACCAGTACAGTAAGGTCACCACATACCAGTACAGTACAGCCACCACATACCAGTACAGTACAGGCACCACATACCAGTACAGTACAGTCACATCATACCAGCCTTCTCCAGAGAGACTGACCAAACCTGATTTGACCAAATAAACCCTGAAATAGGTGGTCTCTCACAGAAAAATTATAGTCATAAATTGATTTTCACATTAAACTGTCAAATTCAGCAGTGGCGTAGCAACATGACCGAGTGTGTGTATGTGTGTGACTGCATATCAGTGTGCCTGGGAGTGTGTGTTTGATTGTGTGTATGTGTTGTGTGTGTGCAGCAGTGGTGTTATGTGTGTGTGTTTATGTTTGCACTGTAGGCGTGAATCACTTTCCATTTACCCCGTCCAGAACGAGCACAGTGTATTTCTTCTGAAAGGGCCCATTGATAGGCCTGAAGCCTGGCCATTTCCTGCTGGGCTGCTGCTGACAGCTCTGACCGGGCCCAGGGGAGCTCGCTGTCATCAGTCCCCAGGCCATCACCCACACCACCAGCAGCTCTCCCTGAGTACTGTCCACAGGACAAGGGAGGCTAGCAGGCACAGTGAAGCAGAGACCAGGACATCCTCATGACCTCTATCATTAACATACAATATGAACTGGAACTGACACATTCCTATCAACAGTCAGAGGTCAATGGAAACAAGGTGCACCTAATGTGTTTCAGACCAGCCTGAACGGAAAATGAGGGGAAAGTCAAAGGTCGAAGTTACAAGTTCACATTCTGAAAGGGAGGGCAAAGGAAGACAAATCATGATTATAAATACGTGTCCGTTGGGAATCACATGGGTTCACACTGTGTGATCACGCTCTCCGTAGCCGATGTAAGACCTTTAAACAGGTCAACATTCACAAGGCAGCAGGGCCAGACGGATTACCAGGACGTGTACTTTGAGCATGCGCTGACCAACTGGCAAGTGTCTTCACTGACATTTTCAACCTCTCCCTGTCCGAGTCTGTAATACCAACATGTTTCAAGCAGACTACCATAGTCCCTGTGCCCAGAACACCAAGGTAACCTGCCTAAATGACTACAGACCCGTAGCACTCACGTCTGTAGACATGAAGTGCTTTGAAAGGCTGGTCATGGCTCACATCAACACCATTATCCCAGAAACCCTAGACCCACTCCAATTTGCATACCGCCCCAACAGATCCACAGATGATACAATCTCTATTGCACTCCACACTGCCCTTTCCCACCTGGACAAAAGGAACACCTATGTGAGAATGCTATTCATTGACTACTGCTCAGCGTTCAACACCATAGTGCCCTCAAAGCTCATCAATAAGCTAAGGACCCTGGGACTAAACACCTCCCTCTGCAACTGGATCCTGGACTTCCTGACTGGCCGCCCCCAGGTGGTAAGGGTAGGTAACAACACATCTGCCACGCTGATCCTCAACACAGGGGCCCCTCAGGGGTGCCTGCTCAGCCCCCTCCTGTACTCCCTGTTCACTCATGACTGCATGGCCAGGCACGACTCCAGCACCATCATCAAGTTTGCCGATGGCATAACAGTGGTAGGCCTGATCACCAACAACAACAAGACAGCCTATAGAGAGGAGGTCAGAGACCTGACCGTGTGGTACCAGGACAACAACCTCTCCCACAACGTGATTAAGACAAAGGAGATGATTGTGGACTACAGGAAAAAGAGGACCGAGCACGCCCACATTCTCATCGACGGGGCTGCAGTGGAGCAGGTTGAGAGCTTCAAGTTCCTTGGTGTCCACATCACCTTCAAACTAACATGGTCCAAGCACACCATGACAGTCGTGAAGCGGGCATGACAAACCTATTCCCCCTCAGGAGACTGAAAATATTTCGCATGGGTCCTCAGATCCTCAAAAGGTTCTACAGCTGCACCATCGAGAGCATCCTGACTGGTTGCATCACTGCCTGGTATGGCAACTGCTTGGCCTCCTACCACAAGGCACTACAGAGGGTAGTGTGAACGGCCCAGTACATCACTGGGGCCAAGCTTCCTGCCATCCAGGACCTCTATACCAGGTGTTGTCAGAGGAGGGCCCTACAAATTGTCAAAGACTCCAGCCACCCTAGTCATAGACTGTTCTCTCTACTACCACACGGCAAGCGGTACCGGAGCATCAAGTCTAGGTCCAAGAGACTTCTAAACATCTTCTACCCCCAAGCCTTAAGACTCCTGAACATCTAGTCAAATGGCTACCCAGACTATTTGCATTACCCCCCCTCCCCCCACACACTCCCCTCTCCACACCACTGCAACTCTCTGTTGTCATCTATGCATAGTCCCTTTAATTAACTCTACCTACATGTATATACTACCTCAACTAACCGATACCCCGCACATTGACTCTGTACCGGCACCCCCCAGTGTATATATATATTTTTTTTTATTATTTACTTGTTACCTTTATCTCTTATTCGTATCCATATTTTTTTAAACTGCGCTGTTGGTTAGGGGCTCGTAAGTAAGCATTTCACTGTAAGGTCTACAGCAGTGGTATTCGGAGCATGTGACTAATACAATTTGATTTGATTTGATTTGCAGACCAGAGAAACAACAGAGAGAGAGAGAGAGCGAGAGTCCAGGGCTTTGCATTTGTCTCTGTGTTGCTAGGTGACAGAGGCCTGTGCCAGGACCTTTCTGGTGATTAGCCAGAACATGTACCTCAGCTAGCTATCTGCGTCTGGGAAAGGGAATACCTAGTCAGTTGTTCAACTGAATGTATTCATCTGAAATGTGTCTTCCGCATTTAACCCAACTGTCACACTGCACTGTGTTAGAACCCACACAGGGGAGAGAACAATCTGCAGAGAATAGTCCTCGGGCAGGGGAATGAGGAGCGATAGAAGAAGGCAGGGGTGAGGACAAGGGAGAGGGCATCCACAGGGCACAGAGTGGGCAGGGGAGAGAGCATCCACAGGGCACAGAGTGGGCAGGGGAGAGAGCATCCACAGGGCACAGAGTGGGCAGGGGAGAGAGCATCCACAGGGCACAGAGTGGGCAGGGGAGAGAGCATCCACGGGGCACAGAGTGGGCAGGGGAGAGAGCATCCACAGGGCACAGAGTGGGCAGGGGAGAGAGCATCCACAGGGCACAGAGTGTGCAGGGGAGAGAGCATCCACAGGGCACAGAGTGGGCAGGGGAGAGAGCATCCACAGGGCACAGAGTGGGCAGGGGAGAGAGCATCCACAGGGCACAGAGTGGGCAGGGGAGAGAGCATCCACAGGGCACAGAGTGGGCAGGGGAGAGAGCATCCACAGGGCACAGGGTGGGCAGGGGAGAGAGCATCCACAGGGCACAGAGTGTGCAGGGGAGAGAGCATCCACAGGGCACAGAGTGGGCAGGGGAGAGAGCATCCACAGGGCACAGAGTGGGCAGGGGAGAGAGCATCCACAGGGCACAGAGTGTGCAGGGGAGAGAGCATCCACAGGGCACAGAGTGTGCAGGGGAGAGAGCATCCACAGGGCACAGAGTGGGCAGGGGAGAGAGCATCCACAGGGCACAGAGTGGGCAGGGGAGAGAGCATCCACAGGGCACAGAGTGGGCAGGGGAGAGAGCATCCACAGGGCACAGAGTGGGCAGGGGAGAGAGCATCCACAGGGCACAGAGTGGGCAGGGGAGAGAGCATCCACAGGGCACAGAGTGTGCAGGGGAGAGAGCATCCACAGGGCACAGAGTGTGCAGGGGAGAGAGCATCCACAGGGCACAGAGTGGGCAGGGGAGAGAGCATCCACAGGGCACAGAGTGGGCAGGGGAGAGAGCATCCACAGGGCACAGAGTGGGCAGGGGAGAGAGCATCCACAGGGCACAGAGTGGGCAGGGGAGAGAGCATCCACAGGGCACAGAGTGTGCAGGGGAGAGAGCATCCACAGGGCACAGAGTGGGCAGGGGAGAGAGCATCCACAGGGCACAGAGTGGGCAGGGGAGAGAGCATCCACAGGGCACAGAGTGTGCAGGGGAGAGAGCATCCACAGGGCACAGAGCGGGCAGGGGAGAGAGCATCCACGGGGCACAGAGTGGGCAGGGGAGAGAGCATCCACAGGGCACAGAGTGTGCAGGGGAGAGAGCATCCACAGGGCACAGAGCGGGCAGGGGAGAGAGCATCCACAGGGCACAGAGTGTGCAGGGGAGAGAGCATCCACAGGGCACAGAGTGGGCAGGGGAGAGAGCATCCACAGGGCACAGAGTGGGCAGGGGAGAGAGCATCCACAGGGCACAGAGTGTGCAGGGGAGAGAGCATCCACAGGGCACAGAGTGGGCAGGGGAGAGAGCATCCACAGGGCACAGAGTGGGCAGGGGAGAGAGCATCCACAGGGCACAGAGTGTGCAGGGGAGAGAGCATCCACAGGGCACAGAGTGGGCAGGGGAGAGAGCATCCACAGGGCACAGAGTGTGCAGGGGAGAGAGCATCCACAGGGCACAGAGCGGGCAGGGGAGAGAGCATCCACAGGGCACAGAGTGGGCAGGGGAGAGAGCATCCACAGGGCACAGAGTGTGCAGGGGAGAGAGCATCCACAGGGCACAGAGTGGGCAGGGGAGAGAGCATCCACAGGGCACAGAGTGTGCAGGGGAGAGAGCATCCACAGGGCACAGAGTGTGCAGGGGAGAGAGCAGTGGTGAGGACAAGGGGGAGGTGCAGAGGAAAGAACGGTCCACAGGAGAGAGCTCTCATGGCAGGGGGGAGGGGTCAGGGAGGAGAAAAAGAGATCAGTCCAATAGAAAGATTTCCAGCTGATGTGACCTATTTGATTGCTGTTGTGATCCTCGGTGGAGATTATCAAGACCGGATTAAAACACACACTGACCTCTTGCCAACTGAGCTAGCAATAATACCCACAGACTGTACACACGTGAGCATGTCTCTGTGTATGTAACCTGTGTGTGATTTCTAGTCAGAGAGAGTCATGCCCTCAGAGCAGGGCACACAAAGTCTGGAACAGGCCACCTCCCTGATGACATACTGTGCCAGGTAGGGACCAGGTATTAGTGCCAGTGGGCAACCCCCCAGTGGCATCATTTCAGCTAAACCTTAGGTAAGGCAAAGTTACATCATTTTAATCGGGATTGGAATGATCTTAGTAGCCTATTTTAAAATGTTGGTTTTGAGCTGAGGCGTGGCAAGTGCCATCGCCTGCCATATCCAATGTTGCCCCTGCCACCACACGCTCATTGTCCATCCCTGCCCGGGCTGGCATGGAAACAGGACTGATAGCACCTAGGTCAAGGTGGCACCAGATTAAAGAGGCACAACTGATTTTTCACCATGCCCTCACTCGGGTGCCTGCGCCCACTTCCTCTGAGCGATTGCTTTTCCCTCTATGGCACTTTAATTCCCTGTCAGATTACCCAATGTTTACCCTGTATGGATCTGGTCTGGGCGCTGACAGGCTACACTGACATTGACACACTTTCACTAGCTCCCCGTTCGTCACTCACACTGGCCCCTTATCTCTGATGTGAACGGCTTTCATCTGTCCGGCCCTAGACATCACAAACCTGAAGAACTCCTAGAATAACTGTGCAGTGTATTTCCAACATCCAATGTGTGGTACTGTTCTGTACAAGCGTTCCTAAACCCTCCCCCCCCCCCCCCCCCCCCCCCCCTACTGTGGCCTAAGAATAGCTATAATAACGTGTATAATATTTAAACTTATCACTGGTAGATGGAACGATACATGAAAGCCGTTACAGATCTTGATCAAAACAAGGTGTCGCTATGAATCGTTTTAGATGCTAATGAGGTGAGTTTGTGATGCATATCCATGAAAGCATTGCTGACGTCTGACTGTGCAGCTGAACACATCGCAGTGATCTCCTTTAATATGGGATCAGTACGTTGCATGACTCAGAGCTCTGCTACAGTGCCTTCAGAAAGTATTCACACCCTTTGAACTTTTCCACATTTATTTTTTTTACAAAGAGGGATTAAAATTGATTTTATTTTCATTTTTTGTCAATGATCGACATAAAATACTCTGTAATGTCAAAGTGTACGATTTTTTTTTTTTTGTGAATGGAAATGTATCACATTTGGCAGCGATTGCAGATGTGAGAAATTGTGGGTACATTTCTAAGAGTTTTGCATACCTGGATTGTATAATATTTGCCCATTATTCTTTAAAAAATACTTCAAGTTGGTAATTGATCATTGCTAGACAGCCATTTTTCTGTCTTGTTGTCCTGCTGGAAGGTGAATTTGTCTCCCAGTGTCTGTTGGAAAGCAGTCTCAACCAGGTTTTGCTCTATGATTTTGCCTGTGCTCTATTCCGTTTCTTTTTATCCTAAAAATTTCCCTAGTCTTTGCCGATGACAATTTTTTTTTTGTTTTACCTTTATTTAACTAGGCAAGTCAGTTAAGAACACATTTTTATTTACAATGACGGCCTACCCCGGCCAAATCTAGACAACGCCTGGCCAATTGTGCACCGGCCCTATGGGACTCCCAATCACAGCCGGATGTGATACAGCCTGGATTCAAACTAGGGACTGTAGTGACACCTCTTGCACTGAGTTGCAGTGTCTTAGAACGCTATGCCACTCGGGAGCCCAATCATGCCCATAACATGGTGCAGCCACCACCATTCTTTAAAATATGAAGAGTGGTACTCAGTGATGTGTTGTGTTGGATTTGCCTGGAACATAAGACTTTTTATTCCAGGCAAAAATGTTAATTTCTTTGACACATGTTTTGCAGTATTAATTTAGTGCCTTATTGCAAACAGGATGTATGTTTTAGGAATATTTTTTATTCTGTACAAGCTTCCTTCTTTTCACTTGGTCATTTATGTTAGTATTGTGGAGTAACTACAATGTTGCAGATCCATCCCCAGTTATCTCCTACCATTAAACTCTGTAACTGTTTTAAAATCCCCATTGGCCGCATGGTGAAATCCCTGAGCGGTTTCCTTCCTCTCCGGCAACTGATTTGGAAGGGCGTCTGTATCTTTGTAGTGACTGGGTGTATTGATACAGCATCCAAAGTGTAATTAATAACTGCACCATGCTCAAAGAGATTTTCAATGTCTGCTTTGAATTTTTTTTTACTCATCTACCAATAGGTGCCCTTCTTTGCGAACCAAATGAAAACCTCCCTGGTCTTTGTGGTTGAATCTGTGCTTGAAATGTATTGCTCGACTTAGGGACCTTACAGATAATTGTGTGTGTGGGGTAGTCATTTTAAAATTATGTTAAGCGCTATTATTGCACACAGAGTTCATGCAACTTATTACGTGACTTACTCCTGAACTTATTTAGGCTTGCTATAATAACACGGTTGAATACTTACTGACTCAAGACATTTCATTTTTTCATTTTTAATTAATTTGTAAACATTTAAAAATCATAATTCGACTTTGACAATATTTCTCATTTTTAATCAAATTTAAATTCAGGCAGTAACACAACAAAATGTTCAAAAAGTCAAGGGGTGTGAATACTTTCTGAAGGCATAATGGGAGACCTGCATGCTGTGTGCCTCTCACCTGGAGAATCCCTCCTCTCCCATCTCAGATCACCTTCCCTTTCCCCACACACTCATTATCTCATTACACCACGACCAGTGGGCTGGGAGGCGGCTCACCTCCTCACACAAATAACGGGGACGGCAAGGAGCGTGTGTTTGTGTGTGAGCGTATTTGTGTGTGTGTTTTGGATGTGTGTGTGTTTTGGGGTATTCCACACACGGCGTTTGGAGTGTTTGTTGACTTATTAAGGGGGATAATGAGAGCTTAAATTAAACAGTGTACTCCAGCAGCCAGCAGCCAGAGAGAGAGAGAGACGCCACTGAGAGGCAGCTAATTACCACAGCTCACAGACCCTCACTGTGTGTGTGTGTGTGTGTGTGTGTGTGTGTGTGTGTGTGTGTGTGTGTGTGTGTGTGTGTGTGTGTGTGTGTGTGTGTGTGTGTGTGTGTGTGTGTGTGTGTGTGTGTGTGTGTGTGTGTGTGTGTGTGTGTGTGTGTGTGTGTGTGTGACAGACTGAAGCCACCACACTAGGTGGCTCAACAATTTGAATATGTGGCATAGGCCTGTGGGATTATAATGTGGGTTTAAGTACATTACTGCCAAATACTGTTTCAATTCACTGCCATACTGAAACTGTCTCATACACTGAGTGTACAAAACATTAGGAACTCCTTCCTAATATTGAGTTGCACCCCTTTTGCACTCAGAACAGCCTCGATTCGTTAGGGCATGGATTCTATAAGGTGTCGAAAGCGTTCTACAGGGATTCTGGCCCATGTTGACTCCAGTGCTTCCCACAGTTGTGTCAAGTCGGCTGGATGTCAGCTCCCTATTAATTCGAGTTTCAGCCAATGAGCTTTAGCACCTTGCCACCTTGACAGCTAGCAAGACACACACAGTAGAGAGCGATAGAGAGAGAGAGACCAATAACGTAGTTCACATATCTGCATTTGTGACCTAGTACGCAATTTCCGAGGACTTCTTTTGGCTCATAGGCTCTACTTTCAGAACTAAAAGTATACAGAGGTACCAGAGAATGTCTTTACGAGGGCTGAGCTCTTCAGATGTCCTCCTCACACGGTTTGGTTATGTGTGTGTGTGCTTGTGCATGCGTGCGTGCACGTAGACCTGAGGGAAGTTAAGTGCTATGGGTTGATTTGGTCTCCAGCATCTAAAAGCCTGCCTGCTGTCTGGTCAATAATGCATTCCCCTTCGAGTGGTTCTTATAGTGTCAGTAGAGAAAAACAAGTCCCCCACAACCTTTTCCTCCCTGCTCTCTCTATCCTCCTCCCTCCCTCTCACATGCTATTTTTTTTGTACCTTTATTTAACTAAGCAAGTCAGTTAAGAACAAATTCTTAATTACAATGACTACTGGGGAACAGTAACTGTCTTGTTCAGGGGCAGAAGGACAGATTTTTTGCCTTGTCAGTTTGGGGATTCGATTTCAGTTACTAGCCCAATGCTCTAACCACTAGGCTACCTGCCGCCACAAATGTGTGTCTGTGTGTGTCACAGATCAAACTGTTTATTTCCAGCCTTCCTCCAGGCCTTTATCATCCTTAGCATTACTTTAATTCTCCACAGCAGCTCTGACGGCCTGTCATCTCTCCCACACACAGACACTCCCTGACATGCATGTACACACTGCGACGCATGCGCTAACACACACAGGGGAAAACATATTCACGCAATACAAAAACACTTCAATATACCCAGCACACACGCGTACAAATTCTTCCGAGACAACACAGCAGCTCGAAACACATCAGTTTCACATAAACACCAAATTCTGTGCTCCTGGGTAGAATGTGTCTCAGGATGTGATACTCCAATGGACAGTGTGATGGGCTAGTTATTGTGGTACTAACATCTGATGAGCCGCCACTACTATCTGTCATGCTCACGCTTTCTTCACACACATGCACACACACAAACATCACGTGCACATTCATGCACGCACGCAAGGACACACACAGCTATGTCTATCTATACTTGTGAGGACTTTTTGGGGACAAACAATTGATTCCCATTCAAAATCCTATTTTCCCCAACCCTAAACCTGACCCTTATCTAACTCTAACCCTAACCCTAACCTTAATCCCTTACCAGGGCTTGAAACCAAATGCATTTTCCAATTGTTTAGTTCTGAACAGAACCATAATTTTTTTGGTTCCGTTCCACTGTTCCGACTAGAAAAACAGTTCTGAACCGGTTAAAAAATAAAAAGTGATCGCTATATCGTTCCTTTCTGTTCCTTTTTAAACATCTGAAATATATATTTTTTAAATTTAGCTCGACAATAAATTGCTTCATCAATGGATAGAGCAACTTGCTATGGAGTGGACAAACTACAGTATGTACATGCATTGGACAAACAAGTGTAGTGTAGGGTGCGAGAATAGACTGAAATTTCGTCGGGTTTGGAGAGCACTGAACATGAAGCGCTGGGCATCTTGTTGTTAGGAGATGCATTATCTGAATTAGGCCCACAGTATTATATCTACCTTCTATGAAGGAACTTTGAATGTCAGTGAACTTCAGAGAGTTGGCTTAACTGACGGTGGACCAGAGCTAGCCCTTGATCATGACTCTCAGTTCCATTACATTACTCATAATGCCGCCTGGAGTTTTCAAGAGCTAGACCAGAGCTAGACCAGAGCTAGACCAGAGCTAGCTAGCTAACAAGCTTGTGTGTGCAGAGCGGCACCAGAATTAAAATACATGTGTTTTTTTTTAACCTTTTTGGAGTTAATATATCCAATGTGAAACTTGATAACTATAGTATCCTTAACTAGCATTGAAAAACTGAATCCATTCTTCTCCAATTAAAAATATCTCTCCCTAATTTCTGAACAATGCTTGTAACGTCAGTAGATACAGTAGACTATGCGTGCTTCGGAGGAAGGGGGAGGGGCAGGTAGCCTACACACACACACTCTGAAATATTTTCAGCTGGATTGGAAAAGAAATTTCCGGAATGTAAAATAACTTTATTAATCAGTTCATGTGCTTTTAAATAGTGGTTCGGTTCTGGAACTTTACAGAACACTTTTGTTCTCAGTTATGGTTTTGTTCCTCAAAAAAAGTACTTTTATGGTATTTGGTTCTGTCCCTGAACCGGTTCCAACCCCTGCCCCAAAAACCTAACCCTACCTTCTAACTCTAACCCCTAACCCTAACCTTAACCCTAATTTTAACCCAAAATCTAACCCCTAAGCCCAAAATAGCATTTTTACAAGTGAGGACCAGAAAAATGTCCTCACTTCTCAGAATTGTAGTTTGTTTACGGTTCTTGTGAGGACTTCTCGTACTCACAAGTATAGTAAAATGTACACGCACACACACACAAACGCGCACACACACACACACACACACACACACACACACACACACACACACACACACACACACACACACACACACACACACACACACACACACACACACACACACACACACACACACACACACACACACACACACACACACAGCCTTTGAAACAAGAATGCACATGCCTACAGTACTTGTCTATGGCTTAAGACCAGCCTTTGGCTTGCATTAATTACATTTCCACAGCTATAGATCCACTGTCTAACCCTGGTGATTGCCTTCTCTCAATGCACATCAAACCTAATTGCAATTGTTAACCTTTACGTTGCACTCATAAACTAAATTGACTATGGGTCAGCTTTGGTTATAATGTGTTAGGCAAAAAGTTGTGTAATTTCCTTTTTAACTTTCACACTTCACATGACTCACCACTACATGGAAAGCTCTATATAATGAATACTTCGGGTTTCACAAGTCAGTACAATAACGGTACACACTCACTGAGAAATATGACTGCTGATAAGTACTTAGCATCATAGGAGGACGTGCCTTCCCTTCTCTTGCTTAAACAAAAGACGCCCCTTCTGTGTACCATCCTGGTACAGACGTTTCTACTTGTAGAATCACAATGCTCGTCAGTGGCTGAGAAACTTGACTTTGAGCCAATCAGAGAGCACAAACCTCCACGTGGGGGAGCTAATGGATGTGACAAGAAAAAGGAAAAAATAGGGCACTTTCCCTGTGTGATCCACCCACTTTTCATCAGAATTGTTCTAAATAAAATAATAAAGCTGCATAATACATATTTAGAACTAGAGCAAGTCTTTCCATCTTTTACATCTAGCTAAGGAGTTTTGTGCTTGGAGAATGATTTTGTTGTTAGGTTCAGTTCGATCATGTGCACCTGCTCATTACATAGCTAACTAGCTAGCTAACGTTAGCTTGCTAACTGAGCCATACAGTCACACACATCTAACGGAATGGGGTGGCAAGTGCATCGCAATGCACACAACACTAAATAATTGACCAAGGTAGCTATGTAGCAATATGAAGATAAATCTCTTCACTCTCCATTATCCCATATGCCACTGCCAGTTTGCTTGCTAGCTAACATTACCTAAATGGTTAGCATTGCCATTTAGCACAAAATACAGTTGGAAGTTTACATACACTTAGGTTGGAGTCATTAAAACTTGTTTTTCAACCACTCCACACATTTCTTGTGAACAAACTATAGTTTTGGCAAGTCGGTTAGGACATCTACTTTGTGCATGACACAAGAAATGTTTCCAACAATTGTTTACAGACAGATTATTTCACTTATAATTCACTGTATCACAATTCCAGTGGGTCAGAAGTTTGCATACACTAAGTTGACTTTGCCTTTAAACAGCTTGGAAAATTCCATAAAATTATGTCATAGCTTTAGAAGCTTCTGATATTCCAATTGACATAATTTGAGTCAATTGGAGGTGTACCTGTGGATGTACCTGTGGATGTATTTCAAGGCCTACCTTCAAACTCAGTGCCTCTTTGCTTGACATCAAGGTAAAATCAAAAGAAATCAGCCAAGACCTCAGAAAAAAGTTGTAAACCTCCACAAGTCTGGTTCATCCTTGGGAGTAATTTCCAAATGCCTGAAGGTACCACGTCCATCTGTACAAACAACAGTAAGCAAGTATAAACACCATGGGACCACGCAGCCGTCACACCGCTCAGGAAGGAGACACGTTCTGTCTCCTAGAGATTAACGTACTTTGGTGTGAAAAGTGCAAATCAATCCCAGAACAACAGCAAAGGACCTTGTGAAGATGCTGGAGGAAACAGGTATAAAAGTTTCTATATCCACAGTAAAAAGAGTCCTATATCGACATAACCTGAAAGGCCTCTCAGCAAGGAAGAAGCCACTGTTCCAAAACCGCCATAAAAAGCCAGACTACGGTTTGCAACTGCACATGGGGACAAAGATCGTACTTTTTGGAGAAATGTCCTCTGGTCTGATGAAACAAAAATAGAACTGTTTTGCCATAATGACCATCGTTATGTTTGGAGGATAAAGGGGGAGGCTTGCAAGCCAAAGAACACCATCCTAACCGTGAAGCATGGAGGTGGCAGCATGATGGTGTGGGGGTACTTTGCTGCAGGAGGGACTGGTGCACTTCACAAAATAGATGGCATCATGAGGAAAGGAAAAGTATGTGGATATTTTGAAGCAACATCTCAAGACATCAGTCAGTTAAAGTTAAAGAAGTTAAGCTTGGTTGCAAATGGGTCTTCCAAATGGACAATGACCCCAAGCATACTTCCAAAGTTGTGGCAAAATGGCTTAAGGACAACAAAGTCGAGGTATTGGAGTAGCCATCACAAAGCCCTGCCTCAATCCCATAGAAAATTTGTGGGCAGAACTGAAAAAGCGTGTGCGAGCAAGGAGGCCTACAAACCTGACTCAGTTACACCAGCTCTGTCAGGAGGAATGAGCCAAAATATACCCAACTTATTGTGGGAAGCTTGTGGAAGGCTACCCGAAACGTTTGACCCACGGTAAACAATTTAAAGGCAATGCTACCAAATACTAATTGAGTGTATGTCAACTTCTGACCCACTGGGAATGTGATGAAAGAAAGAAAAGCTGAAATAAATCATTCTCTCTACTATTATTCTGTCATTTCACATTCTTAAAATAAAGTGGTGATCCTAACTGACCTAAGACAGGGAATTTATACTAGGAATAAATGTCAGGAATTGTGAAAAACTGAGTATAAATGTATTTGTCTAAGGTGTATGTAAACTTCTGACTTCAACTGTAGCTCGCTCCACCGACTCTCTACAACTAACACAGCTTTATTCAAAAACAAATCAATTGTGATGATATTTTTATTTTGCTAGCTACACACAAAAATGTTGGTTTGTTTCGTTACCCAGCCGCTGGATTGCAGGCATTGGGTCACTTAGGTGGTTTGTTTTCTTAAAGACTGCCGGGTTATTGATGCTTGATGCTGGGTTATTGAGATGTGATCCAACGTGTCAGCTCAGAAGACTAGAGGCGTTGCTTAGTAGGGATGTGGCTTTCAGAAAGTTATTTTTGCTCTGTGAGAGTGAATGTCATTCTGGTTATAGTTTTTGATAATTGCTTACACATGATTTCTGAAACTATGGCTCCTTTTCTCTAGACTCTACCCACAAAACCCCAAAACACACACACAACATGCAAAACATCACACATCTCTTGCAAAACCAAACACTTCATTCAAACTATTTGAACTCTTCTCAAAATTGTTTTGCATCAACACTCTACACACAAACCATCAAATGATTAGCTCTTATACATGCCAGCTACACACGGCTGTGACAAATGTAAAACACTACTATCTTGTGTCTTTTGCATGTTCAGTGTGCAGTGGAGTCCACGGCGGTTTGTTTTAGCACTCACACGTACATTTATGTGCACAAATATATACAGTATGTATCCATATTCAGTATATATTTACACTGTAAACAGAAATGCAAGGAGGGAAAAAATGTGACATATTTCTTTCTCAAAACATTGTATTTTCATTCAGATTTCAGGATGAACAGTAACAGACAAAACAAATACAGTAGAAGATGAACAAATAGGCATGTCCTCCTCCTCCTTGTCACCCTCTTCCTCTAACTCTCTCTCCAGAATTGGCCTCAATTGTTGTCCAAACCAAGAAAGCCAACCTGAAGCCTATTTATAGTGCTCAAGCTCTGATTTCTAAGTGAAGAAATTAGCTATAACTGTTTTCACACGTGAGCACTGGGTGTAGGTAATCGGTAAATGTTTGTGCCATTTGGAATGGCAGTGTTTTCCAAACGAAACACAAGACCTGTTCGTTTTGAATGATGTGTCTAATGTAGAGAACTGTGTTTAGTGTTTTGCAAAAAGTGTGTTTTACAATTGCAAACTGAGTGTAAAGCTGATAATGTGCTTGCAGTTTTGAAGACTTGGTCTGAAGATGAGGTACATGAGTTAATGGTTTCACTGAGCCTCAAGTACCACTTCTAGTGTGTAAGCGATTGTAAAAAACTGTAATCTGTTCTGTTGATCACATTTTAAGGTTTAGCACTGACACAGTTTTAATGAGGTTTACACAAGTGTTTGAGTTCGTGAAGTGTCTATGCTTCTGCCACGCTCCCTCAATGTTGGGATATGCAAATAATAATGTTAGGAATATGTCATGTGAAAAAATAGATAATTAGAAACTTTCAGTGTACTTGAAGAACAGGAATGATGTGTACTCTTACGGGTGGCCAAAAATAATTATCTGAAATGATCTGAGTTATCTGAATTATCTGCCCTTAGGCCACACCTCCTGGAAATTTGCCACACCTCCTGAAAATAACCAATAGATTACATGCTGGGTCTACCCAACTGATGGTTAAAAAGCCTAATTGATGGTTAAATTAACCCATGTTTGGGTAATTCCAACAACCCAACATGTTGGGTTATTCCTGCAACCCAACTGACTGGGTCAAAATAGCCCAGTGTCTGTTGGGCTAATTTGGGCTAATGTTCAATATTTACTGACCGCTGGGTTGCCAAACCTTTATAAGGTATTTAGATCAAGTTTGCCAGTACAACTAAGATAATACCTTAGAAAAATGAAAAATTAATATTCATACTTTTGAAGGCTAAAAGTTGTATAAAATATATACATTTTTGCTATTTTAGGTCAATATGACAAAGATTTGTCTAAATTGTCTCATTCGAGTGTCAGTTTAAAATCCAAGCAATTTTTTATTACCACTAAATTTTACAATTGAAGACTGTGTTACAAGTAGCTACATGAGAAATACAAGGGTGGCATTTTACATCTGCCACTTTTGGTAGAAATGTAAACGATTGGTATGTGCCAGTCTGTAATGGTAGCTGAGATGTTGTTCATATAAAAATATTATGAATCTACCTCAAATTATATTTTCCACAAAAAAATCAAAAGCCTGAAAGTGTTACTTTGTGCCCCGGTCTCCCCTAATGCTGTATTGTGTAATACTGTAGGATTATTACAGTTTTCCACAATTGTTTACACACGTTTGCGGAATCTTTGGGCCATTTTCCCAAAACACAACACACAAAACTCTACAAATCTCTAGCAAAAGCAAATACTGCATTCAAAACTGTTATCTCTTTCCAAAATGTTTTTGCTTCAAAATGACACATCTGTCTACATAGATCTGTCTACCAACCAACACACTGATGTGCTCAACAAAACATTACTATGAATATCCCATCAGTAGGTTTATTCCTTTTGCATTTTCAGTGTTACAGTGTAGCCGGTTGTAAAAGATTGTTACAGTAATGTATACCTACTCAAATATACATAAATAAACACACAAATGCAATACAGTAACAAAAACATTGTCTTTTATTTTCAAAATGAAAATGTAGTATTTTTGAACACTTGTGTTTTGTATGTAACACTTTCCATACCTAACAGGAGAAAACCAGGAAAAACATTCAGTAAGATAAAGCATTTGCGGTAAAAAAAAAAAGAAAGTGTCTCATTCTTTCAAAACTCTAAACATAAAAACATGCAAAATGTAAGACAAAAGACATTAGGCTGCATCCTGCCTCCTATTTTGGTCTGACCACAGCACCTCATCTACATCACAAGCGATATTCGCCATGGCTAAACAGCGAGGAAAGAATCTTCTGGCGTGTTGGATCCAGCCGCCAAAAGCCCCCACATCAACTTCACCCCATTGCATCCTCCATTCCCTGGAGAAGAGGCATGCGTGCGAGGGGATGGCGCTCATACACCTTCCATCGCCATGCCCCCCAAAAACTCTTCAATTGTGTTTAGGAATGGGGAATATGGTAGGAGACATAGAAATATAAATTGTGGCTTTTCGATGAACCAGTTGCAGACCAGAGCAGCCATACCTGGGCTGCTCTGGCCACCCTTCTGCTCGGTTGGAATGAGGATGCCGTGTAGTGTGTCCAGGAATGTGATGAGAAGGGCGGTATTGTAGGGACCAAGGTAGGCATGGTGATGGAGGACGCCTTGCTGGCTAATGGCTGCACACATGGTGATATTCCCTCCACGCTGTCCAGGGACATTTACAATGGCACGGTGGTCAATAATGTTCCTTCCCCGTCCCCTTCTTTTGGCTGGGATGAAGCCAGCCTCATCAATGTAAATATAAACATGCTGACTTGCAGCGGCATCCAGCTCCAAGACTCTCTGAAACAGACAGACAGTAGGTAATATAGACCTAGAGCAGTCAATATGGTGAGGCACAATACACTGGACTACTGTACTGTAATGTGTCTATACAGTGCAGATATGATAGTAAA
This sequence comes from Salvelinus fontinalis, assembly GCF_029448725.1. Lineage (NCBI taxonomy): Eukaryota > Metazoa > Chordata > Actinopteri > Salmoniformes > Salmonidae > Salvelinus > Salvelinus fontinalis. Next base: position 25,762,490 of record NC_074669.1, read on the forward strand.
TTCACAGTATAGTACTTACTTGCACATATTCATAGCGCTGTTCTTTAACCCTCTCTGTGTTTCTCAAATGGCACCCTGTAGACCTGTTTCATCCGGATTCGGTTGCGCTGTAATATACAGTCCAATGTAGACAAGCCCACCTTGTGAATATTATTGAATATTGTGTTGTCTACAATTATGTGGTTCTGTATTTCTCATTGTCTAATGGTATTGTTTGCCACCACCATGTTAACAATAGCGGCCTCCTGTTCTGGTGTGAACAGCCGGTGTCTTCCACCATGGCCTGGCCGTCTCTCAGTTCTGCAGAATATCCACAAATTTGATATGATTGCTTACAGTAAACTAAAATGATCTATTTTCTTTCAATATGAAATGACATTACTATAACATAGGCCTACTGATATGTCGGACTGCAGCATATATACATAAAGAGCTTAGTATAGATGGTAGGTAACTTACCGGTTCTCATTTCTGAATGTATGGATGATAGATGTAACCAATGTGGCCCTGATCTTATCTGAAACAACTGTCCATCCTCGTCCTCATCCTCCTCTTCCTCTCACTCCTTCACCTCTAGCTCTTGCGTCACCATTGACTTCCATTTTCCTCCGAAACAGGAGAGCTCATCTGTGGCCTTTTATAGTGCTAAAACTCTGATTTCTAAGTGAACAATTCAGCAACTAGTGTTTACACCTGTGAGGAGTGGGTGTTGCCAATTGGTGTATAGAGCTTGGCATTGTGATTGGCGTTGCTTTCCAAAGGGACTAAAAATATTTTAATTTTGAATGTTGTGCCTAATGTAGAGTGTTTTGCAAAAAGTGTGATATAGAATTGAAAACTAAGTGTAAATCACGAATTGTGCTTGCAATTTTGCTCACTTGGTTTAGGGATTTGGTACATGAGTTTCAGGTTTCGGTGATTGCGTTTCAAGTTCCAATTTTAGTGTGTAAACAATGGGGGAAAACTGTAATATTTAATATTTAATCATATTTCATATCATATTTAATCATGTACAAGAAAATGTTACACAATACACATATGTAATCCTATATGTACTGTGTGTTTATCTTTTCATACATATTTATCTGATTGCATCAAATCATATGTCACGTACTATAGTTGTTGTCTGCTAGATGGCTGCACTACGCTACCCATCTAAAATGTAAATGCAGTTACATGTTAAAACATACTGCAGTCATTCATAATCTATTGATGAAGAAACAGTGTAAGTGAAATCCCTCAAACGGAGGAGGGATATTCCTGATGTTCTCACAGGACCATGATGCACATTCCCAGAGCCTTGAAGCATCCCACTGGGCACAGACGTCATTTCAACATCTAGTTTTGTCTTACATATAGTTGAGTTGTCAACTAACATGAAATCAACCAAAAATGTCACGTCATTGAATTTAGGTTAAAATGTGGGTGAAAAATACTAAATTACCTTGTGTTAATGCTTTTTGGAAATCCAATCAGTTTTCCACGTTGATTCAACGTCATCACATGACATTTTTTGGTTGAAATGACATGGAAACAGCGTTTGTTTCAACCAGTGGAATAGCAGCAAGCAGTGACGGGTAATGGGGCTTCTCTGAGCTATCTTGATGGTACACAGTGTTCAGAATCATTCTACTGATGTGTTCTTACAGTAGGAGACGATAAATAATGTAAGACATTCTATATTGAGATCCATTTCTGCATGCCTTTAAGGGAGTACGTATCAAAAGGATCAGAGAGGTGATGATGAGAAAGATGTACAGCTCCTTTCAATGATCAGACTTGACAGTGACATCTATTCATATCTAGCTTTCAAAAGAGGCATCTACGTGAACTGTATGATGATCTTTTCATCTCTCTCTCTCTCTTCCCCTCTGTCTCTTGCCCTCTCCCTCTCTCTCTCTTTCTCTGACAGGTATAGCTAGCTATATATTTAGCTATAGGCTTATATACTGGGATCTTCTGACAGGCTTTCATGTTTAGGAGAGTTGTAAGGGGAGTGGGTGTGAGTGAGAATGTAATCCACCGATCTACTGTATCTACCTGGCATAGTGAGAGCCCACAGGGCTCACAGTGAAGACACAAACAGCAGCCATCTTTTTCACAATCATTTCCCTACCCTAACCTGCTACATAACACAGCCCACTGTGACTGTGTGATATACACTGCAAAGTAAAGACCATGGGTGTCAGGTTAAAGCCTCAACAACATATAGGGCTTTCTAGAAAGTATCAAATATACATTGAACAAAAATATAAATGCAAGATGTAAAGTGTTGGTCCCATGTTTCATGAGCTGAAGTAAAAGATCCCAGAAATTTTTCATACACACAGAAAGCTTATTTCTCTGAAATGTCATGCCCAAATGTGTTTAGATTCTTGTTAGTAAGCATTTTGACCTTTGCCAAGATAATCCATCCACCTGACAGGTGAGGCATATCAATAAGCTGATTAAACAGCATGATCATTACACCTTGTACTGGGGACAATAAAAGGCCACTCTAAAATGTGCAGTTTTGTCACACAACACAGTGCCGCAGATGTCTCAAGTTTTGAGGTAGCGTGCAATTGGCATGCTGACTGCAGGAGTGTCCACCAGAGCTGTTGCCAGAGAATTTATTGTTTATTTCTCTAACATAAGCCGCCTCCAGACCACGTGTAAGACGTCGTGTGGGAAAGCGGTTTTCTGATGTCAACATTGTAAACAGAGGGCCCCATGGTGACGGCGGGGTTATAGTATGGGCAGACATAAGCTCTGGACAACGAACACAATTGCATTTTATCGATGGCAATTTGAATGCACAAAAATACTGTGACAAGATCCTGAGGCCCATTGTGAGGCCCATTTTATTAAGGTATCTGTGACCAACAGATGCTTATCTGTATTCCCAGTCATGTGATGAATTTATTTCAATTGACTGATTTTCTCATATGAACTGTAACTCAATAAAATCAATGAAATTGTTGCAAGTTGCATTTATATTTTTTGTTCAGTATAGCATCGCCGCTGATGACGTCACCGTACCGTCCCATTTCCCATATGACAGAGGGAAGAGAGGTTATGTTGTGAGTGTAAGTATGTGACCATCGCTGTTTCACAGTGTTTATGTAAGAGTTTATCATTCATAGCATGAACACATCATCCACACAACGAGTCACAAACACACGCTATTAATATTCACTCTAGCACACACACAACAAAACAGAAACTCATTTCTAAATGCCAGACACACGCAAGGGGATACACACTCTGCATCCATTTAGGCAGTTCTCACACCTATGATTTACTATGTTTGTATTAAAACATTAGGCCCAGTACATCTGTTCCTCCTCTAGTAGCAAAGCTCTGTTATATGGTTAGGAGTGTTGTCAGCCAAAAGACGTCTGCATAGTGAGAGGTTCCCCAGGTCTGAAGGAGCATGTCTACAGCCTGCTGGAGCAGGTCTTGTGTAACAGAGTGAGAGGTTCCCCAGGCCTGAAGGAGAAGGTCTTGTGTAACAGAGTGAGAGGTTCCCCAGGCCTGAAGGAGCAGGTCTACAGCCTGCTGGAGCAGGTCTTGTGTAACAGAGTGAGAGGTTCCCCAGGCCTGAAGGAGCAGGTCTTGTGTAACAGAGTGAGAGGTTCTCCAGGCCTGAAGGAGCAGGTCTTGTGTAACAGAGTGAGAGGTTCCCCAAGCCTGAAGGAGCAGGTCTTGTGTAACAGAGTGAGAGGTTCCCCAGGCCTGAAGGAGCAGGTCTTGTGTAACAGAGTGAGCGGTTCCCCAGGCCTGAAGGAGCAGGTATTGTGTAACAGAGTGAGAGTTTTCCCCAGGCCTGAAGGAGCAGGTATTGTGTAACAGAGTGAGAGTTTCCCCAGGCCTGAAGGAGCAGGTCTTGTGTAACAGAGTGAGAGGTTCCCCAGGCCTGAAGGAGCAGGTCTTGTGTAACAGAGTGAGAGGTGGTGGACAGGAACAGAGTTCCCCCTGTGACTGACTCTCTGGTGAGACAGAGTGGGGCGCTCATTGAGCCATGGCCTGATGGCAAGTGACACATGGTAGTACTAACGCACTGTTTTGGACTCGTACTACGGTGTGTGTGTGTGTGTGTATGTGTGTGTGCGTGCGTGCGTGTCTCAGACACTTTAAAGACCTGTCATCGTCACAGCGGTTTTCTTGATTTTTGCATATTTTAAACACTGAATGTTATCAGATCTTCAACCAAAACCTAATATTAGATAAAAGTAACCTTTATTTAATAAAGAGAAGTTATGCAACACCCAATTTGTTTGTGCAAAAAAGTAATTGTAAAAAAAGAACTGGTTTCGCCACCTTTAGCTGGAATGACTGCAACCAAACGCTTCCGTAATTGTTTATCAGTCACTCAGAGTGGGCCAAAATACATCCACAGCTATGTGGCTGCAGTCATCGCAGCTAAAGGTGACAGTAAGAGGGTAATGGCTTTTTCACACAGAGGCATTGGCTGTTGCTTAACTTCATTTATTAAATAAATTAAATGAGTATACGAATGGTGTGTTGTTTGTTCACTCACACAGTAAATCAAAGAGAGTTGAAATCACAGAGTAAAAAAATGCAGGCTTAAATTAACACTGGAGTTATCTTATCATTAGTGTTCATAACTGGAGTCGATTGGGACTGATTACTTTACAGTAACTCCATTAAGAGTAACCAGAGACAGGGAGTTAAAACTATGGCGTAGCTACAGATGTGGGAGTGGCGTCATTGTCATATTTCCCAGCATGCACTGTTGCAGGTAGAGTTTTTTTTATTGTTTGTTTCAATATCTGTGTTTTTGCATGTATATTGATTGTTTTTCATCTTATGTTTTGCACTGATATGTAAAACATTTACCTAAACTAATCTGTAAGTGGTTGGGATTCATCGTAACCGTGACTGAGAAGGATTTCCAGTTTACATGATGTAGATAATCTCTGACAACAGAAGTTTATTCCTTGCTCTGACATGTATTCTGAATGTAAATTTTTGATGATGTAAATTTGCTGGACATCCTCTCTCTTAAATGGATACAACTAGAGATTGGATGTCACATTGCAATCCACCATAATATGACACATTAAAGGTGGCAAATACTTTTTCACGGCAATGTAACAGGTACTCGCCGACGCCAGGAGTCCCTGCCTGGATCCCCGTCTACACAGTCTATTCTAGACGGGCTGTGGAAGGGAGAGAAGGGGCGGGTGATAGGGGCAGATAGGTGAAATGAAGACTGAATATAACACTATTTCAACTAATAAATCAACTGTGTTAGAAATTAGATGAACTTGTTGGACATTTCAAAAAATCAAAGGATATACTGAATGTATTCATTACACAACTGTGAGACACTCACAAAGAGATGAAAAATAACCTTGGTGAATTATTGGATCAAAGACTTTTGTCATTGTGGCTCTTTTCTCCGAAGTTAAAGGCAGATTAATGCTAATGAAGAGACATGGGTTCTTTCTTTCTCAACACCGCAAACTGATAACTAACACATACATCACATGGAGAACTGCTGGCTCATGGGGGATTTCTCTCTCTGATGTGGCTATGGTTCAGATGATGTAACATCTCAATTGATAACCTACACATCACAGACGGACAATAAATGAATAACAAGGCTTACATACATGACACCAAAACAAAGCATACATATTCATTAATTGATGACACGCATGTAAGCATCCACACACACACACACACACACACACACACACACACACACACACACACACACACACACACACACACACACACACACACACACACACACACACACACACACACACACACACACACACACACACACACACACACACACACACACACACACACACACACCACTCCTTAGTGTCTGATGACAGGTCTTTAGAGTGTCTGAGACACACATATACACTGTTTTTTCTTCTGCTCAGTTTTCCATTTTTAATGTGTGACGGTTGCTAGACAGATTACAGATTACAGATTACAGACTACTATTCATGAATTACCTGTGGTGGTGGTTGCCTTTTAACAATGATGATTTGAACACTGCTGCTATACTCACTCTCCAAGGTAAGCCTACATAAGTGAATTCAATTGAGGAACCAACTGAAGGGAAGAGAAAATTCACCACCTCTTGTAGGACAGTGGAAGTTGATAAGAGTGCTTCTATATTCTTAAAAGTAGAACCAATAGCAACATGTTTTCGGCCCACCCCGTAGTTTTCTTTTGACATTTACAGAATGAAAAATGATAGAGGATTTTGTATTTTTCAAAATCCCCAAGGACCAATCACAAACGGAATACAAAACAAAAAATGATGTGATTGGTAAATGAGTTGATCACATGGTTCTGTTCAAAGGAAGCCGACAGGTATGGATATCAAGATTGCGTGCGAGGTGTTATTGTGTTCGTTTTGGCGGTAAAGGCGCGTTACAAACTTATGTTCTCTAGTCTAGGTTTAGGAAGAGAAGTAGCCTAGGCCCTAGGCTAGATGGATGACTTTTCGTGCTATTGATAGCACTCGAGACAGTATTTATTGGAGAGGTGAGAGTGAGAACTTATCACAGGAAACAGTGAATCTCTCTCAAGACGGAAAAGGTTATCCGGGATTCGCAGATGTCTCAAATATTTACATAAGGTGCGCTCTGAAATTCAATCTCTCTTCTCTTTTCCTTTCTCTCTTTTCCTTTCCCCCTATAAAATAGCTTACATCCTTCCTCTATTGGAAAACACTGGGGAAACATTATAAAACAGTTTTATTAGATATATCAGAGGAAGCCAAATATTTATGCGAGGGGAAGGGCAATAGTAGGCTTAACTTCCCTCGCATTAATGTAGGCCTATGTCTCCTCTATGGAGAGATATATATATATTTATATAGAGAGAGCTATCGAACCCAAACATTTGACGCTTTCCTGTAATTTCCCCAATGGTTCACCGTTGCTCTTCTTCCAGCCTCTCTCTGTCGTAGGCTTACAACCAGCGGCAGGGAATGGCAGTAGGGCTAGCCTAGATATCTGCACAAGAGGAGAAACAGGGGGAAAATATTGAATGGATAAATAGAAAAACTGTCATCCGCAGCAGTACAGAAGCAAAGGTTTCCAAGAATGCTGTCATTTCCTCGAAAACACAGCAGCTATGTGCTGACTGTGTCCGGTTTGCCCTCTTTTAATCCCATTAATGTTTCCATAGTATCTGACTCTAAACAGTGTGAATGACCATTCTGCACTATGGGCCTTTACTTTTACACAGATACTAGTTTTAAAAGATGTTAAAGTGGTCTGTTGGCTACATCATCATCTGCTGCACCTCTGTAATAATTAGATTGGCATTGACACAGTAAACTACCCCTCTGTGGACCTTCCATATTATTTACTCATCAGGTAATTAATTGTCACTTAACACTTATAACCCTTCATTCGATCGGCTCAGAGGCACATAGAGGAAGGATTTGGATCAGGGTGGGAAAATGGGGCTACGGTCAGGCTGTGTTGTGTGTTGGCTGGATGAGTGGTGCTTGGCTTGGTGTTGCCTATGCCGTGTTTGGGCCCCTGCCAGGTGTGTGATGTGGGCAGGGTGCATGGAGTTGGCCTGGCATGCCTGTTATCTCCACACACTGACCACCGTGACCTTGTGTATGAGGGGCCAGAAAGGAAAACCCGCCGCACCGGCAGCAACATCTGCTAACTTCATGTGTGGTGGCAAGAGCGGCTGAGCTGACGGAGGTGTACATACACACACGCAGGGACGGACGCAACGCACACACATAAAACAATCTTGGGGCACAAACAGAAACAAATGAAACAAACTATTTTGTCCTTTGATAGCTCTCCCTGTAACAGGGGAAAACATACCTTTTAAAACAGTTTACCTACTCAGAGAAAATGCTCATTCAGAAAAGTGTCCTGAGGGGTTAGAAAGATCTGTGCTCATTCTCTCTATATCTTTATAAACACATTTCCTCCTGCAGGATGCCTGTCCCGCATCAGAACCACTTTTTCTCTCTGTGTGGTCTGATGTTAGCCATTATTATGTATGAGCCAAATCCCTGTAATTCTCTATATTTGCTCTACTGTTGTAGTGGAGCTGCCTTTGGGGGCAGTGGCGTAGAGTAACATTCCTTTTTCACTCCCTCATTGGCCAGTCTGACGCGGCTAATGACATCACCACCAGGGACATTGTGACCCTGTTTCCCTCACTGCAAACTATAACTACAGCACCGGAACCAACCCATGAGTTTTCAGCAACTCCGCATGAATAAGTAATTAACACACTGTATTTTTCAAGAATATCTATGAAAGATGAGCTGTGGTATGTGTGTGTGTGAAATCACTGAGTCTATGAACAGCCTAAATTAGTTTAATTCAGCCAACTGTTGTTTCATAGAAACTACACCAACATTCTGTATGAAACTCCAAAACCGACGTCTCCATCTCTTGTTCTCCTTGACGGAGACTTTGATCTCACATCCCGCCCTGTATTGTTGATATTTTTTAAACCCAAAGCCCACTCTGTCTCTTCCAGTAGACTAATATTTGGCTTTCCTCCACGTACTTCTCGGCCGCAAACCATCTGATTGGAGCTTTTCAGAAACATAAACTTCCCCTGATGATGTGTGTCGCTTGATTACAGATAGTTAAAGATCCTAAACACAATTCCAAATAGTTCACTTAAATGTAAATATTTCTCTTTGACCACATTCATCATCATGCCTGCTTAGTGGAGTAGTTATTATTGTCATTATTCATTTGTGTTATGCTGGAAATCACCGGGCCAGTCAGATACTGTAGTTTGCATGATATTTACAATGGGAATTCCAGCTCTAGGAAACAACATGACCACCTACATTTAGTCTCTATCATCAGAATACTGGGTTATTTCATTTTCAAATAATCATTGCCTTGTTTTAGTTGAATTTTGACGCCGAAACGGACGACAAGAATTGAAAGACAATGGTAAGGCATTCACCTGGGCAATCAATAAATCAACTGGATTACGGACTTGCAGTGATTTGTTCAGGCAAGGACTTATTGTTGTTTGGCCCTGTGTTGTTCCTGGGCTCTAATATGCTGTCATCCTGGTGATGGCTGTTACCATGGTCCCCGAGCAGTAGTCTGGTTCGTAGAGGAGTCTCGATGAAATGTAAATAGATGGTTTAAGAGGCTCCACTTTGTCATATCATTCTCTTATGAGTATTTATGGTAGTCAGTGTGAGGGTGGGCGTGCGTGTCTATGTGTGTCTATGTGTGTCTGTGTGTGTGCGTGTGTGTGTGAGTGTATACGTGAGTGATCATGTATGTGTGTGTGTGTGTGTGTGTGTGTGTGTGTGTGTGTGTGTGTGTGTGTGTGTGTGTGTGTGTGTGTGTGTGTGTGTGTGTGTGTGTGTGTGTGTGTGTGTGTGTGTGTGTGTGTGTGTGTGTGTGTGTGTGTGTGTGTGTGTGTGTGTGTGTGTGTGTGTGGGGGTGTGTGGGTGTGTGGGTGGGTGTGTGGGTGTGTGAGCGAAAGTGAGAGACTGAATGTGAATATATGTGTGTATCCCTTTCTAACTATGGGTAATGATTGTGTGTCACAGAGTCCAATTTTGCCGGTGTGATGGAAGTCATAATAGTTGTGGAGAGCAGGTCTGATTGAAGTCTGTTTGTAACCCTGTGAGGCCCAGCGGTATGTGTATGAGTCAGGTCTGAGCCAGCCGGATGGGCAATCAGGGTTGAGTCGGGAGGATCCGTGCAGGGCTTGTTCAATCAGCAGGTATATGAGCCCAACTCAGCAGGTCACAAGGCTATGCATTTAATGAGCAGCTCATACCGCGGCTAACTTTGTATCCCTCCCGGAAGCTTGTGGCCAATGTTTTGCTCTCTCTCACTCTTTTTTTCCCTTTCTTTCTTTCTTTCTTTCTTTCTTTCTTTCTTTCTTTTTTTTCTTTCTTTCTTACTTTCTTTCTTTCTTTCTCTCTCACTCCCCTCTCCATCCATCACATTCACACATTCAGAGAGAAAATTACTGTGACACTGGAAGAAATAGCGCTAAAGCTCTGTAGATGGCAGTGTAGCACAAAGTTCATGCCTGCCACAATATATACTGTATGTATGTATGTATGTATGTATGTATGTATGTATGTATGTATGTATGTATGTATGTATGTGTGTATGTGTGTATGTGTGTGTGTGTGTGTGTGTGTGTGTGTGTGTGTGTGTGTGTGTGTGTGTGTGTGTGTGTGTGTGTGTGTGTGTGTGTGTGTGTGTGTGTGTGTGTGTATGTATGTATGTATGTATGTATGTATGTATGTATGTATGTATGTATGTATGTAAAAGCAAACTACTGAAAACTAAGACACGTCCTTTTAGTAGAGGCATGCAATGCATTCCTAAAATAACTGTGTTTAAAGCTTACCATTTAGCCTAGTCCTCTTGACGTCAACACACACACACACACATCACAGACAAACTGAAAGGGTCCACCCACACAGACAGTTTGAGAAGAAGGCGCAGCAGTGCCTCTTCAACCTCAGGAGGCTGAAGAAATTTGGCTTGTCACCTACAACCCTCACAAACTTTTACAGATACACAATTGAGAGCATCCTATCGGGCTGTATCACCACCTGGTACGGCAACTGCACCGCCCACAACTGCAGGGCTCTCCAGAGGGTGGTGCGGTCTGCACAACGCATCACAGGGGGCAAACTACCTGCCCTCCAGGACACCTACAGCACCCAATGTCACAAGAAAGCCAAAAAGATAATCAAGGACAATAACCACCCAAGCCACTGCCTATTCACCTCACTACCATCCAGAAGGTGAGGTCAGTACAGGTGCATCAAAGCTGGGAATGAGAGACTGAAGAATAGCTTCTATCTCAAGGCCTTCAGACTGTTATTTTGATTTGACACACACACACATACGTTCGTCATCTGATACGGTTTATATATTTCCCCATGTAAATCAAACTAAATAACCAGCTTGAAACGATTCAATTATTAAATGTTTTATGACAATGTGTGTGTGTGTGTGTGTGTGTGTGTGTGTGTGTGTGTGTGTGTGTGTGTGTGTGTGTGTGTGTGTGTGTGTGTGTGTGTGTGTGTGTGTGTGTGTGTGTGTGTGTGTGTGTGTGTGTAGGGAGGGTGGCAAAGTTCCAGGAACTTTCAAAGAATTCCCTGGTTTTCTGGAAATTCTAGTTGGAGGATTCCCAGAATGAAGACGGAATAAGCAGGACATCTGGAATCCCATGTGCAGGAGTGTCATGCCCCCCAAAAATCTGAAGGGGCACAAAGTACATGAAGGTGGCTGGGGGGAGAAAGTTTGAACATTTTGAATTGAGAGACCTTGGTCCTGCAATTTAGAGCCATAATCATTATGCATTTTCTAGTCCCACAAAAAAAAATGCAACAAAGCACCTATGTAAAGCACCCAATTCTGTCACTCAAAAATGAATTCCAATGTCTGCCTGCCAGCTGAAACTAATATCCAATGTGTGTGCGTGTGTAGGCTACATACCACTCCCACTCTGAAGCGTAGGCTAATGTAGCCTACTGACATTACGTGATTGAGAAATTAGGAAGAGAGATTTTTTATTCGAGAAGAATGGATTTACTTTTTCTAGTTAAGGATACTATAGATATTATGTTTCACATTAGATTTATTAACTACAAAAAGGAAAAATGTGTTTTTATTTGAATTCTGGTGCCACGCTGCACACACAATCTTGTTAGCTCTCTATCGAGCGAGCTCTGGTCCAACGTTAAGCCAACTCTCTGAGGTTTAAAGACCTTTAAAGTTCTTTCCTAGAAGCCGCTTCTCTGTACAGTAGGTCGAATTCTGTGAGCCTAATTCAGATAATGCATGTCATAACAACTTCAAATCAATCCTCCTCCTCTACCCCAAATGTCTGTTAAATCTCATACCCTGCACTTGTCTGTCCAATGCATGTAAACAACGATTAGCTTGCCGCTCCATTGAAAGCTGCTCAATCTGCACCGATTGGTGAAATAATTTAATGTCGAGCCAAACGTAAAAAAACCCCATCAATTTCAGAGGTTTAAAAAGGAACAGGAAAGAACGATATAAACTGTAACTTTTTGGGGGTTCTAACCAGTTCAGAACTTTATTTTGCTGGTCGGAACAGTGGAACGGAACGAGGGAAAAAATGGTTCTGTTCAGAATCAAAGACTTGGAAAATAATTTAGGTTCCAACCCCTGGTCAAAAATATGTACAATTTTCTGCATATCTAAGCATACCTCTTGAACTGTCTGTGTTCTACTGACTGGTGGTTATTTTCTTAGAGAAACCAATTATGCATCTCTGCATTTCTGCTAAAATCTGGCTAAAAGATTGAAAGGAATGTGAGTCTTATTCAGTACATTTAGTAATTGCTTGCTTTTCTAAAGTCTACCGATCTTGCCAGGAGGCATGCCAGCTAAGATAGTTAGATAAGCTAGCATACTCTAACTTGCTTGATAGCCTGACATGGCTTCTTGGTATCTAGTTATGAGGTTGGGAGATTGGGAACCTATCTGGGCTAGCTAAAGCCAACTTCATAAAATTGCTAGGTGGTTAGTAGTATTACAGAGAAACAACAATAAAATGTAACCCAAAAATATTTTTTCAATATTAGATTTTTTGACAGGAAAAATCAGTGGGCATGACGGCTCTGCCTGTGTGTGTGTATGTGTGTGTTTGCACGTGTGAGTGTGTCTCTGATGAGGGGTGATGGAAACAGCAGATTCCTTCTCATCCGCTCCATGTGCTGTTTGGGAGGACAGGCCCACTCAGTCAGCCAGAATAAACTAAAGTCCTGAATTAATTTGCATTCATGTACATCTCTAAATGTCTTCCACTGTGTTCCTCAAACAGAGACATGACTGTGAGGAGCTACAGGTTCCAGAGTGAGCTGGGCAAAATGAGATGAACTTAGCATTAAGGTCTATAGGGAAAGCGGAAGAGATTGAAGGGATATTGATGGACACAAGAAAGAAGGACAGCAAGGATCAAAGATGAGGGGAAGAGCGAGAGAGGATAACAGAGAAGATATTGATATAGACAGAAGAAAGTGAGTTTAGCGAGGGGAAGAAGGGAGAGATAAAGTCAGAGTGAGCTGAGAGGGAAATAAAGAGATGGGAGGAAAAAGAGGGAGGGCTCTGTGTTAAGTTTTGGGAGACGGATGTGACCCAGTGGTTAGTCATGTCCCCTGTGGGGTCTGGGGGCCAGCGGCCCCTTTCTGGCTCTCTCTGGGTCTGTCGGGCGCACCGTTCCACTCTGCTCTCCTCTGCTCTTTTCTCCTCCACATCTGGAGTCTGTTAATTGTCACCAGAGCCAGGGCCCATGGCATTACACCTCCCCCCAAAAATGCACAGGATCAGAGTTTTCAGAGAGAAAGGGATAAACAGTCAGGGTCTAGGCTGTGTTTAATTCTTGCGTATTGGCACATCATTTTTTTGCCTACTATGTGTAGTAAATGAGCAGTCTGAGGCATACCTCATGTATGATACAGCAGCCGTCTAAATGACCTGACCTCAATAGACTAACCTAAATATCTGAAACTACTCTGAGTTTGAGTCAACACTAAATCTTATTGGAAAGGAAATGTGTTGATCTAGATTTAAGCAAAAACACATTTTTGGAAGTAAAACTAGTTTTGCGCAACTGTTTGATAATTCTCAGCATATCTCTGGGTTGGTCTCCCCACTGCTGCTATAACAACCTCCACTCTTCTGGGAAGGCTTTCCACTAGATGTTGGAACAATGCTGTGGGGACTTGCTTCCATTCAGCTACAACAGCATTAGTGAGGTCAGGCACTGATGTTTGGCAATTAGGTCTGGCACGTAGTTGGTGTTCCAATTCATCCCAAAGGTGGTTGATGTCAGGGCTCAGTGCAAGCAAGTCAAGTTCTTCCACACCAATCTCAACAAACCATTTCTGTATGGACCTTGCTTTGTTCACTGGGGCATTGTCATGCTGAAACAGGAAAGGGCCTTCCCCAAACTGTTGCCACAAAGTTGGAAGCACAGAATCGTCTAGAATGTCATTGCTTGCTGTAGCGTTAAGATTTCTCTTCACTGGAAATAAGGGGCCTAGCCCGAACAATGGAAAACAGCCCGAGACCATTATTCCGCCACAAAACTTTAAAGTTGGCATTATGCATTGGGTAGGTAGAGTTCTCCTGGCATCCGCCAAACACAGACTCGTCCGATAGACTGCCAGATGGTGAAGCATGATTCATCTCTCCAGAGAATGGGTTTCCACTACTCCAAATGACGCTTGGCATTGCGCATGATGATCTTAGGCTTGTGTAGGGCTGCTCGGGCATGGAAACTCATTTCATGGAGCTCCTGACGAACAGTTCTTGTGCTGATGTTGCTTCCAGAGGCAGTACTTGGCGGTCCAAATCTGTGAATTTGTGTGGCCTACCACTTTGCGGCTAAACCATTGTTGCTCCTAGACGTTTCCACTTCACAATAACAGACACCTACAGCTGACCGGGGCAGCACCAGCAGGGCAGAAATTTGATAAATTGACTTGCTGGAAAGGTGGCATCCTATAACGGTGCCACGTTAAAAGTCACTGAGCTCCTCAGTAATGCCATTCTACTGCCAATGTTTGTCTAGAATGGAGATTGCATGGCTGTGTACTCGATTTAATACACCTGTCAGCAACAAGTGTGGCTGAAATAGCCAAATCCGCCAATTTGATGGGTGTTTCGCATACTTTTGTATGTGCCTTTGGAAAGTATTCAGACCCCTTGACTTTTTCCCATTTTGTTAAGTTACAGCCTTATTCTAAAAAATATTTGTTTTTAATCCTCAGCAATCTACACACAATACCCCATAATCACAAAGCGAAAACAGGTTTATAGACATTTTTGCAAATGTTTTACAAATAAAAAACAGAAATACCTTATTTACATAGGTATTCAGACCCTTTTGCTATGAAACTCAACATTGAGCTCAGATGCATCCTGTTGCCGTTGATCATTCTTGAGATGTTTTTACAACTTGATTGTAGTCCACCTGTGGTAAATTCAATTAATTGGACATGATTTGGAAAGGCACACACATGTCTATATAAGGTCTGATAGTTGACATTGCATGTCAGAGCAAAAACCAGGCCACGAGGTCGAGAGAATTATCCGTAGAGCTCCGAGACAGGATTGTGTCGAGGCAAAGATATGGGGAAGGGTAACCAAAACATTTCTGCAGCATTGAAGGTCCCCAAAACACAGTGGCCTCCATCATTCTTAAATGTAAGAAGTTTGGAATCACCAAGACTCTTCCTAGAGCTGGCCGCCTGGCCAAACTGAGCAATCGGGAGAGAAGGGCCTTGGTCAGGGAGGTGACCAAGAACCTGATGGTCACTCTGACAGAGCTCTAGAGTTCCTCGATGGAGATCGGAAATCCTTCCAGAAGGACAACCATCCACCAATCTTTCCCTGGAAGCCACTCCTCAGTAAAAGGCACATGACTGCCTGCTTGGAGTTTGCCAAAAGGCACCTAAAGACTCTCAGAACATGAGAAACAAGATGATCTGGTCTAATGAAACCAAGATTGAACTCTTTGGCCTGAATGCCAAGCGTCACGTCTGGAGGAAACCTGGCACCATCCCTACTGTGAAGCATGGTGGTGGCAGAATCATACTGTGGAGATGTTTTTCAGCGGCAAGGACTGGGAGACTAGTCAGGAGCGAGGGAAAGATGAACGGAGCAAAGTACAGAGAGATCCGTGATCCAGAGCTCTCAGGACCTCAGACTGAGGTGAAGGTTCACCTTCCAACAGCCAAGAAAATGCAGGAGTGGCTTCGGGACAAGTATCTGAAATTTCTTTGAGAGGCCCAGCTAGAGCTCGGACTTGAACCTGATCTAACATCTCTGGAGAGACCTGAAAATAGCTGTACAGCAACGCTCCCTATCCAACCTGACAGAGCTTGAGAGGATCTGCAGAGACGAATGGGAGAAACCAAGCTTGTAGCGTCATACCCAAGAAGACTCAAGGCTGTCATCGCTGCCAAAGGTGCTTCAACAAAGCGCTGAGTAAAGCGTCTGAATACTTATGTAAATGTAATATTTCAGTTTTTAATAAAAATTTAATAAATGAGCAAGCATTTCTAAAAAACAGTTTTTTTGTCATTATGGGGTATTGTGTGGATTGATGAGGGGAAAAACAATTTAATCAATTTTAGAAGAAGGCTGTAACCAAACAACATTTGGAAAAGGTTGATGGATCTGAATATTTTCCGAAGGCACTGTATAGTGTAGATAGATAGATAGATAGATACGGATTTAGGATTGTCTGTATTCTCTCCTTTACAGTTTGTGCTACAGTACACACATCTCTGATTAGGTAATCATGGCCACAGGGCAGGGCACCACTCAGTATAAAAAGCTGAGATGCTCAACTGAATATTTATCCAGAGCTGGTTTCATAACCATCTAAATAACCATCCCAAATATTGGTCAAATTAATGTATAATGATAGAAGGAAAATGTATACGGCTCATGCATACATGCATACGTGCGCACCCTCATGTCTGAGAAGATGGCTTTACAGAAATCTTCTCTGTGTGTGTGTATGTGTGTGTCTGTGAGGGTGTGTGTTCGTGTGTGTGTTTATATATGTACGTCTGTGTGTCATCAGTGTTGTGGCCCAGGGGATTAGGGGTTAGCAGACACCTCTGGGAATGTGTTTAACATCAGGAGGCGCTGATGACGGATTTGAACGCTGGTCAGTCACCGGGGGAGATAAACACGCCATTCATCTTGTGTTGTCAGGGAGATGACTCCAGTGTCCACACCGAGACCGTTCCCTAACGGCCCCACATAGCAGTGATCCCCCACCAAGCAGACTGCTAACCGGCTGCAGGTTTCAGGATCCAATACTTTCAAATGGTCACCCATGGTGCAGAGAGCAGAGAAAGAAAAGGGGACTGGGGAGATGAATGGTGGTGTTGATGTGAGGGCATAAGTGTGCCATGTGTATGCATGGAGTTCCTGATACGATGTACTTTGGCAAAAAGATTTATGTCTGTGTGTTCTAATTTTAACTATCTGTGTACGTGCTGTGAAAGTGTATGATTCATCAGTGTCCAGTGTGCATGTGTGTATGTTTATTGCATACCTGCGTGCATACACAGTTGAAGTCTGAGGTTTACATACACCTTAGTC
The DNA here is from genome assembly GCF_029448725.1 of Salvelinus fontinalis. Lineage (NCBI taxonomy): Eukaryota > Metazoa > Chordata > Actinopteri > Salmoniformes > Salmonidae > Salvelinus > Salvelinus fontinalis. The sequence continues at coordinate 25,779,613 of NC_074669.1, forward strand.
AAATACATTTAAACTCAGTTTTTCACAATTCCTGACATTTCATCCTAGTAAAAGTTCCCTGTCTTAGGTCAGTTAGGATCACCACTTTATTTTAAGAATGTGAAATGTCAGAATAATAGTAGAGAGAAGGATTTATTTCAGCTTTTATTTCTTTCATCACATTCCCAGTGGGTCAGAAGTTGACATTCACTCAATTAGTATTTGGTAGCATTGCCTTTAAATTGTTTAACTTGGGTCAAATGTTTCAGGTAGCCTTCTACAAGCTTCCACAACAAGTTGGGTGAATTTTGGTCCATTCCTCCTGCTGGAGCTGGTGTAACCGAGTCAGGTTTGTAGGCCTTCTTGCTCGCACACGCTTTTTCAGTTCTGCCCACAAATTTTCTATGGGATTGAGGTCAGGGCTTTGTGATGGCCACTCCAATACCTTGACTTTGTTGTCCTTAAGCAGTTTTGCCACAACTTTGGAAGTATGTTTGGGGTCATTGTCCATTTGGAAGACCCATTTGCGACCATGCTTTAACTTCCTGACTGATGTCTTGAGATGTTTCTTCAATATGTCCACATCATTTTCCTTTCCACATGATGCCATCTATTTTGTGAAGGGCACCAGTCTCTCCTGCAGCAAAGCACACTCACAACATGATGCTGAAACCCCCGTGTTTCCTGGTCGGGATGGTGTTCTTCGGCTTGCAAGCCTCTCCCTTTTTCCTCCAAACATAACGATGGTCAATAACGCCAAACAGTTCTATTTTTGTTTCATCGAACTAGAGGACATTTCTCCAAAAAGTATGATTTTGTCCCTTTCAGGTTATGTTGATATAGGACAAATTTTACTGTGGATATAGATACTTTGTACCTGTTTCCTCCAGCATCTTCACAAGGTCCTTTGCTGTTGTTCTGGGATTGATTTGCACTTTTCGCACCAAAGTACGTTCATCTTTAGGAGACAGAACGTGTCTCCTTCCTGAGCGGTATGACGGCTGCGTGGTCCCATGGTGTTTAAACTTGCATACTATTGTTTTGTACAGGTGAACGTGGTACCTTCAGGCGTTTGGAAATTGCTCCCAAGGATGAACCAGACTTGTGGAGGTCTACAATTTTTTTTCTGAGGTCTTGGCTGATTTCTTTTGATCTTCCCATGATGTCAAGCAAAGAGGCAGTGAGTTTGAAGATAGGCCTTGAAATACATCCACAGGTACACCTCCAATTGACTCAACTTATGTCAATTAGCCTATCAGAATCTTCTAAAGCCATGACATCATTTTCTGGAATTTTCCAAGCTGTTTAAAGGCATAGTCAACTTAGTGTATGTAAACTTCTGACCCACTGGAATTGTGATACAGTGAATTATAAGTAAAATATTCTGTCTGTAAACAATTGTTGGAAAAATTACCTGTGTCATGCACAAAGTAGATGTCCTAACCGACTTGCCAAAACTATAGTTTGTTATATATAATTTGTGGAGTGGTTGAAAAACAAGTTTTAAAGACTCCAACCTAAGTGTATGTAAACTTCCGACCTCAACTGTATGTCTGAGGTCTGGCTGTGTGTGTGTGTATGTGTGTGTGTGGGGGGCTCACGGTGGAAGGAGTAACAGTAAAATATCTCAGAGGCTGTCCGTCATAAAGCTAATGACTTAAGCAGACTGAGCATGGCTTTTGGCTTTTCCCCACTGCTGACACCAACACCCATAAAACGCTGCATGTTTGGAATGCAGAACATGATTTTGTGGAAAAGAACAGCAACAGACAGATCACAGAGAAGCCTTGAACACTCACTAAAGGGGTTAGACGACGGTTGCGTTAGACTCTCCCTGAGACCAAGACCCAGAGTAGGTTCCATTGCTGTCGTTCTGGGCTGGCTGGAGACTGAGCCCCGTGTAGACCCATAAACAGTGAAGGGGTGATGAATTAAAGGTCCAAATTAAAGGTCCAATTGAATCAAAAATAGTAAAGAGCAATTTCTCATGCAAGACTCTTCCTCGGACTGTCTGGGAGTGGTCTGAGTGGGGAAGCAAAAACTAAAAACTAGCTGTTATTGGCAGAAAAATATGGCATGTCACCAGACAGACCAAACCTCCATCCCACCAAAACAGGCGGTCTTTTCAAACAGCTCTTACACTTAAAGGGCATTAGCATAATTGTCACAATTTCACAGTATTATTCCAACCTCATTGTGTGGAAATATATAAAAAACACAGAAAAATCACATTAAAGACCAGTCAGTCAGTCAGTTTAGCAGGATGTAGAGTGATTGGTGGGTGTCCCAGGTCCAGTTGGGCCTGGGAAGGAGGCTGGATGATATATGGGCCGCTACGACTGTCACAGTGTTTACAATAGGTCAGCACAGCATACCAGTCCCCCTGACTTCTAACCCCTGACCCCAGGGTGAAGTTAGGGTCAGTTTGCCAGGTTCAAAAACAGAGAACCCAAACCCGAAATCAGTGAAGTCCCACAGGCCTGAAACAAGTCTAAAAGGAAGGAGAGAAAGAGAGTGTGTGAGTGAGTGATTGAGTGAGTTGGTGAGAGACAAAGTCTGAAAAGTTAGCTACTTCAACATTTTGGAAAGTTTGTTGAGAGAGTGAAAACAATAAATGAGACAGAGAGTAAAAGTGCATTTTTCAGATGATTATAAAAGAGTAGATTTAAAATCAAATACAGTCAAGTAATAGGTTCAAGAAGTTGAAGTAAAATAATAGAAGTTAATGTGAGAACATGTAACAAATTGTGAAGCAACATGTGATAACACAAAACTACCATTGTGACAACATGTGATAACATGAAACTACCATTGTGACAACATGTGATAACATGAAACTACCATTGTGACAACATGTGAGAACATGAAACTACCATTGTGACAACATGTGATAACATGAAACTACCATTGTGACAACATGTGATAACATGAAACTACCATTGTGACAACATGTGAGAACATGAAACTACCATTGTGACAACATGTGATAACATGAAACTACTATTGTGACAACATGTGAGCACGTGAAAAGATGATTTTGTGAAATAAATTTGACAACATGGGATGCAAAATGTTAACATGTGATAACATAAAACTACACCTTGTAACGACTCCCACCGAAGGTGGCTCCCCTTCCTGTTCGGGTGGTGCTCGGCGGTCGTCGTCACCGGCCTACTAGCTGCTACTGACATTTCCTCCCCCTCCCTTTTTGTTGATTATTGACACCTGTTTGTGGTTAGGGTGACTTGTTGGGCTTTATTACCCAGCAGCCCGGCCTGCTGGGTGTGCGGGATTGTTGTGTGTACAGTCTGTACATTCTTGTGTGTCAGGATACGTGTTCGTTGGTTTATGTTTATTTCGTGTTTCTCACTTTGCTTGTGGTGAAGCATTTGGTTTAGAGGAGCGTCGTGTATTCACCCGTGTGGGGAATTAAATTTGGAACGCTACTCTGAACTCTCTGTCTCCTGCGTTTGACTCTTTGCATCCACGACACCCCGGGCATTACACACCTGACAAAATTGAAGCATGTGAAAACCCAGGCGACAAACGAAATTGAGAATATTTGACATTAAAAGGCATCATTTACATTAATTCAATTTAAACAATCATGGTTCCATGCAGGTTTTGTCTAATTCCCTGGTTTGTTGCAGGGACGTACCCAAGAAGGTTTTTAGGACATTCTTAGAACGTTATGTCATGGTCCCGTGGAGGTTTTTGTCTAGTTGCAGTGAAAATACAGTTAATCTACAACAAGTGACTGTATTTTTACAGCTAAATGAAGGTGTTAATGTTAAAGGACAGTATGCTGCTGTATGCTGATTACTTGGGACTCAACCTCACTTGGGATTTGAAATCTAAACCTTTTGGTTGAAAGCTACCTGAAGTTCCTGCAGCGTCACCAGGTCTGCCGACATAAAGGAGATTGGCTATACATACATTGCCAAGAATGCATTTCTGCACTTTTCCTAAAGTATACAGTAGGCTGCTGTATTCTGATTTCAATTAGTGCAAAAAATATTGTGACATTTTGCACTGTGACCACACTTGGGACCTAAGCTTAGAACTTCTTGGTCACTAGCAACCTGAAATATACTGCTACATGTCCTGCTACCCCATCAGTTCTGTGAGCATAAAAGAGTTATAGCCACAGACTTATTGGCAAGAACACATTTCTGCACTTTGCTAAAAGCTGCCCAGACTCAAGTAAATAGTTCTAGCAGTGTTCAAGGACACTCGACATAGAATATACATGAAAACTTACGGGACTGAACTTGCGACCTCTTGTTTGAGTGCATCGATGTTTCTGCAGTACTACCAGTACCATACTTATTGCTTGGGACATGTATTAATATAAAATAAGGGTATGGGTAGGGTACAGTGTTGTTCCCTGGGATACTTCATAGGTACACATATGAACTCACATGGTACAGTTCAGTACCTTGTACGTATAATGAGACATTTTTCAAGCTAATATTTTGAATATAAGTTATGATCATCACTGTGCTTTGATAAGTGGGGGCAATGCACTGGTGGTCAAATAGATGTATATTTGTGCCAACCAGCAGTGTAAGTGTTGTAGCAGTTTAAGTGTTTTATGGTTATGCCAATGCAAGTTGAGCACACCCTTTGACATGGTATCTTCTGAAAACTTTGTAAGAGCTTGTGTCATCAATGAGCTGCACTGTAAAGATGTTAGTGTACATTTTACAGTAAATGAATGGCAACTTGTTGCTGAAATGTGTAATTTCTTAACTGAAAACTACTTGTCAGAAAGTTTTTGTAAATTTCACAATAACCTACAGGCAATGTGCTGTCACTATCAATACATGCCAGTAACCTACTGCATTGACAACATGCAACATTATTTGCTGATTGGCAGAGGCTTTGAAGCCAATTGTGTCAAATAGGTTAATTACTCAAGACTTTGATCAACACAGTGTTCACTAGTGGCACCTGCTGGTGAAAGGAATTTAGAACAGCCATATTATTATAGATGATGTCCCACACACTGTAGTGTGTGCGCAGAGTAGCCTTTTGTATTTTACTGAAACCAATACCAAACCAATCAGGTGGTTGTTCAACGAAGCAAAGCTTCGGACGTCATTGATCACATGTTTCTGATAAAGTGATATTGTCACGTTCCTGACCTGTTTTCCTTTGTTATGTATTTGTTTTAGTTGGTTAGGGCGTGAGTTGGGTGGGTTGGTCTAGGTTTGTTTTTCTATGTTGGGATTTTGTGTTTGGCCTGGTATGATTCTCAATCAGAGACAGGTGTGTATCGTTTGTCCCTGATTGAGAGTCATACTAAGGCAGCCAGGGTTTCACTGGTGTTTTGTGGGTGTTTGTTCCTGTGTCAGCGTTTGGGCCACACAGGACTGTTGCAGGTTAGTCACGTTTGTTGTTTTGTTAATTTGTAGTGTTTGTTGGTTTGCCATTAAAACATGAATACCTACTACTCCGCATCTTGGTCCGATCCATGCTCCTCCTCATCTGAGGAGGAGAACGACTACGACAACCTTAACAGAAACACCCACCAAAACAGGATCAAGCGGAGTGGAGAAGGAAGGCAGGAACAACAGCAATGGGGAAAAGAGGAATGGACATGGGAGGAGATCCTAGACGGTAAAGGACCCTGGGCAGAGCCAGTGGAGTGTCGCCGCCCCAAAGCGGAGCTGGAGGCAGCGAAAGCGGAGAGGAGGTTGTATGAGGCTAAAGCAAGGCAGAGCGTCTGGAAGCCCGAGAGGCTCACCCAAAAATTTATTGGGGGGGGGCTAAAGGGGAGTGTGGCGAAGCCGGGTTGGTTACCTGAGTCAACTCCCCGGGCTTACCGTGGAGTGAGAGGGCGTCGTACTGGTCAGACACCGTGTTATGCGGTAAAGCGCACGGTGTCCCCAGTACGCGTGCTTAGCCCAGTGTGGGCTATTCCACCTTGCCGCACTGGGAGGGCTAGGTTGGGCATCGAGCCGGATGTCATGAAGCCGGCCCAACGTATCTGGCCTCCAGTACGTCTCCTCGGGCCGGCGTACATGGCACCAGCCTTACAGGTGGTGTCCCCGGTTCGCCTGCATAGCCCAGTGCGGGCTATTCCACCTCGCCGCACTGGCAGGGCTACGGGGACCATTCAACCTGGTAGGGTTGGGGAGGCTCGGTGCTCAAGAGCACGTGTCCTCTTTCACGGTCCGGTAGATCCGGCGCCACCTTCCCACCCCAGCTCAGTACCACCAGTGCCTACTCCACGCACCAGGCTTCCAGTGCGTTTCCAGAGCCCTGTTCCTCCTCCACGCACTCTCCCTGTGGTGCATGTCTCCAGCCCAGTGCCTCCAGTTCCGGCACCACGCACCAGGCCTACTGTGCGCCTCAGCAGGTCAGAGTCGGCTGTCTGCCCAACGCCGCCTGCGCTGCTTGCCTGCTCAGCGCTGCCCGAACTGTCTGCCTTCCCAGCGCTGTCTGAACTGCCTGCCTGCCCAGCGTGGTCTGAACTGTCTGCCTGCCCAGCGCTGCCCGTCTGTCCCGAGCCTTCAGAGCCGTCCAGCCAGGACCAGCCAGAGCCGTCCAGCCAGGACCAGCCAGAGCCGTCCAGCCAGGACCAGCCAGAGCCGTCCAGCCAGGACCTGCCAGAGCCGTCCAGCCAGGACCAGCCAGAGCCGTCCAGCCAGGACCAGCCAGAGCCGTCCAGCCAGGACCAGCCAGAGCCGTCCAGCCAGGACCAGCCAGAGCCGTCCAGCCAGGACCAGCCAGAGCAGTCCAGCCAGGATCAGCCAGAGCCGTCCAGCCAGGACCAGACAGAGCCGTCCAGCCAGGACCAGCCAGAGCCGTCCAGCCAGGATCAGCCAGAGCCGTCCAGCCAGGATCAGCCAGAGCCGTTCAGCCAGGACCTGCCAGAGTCCCTCGGCCAGGACCTGCCAGAGTCCCTCGGCCAGGACCTGCCAGAGTCCCTCGGCCAGGACCTGCCAGAGTCCCTCGGCCAGGACCTGCCAGAGTCCCTCGGCCAGGACCTGCCAGAGTCCCTCGGCCAGGACCTGCCAGAGTCCCTCGGCCAGGACCTGCCAGAGTCCCTCGGCCAGGACCTGCCAGAGTCCCTCGGCCAGGACCTGCCAGAGTCCCTCGGCCAGGAGCTGCCGTCCCTTATCCCGGTGCTGCCCCTTATCCCGGTGCTGCCCCTTATCCCGATGCTGCCCCTTCATTTAGGTGGGTTTAGTTGGAGGGTGGTCCTTGGGAGGGGGATACGGAAGCGGGGAGTGACTATGGTGGGGTGGGGACGCCCACCCAGACCCTCCCCTAGACTTTGTGCTGGTGCGCCCGGAGTTCGCACCTTAAGGGGGGGGGGGGTTCTGTCACGTTCCTGACCTGTTTTCCTTTGTTATGTATTTGTTTTAGTTGGTCAGGGCGTGAGTTGGGTGGGTTGGTCTAGGTTTGTTTTTCTATGTTGGGATTTTGTGTTTGGCCTGGTATGATTCTCAATCAGAGACAGGTGTGTATCGTTTGTCCCTGATTGAGAGTCATACTAAGGCAGCCAGGGTTTCACTGGTGTTTTGTGGGTGTTTGTTCCTGTGTCAGCGTTTGGGCCACACAGGACTGTTGCAGGTTAGTCACGTTTGTTGTTTTGTTAATTTGTAGTGTTTGTTGGTTTGCCATTAAAACATGAATACCTACTACTCCGCATCTTGGTCCGATCCATGCTCCTCCTCATCTGAGGAGGAGAACGACTACGACAACCTTAACAGATATAGGCATCTGCATACTGCTTCGAAGTATACTGCTTAGTAATTTCGACGCATGCCTTGGAGCTCTGGTATAAAACGTAACATTACTAACTGGCAGCATACTGTAGCAGTGGCAGTCTATCAGAATATTGGAAGCGTGGCTTTCAGTTAGCTATTTTCGGTCTCCCATGAGAGGGAATGTCATCCTAGTTAATGTGCTCTGTTGTATTCAGTTCATAAACACTATGCTAATACACGATCTGGTATCACAAGCACTTATGTCAGCATTTAACAAAGCTGGAGAACAAAGGTCCATACAATTTACAGATAGTCACCTTGTCATTGTACTACTCACTTCTCTGCCACACCATCAGGTCAGTAAGTGTGACAGATCAGCTACAGTAAGTTACTGTGCATTTTACAATAATCCACTTACAGCTAGTTGTCATTAAATCATTGAAAATTAAACATGAACTTTCTGTGAACCAAATGACATTAATCTACTGGAACAGCACAAAACAATCTCTTACAGAAACTGCATAATTGACAGTGTCAAAAGAGGCGTTCAACCACTAAAACTGATACAACGTTTCCACTGATGGTTGCCACAAATACAACATATTTTAGACTATGCCCTCAAATATGCTAAAGAGCCCCCGCCAGCACATTGCCCACACCTACATTTCAAAGTGCAGTGATGAATGTATCTTATGCTGAATATATTGGGTAAATATGATTTTACCAATATATTGGATTATCCGCAAATGTACCATAAAAGATACCGACCAGTTTCTATGTTCACCTCTGAAGGAACCTTTTGTAAACCAGGGAACAACATTGTACCGTAACCATACAATGATTTTTGTGTGGATGTACAGTACCGGTCAAAAGTTTGAACACCTACTCATGTATTCTTGCCAATAAATCGATGACTGATCTCTGTCATGGCCACAGACCTGGTGGCCTAGCTTGTTGCTGGCATCCCCCTTAAGGAAAAAACACATGATTTCACATTGTTTTTGGAGCACTTCACATGCAACATTTTATATGTGAAAACGTGTTTTTGGAACACTTCACATTCAACATTTTATATGTGAAAACGTGTTTTTGGAACACTTCACATGCAACATTTTATATGTGAAAACGTGTTTTTGGAACACTTCACATGAGATCATGTGCTTACATTTTGTCACGTGTAGTTTCATGTGTCACATTTATTTCACATGAGATCATGTTTTCACACTAACTTCCCATCTTATATTTGATCTGACCCAGATTTGAAATCACAACCTGTGGATTTGAGGTGTGCTGATCTTTCTGCAGCACCACAAAGTCTGAAGCATTCCCCAACACATTTGAGACACAAGTATAGGGCCAAAGGGGAGTAGCAGTTCAGCATGTCGGATACGAGGTGTATGTGCCAGGGGCTTCAAATGATCACGGATTACAAAAAGAAAGCCGCCGCCTAAACACCTTTTTCTCAAGCTTAGATCAGAAAGACTTTGAGTGGCCTAGGAGAGCCTCTGAGGACAATGAGGGCTACATACTGACGGTCTCTACGGAAGACGTTTGTAAGTAATTCAAATGTGTTAACCCTCGCAAGGCTGCCGGCCTAAACGGTATCCCTAGCCGTGCCCCCAGAGCATGTGCAGACCAGCTAGCGGTTGTGTTTTCTGACATTTTCTAGCTCAGGCTGTTATCCCCACCTGCTTCAAGATGTCCACTATCATCCCCGTGCCAAAGAAAGGAAAAGTAACTGAACTGAACGACTACCGACCCGTAGCACTCGCTTCCTTCATCATGAAATGCTTTGAGAGGCTAGTCAACGACCACATCCCCTCCTCCCTCTCCGACACACTCGACCCTCTCCAATTCGCCTACCGCCCGACAGATCCACCTACCACGCAATCACCATCTGCACTGCACACTGCCCTCACCCACCTGGACAACAGGAATGCACATGTGAGAATGCTGCTCATAGACTACATCCTCATCAACGGGGACACCGTGGAGACGGTCAAAAACGTAAAGTTCCTCAGCATACTCATCTCCAAGGAGCTGAAATGGTCAAACCACACAGACACTGTGGTGAAGAAGGCACGACACCGACTCTTTAATCTCAGGAGGCTGAAGAAATTCAGCCTGTCCCCGAGGGTCCTCACAGTGTTCGACAGGAGCACCATCGAGAGCATACTGTCTGGCTGCATCACAGCCTGGTACGGCAACTCCGCCACCGCTGACCACAAGGCACTACAGTGGGTGGTACGCTCAGCCGAACGCACCATTGGGTGCACACTGCCTGCCCTCCAGGACAACTACAACACCAGGTGTCGCAGGAAGGCCAAGAAGTAGCACGAGCCACAGCCGGTTTTCCCCGCTTCCATCTTTCAGACGCCGGCAGTACAGCAGCATCATGCCTAAAACGAACAGACAGGCCAATAGCTTCTACCCCCAGACCATCAGGCGGAACAGCCATCACTAGTTATTTCATTGTTGTGAGTTCAAATCCCAGTTGAGGACACAATTGAATAATAATTAAACATACACAAAGTAGTCAAAGTGTGTCAAATATGTGTTACACACACAGTGCTTTTAACAGAGTGTTTATCATAATGGCTCATTTTTCTTGTCACACGTGAAGTGTTCCAAAAACACATGTGAAATATAAAATCAGGTGTTTTTTCCATAAGGGTAATCAAGGAACAGTAAATGAAAAAAGAGAGAAATGTGAAAGAAAAGTTTAAATTAGTAAAATAGGGTAGGAGGGGTGGCATGACTAAATTAGTTAACCCCCTAATAAGTCATATCAGACTCTCCAGCCTGGTTAATTTTACAGCTCCAGTTCCTTATCTCCTCCCCCAGAGAGATTGGAGGGGTGGGGTTTGTTAGACCTCACACTAGGACCCTGGAAGGGTGTGTTGTTGGCTCAGGAGGGCATTGTTTTCAGAGACACCAGTGTAATTTCCGCCAATAGCTCATTATCATGATCCTGTAGCAGGGGGCATTGAGACCCAGCAAATAATTAACACATCTGTCTCTATTTAGATAAGCAGCAGGGTCACAATGATGGCTATCATCTTCAGCCTCATCTTCATCATCATCTTCAGTTGTAGTATCCAGACATCACCCTCCAAATCTTCACTGAGAAAGTTGACTAGCAGAAGGACGCAGGCAATTATCCTGGCTACACCTTTAATAGGGCCTTGAGGTGAGATCCTGTACAGTAGATATTATGTTTATCTCAGTAGAGCCTGACTCTGGGGTGATTGTGACTGACCGAGAAGTCATCAACGTTTCAAGCAGGTCCCTATCACACGCCTTTGTTCTGGGACGGGTTACCTCCTGATGAGACACCACAGACAGACCCCGTCGGCATCCCGGATACCAGAGCTCGGTCCGTCTCCCGCTGTTACCCTGGTAACCAGACTGCCAGGAGAGGGACAGGAGATGATGAGTTGTCATTTTTTAAATGAATACTCAAGGTATTTGTAAGTGAACTGTCGAAGGTAGATATGTGAAAATGAATAGTTATCTGGAGGTGAGCTTGACGTTTCATGTCAAGAGGGCTATTCCATGATATTATTTATCTGACGTTGGTTTTACTGTCAGCCTGTCACAGGGGATGTGTTGTTTGGCATAAATTAAGTTGATACCTTTGATACATTTTGATTATGATTGATTTTTAATCAATACACTAAGTTACATTGATCATGAAGACATACTGAAGTAGCTTACATCTACGAAAATTGTAATAACTGTTTTACTGTTTTACACATCAACACATTAATTCCACAACTCCATTAAGAAAGTCACTATATCCATTTAGTCAAGTCATTTGGATCCTAAAACAATACTCGCTGGCTCCATAATATAATTCCAAAAATAATCTAAATGTAGTGTATTGTTTAAATTAACAAAGTAGCATTGTCTCTGCCTTCATAATCAGCGCCAAATTTCCCCATTTCCTCTCCACTGCGCTCACTAAATCCAATGGGGTTACAAGGGGACAAATGCTGAATAATATTTTTTTCTTTGAAGACTGCTTGGTTTCTGTTTAAATGCTATGTTAATCTGTGCCTAGGATTCATGTCTAAGGTGTCTGTAATCGAGTGAATTAGCAAGATTATAAAACCAAACAAACCAAAAACTTTGCTGCACTAAACTTTTGGAGAGGAAGCAAGCTATATCTTGAAATTGTACGAAAGAGTGCTTTGCTGACCAGCGGATTAGATCAGGCCAAATGTTGATTGTCCCTGAAGCCAACAGAACGACAATGGCTGTTTTTCATAGCAGAGCTGGTTGCATCACAGAAACCAAGCCCCCAGGTATCCTCTTTCACGGGTTAGAGACCTCATTGTCACGCCACTGGTGATGACTTTTCAATGGCTCTCTCTAGGAAACAATTTAACGTTCCACTGACAAGGCTTTGCACTTGGGCCACTAAAGCACAGCAGCATAAGCCTTCCACAATATAAACAGTACACAACCCATGAAAATACCACACAAACCCGTCATAAACAGTCGTAAACAGCTAGGTGTGTAGTTTGTAGGTCAACTTCTAATAATGATTTATCACTGTCTGTGGTTGAGGGCTAAAATGCTGTCCATTCACAAAAGCTTAGCTAGTGAAGTCGACAGTGCTGCTTACCTTCATGCTCAGATTCTATCCCAAATAATAACGATAGAGGGCAGTATTTCCTTTTTCAATCCTGCTCTGACAGTGGTAGCTTAGCTAGAAAGTGAAATGGGCCTCATACACAGTCGCTGGACTCAAATTGTCAAAAATTCAAGTCAGGTATTTTTTTTACCAACTATTTTTGCATATTACATGTTTTGCTTTATAACCGGACAGTTGTAGCATGCTATTTGTGAACGTTATTATTATTTTGTTATAACTAGTAGCTAGGTCTTTATATTTAATTTGTGTGAGCCATTATAATCAGGACCAAAAGATGTTGCAATTTTGATAGTTCAGATTTTCCTTAGATGGGTACTTATACAATAACACAATATGCTACTTACACGTAACACATTTATTACTGAAATCATCATTTATTTCTGATGCAAGTGCTTGCTGGCTTGACAAGTTCACAAGGTCATACAAACAGAGCTGTCCATTTGTTATCCAGTGTGTTGTTACCCAGTCATCTGATTATATGTGCTCAGCCAACATGAAAAATAGCCTGTGACAAGCTACATGTCAGAATAGCCACCATATGTATCATGTAGATGCTGATTTATACCACAGTCAGCAACATGCTTGACAATAAAACAATCCTCTAATAATGCTCAGTGTAAACAGACATTTTCTGATTAGTGAATTAATTGAAATCCACAGTTTGAATACATCAGAACTATAATGGGTCTTAACCTTGGTCAGACAAAGTTGTCTCTCATTGGATGTTCTTCATAGTGACCCTGTCCAGTTTGATGTACCTGAGTAGGTTGAGGGATTAAGATGGAGATGCTGATAGACAGGTATAATCAGGAGGTTGACACCAGATTGTTCTGACTAGGATCAGGACGTCACTAGTCAACACTGTCCATCTCATTTTAAAGACTTATTCTTGACATCTCCCACTCTTCGGATTTCGATTAAGGCAGCCCCCCGCACCTCTCTGATTCAGAGAGGTTGGGTTAAATGCAGAAGACACATTTCAGTTGAAGGCATTCACTTGTACAACTGACTAGGTATCCCCCTTTCCCTTTCCTTTCTTTCCCCCCTTCTCATTCTGTTCTTTCTTACTCATTCCTTCCATCTGTGCATTGTCCCTCTGAAACGACATCATTAGCTCAGTCAGGACTACTGCTTGGTGTGTAAAACCCTGCCCAGAAACATAGCTGTATTCCCACTCCACCACCGAAAAGGAAGCTGTCAGCACTACCACTTGAACGTGAAAAATGTTAATGGGAATTTTGGAATTTTGGCAATAAAGCCCTTTATCTACTTCTCCAGAGTCAGATGGACTTGTGGATACAATTGTTATGTCTTTGCATGCAGTTTGAAGGAAGTTGCTAACTAGCGTTACCGCAATGACTTGAAGTCTATGGGCATCTGCTAGCATGCTAGTAGAAACCCATAGACTTACAGTCATTGTGCTAACGCCAGTTAGTACACTGCTCAAAAAAATAAAGGGAACACTTAAACAACACAATGTAACTCCAAGTCAATCACACTTCTGTGAAATCAAACTGTCCACTTAGGAAGCAACACTGATTGACAATAAATTTCACATGCTGTTGTGCAAATGGAATAGACAAAAGGTGGAAATTATAGGCAATTAGCAAGACACCCCCAATAAAGGAATGGTTCTGCAGGTGGTGACCACAGACCATTTCTCAGTTCCTATGCTTCCTGGCTGATGTTTTGGTCACTTTTGAATGCTGGCGGATCTTTCACTCTAGTGGTAGCGTGAGACGGAGTCTACAACCCACACAAGTGGCTCAGGTAGTGCAGTTCATCCAAGATGGCGTAGCAGTGTAGACGTCTTTGTCCTGTCGTGTCCCGTGTCCCTTGTATATATCTTTTTACATCTTTTTCTTCGCATATCTTTTAAAAATACTTTCTTAAACCTCAACTTCTAAATACTCTCCTGCAACCCGCCTCACCCAATGTGGCGTGGATCTGCTTTTTTCTAAAGTATTTCTATTTACTTCTGATCTGGAATCCATCTACTGAAGATAGCCAGCTAACTGCCTACCAGCTATCAGTTAGCAAACCATTGCTAGCGGTCATCAGCTAACCTTTAGCTCGGAAAGCTCTCGCTAGTTCGAACAACGTGACTAAAACCAGAGCATAACGGACCTATTTCTCTCCATATCCCCGGATTCCTACCGCAAACTCTGAACATTTTCATCTGGATCTTCGCAACTAGCTAACCACAATCCCGGGTGACCACTCCTGGCTAGCGTTTCCATCCCGGAGCAAGCACCAATTAGCCTGAAGCTAGCCCGGCTAGGGCTCCTGTGCTACCACTGAAGCCCACTCCTGGGCTACAAGATCCGGACCCATTTACTGCCGGTACGGAGCACGGAACCCCGCCTATCCTCTACGACTGGAATACCGACCCGAGGACTGCCCGAGGACTCCAACAGGCCCCTCAGGCGTGACGCCCGCTGAAGGCCCATTCTGCTAACCTACTAGGCCTGTTAGCTACCTAGAGCTACCTGGAACCCTACTAATTCCACGACTGGTCTATCGACGTCACCGCACGAAGAGGCAAAAACAGACTTCCCCCCCCCATCGCGACGTCCCCCAAAGGCTAACTTGCCTGCCCCGGTCTGCTAACTGCTAGCTTATCTTGCAGCTAGCGCAGCCAGGAAGCTAGCACCAGTTAGCAAACACAATTCTACAATTCACAACCTCTCTTTCGCCATCACTATCCGGCTTGGATTCTCTGTCGACACGACCACGTCTGCAAACCGGTGCCCTCAACCGGCCTCCGTCTGAGCAGACCCCCTCCGTCTGAGCAGACCACCCCCCCGGGCTACTAACTTTAAACGCGTGCTAGCTTAGTGGAGGCCTCACTACTCCATCTACGGCTGCCCCCTGGACACTATGATCACTTGGCTACATAGCTGATGCCTGCTTGACTGTCCATTAATTCACGGTACTCCATTCTGTTTATTTGTGTTTTATCTGTCGGCTCTGTGCCTTAACTCAGGATCTGTGTGTAGTTAATCCGACCCTCTCTGCCCAGTCGTTGCCATTTTTACCTTCTGTTGCTGTGTTAGCTGACTAGCTGCTGTTATCTCACCTGCTGTTTTAGCTAGCTCTCCCAATCATGACCTGCAATCACTTTATGCCTTATTGTATGGCTCTCTCAAATATCAATATGCCTTGCATACTGTTGTTCAGGCTAGTTATCATTGTTTTGGTTTGCAATGGACCCCGTAGTTCCACTCTCCGTACCTCTGATACCTCCTTTGTCCCACCCCCCACACATGCGGTGACCTCACCCATTGAGACCAGCATGTCCAGAGATACAACCTCTCTTATCATCACCCGGTGCCTGGGCTTGCCTCCGCTGTACCCGTGCCCCACCATACCCTGGTCTGCACATTATGCCCAGAATCTATTCTACCACGCCCATAAATCTGCTCCTTTTATTCCTTGTCCCCAACGCTCTAGGCGACCAGTTTTGATAGCCTTTAGCCGCACCCTCATCCTACTACTCCTCTGTTCCTCGGGTGATGTGGAGGTAAACCCAGGCCCTGCATGTCCCCAGTCACCCTCATTTGTTGATTTATGTGATCGAAAAAGCCTTGGCCTCATGCATGTCAACATCAGAAGCCTCTTCCCTAAGTTTGCCTTACTCACCGCTTTAGCACACTCTGCCAACCCGGATGTCCTTGCCGTGTCTGAATCCTGGCTTAGGAAGGCCACCAAAAACTCTGAGATTTCCATACCCAACTATAACACTTTCCGTCAAGATAGAACTGCCAAAGGGGGAGGAGTTGCAATCTACTGCAGAGATAGCCTGCAAAGTTCTGTCATACTTTCCAAGTCTATGCCCAAACAGTTCGAACTTCTAATTTTACAAATTAATCTCTCCAGAAATAAGTCTCTCACTGTTGCCGCCTGCTACCGACCCCCCTCAGCTCCCAGCTGTGCCCTGGACACCATCTGTGAATTGATCGCTCCCCATCTAGCTTCAGAGTTTGTTCTGTTAGGTGACCTAAACTGGGAAATGCTAAACACCCCGGCAGTCCTACAATCTAAGCTTGATGCCCTCAATCTCACACAAATCATCAAGGAACCCACCAGGTACAACCCTAAATCCGTAAACATGGGCACCCTAATGGACATTATCCTGACCAACTTGCCCTCCAAATACACCTCTGCTGTCTTCAATCAAGATCTCAGCGATCACTGCCTCATTGCCTGTATCCGCCACGGGTCCAAACGACCACCCCTCATCACTGTCAAACGCTCCCTGAAACACTTCTGCGAGCAGGCCTTTCTAATCGACCTGGCCCGGGTACCCTGGAAGGATATTGACCTCATCCCGTCAGTTGAGGATGCCTGGTCATTCTTTAAAAGTTACTTCCTCACCATATTAGACAAGCATGCTCCGTTCAAAAAATGCAGAACCAAGAACAGATATAGCCCTTGGTTCACTCCAGACCTGACTGCCCTCGACCAGCACAAAAACATCCTGTGGCGAACTGCAATAGCATCGAAGAGCCCCCGCGATATGCAACTGTTCAGGGGAGTCAGGAACCAATACACGCAGTCAGTCAGGAAAGCAAAGGCCAGCTTTTTCAAGCAGAAATTTGCATCCTGTAGCTCTAACTCCAAAAAGTTCTGGGATACTGTAAAGTCCATGGAAAACAAGAGCACCTCCTCCCAGCTGCCCACTGCACTGAGGCTAGATAACACGGTCACCACTGATAAGTCCATGATAATCGAAAACTTCAACAAACATTTCTCAATGGCTGGCCATGCCTTCCACCTGGCGACTCCAACCTTGGCCAACAGCCCCGCCCCCCCCGCTGCTACTCGCCCAAGCCTCCCCAGCTTCTCCTTTACCCATATCCAGATAGCAGATGTTCTGAAAGAGCTGGAAAACCTGGACCCGTACAAATCAGCTGGGCTTGACAATCTGGACCCCCTATTTCTGAAACTGTCCGCCGCCATTGTCGCACCCCCTATTACCAGCCTGTTCAACCTCTCCTTCGTATCATCTGAGATCCCCAAGGATTGGAAAGCTGCCGCTGTCATCCCCCTCTTCAAAGGGGGAGACACCCTGGACCCAAACTGTTACAGACCTATATCCATCCTGCCCTGCCTAGCTAAGGTCTTTGAAAGCCAAGTCAACAAACAGATCACTGACCATCTCGAATCCCACCGTACCTTCTCCGCTGTGCAATCCGGTTTCCGAGCCGGTCACGGGTGCACCTCAGCCACGCTCAAGGTACTAAACGATATCATAACATTTGTGGCCTGCTGGAGGTCATTTTGCAGGGCTCTGGCAGTGCACCTCCTTGCACAAAGGCGGAGGTAGCGGTCCTGATGCTGGGTTGTTGCCCTCCTACGGCCTCCTCCACGTCTCCTGATGTACTGGCCTGTCTCCTGGTAGCGCCTCCATGCTCTGGACACTACGCTGACAGACACAGCAAACCTTTTTGCCACAGCTCGCATTGATGTGCCATCCTGGATGAACTGCACTACCTGAGCCACTTGTGTGGGTTGGAGACTCCGTCTCATGCTACCACTAGAGTGAAAGCACCGCCAGCATTCAAAAGTGACCAAACATCAGCCAGGAAGCATAGGAACTGAGAAGTGGTCTGTGGTCACCACCTGCAGAACCATTCCTTTATTGGGGGTGTCTTGCTAATTGCCTATAATTTCCACCTTTTGTCTATTCCATTTGCACAACAGCATGTGAAATTTATTGTCAATCAGTGTTGCTTCCTAAGTGGACAGTTTGATTTCACAGAAGTGTGATTGACTTGGAGTTACATTGTGTTGTTTAAGTGTTCCCTTTATTTTTTTGAGCAGTGTATTTGCTCATGAAACTACCTCTAACTTTCTTCGTACTGGACACAGAGGCATAAAAATGGTATCCACGAGTTCAGCTGACTCTGGGGAAGTAGATAAAGGGCCTCATTGCCGAAATCTCAAAGTATCCCTTTAAGGCTTTTATCTTCATGGTCAAGGATAAAACATGTACCTTCTCATACCAGCGTGTGTGTGTGCTGCTCCTACACCGGGTGGGGGAGTTACTTAACTACTCTTCCTGATTTATTATCCTAATGAGTTTAAACCTTTCTCTTGAACTGAGCTCGAGAAAAATTGTTCATTATAACCTTATTCCATCTGCAAGCCTTCATAGGATCTCTTTTTCAGAGAGCTTCATTGAGCTGTTAGCCTTTCTCTCTTGCTCTTGAGGATGTGTGTCTGCCTCTCTTAAGGAACTTACTAAGAGTGCTGCAGTCTTTGTAAGCTGCCTCATTTACCAAGAGTGCCTCTTTCCCCTCCGAGGCTCCTGGCCCTCCCAGCCATGTGCATCACAGTGCAACCCAACTGACTGACACTGTGAGTGATGCACTATTGGAACTAGAATTGCTATGAAACAAAACAAAAAAAACACAGAAATCTGATCAAGAGAAAAGAACAGTCTGTTTTCCATGTGGCTCACACTTGACATTCTCCTCTTTCAGAAGATCTTTGCTAGGCCGTGATATGGCTTTGATTATGTAAAAATGGCATTATCACACAATGTGCACTATACTAGCTCTCCAAAAGGGGATAGAGTCAGCACATTGGATGTAGGACATGCTCCTATCGCCTTGAAGGGGAAATCAGCTATGATCTCTACTCACTTTGACATCCTTCTGAAGCTTGTGCTCCTTCTCAGCCTCTCAGTGCAGCTCTAGCATGACGATGACATCACTGCCCAACACTAAGCTTGCTTTGAAAAGTTTCCATCCGCTGGACACATCGAGGCCCACATCATCAGTATAGTCCGGTATCCAGTATGAGGTGGAGGTCAAGGGGCAAAAAGTCAGTTCAGGATCAGGTCAGCCAACAGTGAATGGTTTTCGCCTAGACACAACCTTTACTGGCAACCAGGAGAAACACTTACAGCATCCCTCCAAGAGATTAGGAGGCAAATCCCTTTCCTCGTGGCAATTTGCCTCGCCCTCTTTCTTTGACTAGACAAACGTTGGACTGTGACAGCTAGTAACTTAATATGGTTAGTTCTGTGGTGTTTTTAGTATCAGTGTACCCATGAATGCTTACGTGTGTTTTTTTCTTACTCCCAAACACAGTCAGCACAACTTGGACACACACACACACTGCCTCCCATAAGAGTCCAGAGGAGCAGACAGGACAGATAGAAATGACAGGACCAAGGGTGGGCAGTGCTGTCAGGACAGCCCCGATCCAGACTAAACAGTAACCAGACAGGGACAGAGTTTACACAACTGCATAAGGCACTGAGAGATAAGACAAATATACACATGCGTAAGCCTTGCATATATAAAGACCAATCACTCACACGGACCTTCCTGCCATTAGATAAACACACCTACATGTATTCATATTTGTAGGCCTACACTTAAACACATAGGTAGGTAAATGTTTCCTTTGCATATCCGGCGTAATCGCTGCACCTTGGAAGAGTTTTCATCTGTGTCTGTATGTTTCAGTCTGTGTGAGTGTATGTGAATTCATCTGAATGAATATGTTTTTGCTGCCTAGTTGGTCTGTCTGCATGGTCTGTCTGCGTGGTCTGTCTCTGTGGTGTGATGTGTATAATAGGAGGCTCAGTCTCTGTCATGGGAACCCCTCTGTGTCCTGGCGCTCTGCCAGTAACCCAAAACGCCTCGTCTTCGCTGCTGGTTTAGCTGTTGATCTCTGGAAGTGGTGCGGGAGGATCAGCGCTGCATTGGGAGGTACATAAATCACGGGATATGGTCGTTTTTATTGTGGTTGCATTTTTCCTTTATCTCTGGAGCGGGTTTAGAGGGGTTCAGCCTGCAATTGTCTGCTGCTCTACAAATGCTTTGCTGTTTTTCCCCACGCTAAAAAAAGGCATCTTACATGATGAAAAGTCGGTATCTATAACTCTGTTATGTACAAGAGGACTCACTCAAACACTGTCCTCTTGTCTACGTCTATTTGCCAGAAATAGGAGATGAAGCCACATACTGTGTAGACACACAGGAAATCACTGAAACTCTTTGGTTTGTTTAATGAGTCATGCTCTCTAATCAGAGACAGAAGTTATGAGGACGTAAGCTACAGCCAGGGTGTAAAAATAATGGTGGCTTGTGTGGAGAACATGGGAAATTAATATTCATTCCTTCATGTTTTAGCACAGGGAGAATCGAGCAATGGTATTTACCCAAAGGTTCATTTAGCTGAATTATATCAGTGATGATAAACTGTATTTTTATGGGCAATAACATGTTACATACAAACCATCCGTTTACTCTGTTTCTGCCAGGGTCCTGTGACTTGCACTGCATGCACTTTTCTAAAGTTCAGGAATGTCTCTGCACATGGGAGTCTCAGTAAAAGGCAGACAAATATAGCTTTTGGAAGTAAAGATTATTCACCTGATTCAGTTTTAGTTTACAAGCACCCAGACAACAGAAAGTGTCCGCTGCATTCACACAGAGCAGACAGAACAGAGACGTTGTTCCGCCACTTCAGTACCAGCGTGTATCTTTGACCTCCAGGCCTACAGGCTTATCCTGCCTGCGGTGTTGTCACTCTATGTGGGGGCGTCCAAAATACCCCAGATACACCCCTCCACCCCACCCTAACCCGCCCCGCCTGTAATAAAAAGTGATATGAATGTATGTGTCTTAA
This sequence comes from Salvelinus fontinalis, assembly GCF_029448725.1. Lineage (NCBI taxonomy): Eukaryota > Metazoa > Chordata > Actinopteri > Salmoniformes > Salmonidae > Salvelinus > Salvelinus fontinalis. The sequence goes on from NC_074669.1 coordinate 25,800,622, forward strand.
TTCTGTTCTACTCATGTATGTGGGTGGCAGAATTAGGCAGGGGGATAGAGAAGGGCCATTTAAATAGAAAACCGTGTCCAGTTAAACCAATCTGCTCTAAGCCGATTTTTTTGGGGGGTCACATTGGCACCAATGGGGGATTAGTTTTGTTCCGATCAATGTCTGATTGAGATCTTTCTCTCTCCCATGGCCTCCCTCTGTCCTCAGAGAAAGCTTCCAACGTCGTGCGATTTGTACTTGGGTAAGAAGAAAGGCTCTTTCCTTCCATGGACGACAAAGACACACATTAGCTCAGTTTTGCTGTTTTTCTCTCCCCCAGCAGTAAATCTCCCGGCCTAAAGGATCAAATGTATGAAGACATAGCGAATGATGGCACCCCCACGTCTTCCTGTCCTGACTGGAGGTCAGCTGTTAGTTCTACAGCTACTGTTGCAGAGGAGCTGCAAAACAGGTGGCTGCAGCAAATGTGTATCGGTATCAAAGTATGCCGGTGAGTATTTTGACTGGTGAATGATGTCTTTGTGTGTCTGTGTGATATGCTGTTACATGTTTATACGATAGTCTGGCGACCATGTGGTGTCACATTGAGGGAAGGTTTGGCATTACTTCCCACAGGGTTGGGTTGATAGATAACTTGGAACCACACCTCTGCTGTCTAGTAATGTCTAGCTGGCACAATCCATGACATATCAACAGAACTCTATTCACTGGGGTGAGCAGAACAGGTTCGAAAGCCCACAGTTCATATGCTTCTATAGCTAAGGTATAGGTGGCAGTGTAGGCTACATCCACTGGTATGTATGTTGCCATGTTGTAGGTACCATAGCCTACTGTATCATTGTCATTACCCATAGTCAGACACAAACAATCAAATTAACATACAAACACATGGAGCAAACAAAAATTAACGGTGGGGTTGTCGGTTACCTGAATGACACTGTAATCGTTTTTTCCTTCCGTCTGTCCACCGACCAAACACACCTTAATTATCAACATAAAAGACCTTCACACTCTCAGCTCTGTGTACACAAGCATACAAGCTCCGCTCAGCAAGGGTGAGAGGGAAGGAACAAACAAACATGTTTACTCTGAAGGTTTCCCAGCAGCAAGCTTGTATATTGGAATAAAAGGACCCACGATGGTTTATCTCAGTGAATATTTAGCTGACAGGAAAATATGTTGTGTATTGTCAAGAAAATGATGACTTAGTAAATATGGAATATCAATTTAGTTTATATTTGCAGTTGAATATAAATAGTGTTTACATTAGTTCTGGCAAAATGATTAGAGTTTTAGATCACAATGTTCCAAGAGGAGAATAGACTTCATGGAATTAAGTCACACATTTCAAATGCTGGAGCTGTTTGGTCATTTCTGTCCTTTGGATAACATTGTTTGGGGACACTCCCAATTAACTTTTTTTTATCTGGAGTATCGTAATCTATTTTCCAGGTGAAAACCAGTTACAGCATTGGCATCTGGGAATGGTTGTCCACTTGTATACTGATAGGTCAGGGTCACATGTTAGAGGCTAAATCTGGACTGGTCTGGGGGAGATCTGGAAAACTCCCCTAGACAGTCACCTGTAACCCCAATGTCAGGCAGCAAAGCAGACCTCCTGACTAACTGAAGAGTAGAAAAACAAAGATACAATTCTAAAGTACAGTGAAAACCCATCAGACAGGGGTAAAACATGGCCTCAGCTGCATGGATGCACTGCAGTAAAGGATGGTAATGGCTTTTCCCCTCCTACCCAACCACTCAGCCCTGGTATGGTCAAAACAACCAACCCAAGGTGCCTCACGGGTACCCCACAGCTGTATGAAAGAACAAGAGCTCCAGAAACAGACTCTCCAGATATAAGCAACCTTTGATTAGCTAATTAAGTTAAGAGCGAGCGTGGATGAATTGGCCAAAGAGTTCATTGTGGGTGGGTGGGAGGGGGGTCATTAGCATCTGCTCACAGCTGCAGAGTTGGGGAGAAGCCGAGCTATGTTAATGTTTGTGTTTGTGTGTTTGTTTCTGTGAGTGTGTGTGTATATGTGTGTGAGAGAGAGCGAGAGAGAGAGAGAGAGAGAGAGAGAGTCTGAAGGGAAATAGAGTAGTGTGAAAGTTTTAGATAAAGGAAGAAAAAAATAGGGAGATGAGAGGCATTCGAGGAGTGAAAAGAGCGCACCCATTCCTAAATTATCCAGACACCACACCACTACTAAAACGTAATAAGTATAGGTATGTAACTCAGAGTCAGCAGATTCCAGTTCACACAGGGTTCAGAGTACACAAAGAATTTGCTGGTGCTTAAAATGGACTCGGTCCAACATCCATACACATTGATCTCATTCACTGTAAACTTCCCTTCCATTCACTTCAAATGTATCTAGCCTCTTGTAAAGCCTTATGTCAGACATCTATCTGACAAGGCAGAAATTCAGTGTTTGTTTGACTCGTCTAGAGCTGGTATTCAGTGTGAGAGAGAGGAGATTGACAGTGCACCTGTGAGCTGTCAGTGGACTCCAGATTCTGAGGAGGAAGGCGGTAAGGGGGAGGGAGGAGAGAAGGGGTGTAGCGAAGGGGGGGCTGTCTCAGGGGTTCCTAGGCTCTGCAAACCACTTCATTTCTCACTTGAGTGCCTCTCTTTGGGCCTTAACCAACTCCCCCCCCAACTGCTTCAGATTGAAATTCCTCCACTCAGCGAGACCACTCAGTGGGACCCTGTGACACCCCGCCCCCCCCCCCCGAGACCCTATGCCCCCCTCCGCACACCAAGGGGCATTCAACATGCATTAACACCAAATCAATAGGAAACAAGTAAAAAAAAAAAAATCTAGCAACACAATCTAGATGGCCTGACGAGAAGAAAAATGAAAAGAATTAGAGGGGGGGAAGAAGAATCAAACACAAAAGCTGGTCACGTAGACGGCAACAGAATTTAAAATTAACACAATAAACCTTTTTCACAGGAGCACAATCAGCCCCATTAAACCCCAGCCCCCCTTAAACAGCCATTAGATGGAGAAGGGGGATGGGAGGGGAGGTGTGCTGGACTCTATACAGAGCTCTATAGGGAAGGAGGAGGAACTGATCCCTAGAGTACACACATACACGTAGTTTTTACTGTGTTATGCATGCAAAGTAAATGTATCAAACTATAAAAACAAGCACATTAATTCAAGCTGTTGAATGCGTAATTGGTTTATTTATCCCCAAAAAATGTGTATTGTTTTGTTATTTAATTAGAAGTTTACTTATTGCATGTATACATTTGTCTTGACCAAAGAGTTAATCAATTTAAATGGTTACCTATACCAACATACAATAGCCCAGTTGGAACTTACCACAGACATAAACCACAGGTGCTTTATGGGGGATTCCCCAGCCATTAAATCCACAATTATCTTAATAACCAGACTCAAATGGAACGTACACCTGTAAATACTGTCTACAACTACACAAGTGAGATTCTGGAACATATTCAATATTTATCCAAACGCCTTCCTTAAGTTGAAGTGCTCATTGTCTCTGGCTCTTGTCTAGCCTTTATCCAAACACTCTGCCTTACTTTATGAGCTCATGGTCTATGTCTCATACAGCAGAATGCACTGGTCTGAAGCATCTCTGAGGACAGTCTGTCTGGGAGAGATAAAGAGGGGGAGAGCAGGGGAATGGAGGAGAGATGCACCTGGGATCAGAGATGACAAAATGGAACATCCCTAGAACTTGTTCTGACACACCAAGTTGGGCTAGTTTGGGCTGACAGTAAGATTGCGCCAACAGACATGGCAGCTCTGCTTTTAGCTCCTGAGCAACTTTGCAGAAACATTTTTTTGTGTGTGTTATTTCTTACGTTATTAGCCCAGAACATTTTTTGTGTTATTACATACAGCCAGAAAGAACTTTGGGATATACGAGTGGCGGTAACTCACCAGCATTACTACAAGAAATATGAATTTCCTGAATTGGTTCCTTTGTACGTACCCCCCAGGGCAATTTAACTTATCCCAGAGGCTGCTCCAAGACGCCGCCGGCGGAGAAGAGGCATTCAGAGTGGACTTCTAGTCCTACTCAGAAGACGTGCACACCATCCACCGCTTCCGAGTATATTACATGCTAATGTTCAGTCTCTGGACAATAAAGTAGACGAGCTCAGGGAGAGGATCTCCTTCCAGAGAGACATCAGGGACTGTAAAATACTCTGTTTCATGGAATCATGGCTCTCTCGGGAAATACTGTCCCTGTCCATACAGCTAGCTGGTTTCTCAGTACATCGTGCACAGACAGGAATACATTTATTTATTTATTTTATTTAACCTTTATTTAACCAGGAAGGGCTCATTAAGATTTAAAATCTCTTTTTCAAGAGCGTCCTGGCCAAAATAGGCAGCACCAAGTCATTACAAAAATTACAGACAGACAACATGAAAAACTACAAGTAATCTAGTAAAAACCATTGAATTCACAAGAGTATAACAAAATCAAAAACAGCAAATTAAAAACATTGACAGGTCAGGGAATCAGCCTCAAAATCTTTCATCAGTGATTTAAAAACACCAATCGGGACAAGTTCTTCCAGTTTAAAATTATTTTGTAAGGTGTTCCAAGATGATGGCGCAGAGTACATAAAATACCTTTTACCAAATTCAGTTCGGACATTTGGAACAGTTAGCAGGATAAAGTCTAGCGAACGAAGAGAGTACCCACCACATTTCTGGACAATAGAAATGCCCAAATAAAAAGGTAGTAAACCCAAAATGGCTTTGTAAATAAAAGTATACCAGTGACTGAGCCTACGAGTGACTAGAGAAGGCCAGCCAACCCTGGTATACAAAGTGCAGTGGTGAGTAAGGGTTTTGCAGTTTAAAATAAATCTCAAAGTGCCATGGTAAAGAGCGTCAATTGATCTCAAACACTGAGCGGAAGCATTCATATATAAAATATCCCCATAGTCTAGTAAATGCATAAATGTAGCTGATACTAGCCTCCTTCTGGCTTCAAAAGAAAAACAGGCCATATTCCTAAAATAAAAACCCAATTTCAGCTTCAATTTTTTTGTAAGTTGTTGAATATGCAACTTAAAAGAGAGGCCGTCATCAATTAGAATTCCAAGATATTTATATGAGGTTACAACCTAAATCTCCTTGCCCTGACAGGTAGTAATAGGTGAAAGGTTCAGAGGTCTATTTCTTGCATTAGAAAACACCATTAGTTTTGTTTTGTCAGTATTGAGGATAAATAAGCTTCAATTGACACAAGGTATGTTGAACAGTATAAAAAGCAGTTTGCAAGTTCTGGAAAGCTTTTGTAAGAGACGAGGCACAACAGTAAATAACAGTATCATCAGCATAAAAATGAAGTTGTGCATTTTGGACATTTTTGTCTAAATCATTTATATAAATAGTGAGAAAAAAGAAAGAACTCTCCAGGAAGAAGGGCGGTGGTGTATGTTTCATGATTAACTACTCATGGTGTGATTGTGATAACAGAAACTCAAGTCTTTTTATTCACCCGACCTAGAATACTTCACAATCAAATGCTGACTGTATTACCTACCAAGAGAATTCTCTTTGGTTATAATCACAGCTGTGTATATGCACCTCAAGGAACTACACTGGACTTTATGCAAACTGGAAACCACATATCCTGAGACGGCATTTATTGTAGTTGGGGATTTTAACAAAGCAAATTGGAGGAAAACGCTACCGAAGTTAGTTATATCAGCACATTAACTGTAGAACTCGCGCAGGTCAAACACTCGACCACTGCTTTTCCCCCTTTTGAAATGCCTACAAGGCCCTCCCCTGCCCTCCCTTTGGCAAATCAGATCACAACTCCATTTTTCTCCTCCTTCCCTATAAGCAGAAACTCAAACAGGGAGTACCCGTGCTAAGGTCTATTCAACGCTGGTCTGACCAATTGTAATCAATGTTTCAAGATTGTTTTGATCACGTGGACTGGGATATGTTCAGGGTAGCCTCTGAGAATAATGTTGATGTATACACAAACACGGTGACTGAGTTCATCAGGAAGTGTGTAGGGGATGTTGTTCCAACTGTGACTATTAAAACTTACCCAAAGCAGAAAGCGTGGATAGATGGCAGCATTTGCGCAAAACTGAAAGTGTGAACCACTGCATTTAACCATTCCAAGTTGACTGTGAATATGGTCGAACACAAACAGTGTAGTTATTCCCTCTGTAAGGCAATCAAACAGGCAAAATGTCAGTACAGAGAAAGTGAAGTCACAATTCATCGGCTCAGACACAAGACAAATATGACAGGGTCTACAGACAATCACGGATTACAAAGGAAAAACCAGCCACGTCACGGACACCGAAGTCTTGCTTTCGGAGAAGCTAAACACCTTCTTCGCCCGCTTTGAGGATAACCCAGTGCCAACAACACGGCCCGCTCCCAAGAACTGTGGGCTCTCGTTCTTCGTGGCCGACGTGAGTAAGTCATTTAAGCGTAATAACCTGCGCAAGGCTGACGGCTGTGACGGCATCCCTAGCAGCGTCCTCAGAGCATGCGCAGACCAGCTGGCTGGAGTGTTTACGGACATATTCAATCTCTCCCTATCGCAGTCTGCTGTCCCCACTTGCTTCAAGATGTCCACCATTGTTCCTGCACCCAAGAAAGCAAAGGTAACTGAACTAAATGACTATCGCCTCGTAGCACTCATTTCTGTCATTATGAAGTGCTTTGAGAGGCTAGTTAAGGATCATATCACCTCTACCTTACCTGACACGCTAGACCCACTTCAATTTGCTTACCGCCCCAATGGATCCACAGACAACGCAATTGCCATTGCACTGCACACTACCCCTTCCCATCTAGACAAAATGATTACTCCTACATAAGAATGCTGTTCATTGACAATAGCTCAGCCTTCAACACCATAGTAACCTCCAAGCTCATCATTAAGCTCGGGGCCCTGGGTCTGAACCCTGGCCTTTGCAACTGGGTCCTAGACTTCCAGACGGGCCGCCCCCAGGTGGTGAAGGTAGGAAACAACACCTCCACTTCACTGATCCTCAACACAGGGGCCCCACAAGGGTGTGTGATCATCGATCCCCCCCCCATCTGCGTGGCCGTGCACGCCTCCAACTCAATCATCAAGTTTGCAGACGACACAACAGTAATAGGCCTAATTACCAACAATGACGAGACAGCCTACAGGGAGGAGGTGAAGGCACTGGGAGTGTGGTGCCAGGAAAATAACCTCTCACTCAACGTCAACAAAACAAAGGAGCTGATTGTGCACTTCAGGAAACAGCACACCCCTATACACATAGATGGGACCGCATTGGAGAAGGTGGAAAGCTTCAAGTTTTTCGGCATACACATCACTGACAATCTGAAAAGTTCCACCCCCAGGAGTGGACCAGGAGGCTGAAGAAATTTGGATTGGCCCCTCAGACCCTCACAAACCTTTACAGATGCACAATTGAGAGCATCCTGTCGAGCTGTATCACCACCTAGTACGGCAACTGCACCGCCCGCAAACCCAGGGCTCTCCAGAGGGTGTTGCGGTCTGCCCAATGCATCACCGGGGGCACACTGCCTGCCCTCCAGTACACCTATAGCACCCGATGCCACAGGAAGGCCAAAAAGATCATTAAGGACATCAACCACCTGAGCCTTCTGGATGAAGGCTCACCCGCTATCATCCAGAAGGCGAGGTCAGTACAGATGCATCAAGGCTGGGACCGAGAGACTGAAAAACAGTTTATATCTCAAGGCCATCAGACTGTTAAATAGCCATCACTAGCCGGCTAACACCCGGTTGCTCAACCCTGCACTTTAGAGGCTGCTGCCCTATATACATTGACATGGAATCAATGACCACTTTAATAATGGAACACTAGGGTTAGGCCCATTTTTTCTCAAATACCGCCTGAATGACATGCCCAAAGTAAACTGCCTGTTGCTCAGGCCCTGAAGCTAAGATATACATATAATTGGTACCATTGGAAAGAAAACACGTTGATGTTTGTAGAAATGTTAAAATAATGTAGGAGAATATAACACAATAGATGTGGTAGGAGAAAATCCCAAGAAAAATAACTGGAATTTTTTGTTGTTGTTGAGAGCCCATGCTCTTACAATGGAAAGTATAGGAGCAAACTGAATTATAGCTCCCAGTATGCAATTCCTATGGCTTCCACGTGGTGTCAGCAGTCTATGTTCAAGGTTTCAGGCTTGTAACTTCCAAAATGAATAAGAAATATCAGTTTTAGTAAAGGGACACAGTCTTGGAAAATCGTGTATGCACAGGCGATGAAGACAGAACGCACCTGCTAAAATCGGTTTCCTATTGAACATACTTCTTTCCGTAAGAAATATTATAGTTTGATTACACTTTAGGGTATGTAAGGAGTAAATAGAAACATATTGTGACTAGTTGAAACAAAGTTTAGGGGTAGATTTTTGGATTGTTTTCTCTGCATGTTGAACGAGTGGGTTACTCAAATCGATGGCGTCAACTAAATTGACTTTTTGGGATATAAAGAAGGATTTTATCTAACAAAATGACACTACATGTTATAGCTGGGACCCTTTGGATGACAAATCAGAGGAAGATTTTTTTAAAGTAAGTGACTATTTAATCGCTATTTGTGAATTTATGAAACCTGTGCCGGTGGAAAAATATTTTTATGTGGGGCGCCGTCCTCAAACAATCGCATGGCATGCTTTTGCTGTAATGGCTACTGTAAATCGGACAGTGCAGTTAGATTAACACGAATTTAAGATTTCAACTGATATAAAACACTTGTGTGTACCTAAATGTTTTATATCAATAATTTTTATGATTATTTATTTGACTTGCGCACCCTCCAGTTTCACCGGAAGTTGTCCCACTAGCGGGACGCCTAGCCCTATTAATTAATGTTTACAAACTGCTTTACTTATCTCATGTGTATACTTTATTCTATTCCAATAAATTTTAGTCAATGCCACTCTGACATTGTTTTTCCTAATATTTATATATTTGTTAATTCCATTCTTTTACATTTAGATTTGTGTGTATTGTTGTGAATTGTTAGATACTACTGCGCTGTTGGAGCTAGTAACACAAGCGTTTAGCTACACCCGCAATGTGTCTGTGGCCAATACATTTTGATTTGATTTGATTTGAAAAGGGATAGAGATAGAGATGGAGAGGGAAGATTGAGAGAGGGAATATAGTAAACTAAAGTAATTGTGGGTTAGTCTCTCTCATACTCGTGTGGGTGTGTGAATGTGTTGGTGTTTTAATATGTATGTGTTTGAATCTTGGTATGTTTCAGAGTTGTGGTTTATGCGTTGGTGTTTGTGTTTCTATGTGTTTCTGCTCTCTGGTCTATCTGACAGAGTAGAGGTGAATCTGCTAGGCTGCTGTGCATATAACAGGGTAATTAGCATGGACCAGGAACACTGGCCACCAGCAGCCCTGTCAATGACCCCTGACCTCTAGGGCATAATCAGGCCATTGAGAGGAGTGGCAGGGCTGCTTTAATTAGGTAATTAAAAAGACGCCCCAGCCCCACGTGGGAGCATATAAGGCCATTTCAGCACACAGACTGAATGACACTAATACATACACTCACACTCAAGAGACACTTTTATAGGCTATTTGTTTAAATACATTCACACTCAAAAACACACACAAACCAGTAGAGAAAAAAACACTGACATGGACACACATATCCACAACTTACCTCACTGCACAGTCTGTAATAAAAGGCCTAATATCTTTAGAATAGCAAGTAGGTATTTCTATGACTTTTAGCACGAGAAGGTCAAACCAAAGTTAGAGTCTTCTCAGAGAGAGAATAACAAAATAACTGTTGGACATAGGTCAGCTGTCAGAAGCCGCAGACTGCCAATACTCCCAGGAACAGCCAGCGTGGAGGGAAGTGTTGCAAAAAGAGTGCAGAGGGGTGAAAAAGAGCGTGATGAAGAGAAAAATGGAAATAGAAAAACACCAGACAGGCAGAGAGAGGGAGAGGAACAGAGAGCAGGATCGAGGGTATCAAGAGGTGAAACAGCAATGTCAAATAAAGTATAAAGGTAGGGAAAAAATAGACGACAAGGCAAAGGGGAGAGAGAGAGAGAGTCCAGGGCACTCTTTGTTCAAGTTTCTGATTTCACACTAGCACAAAGAGCTTTGGGGACGTTTCATCCTTTTCACGTTTCTTCCGCGTTTCTTCAGCGTTATTCTGGAGCGCAGGCAGTGTCTCTCCTGTATGAGAGAGAGTGCTGCCTGGAGAGGAGTCAGCTCCATTCACATCTTTATAAATCACCTCAGCATGCACGGACTGTGGCCAATCGGCCAATTACACCCCCCTGACACACCAGGGCCGATAAAGAAGGCCTGGGACAATGGGATCACAGGCCAGATAAACGACCCTTTAATGAAGGCGACCACAAAACAGGCAAAACCGCGCGCCCCACTTACGTATTCCATCATGCTGTTACACTCACATTTCCTCTTGCTCAGCCACCACAGCAGGCACAGTTGGGTGGAAGGAGAGGGAGAGAAGGAGGAGAGAAAGAGAGGGAGTGAGAGATAAAAAGGAGAGAACTGACTCCACACTCTGACACTGATAAACCCCCCACCCATGGCCCCTTTCAGACTTTTGGCTGAAATAAAGCATCTGTTGCCATACTGCACCGCTCAGACCCCTGTACACAAATGCACACCCGGGTCAGCCGGAAAGCTAGCGGATGGGGAAAAAGGCGGAATTGGGCTATATGCAGCTGCGGCTGCTCACCTTGTGGCACAGCCCATTGTTCTGCCATTCCAGAAGCTTCTCCAACCATCTTCATATCTGGGGAACAAACGAGAGAGAAAGTGTGTGAGAGAATTAGAGAGAGAGAAGTGCACAGAACTGCAGCTGCTGAATGAATAGAAGAGGGGATGAGGAGGGGGTGAGATAGGTGGGATTGAGAGAAGGGAGAAGAGAAGGGGAGCAGCTGCAGGGTGGTCCTACCCCTCTATCCCTCCACCTCCAGTCCCAGCCCACTAACCAGGAAACAAACAGCCAGGCCTCTTCCAGCCTGACTGACCCACTCTGGGAACAGAACAGACACCACCTTATGACACATGGGTGGACATAGAACGAATGGCGAGAGAGTGGTGGAGTGAAGGGGGCTGGAAAAGATGGAGAAAAGTAGAGGATGTGTGAAGGAGTGGATATATGTACACAGACAAACCAGGTTCCGGTATAATAAGTTTAGCACAGTAAAGTACATTACTAGATGTTAATGTGGGTATGTAGGCCCATGGTACATCTTTTAACTTTGTTTGAGAAAAGCTAAGGGATTGATTAAGAGATGGCTGATTGGTAACAAATTAGCACCAAAGGGAATGAACTGGTACTTTGTATAATGATTCTCACAGAAAGAAAAAAGTTATTATTTTTTATTTATTTTTATTTTACCAGGTAAGTTGACTGAGAACACGTTCTCATTTGCAGCAACGACCTGGGGAATAGTTACAGGGGAGAGGAGGGGGATGAATGAGCCAATTGTAAACTGGGGATTATTAGGTGACCATGATGATTTGAGGGCCAGATTGGGAATTTAGCCAGGACACCGGGGTTAACACCCCTACTCTTACAATAAGTGCCATGGGATCTTTAATGACCTCAGAGAGTCAGGACACCCGTTTAACGTCCCATCCGAAAGACGGCACCCTACACAGGGCAGTGTCCCCAATCACTGCCCTGGGGCATTGGGATATTTTTTTAGACCAGAGGAAAGAGTGCCTCCTACTGGCCCTCCAACACCACTTCCAGTAGCATCTGGTCTCCCATCCAGGGCCTGACCAGGACCAACCCTGCTTAGCTTCAGAAGCAAGCCAGTAGTGGTATGCAGGGTGGTATGCTGCTGGCATATTATTGTTAATTATCATATGTATTTATATTCCAAAAATATATAAATCAACCAAAATATCTAAGTATAAATGGTAATAACTATGTTAACAACAAAAAAGTGTCTGCAAAAGAGAGAGTGATGACATGCCGTTAAAAGGCTGAGGCAGGTGATGGTAGGATCCATACAGATGCAGAAACAGAGCTGCTGGTGTCACCATGTTCAGTACTCTCAACCCCTCTCATACCCTCCTCCCAGACACCCCCTCTGGGGTGGGCTAGCAGTATGTCAATCGCCCAAGTGGATGATCACCAGTATTTACCATAGTAATACTAAACACTCCATACTATCACCCCCACACCACTTCACCTAAACTCCACAGACTACACTCATTTAAACAGTGTACCACTATGAAACGCCAGCCCAGACAGCCACTGTAACTTGTATACCCAAAGGTCCTTCTGAACAAAAAGTGCCACCCATTACACAAAATAACATCTAATTTACCTTCTTCACTAGATACTATTATTTGATAAAGTATTCATTAACATACACTCATGGACTCTGAATAAGTCCTTAAATCTATTTCTTTGTAAATGAGTTAAAGCTCTTTGTTTGTTGGTTTTCTGATTAGTAGATAAGGTCTAAACCATAGATCCCTATATCATCATTGTAGACATATTTATTCTAGATTTACAGTAGGCCTAGACACATTTCCTCTCCTGTGTATTGTTGGCTTACATGGGAACTGATAGCATTTTAGCAACATGAAATCTTATTAAAATATGTTCACATACACCCCCAGGAAGAATAATACATAAAATCTGAAAAGATATGGTCATTTTCACATTTTCATAAATTCTTAGAATGTTTGGGAATTACGTACAGTGCATTCCACATTTTGTTACATTACAGCATTATTCTAAAATGTATTAAATCATTTGTTCCCCTCATCAATCTACACACAATACCCCACAAGGACTAAGCAAAAACAGGTTTTTAGAAATGTTTTCTAAATATTTGTTCCCTTGTTTGATACAATAAGACAGGATCTGGAGCGCTGGAACTCTCTCCCGATTTCTTGGTTGGGTAGAATATCCCTCTTGAAAATGAACATTTTACCTAGACTACTTTACCCAATCCAAATGATCCCAGTATTACTCTCCAATAAGATAATAAAGGATGTAAATGGATGGCTAAGTTCCTTTATATGGAGTAAACCCAAGCCAAGACTTAAGATGGCAATACTGCAGCTGCCAAGTTCTATGGGTGGCTTGGATCTGCCCAATATCAGGTTCTATCAGTGGTGTGCCCACCTATGTTATATTTCTGATTGGATCACAAACGATGACTCCTCTATTTGGTTAGACATTGAGACTTCTCTTTCAAAATACCCCTTACAGGATCTTTTATTTTTCAGAAGTTTCAAGTCTGTAGAAGATCACTGCAATAATCCTATTACACTTAACACACTCAAAGTATGGAGGTCAGTTCAGCGCTTCCTGGGAAGGTCCAAACTAACCTCTGCTCTTACCCCAATTCTTAACGACCCAGATTTTGGTCCAGGATTGCTGGATGCTGGCTTTAACTTTTGGCTTAATAAGGGCATGCGCAGACTAAATGACTTATTTGCTGATAAGATTTTATTGTCATTTGAGCAGATGGTGGAGAAATATCGACTCCCAAAGCAGGACTTTTTCCGCTTCCTACAAGTAAGACATTATATTGTGAAGAGCACCACCTTAATTTGTAACCCTGATATGTCTGTCATTGAAAGAATGCTTTTTTTCCCACAAAGGAAAATGTCTGTAAGTCTGTTTTATGATGCTCTAAGGTCCTTTTCTGCTGTCGACACACAGAGGGTGAAACAAGTGTGGGAGAAAGAATTGTCTGTTACTATTGACGAAGAGATGTGGGAGGACATTTGGAGATATGCAAAAACAATATCTATATGTAATCGTACTAGAGCAATTAAATTAAGAATAATACACAGATTGCATATATCCCCAAATCGCAGACATGCTATTAGCTCCTCTTCCTCTTCTCCTCAGTGTCTTAAATGTAAAACTGATACAGGCACCCTAACACATTGTTTATGGTCATGTACCAAAATACAAAGATACTGGTCTGGTGTTCTGCAAGAAATTGAAAAGATCCTAGGGGTTGATCTAGAATTGGACCCAGTTTATTTACTGTTGGGTCTCCCTAGTAGGCATGTTACTTCTGTGGGTAAGAGGAGGCTTTACAACATCCTTACCTTTGCAGCGAGGAAAAACATCCTTTTACAGTGGATTAGTGATAAGGTTCCTTCTATTAAAGATTGGCATAAGACACTATTTGAATGGGTGCCTCTGGAATATTTGACATGTACATTGCATTCTAAAACAGATCAGTTCTACAAAGTATGGGAACCCTATCTAAATTACCTAGAACCTGAGGTATCAGCTATTATGCTGCAAGGATTCTCTTAGAATGGTGGTGATCTATGTATTTCAGAATTACACTGTACGTTCCATGTGTGGAACCTAACTTCTTAGTTTAAACTGAGCTTTTTTGTTTCATTTCTGTTTGTAAGTTTGTTTAAAATGTATGTATTGAGAGACGCAATGATGGGGATGGGGTGAGAGAAGAGGGGAGAGGAGAGGAAAATGGTGTGCGTGTGTGTGGGTGTGTGTGTATGTATATGTATATATATATATATATATATATATATGCGCAGGTATGTGTAAGTGAGTGCTGTTTTTTTTGCTTTGTCTCTGTTGTTGTATCTCTTAATATGGGTGAAAATTGTGAAATTCCTATAAAAATACTGTTTAAAAAAAGAAAAAAAGAAAAAGAAATGTTTATTTAGCTAATTTTGCTAAGAGACTCGAAAATGAGCTCAGGTGCTTCTTGTTTCCATTGATCATCCTTGAGATGTTTCCACAACTTGATTGGGGTCCACCTGTGGTAAATTCAATTGATTGGACATGATTTGGAAAGGCACACACCTTTTTATATAAGGTCCTACAGTTGAAAGTGCATATCAGAACAAAAACCAAGCCATGAGGTCGAAGGAATTGTCCGTAAAGCTCCGAGACAGGATTGTGTTGAGGCACAGATCTGGGGAAGGGTACCACTATGACAACTATCTCTGCAGCACTCCACCAATCAGACCTATGTGGTAGAGTTGCCAGACAGAAGCCACTCCTCAGTAAAAGGCACATGACAGCCCGCTTGGAGTTTGCCAAAAGGCACCTGAAGGACTCTCAGACCATGAGAAACAAGAATATCTGGAAGGAATTGTCCATAGAGCTCTGAGACAGGATTGTGTTGGAGCACAGATATGGGGAAGGGTACCAAAACATTTCTACAGCATTGAAGGTCCCCAAGAACACAGTGGCCTCCATCATTCTTAAATGGAAGAAGTCTGGAAACACCAAGACTTCCTAGAGCTGGCCGCCCGGCCAAATTGAGAAATCGGTGGAGAGGTCCTTGGTCAGGGAGGTGACCAAGAACCCGATGGTCACTTTGATAGAGCTATAGAGTTCCTCTGTGGAGATGGGAGAACTTTCCAGAAGGACAACCATCTCTGCAGCACTCCACCAATCAGGCCTTTATGGTAGAGTGGCCAGACAGAAGCCACTCCTCAGTAAAAGGCACATGACAGCCTGCTTAGAGTTTGCCAAAAGGCACCTAAAGGACTCTCAGACCATGAGAAACAAGATTCTCTGGTCTGATGAAACCAAGATTGAACTCTTTGGACTGAATGCCAAGCATCACGTCTGGAGGAAACCTGGCACCATCCCTACGGTGAAGCATGGTGGTGGCAGCATCATGCTGTGGGGATGTTTTTCAGTGGCAGGGACTGAGAGACTAGTCAGGATCGAGGGAAAGATGAACGGAGCAAAGTACAGAGAGATAAATCAATAACATTTATTTATAAAGCCCTTCTTACATCAGCTGATGTCACAAAGTGCTAAACAGAAACCTAGCCTAAAACCACAAACAGCAAGCAATGCAGGTGTAGAAGCACGGTGGCTAGGAAAAACTCCCTAGAAAGGCCGGAACCTAGGAAGACACCTAGAGAGGAACCAGCCTATGAGGGGTGGCCAGTTCTCTTATGGCTGTACCAGGTGGAGAATATAACAGAACATGGCCAAGATTTTCAAATGTTCATCGATGACCAGCATGGTCAAATAATAATAATCACAGTGGTTGTAGAGTGTGCCACAGGTCAGCACCTCAGGAGTAAATGTCAGTTTGCTTTTCATAGCCAATCACTCAGAGTATCTCTACCGCTCTTGCTGTCTCTAGAGAGTTGAAAACAGCAGGTCTGGGACAAGGTAGCACGTCCAGTGAACAGGTCAGGGTTCCATAGCCGCAGGTAGAACAGTTGAAACTGGAGCAGCAGCACGACGAGGTGGACTGGGTACAGCAAGGAGTCATCAGACCAGGTAGTCCTGAGGCATGGTCCTAGGGCTCAGGTCCTCCGAGAGAGAGAGAGAGAGAAAGAGAGAAAGAAAGAAAGAAAGAAAGAAAGAAAGAAAGAAAGCGAGAGAGATTTAGAGAGAGCATACTTAAATTCACACAGGACACCGCAGATATAACAGACTGACTCTAACCCCCCGACACATCATAAATACTGGAGGCTGAGACAGGAGGGATCGGGAG
The DNA here is from genome assembly GCF_029448725.1 of Salvelinus fontinalis. Lineage (NCBI taxonomy): Eukaryota > Metazoa > Chordata > Actinopteri > Salmoniformes > Salmonidae > Salvelinus > Salvelinus fontinalis. The sequence goes on from NC_074669.1 coordinate 25,817,127, forward strand.
ACACTGTGGCCCCGTCCAACGATACCCCCGGACAGGGCCAAACAGGCAGGATATAACCCCACCCCCTTTGCCAAAGCACAGCCCCCACACCACTAGAGGGATATCTTCAACCACCAATTTACTATCCTGAGACAAGGCCGGGTGTAGCCCACGAAGATCTCCCCCACGGCACAAACTCAAGGGGGGACGCCAACCCGGACAGGAAGATCACGTCAGTGACTCAACCTACTCCAAGGGACGCACCCCTTCTAGGGACGGCATGGAAGAGCACCGGTAAGCCAGTGACTCAGCCCCTGTAATAGTATTTGAGGCAGAGAATCCCAGTGGAGAGAGGGGAACCGGCCAGGCAGAGACAGCAAGGGCGGTTCGTTGCTCCAGTGCCTTTCCGTTCACCTTCACACTCCTGGGCCAGACTACACTCAATCATAGGATCTACTAAAGAGATGAGTATGCAATAAAGACTTAAAGGTCGAGACAGAGTCTGCATCTCTCACATGGACAGGCTGACCATTCCATAAAAATGTAGCTCTATAGGAGAAAGCCCTGCCTCCAGCTGTTTGCTTAGAAATTCTAGGGACAGTAAGGAGGCCTGCGTCTTATGACCGTAGCGTATGTGTAGGTATGTATGGCAGGACCAAATTGGAACGATAGGTAGTAGCAAGGCCATGTAATGCTTTGTAGCTTAGCAGTAAAACCTTGAAATCAGCCCTAGCCTTAACAGGAAGCCAGTGTAGAGAGGCTAGCACTGGGGTAATATGATCACATTTTTTGGGGTTCTAGTCGAGATTCTAGCAGCCGTGTTTATCACTAACTGAAGTTTATTTTGTGCTTTATCCGGGTAGCCGGAAAGTAGAGCATTGCAGTAGTCTAACCTAGAAGTGACAAAAGCATGGATTAATTTTTCAGCATAATTTTTTAACAGAAAGTTTCTGATTTTTGCAATGTTACGTAGATGGAAAAAGCTGTCCTGATATGTCTTGATATGTTCGTCAAAAGAGAGATCAGGGACTTATAGTTAGTTGTAGCGCCATTTCCGTTCCAATTTTCTGGAAGCTTGCTTCAGAGCTCGGGTATTTTCTGTATACCAGGGAGCTAGTTTCTTATGACAAATGTTTTTGTTTTTAGGGGTGCGACTGCATCTAGGGTATTACGCAAGGTTAAGTGGAGTTCCTCAGTTAGGTGGTTAACTGATTTTTGTACTCTGACATCCTTGGGTAGGTGGAGGGAGTCTGGAAGGGCATCTAGGAATCTTTGGGTTGTCCGGGAATTTATAGCATGGCTTTTGATGATCCTTGGTTGGGGTCTGAGCAGATTATTTGTTGCGATTACAAACGTAATAAAATGGTGGTCCGATAGTCCAGGAATATGAGGAAAAACATTAAGATCCACAACATTTATTCCACGGGACAAAACTAGGTCCAGAGTATGACTGTGGCAGTGAGTAGGTCCGGAGACATGTTCGACAAAACCCACTGTCGATGAGGGCCCTGAAAGCCTTTTGGAGTTGGTCTGTGGACTTTTCCATGTGAATACTAAAGTCACCAAAAATGTTAATATTATCTGCCATGACTACAAGGGAGATAGGAATTCAGAGAACTCAGTGAGGAACACTGTATATGGCCCAGGAGGCCTGTAAACAGTAGCTATAAAAAGTAAATGAGTAGGCTGCATAGAGTTCATGACCAGAAGCTCAAAAGACGAAAACGTAATTCTGTAAATTGAAATTTGCTATCGTAAATGTTAGCAACACCTCCGCCTTTGGGATTTGGTCACTAGTGTAACCAGGTGGTGAGGCCTCATTTAACACAGTAAATTCATCAGGCTTAAGCCATCAGGCTTAAGCCACTTAAGCCGTTTCAGTCAGGCCAATCACATCAAGATTATGATCAGTGATTAGTTCATTGACTATAACTGCCTTGGAGGTGAGAGATCTAACATTAAGTAGCCCTATTTTGAGATATGAGATCACAATCTCTTTAAAAAATGACAGGAATGGAGGAGGTCTTTATTCCAGTGAGATTGCTAAGGCGAACACCGCCATGTTTAGTTTGCCCAACCTAGATCGAGGCACAGACACGGTCTCAATGGGGATAGCTGAGCTGACTACACTGACTGTGCTAGTGGCAGACTCCACTAAGCTGGCAGGCTGGCTAACAGCCTGCTGTCTGGCTTGCACCCTATCTCATTGTGGAGCTAGGGGATTTAGAGCCCTGTCTATGTTCGTAGATAAGATGAGAGCACTCCTCCAGCTAGGATAGAGTCCGTCACTCCTCAGCAGGCCAGGCTTGGTCCTGTTTGTGGGTAATCCTTGATGAAAACCTGCTCCAGAGCAGAGCTCTTTAAATACAGGTGTGCCAAGCTTGTAGCGTCATAACCAAGATGATGCGAGGCTGTAATCTCTGACACAGGTGATTCATCAAAGTACTGAGTAAAGGGTCTGAAGAAATGTAATATTTAAGTTTTTTATTTTTAATACATTTGCAAAAATGTCTAAAAAACAGTTTTTTCTTTGTCATTACGGGGTATTGTGTGTAGATTGATGAGGAAAAAAACAATTTCATCAATTTTAGAATAAGGCTGTAAGGTAATAAAATGTGGAAAAAGTCAAGCGGTCTAAATACTTTCCGAATGCACTGTATACTAAGGCATATGTAAAAATTCTAACGCATTTGTAAAAATTAAACTATTGCTAGCCAGAGAAAGATGAGTTTAAATCTAACGAAAGAATATTAGATAAACCCTCTGAAACTTTTTCAGCTAGTTGGCCATCAAAATTGCACTGATAAACAATCGGGAATTTTAGCCTACTCGTCCTTCTGCAGCTTGCCTACCAACAATGCATGCTTGTCCCAACCAAGCACCCAAAGCTAACTGGATAAATTTGTCTAGCTTGCCAGCTACTTCCAGACGCAAAATGAGAGAAAACCTTACTCTGACCATTTTACGCACCCTAGCAGAGCTGGGTTGGCTGTTTACATGTTATCTAGAGCGTTTGTGACTAACTATTACTTTCTTTGCCTACCTTTCCTGACACTGGTCATATTCAGTGGGTGTTGCGCGTTTGTAAATTCATCAGTTGTACTGCGCTCTGGCACACTCAGAAGAGAGGGCTCTAAAATCGGAGTAGATAGCCAGAATAACCACAATAGATATGCTAACTGGATAACAGTTGTTTATGTTCTTACTAGCTAACCAAATGACACCTGCATCTCTAGCTGTGTACAATATAGGCACCGAAAAATAGGGGAAAAAGTCAGTCACTCACCCACTCCTCCAATGACATGACATCCTCCTAGCAGCTAGCTAGCTAACGATCTAGCTAACATTAGGATCTGTTTTTTAACTTGCTATATGAATAGATACGCTAGCCTATTAGCCAAGTTATGACTGACTTGTGATCATTGCGCTTGATTTTTGATTGTATTGACATTCCCAGCCATTGTTACATTCGTCCGTTTTTTTCAAGGAATATTGAGCCATTGAAACTGAAACGGTGCATCCCGAATGGAGGCAGCAAACAATGTACCAGTCCAGAGGTGATTTACAACCTGATAGCAATATTTTCTGAACTACCAAGAAATGTATTGGTGAATTATACTGAACAAAAATATCAACGCAGCAAGCAACAATTTCAACAATTTTACTGAGTTTATATAAGGAATAAGGAAATCAGTAAATTGAAATAAATAAATTAGGCACTAATCTATGGATTTCACATGACTGGGCAGGGGCGCAGATATGGGTGGGCATAGGAGGGCATAGGCCCACCCACTTGGGAGCCAGGCCCAGCCAATCAGAATTCGTTTTTCCAGCATAAGGTGCACTTGTGTAATGATCATGCTGCTTTTTGCGTGCATGAAAAATGTCTGCAATCTTTTATTTCAGCTTATGAAAACATGGGACACTTTACATGTTGCGTTTATATTTTTGTTCATTGTATATTAATCACGCAACCAGGCAAATATAACCTATTTTTAAAACCTCTTTATAAAGTTGGTTTTGTAGCATGAACTGGGAATTTGATATTTTTGATATCTGCATAGTAGTTCAAATGCTGTCAGTACCACTTTAAGAGAGAAGACTTAAGAGTCTGTTTAACATTCATGTTCAGTCCCTCATTCCCTCGTTTTGCCCCCAAAATCTTTGTTTGGCCCGCTCCTCTAAAAGCCCTGGAGTGTCAGGAGGGGCGGGGGGGATCGATTTGATTCTAATCGGACCATGAAAAGAACATGATCTAACTGCTTTCAGGCCGGAGTAAATTCAGGCCCACTCCTCTTTTCTCTCCATCTCCCTCTCTCTCCCGGTCTTATTTCAAACGCAATGAAGCTGACCAATTTAAAAAGCTTTGAATGCCTCATCAATGACTTTGTGAATACAGGGTAGAGAGATTTGGAGATGTCTGAGAGAGAGAAACAACAACGGAGGGAGGAGAAAAAAGGGGCGAACATTTTGGAAAAAGGGACAGGGAGCAGACATAAAAATTCCAAGAACGGTTTAAGCGTGGGTGGGTTCATTTGCATGACATCGATGTCTGAATGAGCCTGACCTCTCTGACTGCCCCAAGCGCTAGGCTGAGCTGCAGCCTGATGTGCAGAATTGAATCAGCTCATTGACTGTGAATAGATACTCTGTCAAAGGGAGGGACCTTGCAGTGCCCAGCCGGACCGACCGGACAGTATCTACAGACCGCCTGTCTGACACCCAGCTGCCTCACACATAGGTCTTACTCTGTATACCACACAAATACACACAAGTCTATATGTGCAGTGCCTTCAGAAAGTATTCACACCCCTTAACTTTTTCCACATTACAAATGAATAAGTGTTCAACCCCTTCATTATGGCAAGCCTAAATATTTTCAGGGGTAAAAATGTGCTTAACAACTCACATAATCAGTTACATGGATAATAATGGTGTTTAACATGATTTTTTAATGACTACCTCATCTCTGTACCCCACACGTACAATTATCTGTAAGGTCCCTCAGTCTGGCAGTACATTTCAATCACAGATCCAACCACAAAGACCAGGGAGGTTTTCCAATGCCTCGCAAAGAAGGGCACCTATTGGTAGATGGGTGAAAATTTAAAAAAGCAGACATTGAATATATCCCATTGAGCATGGTAAAGTTCTTATTACACTTTGGATGGTGCATCAATACACCCAGTCACTACAAAGATGCATTCGTTTAAAAAAAATTGCCCTCATAAACCCTTAAACTTTTACAGATGCACAATTGAGAGCATCCTGTCCAGCTGTATCACCACCTGGTATGGCAACTGCACCACCCACAACCACAGGGCTCTCCAGAGGGTGGTGCGTTCTGCCCAACGCATCACCGGGGGCAAACTGCCTGTCCTCCAGGACACCTACAGAACCCGATGTCACAGGAAGGCCGAAAAGATCATCAAGGACATCAACCACCCGAGCCACGGCCTGTTCACTCCGCTATCATCCATAAGGCGTGGTCAGTACAGATGCATCAAAGCTGGGACTGAGACACTGAAAAAAAAGTATAATATTTATATATTTCTTAATTACATTATTTTTTCTTTGTGTGTATTGTTGTGAATTGTTAGATAGTACTGCACTGTTGGAGCTAGGAACATAAGTATTTCACTACACCTGCAATAACATCTGTTGAATATGTGTATGTGACCAATAACATTTTATTTGATTTTAACTCAGTTGCCAGAGAGGAAGGAAACCACTCAGGCATTCCACCTTGAGGTGAATGGCTGTGATAGAAGAAAACTGAGGATGGATCAACAACATTGTAGTTACTCCACAAACAATGTTCCTGCTAAGCTGCGAGCGTGCGCACATGCAGAGAAGCATGGGATGGAACTTCAATCAACTTTCTTGAGTTTTCCCCCTTAGTTAACACTATCAACGTTTCCCTTTACTGTGGGAATTGTGATCGAATCAATGCAATATCAGCCACTTTCAATGCAACATACCGAAACTAAACTGGCTATGCTAGACTTAGTATGCAAAACTAACTATGCGAAACAAATTATTTTGTTGTAGGCAGAACGCATTGGAGTAAGATTCTATAGAGTCCCATTGTATGAGTTATAATACCCATAAAATCTAGATGTCAAACAGGGAAATGGTTCCAATCGTTTTTCCACCATTCATTTTTCCCATAGGGGATTTTAGAAACACCTAAAATAAGGGCTGTTTGTGTAGGCTTTCCCTGGCGTGATGTTTTGATAACCATGCAAATCTCTCGGACAAGGGGACTTTTAAAAATATATTTGCCTGTATTTACCCCACCCCAAAATTAAATGCTAATTATCTGCTAATGTGACTATCATACAGAACTACAAATGCCATGATGATCTGATTGAGACTGCCGAATCAAGGCAAAGGTAAGAATCTCAGGCTAACTTTCCTTAAATTGAATTCTGTGAATTGTCGAGGGAAAATTGTACATTTACACAATATCTGTTAGCAAAGGTGTCAGCTAAAGATGACGTGCAGGAGCATGCAGGGATTTGTAGTCTTGCACGATGTCTACTTTGATGCTAATTTTCGATTCTGAGAGTAAATAGAGCCAAATATACTGATAGAATTCACCTTGTCTGAGAGAGATTTACACAGTTATCAAAACATCACGCCAGGTTAAGCCTACACAAAACACAGCCCTTATTTTAAGAGTTCCTAAATTCTCCTATCGTGGAAAAACAATTGGAACCATTTCCTGTTTGACTGCTAGGTTTTATTGGTATTATAACATGTCCACTGCGGGGCTCTATTGTATTGACGTGCACGACTCAGACCTTACCCTACACACACCAGTGCGGCATAACCAATCAGAGCTGCAGTAGGACTATATGCAAATAGACCATTGCCATATCTGAATCCGTGACATTCTCTTTGAACTGGACTGTGTTCACAGCATGAGTGGTCATGAGTAGATGTTTTGTTTTGAGATTGAAGCCAGATCTGCATATAGGCACGTGTGCACATTTGTTCATATCCTTTGCTAGTATGGGAGTTATTAGCCCAGCTATAGATCATTTGTAGTCAGCAATGGGGGAGGGATTTCTTCCTACAAGAGTCCAAACATGTACATTTCTAGACATCTTTGAAAGGCAAGTCGGGTAAAGAGCTTTTTTTGTCTAAAAGGGGCAGTGTTGTATTTTGAGACAGGCTTGATTAAGCTAAGTAAAATAATATGTCTGATTTTCTGTATTTATACCTTTATTTAACTAGGCAAGTCAGTTAGGAACAAATTCTTATTTACAGTGATGGCCTACTCCGGCCAACCCTAACCCAGAAGATGCTGGGCCAATTGTGCACCGCCCTATGGGACTCCCAATCATGGCTGGTTATGATACAGCCTGGAATCAAACCAGGGTCTGTAGGGATGCCTCTGGCACTGAGATGCAGTGCCTTAGACCGCTGCGCCACTCAGGAATAATATGGTACACAACATTTGATTTGAACATTTTCAGTCACCTCTTTGTCTGAAGGACAAGTGGATAAACAGGTTAATGTCAAGCTCTGCATGTTTGTTTTCAACGTCTCATGGAATTAACACATTGGCTGCTACTGTAAGCTGAATGATAGAACAGCTATTTCCATTTTAAAATGTTATGAATGCAGTTTCTCCATTGTTTTTGATGGTAGGCTACTCTGGTAGGTCTACATTATGATTAAATAGCCACAGTACCCTACTTGACCACTGTCACAGTAAACACAGGCTAGAAGTTGAACAGAATGTTCACAACGTTCACGCTTGCGCTCAGCAGACCTGAAATTTGCACAGTGCCCAAAATAATTTCAGGGAACATTGTCCACAATACTAACCTAAATGACTGGGTGAAAAAAGGAAGCCTATACAAAATAAAAATATTCCAAAACATGCATCCTGTTTGCAATAAGGCACTAAAGTAAAACATATTTTCAAGCATGGTGTTGGCTGCATCATGTTATGGGTATATTTGTCATAAAAAATAAAATGGAAGAGAGTTAAGCACAGGCAAAATCCTAAATGATAACCTGATTCAGTCTGCTTTCCCACAGACACGAGGAGATTAATTCACCTTTCAGGAGGACAATAACCTAAAACACAAGGCCAAATATACACTGGAATTGCTTACCAAGGGGACATTGAATGTTACTGAGTGGCTTAGTTCCAGTTTTGACTTAAATCGACTTTAAAATATATGGGAAGACTTGAAAATGTCTATCTAGCAATGATCAACAACCAACTTGACAGCAGTTGAAGATTTTTTTAAAGAATAATGTGTAAATATTGTACAATCCAGGTGTGCAAAGCTCTTAGAGACTTACCCAGAAGGACTCACATCTGTAATTACTGCCAAAGGTGCTTCTTCAAAGTATTGACTCAGGGGTGTGAATACTTATGTAAATTAGATATTTTCATTTTCAATACATTTGCAAAAATTTCTAAAAACATGTTTTCACTTTGTCATTATGTGGTATTTTATTTATTTATTCAGGTTGTACAACAACAAAATGTGTAATATGTCAAGGGGTATGAATACTTTCTGAAGGCACTGCATATTAATATACAGGTCTACCGGAAACATACACATCTAACATACTGTATTTCCATCCTACTCTAACTTACTGCCTCAATCTCTCTCACACACTCGCATGAATCCCCTCACTTACACAAGCACACCTACCCCCACACCCATCCACACACACACACACACACACACACACACACACACACACACACACACACACACACACACACACACACACACACACACACACACACACACACACACACACACACACACACACACACACACAAAGCTCTACAAAACACAGGCACACTCCTCTTTGTCTCTCACACACATACACACACACTGACAGGTGCAGAAAAGCCCTTGCACGTGCAGACACATTAACACGGTTCACTTGATAGCTCTATGATTCACAGTAACAGGAAGGTGAGAGGACATAGAGCGGGTGTAGAGGGCGTGGGGAGAGTAGGCACTGCAGTCTGCATACAAATGTCATCCCCCCCAAACCCCCTACATGGACACAAACACTTGGAGTTGTGACACTCTGTGCACAAAGCTCAGACGGCTTAAAAACCCTCTCCATTTATCAGACTGGAATAGACTAGGAAGATGATGCAGGCATGAGCTCCTGTCCCTGAACTCAGCTCTGTGCCCAGCTAACAACAAACATTCCCACAACTTTAGAAAACGTTCCCTTAAGAGTCTCATTAAGTAATTAATTAGCGTGTTCATAGGAATGTTCCTGTTTTGTGCAAGGAATGTTTCCAAGAGACCATTCCCTTAATGTCAAATAGAACATATCCAGAACGTGGTTACCATGTTCTCAGAATAAACATATTAATGTTCAAGATGTGTTTCATGGGAAAATTGCAGGGAACATTCATGAGTCCAGTTTTCTGTGGTTCAGGAGAATGCTCCATCAACGTCCCACCAACATACACAGAACATGGTTGCCTTGTTCTCAGAACATAAGATATTAATGTTTTAGACACGTTTCATGGGAGCGTTGCAAGAACATGTAATTATGTGTAGACAAAAAATTGTTAACATTATACATGACATCTTGTTACTGTTGTCGAGCCAATCAAGGCCATGATTGGTGAAACACTGATCCATTCATAATTCTTATCTACTGGCAAGGTTAGGGATACTCACACACACAGTGCTTTTAACATACAGTTCCTTCGGAAAGTATTCAGACCCCTTGACGTTTTCCAAATTTTGTTACAGTTGAAGTCGGAAGTTTACATAAAACCTTAGCCAAATACATTTAAACTCAGTTTTTCACAATTCCTGACATTTAATCCTAGTAAAAATTCCCTGTCTTAGGTCAGTTAGGATCACCACTTTATTTTAAGAATGTGAAATGTCAGAATAAAAGTTGAGATTATTTATTTCAGCTTTTACTTCTTTCATCACATTCCAAGTGGGTCAGAAGTGGGTCAGAAGGGGGGGGGGGGGGCGGGGGGCTAAAGGATAGTGTGGCGAAGTCAGGTAGGAGACCTGCGCCCACTTCCCATGCTTACCGTGGAGAGCGGGAGTACGGGCAGACACCGTATTATGCGGAAGAGCGCACGGTGTCTCCTGTACGTGTGCATAGCCCGGTGTGGGTTATTCCACCTCCCCGCACTGGCCGGGCTAGATTGAGCATTGAGCCAAGTGCCATGAAGCCGGCTCTACATATCTGGCCCCCAGTACGTCTCCTCGGGCCGGTGTACATGGCACCAACCTTACGCATGGTGTCCCCGGTTCGCCAACACAGCCCAGTGCGGGTTATTCCACCTCCCCGCACTAGACGGGCTACGGGGAGCATTCAACCAGGTAAGGTTGGGCAGGCTCGGTGCTCAAGGGAGCCAGTACGCCTGCACGGTCCGGTATATCCGGCGCCCCCTTCCCGCCCCAGCCCAGTACCACCAGTGCCTACACCACGCACCAGGCTTCCAGTGTGTCTCCAGAGCCCTGTTCCTCCTCCACGCACTCTCCCTGTGGTGCGTGTCTCCAGCCCAGTACCTCCAGTTCCGGCACCACGCATCAAGCCTCCTGTGCGTCTCCAGAGCCCTGTACGCACTGTTCCTTCTCCCCGCACTCGCCCTGAGGTGCGTGCCCTCAGCCCGGTACCACCAGTGCCGATACCACGCACCAGGCCTATAGTGCGCTTTGAGAGTCCAGTGTGCCCTGTTCCTGCTCCCCGCACTAGCCTTAAGGTGCGTGTCTCCAGTCCGGTACCACCAGTTCCGGCACCACGCACCAGGCCTACTGTGCGCCTCAGCAGGTCAGAGTCGGCCGTCTGCCCAACGCCGTCTGCACTGCTCGTCTGCCCAGCACCGTCTGTACTGCCTGCCTGCCCAACGCCGCCTGCACTGCTCGTCTGCCCAGCACCGTCTGAGCTGCCTGCCTGCCCAGCACCATCTGAGCCATCCGTCTGCCCAGCGCCGTCTGAGCCATCCGTCTGCCCAGCGCCGTCTGAGCCATCCGTCTGCCAGCGCCATCTGAGCCATCCGTCTGCCCAGCGCCATCTGAGCCATCCGTCTGCCCAGCGCCATCTGAGCCATCCGTCTGCCCAGCGCCATCTGAGCCATCCGTCTGCCCAGCGCCATCTGAGCCATCCGTCTGCCCAGCGCCATCTGAGCCGTCCGTCTGCCCAGCTCCATCTGAGCCAGCCGTCTGCCCAGCGCCATCTGAGCCGTCCGTCTGCCCAGCGCCTTCTGAGCCGTCCGTCTGCCACGAGCCTTCAGAGCCGCCCGTCTGTCCCGAGCAATTAGAGCCGTCCGTCAATCAGGCGCCGCTAGAGCCGTCCGTCAGTCAGGAGCTGCCAGAGCCGCCAGCCAGTCAGGAGCTGCCAGAGCCGCCAGCCAGTCAGGAGCCGCCAGAGCCGCCAGCCAGTCAGGAGCCGCCAGAGTCGCCAGCCAGTCAGGAGCCGCCAGAGCCGCCAGCCAGTCAGCAGCTGCCAGAGCCGCCAGCCAGTCAGGAGCTGCCAGAGCCGCCAGCCAGTCAGGAGCTGCCAGAGCCGCCAGCCAGTCAGGAGCTGCCAGAGCCGCCAGCCAGTCAGGAGCTGCCAGAGCCGCCAGCCAGTCAAGAGCTGCCTTCCAGTCATCAGCTGCCTTCCAGTCATGAGCTGCCCTACAGTCATGAGCTGCCCTACAGTCATGAGCTGCCCTACAGTCATGAGCTGCCCTACAGTCATGAGCTGCCACTCAGTCCGGAGCTGCCACTCAGTCCGGAGCTGCCACTCAGTCCGGAGCTGCCACTCAGTCCGGAGCTGCCACCCAGTCCGGAGCTGCCATTCAGTCCGGAGCTGCCCCTCTGTCCTGAGCTACCTCTCTGTCTTGAGCTACCTCTCTGTCCTGAGCTACCTCTCTGTCCTGAGCTACCTCTCTGTCCTGAGCTACCTCTCTGTCCTAAGCTACCTCTCTGTCCTGAGCTACCTCTCTGTCCTGAGCTACCTCCTAAATCATGTGGGGGCCTTGGGGAGGATTCTTAGGCCAAGGTTGTGGGCGAGCGTCGCCACTCAAAGCACGCTAAGGAGGGGGACAAAGACAGTGGTGGAGTGGTGTCCTCGTCCGGCGCCGGAGCCGCCACCGCGGACAGATGCCCACCCAGACCCTCCTCTTGAGTTTTAGGGGTGCGTTCGGAGTCCGCACCTCAGGAGGGGGGTACTGTAACGTCCTGACCAGAGTTCTTATGTGTTTTGCTTGTTTAGTGTTGGTCAGGACGTGAGCTGGGTGGGAATTCTATGTTGTGTGTCTAGTTCGTCTGTTTCTGTGTCCAGCCTAAAATGGTTCTCAATCAGAGGCAGCTGTCAATCGTTGTCCCTGATTGAGAATCATATATAGGTGGCTTGTTTTGTGTTGGGGATTGTGGGTGGTTGTTTCCTGTCTCTGTGTTTGTGTTCTGCACCAGATAGGACTGTTTCGGTTTGCCACATTTTGTTATTTTGTTCGTTGTAAGTGTTCACTGTTTTTGTTTAATTAAACATGTTGAGCACTGGCTACGCTGCGTGTTGGTCCGATCCCTGTTTCACCCCCTCTTCTAGTGAAGAGAGGGAAGGCTGCCGTTACACCCATGGTGTTTATACTTGCATACTATTGTTTGTACAGATGTACGTGGTACCTTCAGGCGTTTGGAAATTACTCCCAACGATGAGCCAGACTTGTGGAGGTCTACAATTTTTTTTTCTGAGGTCTTGGCTGGTTTCTTTGCTTGACATCATGGAGTAATCAAAGAGGCACTGAGTTTGAAGGTAAGCCTCAAAAAACATCCACAGGTACACCGCAAATTGACTCAAAAGATGTCTGTTAGGCTTTCAGAAGCTTCTAAACCCATGACATAATTTCTGGAATTTTCCAAGCTGTTTAAAGGCACAGTCAACTTCGTGTATGTAAACCTCTGACCCACTGGAATAGTGATACAGTAAATTATAAGTGAAATAATCTGTCAGTAAACAATTGTTGGAAAAATTACTTGTGTCATGCACAAAGTAGATGTCCTAACCGACTTGCCAAAACTATAGTTTGTTAACAAGAAATTTGTGCAGTGGTTGAAAAACAAGTTTTAATGATTCCAACCTAAATGTACGTAGACTTTCGACTTCAACTGTACATTACAGCCTTATTCTAAATTGGATTAAATAAAACATTTCCTCAGCAATCTACTTACAATACCCTATAATGACAAAGAGAAAACAGGTTCTTGTCACGTTCCTGACCTGTTTTCTGTTGTGTGGTATGTGTTTAATTGGTCAGGGCGTGAGTTTTGGGTGGGTAGTCTATGTTATGTGTTTTCTATGTTGGGTTAATGGGTTGCCTGGTATGGCTCTCAATTAGAGTCAGGTGTTTGGCGTTTCCTCTAATTGAGAGTCATATTAAGGTAGGTTGTTTCACATTGTTTGTTGTGGGTGGTTGTCTCCTGTGTCAGTGTTTGTCACGCCACACGGGACTGTCTCGGTTTATGTAGTCTGTTCCTGTTCGTGAGTTCTTCGTGTTTTATGTAAGTTCCATGTCCAAGTCTGTCTACTCCATTTTGTTATTTTGTTAATTATTCAAGTGTATTTCGTTTCGTGTTTTTCATCTTGTTTAATAAATATAATGTCAAGTTAGGTGCGTCTTGGTCGAATCACCACTCCTCCTTTTCGTATGAAGAGGAGGAGGAATTCCGTTACAGAACCACCCACCAACAAAATATCAAGCAGCGGTGTAACGGGAGGAAGGGACAGCGCAAGAAGGAGGAATGGACATGGGAGGATGTTTTGGACGGTAAGGGTTTCTACACATGGGAGGAGATCCTGGCTGGAAAGGATCGCCTCCAATGGGAACAGCTGGAGGCAGCTCGGAGAGCGGAGGAAACCGGAGAGAGGAACCGGCGTTATGAGGGGACGCGTCTAGCACGGAAGCCCGAAAAGCCCGCAAGTACAACCCAAAAATGTCTTGGGGGGTGGCTAAGAGGTAGTGGGTCTAGGGCAGGTAGGAGACCTGCGCCCACTTCCCAGGCTAACCGTGGAGAGCGGGAGTACGGGCAGACACCATGTTACGCAGTAGAGCGCACGGTGTCTCCTGTACGTGTGCATAGCCCGGTGCGGGTTATTCCACCTCCCCGCACTGGTAGGGCTAGAGTGAGCATTGAGCCAAGTGCCATGAAGCCGGCTCTACATATCTGGCCACCAGTACGTCTCCTTGGGCCGGCTTACATGGCACCAGCCTTACGCATGGTGTCCCCGGTTCGCCTACATAGCCCGGTGCGGGTTATTCCACCTCCCCGCACTGGTCAGGCGACGGGGAGCATACAACCAGGTAAGGTTGGGCAGGCTCAGTGCTCAAGGGAGCCAGTACGCCTACACGGTCCGGTATATCCAGCGCCACCTTCCCACCCCAGCTCAGTACGACCAGTGCCTACACCACGCACCAGGCTTCCAGTGCGTCTCCAGAGCCCTGTTCCTCCTCCACGCACTCTCCCTGTGGTGCGTGTCTCAAGCTCAGTGCCTCCAGTTTTGGCACCATTCATCAAGCCTCCTGTGCGTCTCCAGAGCCCTGTACGCACTGTTCCTTCTCCCCGCACTCGCCCTGAGGTGCGTGCCCTCAGCCCGGTACCTCCAGTTCCGGTACCACGCACCAGGCCTATAGTGCGCATCGAGAGTCCAGTGTGCCCTGTTCCCGCTCCCCGCACTCGTCCTGAGGTGCGTGCCCTCAGCCCGGTACCTCCAGTTCCGGTACCACGCACCAGGCCTATAGTGCGCATCGAGGGTCCAGTGTGCCCTGTTCCTGCTCCCCGCACTAGCTTTGAGGTACGTGTCTCCAGTCCGGTACCACCAGTTCCGGCACCACGCACCAGGCCTACTGTGGGCCTCAGCAGGACTGAGTCATCTGTCTGCCCAGCGCCGTCTGAGTCATCTGTCTGCCCAGCGCCGTCTGAGTCATCTGTCTGCCCAGCGCCGTCTGAGTCATCTGTCTGCCCAGCGCCGTCTGAGCCGTCTGTCTGCCCAGCGCCATCTGAGCCATCTGTCTGCCCAGCGCCGTCTGAGCCATCCGTCTGCCCAGCGCCGTCTGAGCCATCCGTCTGCCCAGCGCCGTCTGAGCCATCCGTCTGCCCAGCGCCTTCTGAGCCATCCGTCTGCCCAGCGCCTAGCTGCCAGCCGTCCGTCAGTCAGAAGCCATTAGAGCCGTCCGTCAGTCAGGAGCCACTAGAGCCGTCCGTCAGTCAGGAGCCGCCAGAGCCGCCAGCCAGTCAGGAGCTGCCAGAGCCGCCAGCCAGTCAGGAGCCGCCAGAGCCGCCAGCCAGTCAGGAGCCGCCAGAGCCGCCAGCCAGTCAGGAGCCGCCAGAGCCGCCAGCCAGTCAGGAGCCGCCAGATCCGCCAGCCAGTCAGGAGCTGCCAGAGCCGCCAGCCAGTCAGGAGCTGCCAGAGCCGCCAGCCAGTCCGGAGCTGCCACTCAGTCCGGAGCTGCCACCCAGTCCGGAGCTGCCACTCAGTCCGGAGCTGCCACCCAGTCCGGAGCTGCCATTAGTACAGAGTTGTCCCTCTGTCCTAAGCTACCTCTCTGTCCTGAGCTACCTCTCTGTCCTGAGCTGTCTCCTCTATGTTGGAGGGGGCTTAGTGAGGGTTCCTGGACCATGGTCGGGGGCGAGGGTCGCCACTCAAAGGACGCGAAGGAGAGGGACAAAGACAGTGGTGGAGTGGTGTCCTCGTCCACCGCCGGAGCCGCCAACGCGGACAGATGCCCACCCAGACCCTCCCCTTGAGTTGTAGGGGTGCGCATGGAGTTCGCACCTTGAGGGGGGGGTTCTGTCACGTTCCTGACCTGTTTTCTGTTGTGTGGTATGTGTTTAATTGGTCAGGGCGTGAGTTTTGGGTGGGTAGTATATGTTATGTGTTTTCTATGCTGGGTTAATGGGTTGCCTGGTATGGCTCTCAATTAGAGGCAGGTGTTTGGCGTTTCCTCTAATTGAGAGTCATATTAAGGTAGGTTGTTTCACATTGTTTGTTGTGGGTGGTTGTCTCCTGTGTCAGTGTTTGTCGCGCCACACGGGACTGTCTCGGTTTATGTAGTCTGTTCCTGTTCGTGAGTTCTTCGTGTTTTATGTAAGTTCCATGTCCAGGTCTGTCTACTCCGTTTTGTTATTTCGTTAATTATTCAAGTGTATTTCGTTTCGTGTTTTTTCGTCTTGTTTAATAAATATAATGTCAAGTTACAACGCTGCGTCTTGGTCGAATCACCACTCCTCCTTTTCGTATGAAGAGGAGGAGGAATTCCGTTACAGTTCTTCAAAATTATTGCTAAAAAAAAACATTCAAATCTAAAATAACTTTAAATAAGTATGCAGACATTTTGCTTTGCGACTCGAAATTGAGCTCAGGTGCATCCTGTTTCCATTGATCATCCTTGAGATGTTTCTACAACTTGATTGGAGTCCACCTGTGGTAAATTCAACTGACTGGACATGATTTGGAGAGGCATACACCTGTCTATGTAAGGTCCTACAGTTGAAAGTGCATATCAGAGCAAAAACCAAGCCATGAGGTCGAAGGAATTGTCCGTAGAGCTCCGAGACAGGATTGTGTCGAGACACAGATCTGGGGAAGGGTACCAGTATGACAACTATCTCTGCAGCACTCCACCAATCAGGCCTATGGTAGAGTGGCCAGACAGAAGCCACTTCTCAGTAAAAGGCACATGACAGCCCGCTTGGAGTTTGCCAAAAGGCACCTGAAGGACTGTCAGACCACGAAGGAATTGTCCGTAGAGCTCTGAGACAGGATTGTGTTGAAGCACAGATATGGGGAAGGGTACCAAAACATTTCTACAGCATTGAAGGTCCCCAAGAACACAGTGGCCTCCATCATTCTTAAATGGAAGAAGTCTGGAACCACCAAGACTCTTCCTAGAGCTGGCCGCCCGGCCAAATTGAGGAATCGGTGGAGAGGTCCTTGGTCAGGGGTGTGACCAAGAACCCGATGGTCACTTTGACAGAGCTATAGAATTCCTCTGTGGAGATGGGAGAACCTTCCAGAAGGACAACCATCTCTGCAGCACTCCACCAATCAGGCCTTTATGGTAGAGTGGTCAGACAGAAGCCACTCCTCAGTGAAAGGCACATGACAACCCGCTTGGAGTTTGCCAAAAAGCACCTAAAGGACTCTCAGACCATGAGAAACAAGATTCTCTGGTCTGATGAAACCAAGATTGAACTCTTTGGCCTGAATGCCAAGCGCCACGTCTAGAGGGAACCTGTCACCATCCCTACGGTGAAGCATGGTGGTGGCAGCAACATGCTGTGGGGATGTTTTTCAGTGGCAGGGACTGTGAGACCAGTCTAGATTGAGGCAAAGATGAACGGAACAAAGTACAGAGAGATCCTTGATGAAAGCCTGTTGAAGAACACTCAGTACCTCAGACTGGGACCAAGGTTCACTTTCCAACAGGTCAACAACCCTAAGCACAGCCAAGATAACGCAGGAGTGGCTTCGGGACAAGTAACTGAATGTCCTTGAGTGGCAAAGCCAAAGCCCGGACTTGAACCCGATCGAACATCTCTGGAGAGACCTGAAAATAGCTGTGCAGCAACACTCTCCGTCCCAATTGACAGAGCTTGAGAGGATCTGCAGAAAAGAATGGGAGAAACTCCCCAAATACAGGTGTGCCAAGCTCGTAGCATCATACATTAAATAGTACCCGCAAAACACCAGTCTCAACGTCAACGTGAAGAGGCGACTGGTGCTGGCCTTCTAAGCAGAGTTGTAAAGAAAAACCCATATCTCAGACTGACCAATAAAAAAGAAAGATTAAGATGGACAAAAGAACACAGACACTGGACAGAGGAACTCTAGAAGGCCAGCATCCCGGAGTCGCTTCTTCGCTGTTGACGTTGAGACTGGTGTTTTGCGGGTCCTATTTAATGAAGCTACCAGTTGAGGACTTGTGAGGCGTCTGTTTCTGAAACTAGAAACTCCAATGTACTTGTCCTCTTTCTCAGTTATACACCGGGGCCTCCCACTCCTCTTTAAATCCTGGTAGAGTGTAACGCTCGTCGTTGGAATGAGGTGAGGACCAAAGCGCAGCATGGTAAGTGTTCATCATTATATTTATTAAACATAGAACACTAAACAAAATAACAAAGGAGAACGAAACTCAACAGTTCTGTAAGGTGACATCCACTACACAGAAAATAATCACCCACAAAACACAATGAAAAACAGGCTACCTAAATATGGCTCCCAATCAGAGACAACGACTGACACCTGCCTCTGATTGAGAACCATACTAGGCCAAACACATAGAAAAGGACAATAGAACAAAACATAGAAAAAACAACATAGAATGCCCACCCCAACTCACGCCCTGACCAAACTAAAATAAAGACATAACAAAGGAACTAAGGTCAGAACGTGACATAGAGCCAGTTTTTGCTGTTCTGTGAAGGGAGTAGCACACAGTGTTGTACGAGATTTTCAGTTTCTTGGCAATTTCTCACATGGAATAGCCTTCATTTCTCAGAATAAGAATAGACTGACTAGTTTCAGAAGAAAGTTCTTTGTTTCTGCCCATTTTGAGGCTGTAATCGAACCCACAAATGCTGATGCTCCAGATATCTAAAGGACAGTTTTATTGCTTCTTTCATCAGAACAACAGTTTTCAGCTGTGCTAACATAATTGAAAAAGGGTTTTCAAATGATTAACTTGGATTAGCTAACACAATGTGCCATTGGAACACAGGAGTGATGGTTGCTGATTGATAATGGTTCTCTTTACGCCTACGTAGATATTCCAGAAACAATCAGCAGTTTCCAGCTACAATAGTAATTTACAACATTAACAATGTCTACACTGTATTTCTGATCAATTTGATGTTATTTTAATGGACAGAAATTGGCATTTTTTCAAAAACAAGGACATTTCTAAGTGACCCCAAACTTTTGAAAGGTAGTGTACATTTCATTAGAACACTTGGAAATATTACTTATGCATCTTTGCTTATTATAATGCGTTTCAATTTCTTCTCATTCATGCATTGTTGGAACTTTGGCTACCAGCTTTGTGCCTTTGTGCACATCCTCCAGATGATTTTTCAAAATGTATATGTTTCTAGACAAAGAGATCAATGCTGCCTTTGCAGCATTTGCATTTAACTAAAATGTTTTTATCTTTCTGTTCGATTGACTCAAAGTAATAGGAGCTTTTATACTAGGAAAGGTTTAAGCGGGGTAACAACACAGCTGTCATCGGCTTTACAATAGCCTATTGGAAACGAGTTAGCTTACAGCATGAATCCCGCTAGCAGGAGACAAAGCTTTAGAAAATGTATCTAACACTTACATATGCTTCTGAAAGTAATATACCTGTTACTTGAAAAAGTTACTAATAATATTATAATATTTGACGACAGTAACTCGTTATATTACTCCGCTACTCTTAAAAGTAATATTTTATTGTTAGTAATGTATTATCCTCAACACTGGTCCCAAGTGATTCTGTTGCATTTTGTCTATTTTTCCACATTAAAACTTGGAGACAGAACTCTGTGTTGTGTATTGTTTTAGTATAACTGGCATCATCATTGCCTAAATGGTAAATGTGATGAAGTACAGACATGCTACTGTAAATATACACATTTCTGATATTCTGAGAATATGGCAACCATGTTCCGGGTATGTTTCTATCAGAAGCAACACTACCACCTGGGCCATGTTTCAGCAACAAATTAGGAATGTTACAGATAGAAATGCAATGACGAGAGCTGATGTGATTCCTTATCAGAGACATGTTTGTTCTGCATGGTATATATCCGCCACGCTGACCCTCAACATCGGGGCCCATCAAGGGTGTGTGCTTAGTCTCCTCCTGTACTCCCTGGACATGCATGACTCCAGCACCATCATCAAGTTTGCTGACGACAGTGGTAGGCCTGATCACTGACGCCAATGAGACAGCCTATAGGGAGGAGTTTAGAGACTTAGCAGTGTGGTGCTAGGACAACAGCCTCTCCCTTAACATCAGTAAGACCATGGAGCTGATCATGGATTACAGGAGAAAGAGGGGAGAGCACGCCCCCATCCACATCTCAAAAGTTACCTGTAAACTTTGCCAAAACATTTCAAACTACTTTTGTAATACAACTTTAGGTATTCTTTAACGTAAATAATCAATAAAATTGAAGACGGGATGATCTGTGTTAAATACAGGATTAAAACAATCTGTAGCATGCTTACTGGTCACACGCCTCTATCTAACAGGACACTTCAAGTGACCCTGATTCAAAATGGCCGTACTTCTTCATTACACAGAGGACAAAACCTCAACCAATTTCTAAAGACTGTTGACATCCAGTGGAAGCGGTAGGAACTGCAAGAAGGTCAATTAGAAATCTGTATTCCCAATGAAAATCCATTGAAAAGAGTGACCTAAAAAAAAAAATCTGAATGGTTTGTCCTCGGGGTTTCGCGGAGTATAAGTTCTGTTATACTCACAGACATGATTCAAACAGTTTTAGAAACTTCAGAGTATACTATCCAAATCTACTAACAATATGCATATCTTATCTTCTGGGGATGAGTAGCTGGCAGTTGAATTTGGGTATGCTTTTCATCCAAACGTGAAAATGCTGACCCCTATCCCAGAGAAGTTAAGGGAGATGCTGAGGATGAGGGTGATCGAGCCATCTATGACAGATTGGTCCAGTCCCATAGTCCTGGTCCCCAAACCTGATGGTAGTATGAGGCTCTGCAACGACTTTAGGGGTGTAAACGCCATCTCTATGTTCAACGCGTATCCCATGCCCCGCGTGGATGAACTCTTGGAGCGCTTAGGAAAGGCCAAGTTCATCACCACCCTTGATTTGACGAAGGGATATTTGCATGTGCCGGTGGCTCTGGAGGACCGCCCAAAGACTGCCTTCGCCACACCGGAGGGGCTTTTTCAGTATGTGAGGATGCCCTTCAGACTGCATGGGGCTGTGGCAACTTTCCAACGCCTCATGGACACCATTCTACGGCCCCATCAAGAATAAGCGGCGGCGTACATACACGATGTGGTCATCCACTGCGACGACTGGGATTGCCACCTCCTGCGACTACAGTCGGTGCTCGTGAGCCTGGAGGCTACAGGGCTGACGGCAAATCCCCAAAAATGCTACCTGGGTCTGTCGAAGCGGAATACCTGGGATACACCGTGGGGATCGGAAAAATATGCCCACAGGCAAGACCAGAGCCATTCGGGACTGGCCCCGGCCCCAGAAGAAGCAGGACGTCCAAGCCTTCTGTGGATAACGGGATATTGCCTCAAGAAAAACCTGCCAAACCGTGTAGCTTGGAAGGACGAGATGGAAGACACCTTCCAGTTGCTAAAAGAGAGTCTGTGCTCTGATCCCGTCCTGCAGGCTCCTGACTGCTCCCAAGAGTTCATTGTGCAGGTAGACGCCTCAGATACGGGGCTCGGGGCCATCCTAGCTCAGGGTGAAGGCAAATCAGAGAGGCCTATTCTCTTTATAAGTAGGAAGCTCAGTGATCGGGAACAGAGATATGCTACCGTAGAGAAAGAGGCCCTAGCCATTAAGTGGGCCCTCGATTATCTCCGGTACTACCTACTCGACGTAGGTTTTCCCTTCCTGCGGACCATGCTCCCCTCATGTGGATGGCCGGTAAGAGAAACAATAACAACAGAATAGCCAAATGGTTTCTTGCTTTACAACCGTTCTCTTTCCATGTCATCCAGTAGCTGGGCTACTGCTCCTACGGACAGTAGCCCAGCATGTGAGTCAAGGTGATCAGAGGCAATAAGCACAGCTGACGATACTAATGAGCTATTCTCTTTCCCCTACAAGAGACAGCAGGGAACCGGCAGAGAGGGAAGTAAGAAAAGAGTGTTTGCTTCTACAGAGGAGAGGACGTACCTTTCGGAAGGGACAAGAAGGGGACACTCCGGATCCGGACGACCATCCGAAGGGAGCTCTCCATGGAAGGATCGTGAAGGCGGTGACACACCCGTGATTTATGTTATAGTTTAAAGATACTCACCTTGTGTTCCTTGTTCTTGTGAAGATTTGTGTTTTCCTTGGGATATCATCCTTGATTGTGTTTGAGAAGGAAAAATTACCTAATAGAGAACTTTGTTCAATTAAGAACCTGATCCTGACTCGTTTATTCCGCCTTTCTGCTTAAGAGGAACCTCCAAGTACTTGGACCACTCACACTATGCAATGAGTAACTTACCGTAGGCCAAACTGCCACTTCTCCAGATGCACAATATTTTTGGTGGGAGTTTGTGAAAAGCAAAGTAAATCAAATGAAGTGCAGATTCTCCATTTTATAGCTGTGAAATTTCCTACATTGCAGTAGCCAATCTGAATCTACCGCGAATAAGAGTAAATTCGCATTCCGAGCACAACGCACATACGGTATAGCAAGATAGTATCAGGGAAGGGTTAAAGTAGGCTGTTTGTAATTTACATAGTATTTCCATCACTTTACAGTAGCACACAACCACTGTGTAGACACTAAAGAGAGTCATTGTAGGGTCTGACCTGCAATGATTCCATTTGTGTTATTTCATAGTTTAGATGTCTTCACTGTTATTTTACAATAAAGAAAATAGTAAAAATTAAGAAAAACCCTTGAATGAGTAGGTGTGTCCAAACTTTTGACTGGTACTGTATGTTATGCAGAAAAAGGTCAGCTCTAAAGTCCTTTGTCTTGGTTAAAAACAGGTTGTCATCCAGTAGGCTTTGATTACATTTCCAATATCCTCGCCTACCTGGAAATTCTGTAAGAGTATTGTGGATGCCAATTATTTGATGGTCCGATTGCATTCTGCCCCCTATTTAAAACATGTTTTACTTTCGGTGGCAGGGCATAGGATACAAGATATTAATCAAGACGACTAGCTTGATTAAGCCTCCTCCATGTATATCTTGCTAAGTCTGGATGTTTAAGTGTCCATATATCAACTAGTTCTAAAGTGTCCATCATATTCATAATTTCCCTAAGTGCATGCGGGTGATCATTTGTAGTGTGATTTCCTTTAACATCCATTGGGGTACTGAAAACTGTATTTTAATCTCCCACCATAATAATAGAGTATTTTGTTGCTTGTGAGTTTGATTGATTATTGTATATATAATTTCGAAGTGTGGATCATCATTATTTGGATCATATAGATTAATTAGCCAAAACTGTTTATTGTCCAATAGCATACTTAAAATGATCCACCTTCCTTTTGGAGGCATGTTCTTGCTGTGTTCTCATGAAACATGTATAGAACATTAATATATTACATTGTGAGAACATGGCAATCATGTTCTGTGCATGTTTGGTGGGACGTTTATGGAATGTTCCCCTAACCCTCAGAAAACTGGATCTAGGAATGTTCTTGCAACATTCTCATGAAACGTGTCTAGAACATTAATATTTGTATATTCTGAGAACGTTGTAACCACGTTCTAGATAAGTTCTGCTTGAAATTAATTATTAAGGGAATGTTTAACACCAAAACAGGCTAAAAAGGTTCTCAGAAGGTTTTTGCTAACATAGGTTTCCCTAACTAAAGGAGAACTGGACACTCAAACATTAGGTGAACATTATGGGTAACATCCCAAAAACATTCTCTCTCCTTAGAATTGTTAGCTGGGTGCCTCTGTCTGACACTCCAGAATAGGAGCACTACTGGCACCAACTGGATACAGCTAGTGGTGAAGACCATAATATGAGAGGATTGTTACTGGTAAACTGGAGAAAACCTTATCATACAAATATTTTAAAAGCAACACCTCCAGTCAACATATGCTACAATATTTCAACATGCATTTATTGTATTAGGCTACTAAAAGTGTATCGGTTTGTGAGGTAATTTCAGAGTGCCTGCCCGGCATGTACAGATTCCCCCTATTAATATGACAGGTGATGGATTGAAACACTGAAGAGTAACTGTCCTTGCCCTCAGATGAGTGTAGGCTAGAGGTCGTCAGAGATCCGACCCAGGACCCAAGTTTTGCCATTGGTCTCGGGTATGTGCACTTAAAAATGATTTACCGACTGGACCAGCTTGGACCCCCGTCCTCTGTTAATTTAATGTGTGAGGTGATGAGAACTGCGCAAGCTTGTTATCGAGAGCTTGTTATCTGCGTCAGCCAATTGCAACTCAATAAAACGTAGGCTTATAGCTTAGGCCGGCCAGGTCCAGCTGAAACTGGTTCAGGGCGCTCTCCTTTATGTGCCCGTGCTCCTGAGAGCGAGGCAAACTGACAGCTGCAACCAACCATAGAAATATTGCAGTGAATTCGGGGGGGGGGGGTTAGCCAGTTGAGAAACAAACCCAGGTCAAGTGACTGTCAAGCCAACACCTTAACCGTTACACCAAGAGGTCTGAACCTCTTGATGAGGTAGTTGGGTTAAGGTCACTATAATATAATCCATAGACAGCAGTTCCCATTCAAGTCAGGACGGACAGCCATTGCTTCGTACCCATGAGTTTAACAGTCAATTTGGTTCCAAAACCCTTCCAAATTTCTGTTTTATATTTGGCATGTGTGCTGCCAAAATTGTGGCCTTCCCGACTGTAGGCCTATGTGCTTGTGATAAAACTGAATCCACAGCAGTTTTTTTAGAAGCTGCCTGAGTGGCGCAGCGGTCTAGGGCATTGCATCTCAATGCTAGAGGTGTCACTACAGACCCTGGGCCGTCCAGTCTGAATCAGTGGGTTCACTGATGGAGAGTAGGGGTGGGGGGGAAACATCAGGACCTTAAAATTTGTGAGGTTACAATATCATCTGGGGGGCATTATGCCTCTTATCATTGTACATAATATGTACTGTATGTATTAAGCACATCCTGTTGAAACACTCTAATCTACTAACTTTTCCTTGAGATCACACTTTAATTTATACCACTCTGTTCATTCAAAGACTACTTATAGGGCAATTCCAGCACTTTTCAACCTCTTTTTCATTATCTCCAGCACGGTGCATTTCTACGTTTTGTAGAAAAAAAGTTCTACCCGACGACATCATCAAAAGTTTAAACATTTTAAAAACTGAGATTTTCAAACACTATGAGATTCACGGTGAGCAAGAAAAGCAAGAAAATATCTTCCCTCCGGCTAGAACCTTTTTGCAGGGTTTGAAAATCACTGTTTTTCTTACTTTTAATCCTACCCTGTGATGTCACAGAAGTGTTTTTTAGGACCGTTCTTCTTATCTTTGTAAGCACAGATCATATGTAGAAACTTGCTGTTTTCACATATGTAGACACTGGTATGGTGCTGAAGACAATGAATATGAGGTTGAAAAGTGGCGGAATTGCTCTTTAACGAAACTCAAGATATTTTTCAAAGGGGAGCATGGGAACACACAAAGAGCATGCAATGGCTGAAATGTATGTAAACATATAAAACTTCTGACTTGAGGAACAATAAGACCTGATTATGTACCTCTAGGTCTGGGAACACACCCTCAGCTACTGTAACCCACCAACTCAGGAATTAACTTTACTGTAAATTGTGTAAATTGAGGGTTTGATTAGAGGCTGATGAATTACTTTCTGTAACAACAATGACTAGATGGAGACGGATAACTATTTAGCAGCTTTAATGGTGAAATAACATTGATCACCATCAGCCACAACTCTAGAACTCTCTGTCACTTCCTGTATCACTAAAGCTTGTTCAACACAATTTAAGCATTGGCCAATTAAAGAAAAATCTGATCATTAGTTACCATGTAAAGAATTAAGTAAACACAGTTATTTCCTTGAACACAGATTCACCATGTATTAGCAATGTGTATAAATGCAATATAAAAAAGGTTCAGTTCACAGAATATAAATGCTCATGAAATAGTCTTGCAATTGTAACAAAACTATATTATTCACAGGTAGTGATGATAAACAAAATACATGTCCTGTATTTTAAAGAATGTACTTTCTTTTTTTACAGAACACTCCTCTAACAAAAATCACATGGCCGTTTGATTCTGCTTGATTTATTCTGATATGCAAAGTATTATTATATAGGAATGGTCCTATCGAGTGTTCTTTGGCAACTATAAGCGGTTAAATTTCACTTAAAAGCAGAGAGTACTGTAATGAACTTTCAGACCTCAAATTGGCCCATAAAATGACTTGATTTTAAAATATGGCAACGGTTGTAAATTAATCATTGGAGATGAGCTTGGCTGATAGTCATCTCTTACAGACAGGGAGAGAATCATTTCTCTCGGAGTTCTACATGGCAGAAAAACCCTTTCTAGATGTAACAGTAGAACTGTGCTTCGTTTGATATAAAACACAGAAGATTTCAATTATGCCTGCTTGCGCTAGCAGCTCTGACAAATGAATACACACAAGCAGTGAAATGCCAACAGCTTAAAGGAAGATGGAAACAAAAAACAAATTGATGCACTCATCATTGTCAAAATGAGCACAGTACGGCGAAGGCCCAGTGTGGGGCTGAATCTTGACAGCTAACCCCCCTCCTCCTCTCAAACAACCCTGTTCTCCTCAGCACATCTTGCTTAGCGTCGCATTAGAAGAACACAGTGGATAATGGGTGTAAAAATGCAGACATAGTCTCAATCAAGAGATGTGTGACTTTGCTCATCCAGAGGGGTAAAGGGTCATTAGGAGACTAGGGATGTAGAGCCTCTCCTTTCCACAAATATAGTAGTGTTGCGTGCCTGTGTGAAGGCCTGGGATGAAGGAACATGGTAGGGGACACTAACTGGCAATGATGAACATCAACATAATGACAAACACTTCTTTGGATGAGGGGCTGACATGTTATCCAATCAATAGTTTGTCTGAGGATGCATTGAGAGAGAAATAAATCATAAAAAAAGCTTAATTATTTATTTATAAATAAAACATGCTCAAATAAAGTCAGTTGTGTCAATTTGCTAAATGTCACAAGAGCCTCACTTACCAGATCATTCCCCTGCCCTTGAAAACATCCTCTAAATCCCAGTAATGGGTGTTTTATTCCCTACGATAAACTATAGGGGATGAAAATCTGTTTTTAGGTGGAAATGCATGAGCTACAATCTTTCATAAATGGAAGATATGATATTCCCATCAATGATTTTGTACTTTTATTTGTAAAATACCCCAGCATTATAATAATAATAATAACTGACTGATCAAGGAAACCTTTTGTATATGACCGGACTAAATTATTCACATCAGGTCTGGTAACAAAAGACATGGCCTGGCCACACATTCCAGGCTACTTCCGCCCCAGCACACATGCTCAATCCTGGGATTTCCCCTTTCAGAAGGAGAAAACAGTTACAATATCACCTCTTTTATGTCCTGGGAGAGATGGCTGGGGTAACTAGCTGGATAGGAGAGCTAGCACTCACAAGGGTCGTCACTAGTTTCCACAGCCACAAAGTCATAATTATGTCTAAACCCCACCTATTTCTTCAATTGATCTTCTTAAAATGTAATTTTAAACATAACCCTAACCTTAACCACAATGCTAACCTTATGCCTAACCCTAAATTAAGACCAAAAAGCAAATGTTAGTTTTCCTGCATTTTTCTACCAGTATCATCCTCTTGTTGTGGGGGGTTGACTAAATGGCATACAGCTTATGTCAGATTTTACCAGTATTTACTTTTCATAGCAGGTTAGGACATCTTACGTGGAATGTTAGAAAAATGAACATTGCAGGTTAAGAGAATTAGGTTAAGGTTAGGATAAAGGTTAGCATTAGGGTTAGCTAAAATGCAAAACAATTCAACTTTCGGGATGAGAAACTTTAAGGGTGAAATTCATATATCAGAGGAGGCTGGTGGGAGGAGCTATAGGAGAATGGGCTCATTGTAATGGCTGGAATGGAAACCATAGAACGGCGTCAAACGTGGTTTGATACAGTTCCATATATTCCATTCCAGCCATTACAATGAGCCCGTCCTCCTATAGCTCCTCCCACCAGCCTCCTCTGTCAGACCCACTGTAGAATATTATGATGGCTCAATAATACTAGCCCGCTAGGCATAGCTGATGGTAGTACGGGTGCTGCAGCCCCCCTAAAATGTGACCGACCGCCTCGATTCGGTCTTATGTAGCAAAATTTGAAATTGTGTTTTTTACATCGAATAAAAGTAGACTCAGAGCTAGAAAATTATATATCATACACTACAGTTGAGGAACAATGGGAAAGTAATTCTGCTTTGAAAGTTGATCAACTTGTGACCTCACTGTTGAGAAAATGTCCCTTGAATGTTTTGGTACCTAATGGAGAGCTCTTCTTTCTTTACACCCATTCAGCATCGTTCACATCCTCTTAAGCTTAACCCCACCCATATCTTTAAGGATTCACATGTGAGGCTATGTACTGAACAATCAAAGACTTCAAGACTAAAGGCTGGTTTATACTATGGGTGTGTTTGTAAAATTTAATCTGGAGTGCCAGACTGTGCACTGGGCGTTCGTAAACTCAGAGCGTTGTCAGATTGGCCGTTCATAAATGCAGAGCGTTTCGCTCTCTGAGCGTTCAGAGCGCACACTGGATGATCTGCCGAAAATTAGGATTGATAAGTGCTTTCTGAACAAACATCAGTCAAGCACCCAAGCTAACTGGCTAACGTTGGCTAGTTTGCTAGCCACTTCAAGACACAAATGAGAGAACAGTTCACTCTGATCATTTTACTCGCCCTAGCAGAGCTGGTTAGGCTGTTTTTATGTTATCCAGAGCGTTGGTGATTGCAACTGTGCTGCTGGCAACAATTAAATTTTTCGTTTTTGCAAACAGTTACTGACACCGGCCAAATTCAACAAGTGTTGAGTGTTCGTAAATTTGTCAGTTATTTTGTGCTCTGGAACACTCAGACGAGAGTGCTCTGAAATCGGAGTAGATAGCCAGAGCGGATTTACCAGCTACGTCTATGTACAGTTGTCACAGTGACATCATAAACATTCTATTAAAATAGTTACTTGCATAGTGGAGTCTTTTGTTTATCTAGCTAAACAATTAACCATAATCCCAACTCATAACGTTACTACACTGCAGGAATCTGCAGGTAGCTAATCAAACAGGTTCAACGTTAGCTAGCTAACATTATGCTATAACTAGCAATGCAAATTAATCTGAGATACGAATAATATTACTACACAGATCATACACATAATGTTAGCTAGCTAGCCAGCTAGCTAATGTTAGCTAGCTAGCTAACAATAAAATCTCACTTGAAATAAAAATGACTTTCTGACAAAATTAGAAATGTGTAATATCTGAAAACGTAGCTAGCTAGACTCTCTTACCCGTATACATGGATGAGCGCTTCTACCTCTCTGTCACGGATGCCATGGTTACCCTTAGTTTGAAGAAGTAATCCGGAGACAGGTGTTTTATACAACAGGCTTCTTTCTATGTTCTCTTTTCGACAGAGGCAAAAAGAGAAAATTATCTCAGTCAATCATGGCTAGCGGGAAGGTTGCCTCTTTTTCTGTGGCTAAACACATTTTTTTTATATTTACCAATGGCATAAAAGTTTGTTAAGACACATGAAAGTTCACATGTTCCAGAAGGCATTTCTGCCAAAAAAAAACGCATTTCGATAGAAAAAAAAGTATCCGTTTAAATGGCGCTCCTGTAGTGACGCGCGACATATGCCTAGTTTTCTGAAACGAGTCACAAATATGACTTAATTTTTTTTTTAAATAAAAAAATACAACATTTGGAGGGGAAATAACAATTCTTCACAAAGATCGTGCACTGGGCCTTTACTAGTCCTGTATTAGTGGACCGATATAGCCATCTGTAGCGAGGAGAGACCAGGATCTCAAATTAAATGTTTGGTGTATGGTGAACAAAAATGCAGTTATTATGGTAAAATACCACCCATTAAAAAACAGGGTATTGACGTCCAGAGTGACTAGAAAGAGAGTGCATGACCCCAATATTGTCCCTAACAACAATAACCATTAATACACTGAGGACAGAACAGAGATGCGTCACAGGGCAACTTCTGAAATATCTTATTATTAAAATGAGGACGGATTGTTTCTTTGGCAACTCAAGCAAGAGGAGATTGCTATAAGGGTTATTTTATTTTCTGTAGCTCATTTTAGCTCACTAATGATTATTTGCTTAGTCTTTTGGAAGGAAGAAAAGAGGCAGAAAGGGGAGACCAGGGCCCGTCCAGACACTTCTTGCTGGACCGACACACTTCAGTCTCGAGTACCTCAGCTGAGCAGCTCACTGAGGTCCAGAAACGTCTCTCTAATTAGTGGGAGCTGAGCGCATCTCTCCGGCCCAACAATGGAGGCCTGTAAGTGGCTTTGTTCACCAGGCTCACCCATTGTTGTGGGTGTCAGTGTCCTGAGGATTGTCTGGAATGGTGTTTTCTATTGAATTTAGGGCAAAATAGCTTCCCTGTTCAATTAAAATATGCTCAATTATATTGAATAAAGCCTTATAGGGCTTATAAAAAATGGTTTGCCAGAGTATCAAGTTCCAAGTTTGACAATTCCGAATGAGGAGTGAAACCCTTATTTTGAATTCTTGAATTTGCTTAAAGACTGTATATATAAGTAGACAAAGCCATTGATCACGTGACACCATTCATTCCTAGGTGAAGACTCAATATCACAATGAAGCCAAATGAAGTCGGTTAAGATGTTGTCTCATAGAGACATAACATAACATGTACAATTTGAGCTACTTCAGGAAGTGATGATGTAGACCAGCTTAGTGCTTGAGTAACTCAAGTTGACAGCCATTAGCAGCTAAATGATCCTTATAACTTCTTCTGTGTGCGATTTAAAAACAAATAATAGGGTCAAGAACAAAGTTGAAGTCGGAAGTTTACATACACTGAGGTTGGAGTCATTATAACTCATTTTTCAACCACTCCACAAAATTCTTGTTAATAACAAACTATAGTTTTGGCAAGTCGGTTAGGATATCTACTTTGTGCATGACACAAGTAATTTTCCAACAATTGTTAACAGACAGATTGTTTCACTTATGATTCACTCTCACAATTCCAGTGGGTCAGAAGTTTACATACACTAAGTTGACTGTGCCTTTAAACAGCTTGGAAAATTCCAGAAAATGATGTCATGGCTTTAGAAGCTTCTGATAGGCTAATTGACATAATTTCAGTCAATTGGAGGTGTACCTGTGGATGTATTTCAAGGCCTGCCCTTCAAAATCAGTGCCTCTTTGCTTGACATCATGGGAAAACCCAAAGAAATCAGCCAAGACCAGAAAAAAAAAAGTTGTAGACCTCCACAAGTCTGGTTCATCCTTGGGAGCAATTTCCAAATGCCTGAAGGTACCACGTTCATCTGTACAAACAACAGTAAGCAAGTATAAACACCATGGGACCACGCAGCCGTCACACCGCTCAAGAAGGAGATGCGTTCTGCCTTCATAACTTTTAAAAATCCAATCAGTTTTCCAAGTTGATTCAACGTCATCGCATTTAATTTGTTTGATATAATGACGTGGAAAAAACATTGATTCCACCCGTTTTTGCCCAGTACATCTAGCTACTTAAAAAGTGTAGGCTACCCCTCTGGTGTATTGTGTAACGTCTGCTTCCAACTCACTCTCAAACACGTAGATCCCCTGAACGCAGCTAACTCTCCAGATCCCGATGACCTGAATTCTGATCAGTTGTTCACACACCTGTATGTCATTTTCACACACTATTTAGTTCAGTTCTTTGCATTCACATGAATATTGACCACGAAAATTACACTTTTTCCATTCACTATAATGGGGGATCCCGTTTTCTGCTAACAATGCCTTCAGTTACCCACGAAAAAATATATTTAATAATAAAACATTGCCTGCCTGCAGTACCGCGGTCGGCCTTGACCTTCCATGGATTCAATGCGAGGGGCCCGTTGTTCTCCCAGGTTTTGCTCCACATGTAGGCCTAATAACGTTTATCCAATGTTCTGTGCACAAAAATATCCCAAATTCTCTCTCATGGCATAAACTGATGGATGGTCTGATGCGCTCAAAGAAAAGTTTTTATTTAATCTTGGTTGTCACGCTATTTGTGGAATTATGTATAACTCATTTTTGCATAGAAATCGAATTATTCATTGAGTTATAAATTAGATTCCACATTCAGTGCGACCGGACTCCTGCAGAATCCTATTGAATTTCCTCCTACTGGCTCTTTCGCTCACTCTCTCTTTTCTCTGAAACCCATGAGATCGAGCGTAGCCACTGCAGCTGCTATTCACATTTACGAGGTAATTGTTAATGAAAAGTCACTGCGCGCCATTATGTTGTCCGCAGGATCATTGTTCATTTTCCCATCGCCATTGAAAACTATATTGAGGACCCGAGTGTTGCTATTCATGATCTGTTGCCTGGTTACTAATAAAGGGGGAAATCACCCACTGTATTGGCCAAGATGGGCCGCAAACCGGCCCTGTGTAACAATGCAACTTTTGTAAAAAGGCGTTAATACAAGTTAATGACGCTTGTTCAACAAAACATTAATGGACTTCTTCACGGTATAAGACTGCGAATGAGAGGGGCTGCCGCAGCACTGCACTTTAACATTGTGTGTTTTTGTTCCTGAGAAACTCAAAGCGCTGTGTCCACTCCACACACACAAGCAAATACGTGGTTTTTCTTCCCACTGAGAGGAAAATATCAACAGCTACTCTGTGTAGGACTAAGCAGTGTATATTAATTCCTGAAGTGTGATTTATTAATACTCATTTGATCTTCATTGTAATGAATGGGTACATGATTAATTGCCACATTAACATGACTTGAATGGGGCTGTCTGCAATAACTGCTGCTGGATTATGTATATAGTTACCTCACAACATGGGAGAGGGAACTTATTGCAGTGGGGCTCTTGGAGCTTTGTGGATTTCTGACATTCTTTTCACTCTGACGTTTTTAAGCGGGCAATTTGGTAACGGTCCCATTTGTTGCACCCGCTTTTTAACTGAAGCGGACAAAGCTGTAGGTAGTCCTGTCACCCCGAGCAGAATAAAAAGAATCAAAGGATTTTTCCCTTAAATGGACTAATTTTCTCCTTGAATTATGAAAGTAATGGCAAGGTAACAGCCTGTTCTCTGTACCTAACGGCTTAATGCCTGCTAAACCCTTCCACGTGGCTCGACTAGTCGTGGCAATTAGAGCTCATTATAGACTCATAAAGGATCTCATTTGTGGGATTACTTAATAGACAATGACATTTTATCTTGCAGAATTCTGGAAAAATAATATTGGAGCTAAGATGGTGTGATGAGGGCGCGCGCCACACATCATTCCGGCTGGTTTGTTCTCTCTCTCTTTCTTTCTTTCTTATCTTCTTCTCTTTCTGTATATCTTTCTTTCTTCTCTCTATATATATATCTTTCACTCTCACTCTCTCATTTGAAACCGTTCTCCGTACCTTAACAACCCAGAGCGCCTCTCGTGTCATACGCTGTGTTCACTTTATTATAGCAATTACAGTCTGGCTGACAGACGTGTTTGTTTTCTGTCATTTATTCCATCTTAAAGTCATATTCTAATTCGTTTAAAGATGCCAATTCAATTCGTATCAGCACTGGTCACCCACTGGTTGCTCCCCCAAATTAGCAGAAAAACACAGACAACGAATTTACCATGTTCCCTTCCCCTATAAAGCTAATTTACACGTAGAACAAAACAGTTATAAACCCCACAAAAATATAAGTGTTTGATCGTGGAGATATAGTTCAATTGGAAAATGTGCAGCCAACGTGGCGCTGTTTATAGTCAGTCCAGTTTGACCTCAATATTGTAATCCTTAAACTGAACTCTTGTAGCTTGTGGGCCTACTTATCCTTTGTTTGACAAAAAGGCTTAATGGATGTTTGCGCCTGTAATGTTTGCGCCATTAAAACTCGCAAAGGGCGCGCGGCTCGCCTTCCTGCGCTCTGTCTGGAGGTTCGAGGCGTTTGTCCGCAGATGAAAGTAGAAGTTAAACCCACTGGTGACTCACCCGCCTGGAGATCAAACTCGATAATTATTGTCACAAGATAAGGGATTAACATATTTCTGAAATAGCTGCCTGTTTACCCGGCAGAAACCCACCATAACAAACACTTTCTAATTGAATCCTAATAACTATCATATAGGCACCACCCGGACGGCAGGTATTCATAATTCTTAAACGTTGGACCCGAAATCTTTACCAAAAGGACGCATGCAGTGTATGATTATATTGCAATTATTAGTCCGCGTAGTCACGAGATTTACAAGCTTAAATATAATTTCCACAAATAAACTTTCACATATAACGTAGACGTACGCTTATTGTCACCATATATAAGGAATGGGCGATACAATTATGTTAATTATACAGTAAATATCTAATCATAATTTGCTCAATAATGGAAATTTTGTTACAAAACGAATAACCGACACCAGAGGCATTAAGATGGTTTGGATCCCGGCTAAAAGAGAGCTCATTGTTTACAGTGTTATGAACGATCAAGTCTGTGGTTATACAGTACCAGAATTATAATTCGTTTGGAAATTTCACCCATAGCTCTAAGGCAACTGCTCACATTCTAGAAGATAATGCGTTTTTTTGTATCTCAGTTTGCTGAGAGCTATATTTAGAGACTGACGATTGATATGATGATAGAGGTTGATATGGTGGTTGGGGCTTTTCAACTCCAATAGGCTATTTCAGATGTTTGTAATTAAGTTTTACCTATAGACCTACTCTTATATGAATAGATGTAACCTATCGGTCAAGTTCACCTTTGAATCGAGCGTGAACAGGTGTAGGCCCTACAGCCAATTTTTGGGGAAACATTGCAGATGTGCGCACTATTCAAATCAAATTGTATTGGTCACATACACATGGTTAGCATATGTTATTGTATTGGTCACATACACATGGTTAGCATATGTTATTGTATTGGTCACATACACATGGTTAGCATATGTTATTGGGAGTGCAACGAAATGGGTCACCCATGCGTCACCAAGGCAGCGGATGATACTAGAGAAATATCACTTTGCTAACCAACTTTCACACAATCACATTATGTTTTTGTGTGACTTGTTATTAACATGGCTTTTCATTTGTGGTAAAATTAGCGAATGTGGAGATTTTGATTGGAAGTTCTCTGAGGCATCACGTGGTTTTGCAGAAGAGCATACTGAGCCGGGTGCGCACGTGGGTGACGCTAGGGCCAGCCCTCTCCGGGGTCCCTTTTGTTTAACTATCAAACATAAGCACCTTCCGAGATCCCGAGGGCTTCAGATGACAAAACGGCCAACTTCTTGTGCAAGGATCAATACTGACCGCCTATCGTTCTGCAGCCATGTCTAGGTCATTTTATGTCGACTCTTTGATTATCAAGGACACGGTGCGACCCATACCTCTTAACGAGCATCCCCGACAAGACTTCCTCTTCCCCATCAGCATGCACTCGCCCACCATGATGACGGTCACTGCGCCAGTGTGCCCGTCCAGGAAAAGCGGCACTTTCTGCGTCTGCCCGCTTTGCGTCACGTCCCACCTCCACTCTCCCCGCAGCGGCATTTCGATGCTGAAGAGTCAGTTCCCGAGAGCGGAGCCCCAATATTGTCAGAGGATATCAAACCACCAACAGTCTCCGCCACTGGCGCACCCGTCTGCACGACCTGTCTGCACGCCTGTCTACAAGCCCATGTACAGCGTCACAGACCCCATGAGTTACCACTGTCTCTCCATAGGTAAGAAGACTATGTGCTCTCTGACCACCTGTATCTGCAATATAACAACCTGTCAATTCAACCTTTGAAATTAGAGCGACACATTTTAATTGAACCACTACATAATGTTTGTTTGTTCGTTAGTCTATCCAATTACGCACAGTAAAACCAATGCAATGTATTTCATAAAACATGTACTGCAGTGTTAGAAATTTGGAATAGAACTATAATGTTTGGCTAAATTGTTGTCCTGTCTCCATCAGGCGCCTCTGAGAGCAGTCACATCCAGAATGGCAAGAGAATGCGCACGGCTTTCACCAGCACACAACTATTGGAACTGGAGAGGGAGTTCTCCTCCAACATGTATCTTTCCAGGCTCAGAAGAATTGAAATAGCAACTTATCTGAACCTCTCGGAGAAACAGGTGAAAATCTGGTTCCAGAACCGGAGGGTGAAACACAAGAAGGAGGGAAAGGGCACACAGAGGAGCGCGCACAACGGTTGTAAATGCGCAAGCGGTCACATGGATTACCCAAGGTCTGAGGACGAGGAATCTCTATCCCCTGCATCAGCGTCAGAGGAGAAACATGTCTCCCCAGTCTGAGGGCATCTCAGACTGTCACTGCACAGACTTCCATTACACTACTGGCACTTAGTCTACCATGGTTCATCACGAATTCTGCAACACCAGACGACATCCGGGCCATGAGATGCTACTTTCAGTCTGAGAAGAAGTACTGGAAATATCCTTGGTTTCCCCTGGTTAAATGATGTAGGCCTATTTGTATGTTCATTTTATGTTAACTGTGAATACATGTTTTATTTGTTGAAACATTAAAAAAAACAAGTGACGTTAAATCCTTCAGGGTTCAACCCAACGTCAAACGTCAGTTGTACATCCTCAGTGGTTGTCATACAATGCTTGATATCATTCTTATTA
Organism: Salvelinus fontinalis; assembly: GCF_029448725.1. Classification (NCBI taxonomy): domain Eukaryota; kingdom Metazoa; phylum Chordata; class Actinopteri; order Salmoniformes; family Salmonidae; genus Salvelinus; species Salvelinus fontinalis. The sequence continues at coordinate 25,853,711 of NC_074669.1, forward strand.
GTGTAAAGATGATGGCCGTTGATCCACTCTGTTTCATTTCTTATTTTCCCACGTGAAATTGTATGTACATAGTAGACTATGTGTATATAATATGTATATTTGTATTTATTCTAATAAAACATTGGTGAGTTGTATCTCAGACAAAAGGTTTGTATTTTAAGGGTTGGCATGGTGGATCTCTGATGCAATCCTAACAGGCATATTGCAATCCCTTAGCATATTTGTAAAGCTTTTGGGTTTGACATATTTGTCAAGAAATTGATGTTTTGTCTGTATTTTGACTACATTTTTTTATTTAATATAATAATTACACGCATTTTATCATGAGACCATTTCAAAGAGCATATTGGACGTCATCACAGGCAGGTGACCAGAGACGCTAAAATGAACAGTATCAGATTCCCATCCACGTTAACCTTAATTTACACCCTGAGGAAGATACTCTAGTACAGGGATCATCAACTATTCAGTCACGGGCTGATTTGTTTTCTTGAGTGGATGGTCGTGGGAACATAATTTTAGAATGTGTAGATTGCAAATTGACCACAAGAAACGCAAACAGAATGTTTGATTAAAACACAACCATTGCTAACATTTTTATGTGATCACGTCTCTCTATTAAGCGTGGGAATACTTGGGAACAGATTTCCAAAATTAAAATAACTTGGAGCAGATTTTCTTGTTTTTAGCCCTTTTTTTCTTTTTTTTTAATACTTGGGAACAGTTTCCCAAAATTAAAATCGATTTGAGCTGATTTATAGTCTTTATATTCTATTTTTTTTGCTCAGAAAACCTGGGGGGCCCAATAAAACTACCCGAGGGCTGCTAGTTGGGAAACCCTCCATTATGTACACTGAGTGTACAAAACATTATGAACACCTGCTCTTTCCATCTCATAGACTGACCAGGTGAATCCAGGTGAAAGCTATGATCCCTTATTGATGTCACTTGTTGAATCCACTTCAATCAGTGTAGGTGAAGGGGAGGAGCCAGGTTAAATAAGGATTTTTAAGCCTTGAGACAATTGAGGCATGGATGTGTACCATTCAGAGGGTGAATGGGAAAGACAAAACATTTGAGTGCCTTTGAACGGGTATGGTAGTAGGTGCAACGTGCACCGGTTTGTGTCAAGAACTGTTTTGTACACTCGGTGTAATCTATACTCATTTTAAGAAGATCAAGAATAGATGGTTTAAAATTCTTAAAAATGTCAGTATGTTCCTTGGACTAGGGTATGCAGTGTGCATCCCACAGGGGGGTGCTCCTACTCAGGTTAACCATGTTATTGTGTCCCTCTCTGAGGAGGTTGATAATGAGTTCATTCACTGTTAATGAACTATACTGGCACTTAATGAGAGTTCACTTGTTGTCTATACTTAACAACTCTCTCGCTCACTCAGTCACTCAGTCACTCACTCACTCATTCACTCACTCACTCACTCACTCACTCACTCACTCACTCACACACATTCTCATCAACCCCCTCCCATTATAAAAAATATAAGACAAATTAAAAAAATGGCAAATTATGATATAAAGCATTAGAGAAAACTAACATGTAACCTAAACTGACCTATTTCAACTCAGACTCAAATACATAGGCAGGCCTAAGCCTAATATAATTTCAAATTGGTCATCTGAAAGTGAACAAAAGCCTAAATAAATATGTTTGTTATATTTCCATTTAAGTAGACCTACATTCGTTATTAATAATTTTTTCATTATTATTGTTATTATTATTATTAACACCACCATTATTATTACGTTATTATTGATATCTGGGCTTTATTTTAACAGTAGCTACATAAAGTACTAGGCCTATAATTGATCCTGACCACAACGCCCTGTCCGGTTAAGCCCCGGGATAATAGACATTTACATTTACGTCATTTAAGAGACACTCTTATCCAGAGCGACGTAGAGTTAGTGCATTCATCTTAAACTAGCTAGGCCTCTATCGTCCATGTTATGTTGCTTGTCCATACGGAGTTTAATTGCTGTTTCAGTCCCACGTTGGCTGATTATGCTGCAATTTCTTCGAAACCACAGAACAAGGATACATAGAACTGGGCAAAGGCTTTGACAGGTTAGATTGTCCTGCCTTGGGACTCGCATTTAGCAGTGGACCCCCGACGGCTGCAGACTCTGAGGGCTTTGAAGAGACAGCTACAGGGTTCCTCGGAGGGCGAGAGAACGATTTGGTCACTGTTTCATTAAGCACTATTTGAACCTTTCAGTTTATGGTAAATTGAGGGGGCACGCTGTAAATGGAAGGATTACGTAGGAAAGGCGATAGGAAATGATCTAACGGTTAATTTAAATCGTTTGAGTCGACGTTTGGGGTACATTCCTAATTGAGAAGGGAAGCAGGTGAAGTTTTGGTCCCACGCAGGTCCATTCAGACCAGGAATAAATGGTCTCTTTTCACATCCCACTGGTGATCATATATTATTGAGGGAAAGCCACCTAATGAATATATATTGAAGTTCCTATTAATCGAATTAGAGTTCACCCCTTGCAGGTGTGAGAGTGAAAGACCACCGGCCCATTAAAACTGATTAACAAAGGAACTGCAGTTTTGAGAAAGTCTCCCCCTTTTCAGACCGACGGCCCTGACCTCGAACTGTCAGTCCACTATAATAGCCTGAAGCTCATGTTTATTATACCTTCAGGCCATGGAAAGACTATCTGGGGAGACAAACGAAACTCTCAAAAACCCCATCACAGTCGTGTAAGCCAGTCCAGTTATTGGCTACAATCAAAGAAAAGGAATAGCATGAAGCAGTTGTGTAAATTCCTGTGGCATTACTTTAAAAAAAATTGCATATTGGCCTAAATCATAAACCGTGATAAACCGTTTTCTCTTTGCCCGTGGAAACCTCTGGTTTGGTCATGAATCTGCAAGTAAACTTTGAATTGATTTGGATTTTAGATTTGAAGTACAATTCTGGCACTCGATAAATGTGACAACCCTCTCTTCTGAGTCCAAGGCCTTCGAGTGACCACGAATCATCCTGCCCTGTGTAGCCTATAGGGGCCAGGAGTGTCATGTGAGGAGCTTGCTTGTTTCAAATGGTGATGAAACTGTGAATTCTGGACACTGTCCCACCAATGCTGTCATTGGTGACTTAGTCTAGTGGTATCCCGGTCACCACACAATATGTGCCAGTAACTTTTGCCATGCTCTTCATAATATGCCTTTTCTAAAGTGTCCATTCATTTGTTGGATTAGAGTTGCCTCTTATCATTTAGTGGCTGAATTAATTAATATAGCTCTACAAAACAGAGGACAATGAACTGAATATGATGATATCGATTAAATACATTTCAGAAAGACCCAATTGCAGACCACTGCAACATAATAATGATAACACCTTATTTTGCAGAGTGATGTACTTTAGCTCAAGTGACTTATGAATAACTCTACCACCAGAATAGAGATGTCATAGGCCAATTGTTATATTCAGTTGTATTATGATCATAATGGCACATTTCTTTGTGTGTGTGTGTGTGTGTGTGTGTGTGTGTGTGTGTGTGTGTGTGTGTGTGTGTGTGTGTGTGTGTGTGTGTGTGTGTGTGTGTGTGTGTGTGTGTGTGTGTGTGTGTGTGTGTGTGTGTGTGTGTGTGTGTGTGTGTGTATAACATAATTACTAATCACTGCCCTACACTGAAAAAAGTAAAAGTTCTTCAATGGTTTTTCCTTGACTGATAAAGAACCTGTGCGTTAAGTGTCGGGTTCTTGACATGGCATTTAAGGTTCTTATGAATTCTAAAAGGTTCTTGAAATGTATGGAAGCCTGCAGATGTGTCCCTTTCATAGCACAAAGCAAATTGGCCAGTGTTAACTTGATTTTTCAGTTGAACATTTCTAGTGTTGAATCAATAGTTAAATTAACACTGTAAAGAGTTAAATTAACACACAGTGGTGTAAAATAACCCCAGTGATGGTATTAATAACCAGAGTTGAACCAAAATCGCAACCATCATTACCATACAGGTAACTGCCAAAATAATGAAATTACTTGAGTAAATAAGGGATACAAAGTATAATGAAAGCAGGTGCTTCTACACAGGTGTAGTTCCTAAGTTAATTAAACAATTAATATCCCATCATGCTTAGGATCATGTATAAAAATGCTGAGCAGGCCATTATTTTGGCTACCATGGCTATTCCCCTATCGGATGACAATGCCCGCATCCACAGGGCATGAGTGGTCACTGAATGGTTTGATGAGACTGAAAACGATGTAAATCATATGCCATGGCTGTCTCAGTCATCAGCTCTCGACCTAATTGAACACTTATAGGAGATTTTGGAGTGCGCCTGAGACAGAGTTTTCCACCATCATCAACAAAACCTACAAGCTCTCACAATCTCACATCAGAATTAGTCGTTCATCCATGTTTCTCAAACATCAATATTCAAAGTGTTTAAGGTTAAGGTTAGGCATTAACTCTGAATGGTTAAGGTAAGGGTTAAGGTTTGGGATAGGCTTAAAAAAAAATATAAAAAACATTTTTCTATCCCTGTACTCAAACTTTGGAATGCTTATGGCTATCTGCCATCCATGTCAACTCCCTAGCAAAACCAAAACGTACTTGAAGATAACAGCGCTCACTGTTGCCCCTAGTGGCCAGTTTCCACGCCCTCTCCCGACGTGACCTGGCTGAACAAAATACCAAATTATGGAATTCCTCATGGAAGAATGATGTCGCATCCCTCCGATAGAATTCCAGACACTTGTAGAATCTATGCCAAGGTGCAGTGAAGCTGTTCTGGCTCGTGGTGGCCCAACGCCCTATTAAGACACTTTATGTTGGTGTTTCCTTTATTTTGGCAGTTACCTGTATTTCCCAGCATGCTCTATTGTAGGTTGATTTTTAGAATTCTTTGTTTAAATATCTTTGTTTTTGCATGCACATTGATTGAGTACTTAATCTTATGCTACTTAATATATATATATATTTAAATTACTATTCCAATCTGTTACATGGATTTATTGCACCCGATACTGAAATGGTTGCTCCAGTTTATATATTTCAGGTAGTCTCTTGTAATAGTTTTCAGCTTTGGCAGTCATTAAAAAGGCAGGTTGCGGGTGAATAAAAATTCCAAACGCTGGCTGTCCACACTCTGGCCGGATCCCAATAGGATTAAAAGAGCCCTCCCATTTATGGTTCTTCAGAGATTCGAAAATGGTTCCCCTATCACTCTCAATAACCTGGTTCCAACTTGCAACTTTATTTTTAAGAGTGTACTTACATATGTTCCCAGTTGTTCCATAAATGGAGATGGTGTTATTTTATCAGCTAAACCAGTCATGGTGAATGACAGCTTTACATACAGTATTTACAAAGGAAATAAATTAAACACCCCTTTGATTACGAAAGGTGGATGAAGTAGCCCTACATTTCATGCAACAAGTCATAGTGAACAGTTATTCGTTTAGTGTCAGTCACGTGACTAGGGTCAGGTATGCACTCATAAGTGCACTCCAGGTTGTGGCCTCACTTGAAGGATATATTGCAGGGACGTACATAAACGTCCTAAACATTATCGCTGGGGGAAATTTGCTCAATAATGGATACCTCGGGTATTTATGATGGTGGGCGCTTCCAACTGCCGTCACTGGAGGAGTATGACTCTAACCCTCCCTCCTGCCGCTACAGCTGTGACACCGAGCAGGTACGGATCCCCATTCCCGCTTGTGCCTCTGTCGAACACCAGAGTAAGGGGACTTTACTGCCCTACGATCTACCTCCCTGTCAGTACTCGAGCCCTGTTCAGACCCAGACCCAGGACCAGGAATACATGACAGGCCAGGGTCGTGTACCGGACGACTACCATCCAGGAGACGGCCCAGTAGTGGGGGGAGAGTCCCTGGGACACTTGCCATTCTCCTGGATGAGGAGCTCCAGAGTTAATTCGTATCAATCACTCCCAGGTGAGCAGGCTACTTTGGGGCTACTTCATTATTACAATATTTTTTTTTGTCTGCTTGTCATAATTGTGAAATTGTTTTTCTATTGATTTTTATTAGGCCTACACTTATGTTTTGAATCGATTCTGTGTCTGACAGGTGAAATTAAATGAGAGATGAGGGAGCAGAGCAAAGGTTTCACAAGGCATCAGAACTATGCCTAACCTAGAATAAATAGCTTTAAAGTATAAGAGTAAAAATGCGTACAAATCGAGATAAATTAACTGAAAAAAATAGCTACACTCCTTGTAACCTTTTATAGTCTTTTTTAAGGTGGTCATTCCGAGAACTCAGACCAACACAAGCGGAGCCGCACCGCGTACAGCCGGGCTCAGTTATTGGAGCTGGAGAAGGAGTTCCTCTTTAACAAGTATATCTCCAGGCCTCGCAGATATGAACTGGCCACCACACTCAACCTGACGGAGAGACATATTAAAATCTGGTTCCAGAACCGGCGGATGAAGTGGAAAAAAGAAGAAACGAAAAAAAAACATCTGACCACCACGAACCGGAGCCTTCCAATAACAATTTCTAAAACGTTTGGAGCAGCATATGACCCTGGGTTTGAAAACCATGCCGGATAATTTTTTGCTCTTGCCTTTTAAATCATATACTGTATGTCCTTAAACTTTATAGCCTACGTTAGGCCTATTCCGAGGTTCAATGAACAGTTTACAATTTGAAGTTGCGAGCTATTAAGTTATTTATACAGTTAATGTGCATATCTAAGTAATATGTTAAGTAGTTGCCACATTGATTTAAAATATCTCACATTTTAATTAAAATGGATAAAATCACCCATTTGTTTCACTCGGAATTTATTGTCTAATTTATTTTAGACATACAACAGTTTACATAAATTAATCACTTGTTTACTGGGTTCTAAACTTGCATGATTAAAAGCATGATAGGCCTACATTAATTAATTATCCATGTATGATATGAATCAATTAATGATTGTGTTGAATAGATTGAAGTCGAAATTGGAAGAATATCCATATTCTGAGGCAACTTGGTCTCAGAGCATTTCGTATTAATCTGTACATAAATCACAAACACTCCATTTAGTATATGTTACGTTTTATATGGTATGTATTCATTTGTGGATGTCCATCACCCATTTCATATGATATGTTACGAATTACAATTCATATTATATGTTACGAATTTTCACAAAATACTACATGTTATGAATTTGCAAAATGTATGATATGTTAAGAATTCTAGCTAGGTGGCTAGGTGGCTAACATTAGCTCGCTGACTAATGTTAGCTAGGCTAGGGGTTAGGGTTAAAGTTAGGGTTGTTTACGAGTTAGATTAAATAGTTAAGTTTAGGGTTGGGGGAAGGGTTAGCTAAAAGGGTTAAGGTTAGGGAAAGGGTTAGCTAAAAGGGTTAAGGTTAGGAGAAGGGTTAGCTAAAAGGGTTAAGGTTAGGGGAAGAGTTAGCTAACAGGGTTAAGGATAGGGGAAGAGTTAGCTAACAGGCTAAGGTTAGGAGAAGGGTTAGCTAAAGGGGCTAAGGTTATTGGAAGAGTTAGCTAACAGGGTTAAGGTTAGGGGAAGAGTTAGCTAACAGGGTTAAGGTTAGGGGAAGAGTTAGCTAACAGCCTAAGTAGTTGCAAAGTAGATCAAAAGTAGTAAGTAGTTGAAAAGTTGCTAATTAGCGAAAATGTTAAAGTTGTCCGTGATGAGATTCAAACTGGCAACCTTTGGGTTGCTAGATGTTTGCGTTATACGTTGGGAAATGCCTTCAAAACTAGCCACTAGGGGCAGCAATGAGTGCCATTACCATCAAGTGGGCAGGGGTGGTGGAAGGGCGCTATCCCATGACTCTGGTTCAGAAGGTTGTGTGATTGATCCCCAGGCAGGTTACCCATGATACAACTCAGTATTCTATGTCCATCCATGTTTAAAGGACATTGTGAGATGAAATGGAAACCAGACACTAGGGTCAACAGTGAGTGCTGTTACCTTCAAGTAGGCATGGTGGATGGGTGCAAGCATCTGCCTATGTTTGCATATTTGAATCCAGCAATAGACAGTTGTTTTTGATATTTTTGTTTTAAGCCTATCCCAAACCCTTACCTTAGTCATTCAGAGTTAATGCCTAACCTTAACCTTGGAACGATTCAGAGAAGAAGCCAAACACTTTCACTTTTGACATTTGGAATTTGATGTTTGAGAAACATGGATGAATGTTAAAATCTGACATGAGACTGTGATAGCTTGTTGCACTCCTAGTCGTGGACACTGGTTTGTTATTTTTGGTTTTAACCCAAACCTTAACCCTTACATGCTGACCAGACCGCCCAAGATGTGTGTGCAAGCGTTGCAAAATAAATGTACACATACATGTTATTCAGTCATTTAATCCAAACTGCTTGTGCGTGTCAACGGGCGTCTTCGTAGCCAGGTGCTAAAATAGAACTTGGGATAAAACTTGGTTCTATTTTAGACACTTGACACGCTCCAAGTTTTTGGCATCTACTCCTTGGTTTTTAAGAGCATATACCCACATGGGTGATTGAAAGGGGCGGCAGGTAACCTAGTGGTTAGAGCATTCGACTAGTAACTGAAAGGTTGCAAGATCGAATCCCCGAGCTGACAAGGTAAAAATCTGTTGTTCTACCCCTGAACAAGGCAGTTAACCCACTGTTCCTAGGCTGTCATTGAAAATAAGAATTTGTTCTTAACAATTTTTATAAACCTGCGGCTAAAGATAACAAAATACCTTTTCAAAATGAAGAACAATGCATATTGCAACATTTTCTCTTTCAGGGCCCTGTCATAGCCTAACTCAGAGAAAGTGAAAAGAAGAAAAAGGGACCAGCAGAATGATGGCAAATACCCAGAACAAGTATGACTCCCCCCCGAGTTTGAACAAACAATTAAGTCACTGTGTCACCTCCACTGTTTGTGCAAATGCAGGTTGCTCAGCAACACTCATCAACACAAATCAACACAACCGAGCGACTTTACTTTCAGCCAATAGGGGTAGGATTAAATACATGGTATTTTTGTAAAATCCTGGGCTATTTTTAAACATCAATGTTGGCTGATATGAAAATGTAATTCTTTGACGTTTTGAGGTCGATTTTGCATCAGGACTATATTCGTTTTTAGCAGGTTCTCTTGTAATTTGAAGTTCAGTTATTCAAATCTCTATTTGACTCATTCATTGTGTACTCTGAGGTCATCTGGACCAACCTTTTAAGCTAAATATGACGTATGCACAAGTCATTTTCATGTTGTTAGAATACTAAGATAAGGATATTTGTGTTTGAATGGGAGTGGAATGGAATGGGCTGCACCTTTTGGGTGCGGACCACTGTGTGAAACGACGAGAAAGCCCCTACAGTCGCAAGGGCGCGTTTCAGCAAGCTAGACAGCGCTCGAGGGGACAGATAACCCTATACCATGCAATGACCACTGAATATGCTCTAGAGACAGTAGACTATGCCTAATTTTACGGAAAAGCCATGTGTTTGAATGTCTGAAAGTGAAGTTGCATTGCTGATTGAAACAGCCTAAGATTAGATGAGTTTTGTTGGTCTATCTACGAATTACCTTACAAAAAGCTTAAAGCGGCAACCAGCAGTTGAAACAATAACAAAGAGCGTCCCCCCCTGTATCGGTAAAAATCTGAGGGACTGGGTCGGAGAAATGTTACAACTCTCAAATTCATAGACAGAGCTATGGATGTAAGGACTGACCAACCATGATATCAAAATTATAGTTTAAACCATGTTTTTAAGTTATGTAGTATCTGTTTAAATGTCCTTTGTTAACAAACATTGGATTAAAACAAACTTATATTTTGGTTTCTGTTGGGGTGCGACAGTTGAACTAAGCTAATGGGGAATTTATAAGTTATATTCTTCAATAATCAATGGGTAGGCAACTACATATCATTCATTTCTAAGTCCAAGAATGGATGTAGCAACTGCAGATTGCTCCTCTGGCATTACGTTTTAAGACGGCAATGTCGATTTCAACAGGGTGTGTATCTTCACATTTCTGTGGTGATTAAGATACATATTTTTGGCCTATCCTAATTCAAAATATGCAGATGTATGCCTTAAGTGACATATATTCTGCCCAGGGACAACACAAATATCCATTTGACCTTATATATCACTGATTAGGACCTTTCATATAGCTCTATATAACAATGTTTTTGTCTTCATATAGCCTAAGTAGTGCAATCTCTTTGGAACTTAGAGGGCTCTCCTAAACTGCTGTTTAGAAGTCTCACATGGCACATCCATAGATAGCTTATTCCTATTCATTTCTATGGGTTTACAGTATTACAGGCTATTGAAACTGTCATTTTGACTGATGCTGGGTTCAGACACTAAAACAGGTCTGGAAAAACAGTTTGTGGTCAATTATTGACCAAAAAGCCTCCAGTTGAAACCAAAACCATTTGAATGCCCCCTTGTGGATGCTTGCTTCTCAGTGTCAGTAGGCTACAGGTAACTGACAAAATAAAGGAAACACGAGTAAATGAGGGGTACAAAGTACATTGAAAGCAGCTGCTTCCACACCGCTGTGGTTCCTGAGTTATTTAAGCAATTAACATTCCATCATGCTTAGGGTCATGTATGAAAATGCCCAGTTGCCCATTATTTTGGCTACCATGGCTAGAAGAGAGCTCAGTGACTTTGAAAGTGGGGTCTCAAAGGACCATTGGGGGTTTAAAGGGTGCGAATGTGTGTGTTTCTGTGTGTCAGTCACCAGATCTCAAGAGATTCTGGAGCAGTGCCTGAGACAACATTTTCCACCACCATAAAAAAAAAAATGATGGAATTCCTCATGGAAGAATGGTGTCGCATCCATCCAATAGAGTTCCAGACACTTGTAGAATCTATGCCAAGGCGCATTGAAGCTGTTCTGGCGCGTGGTGGCCCAATGCCCTATAACGACACTTTATGTTGGTGTTTCCTTTATTTCACAGTATGCAATCTTTTCTTGTTGGTAGTCAATTAATGTTATCGTCCTGATCCCCAGTTGGTTATTGGGTGACACAATTCATGAATTACATTTCCAAATTATTACTATAGACCAGGGGTCCAGAAACTTTTTCACCTAGGCCCCATCATTGGGGAACATCTGTAATTTTCAGGTTTAATGAAGCTTATATCCTCGAATTCCATAGGCCTACATTTTGCCATGGCATGGATTTTTTTCTTCATTTTTAAAGCTCATTCCCTGCAATTCTACACACTTTTCCATGGGTTGGAGAGAAGATTTTGCAGTATTAAAGGTTATTTCTTGCAATTGAACACTTTTGCCATGTCTTATGTGTGTTCGGTGTGATATCTGAGTAACTCAAACATCACAACAAAATCAATGGGCTAAAACACTTATCTCAAAAACATTAGCTGACATAAGTCAGTTGATCTAGACATTTCTGAAAAGTTATAAATAGCTCTCTAAGGTCTGCAATGACTGACATGACAAGAGGAACTGATGATGCACTATCCAATTTCGAAATTGCACCTTGTGCATTGTACTATTACAACTGTCCAGAGTAAGTTGAAAGTCTGATTGAGTTCCTTAAATAAACTTAAAACGTGTATTATTTATTTTAACTCCGGGCCCCGTTCTGACCATGCCCCACAGTTTGGGAAACACTGCTACAGTATACACTGAGTATACAAAACATTAAGAACACCTTCTCTTTCCATGACAGACGGACCAGGTGAATCCAGGTGAAAGCTATGATCCTTTATTGATGTCACTTGTTAAATCTACTTCATTCAGTGTAGATGAAGGGGAGGAGACAGGTTAAATAAGGATTTTTAACCCTTGAGACAAGGATCGTGTATGTGTGCCATTCAGTGGCTGAATGGGCTAGACAAAATATTTAAGTGCCTTTGAACATGGTATGGTAGCAGTGGTGTAAAGTACTTAAGTAAAAATAGTTGAAAGTACTACTTAAGTAGTTTTTTGGGGTATCTGTACTTTATTCTACTATTTATATTTTGGCTACTTTTACTTCACTACATTCCTAAACAAAATGATGTACTTTTTAGTCCTTACATTTTCCCTGACACACAAAATTACTTGTTACATTTTGAACGTTTAGCAGGACAGGAAAATGGTCCAATTCACAATCTTGTCAAGAGAACATCCCTGGTCTTCCCTACTGCCTCTGATCTGGCGGACTCACTAAACACATTCTTAATTTGTAAATGATGTCTAAGTGTTGGAGTGTTGGATGTCTAAGTGTTGGAGCATGCCCCTGGCTATCCGTAAATGTACTTTTTTTTTTTTTAATGGTTCTGTTTGGTTTGCTTAATATAAGGAATTTGAAATGATTCATACGTTTGATTCTTAAGTATATTTTATCAATTACATTTACTTTTGATATTTAAAACCAAATACTTTTACACTTATACTCAAGGAGGATTTTACTGGGTGAGTTTCACTTTTACTTTTGAGAATTTCAATAAGCATTTTTCTACAGCTGGCCATGCTTTCCACCTGGCTACCCCTACCCTGGTCAACAGCACTGCACCCCCCACAGCAACTTGCCCAAGCCTCCCCCATTTGGGGCGGCAGGGTAGCCTAGTGGTTAGAGCGTTGGGCTAGTAACTGGAAGGTTGCAAGTTCGAATCTCCGAGCTGACAAGGTACAAATCTGTTGTTCTGCCCCTGAACAAGGCAGTTAACCCACTGTTCCTAGGCTGTCATTGAAAATAAGAATTTGTTCTCAACTGACTTGCCTAGTTAAATAAAGGTAAAATAAAATGTATCTTTCATCCAGATAGCTGATGTTCTGAAAGAGTTGCAAAATCTGGACCTGTACAAATCAGCCGGGCTAGACAATCTGGACCCTCTCTAAAATTATCAGCCGAAATTGTTGCGTATCGTCTGAGATCCCCAAAGATTGGAAATCTGCCGCGGTCATCCCCCTCTTCAAAGGGGGAGACGCTCTACTGCTACAGACCTATATCTATCCTACCCTGCCTTTCTAAGGTCTTCGAAAGCCAATTTAACAAACAGACTAGACCATTTCAAATCCCAAAGTACCTTCTCCGCTAATCAATCTAGTTTCTGAGCTGATCATGGGTGCACCTCAGCCACGCTCAAGGTCCTAAACGATACCATAACCGCCATCGATAAGAGACAATACTGTGCAGCTGTATTCATCGACCTGGCCAAGGCTTTCGACTCTGTCAATCATCACATTCTTATCGGCAGACTCAACAGCCTTGGTTTCTCAAATGACTGCCTTGCCTGGTTCACCAACTACTTCTCAGACAGAGTTCAGTGTGTCAAATCGGAGGGCCTGTTGTCCGGACCTCTGGCAGCCTCAATGGGGGTGCCACAGGGTTCAATTCTCGGGCCGACTCTTTTCTCTGTATACATCAATGATGTCGCTCTTGCTGCTGGTGATTCTCTGATCAACCTCTACGCAGATGACATCATTTTTTATACTTCTGGCCCTTCTTTGGACACTGTGTTAACTAACCTCCAGACGAGCTTCAATGCCATACAACTCTCCTTCCGTGGCCTCCAACTGCTCTTAAATGCAAGTAAAACTAAATGCATGCTCTTCAACCGATCGCTGCCCACACCTGCCCGCCCGTCCAGCATCACTACTCTGGACGGTTCTGACTTAGAATATGTGGACAACTACAAATACCTAGGTGTCTAAGACTGTAAACTCTCCTTACAGACTCACATTTTAGCATCTCCAATCCAAAATGAAATCTAGAATTGGCTTCCTATTTCGCAACAAAGCATCCTTCACTCATGCTGCCAAACATACCCTCGTAAAACTGACTATCCTACCGATCCTTGACTTCAGCGATGTAATTTACAAAATAGCCTCCAACACTCTACTCAGCAAATTGGATGCAGTCTATTATAGTCCCATCTGCTTTGTCAGCAAAGCCCCACCACTGCGACCTGTATGCTCTAGTTGGCTGGCCCTTGCTTCATATTGGTCGCCAAACCCACTGGCTCCAGGTCATCTATAAGTCTTTGCTAGGTAAAGTTCTGCCTTATCTCAGCTCAATGATCACCATAGAAGCACCCATCCGTAGCACGTGCTCCAGCAGGTATATCTCACTGGTCACCCCCAAAGCCAATTCCTCCTTTGACCGCCTTTCCTTCCAGTTCTCTGCTGCCAATGTCTGGAACGAACTGCAAAAAAATCACTGAAGCTGGAGACTCATATCTCCCTCACTAACTTTAAGCACCAGCTGTCAAAGCAGCTCACAGATCACTGCACCTGTACATAGCCCATCTGTAAATAGCCTATACAAGTACCTCATCCCCCATACTGTTATTTATTTTGCTCCTTAGCACCCCGGTATCTCTACTTGCAAACTCATCTTCTGCAGATCTATCACTCCAGTGTTTAATTGCTATATTGTAATTGTTTCACCACTATGGCCTATTTATTGCCTTACCTCCCTTATCCTACCTCATTTGCACACACTGTATTTAGACTTTTTCTATTGTATTATTGACTGCATGTTTGTTTATTCCATGTGTAACTCTGTGTTGTTGTTTGTGTCGCACTGCTTTGCTTTATCTTGGCCAGGTCACAGTTGTAAATGAGAACTTGTTCACAACTAGCCTACCTGGTTAAATAAAGTGAAATAAAAAATAAAACTTGAGTAATTTTCTATTAAGGTATCTTTACTTTTACTGAAGTATAACAATTGTGCACTTTTTCCACCACTGTATGGTAGTAGGTGCCAGGCGCACCGGAACTGCAACTGAGTGTTTCACACTCAACCGTTTCCTGTGCGTATCAAGAATGGTCTACCACCCAAAGGACATCCAGCCAACTTGAGACAACTGTAGAAAGCATTGGGGTCAACATGGGCCAGCATCACTGTGGAACGCTTTCGACACCTTGTAGAGTCCATGACTCAACAAATTGAGGCTGTTCTGAGCGCAAAAGGGGATGGGGGTGCAACTCAATATTAGGAAGGTGTTCCTAATGTTTGGTGTACTAAGTGTAGACTATAATGATTATGTATTAGGTAATGCTGGGAAGTGTGTGTGTGTGTGTGTGTGTGTGTGTGTGTGTGTGTGTGTGTGTGTGTGTGTGTGTGTGTGTGTGTGTGTGTGTGTGTGTGTGTGTGTGTGTGTGTGTGCGTGTGTGTGTGTGTGTGTGTGTGTTTGTGTGTGACATGACAGTTGCGCATTAGTGCCATACATGACGTTCCACTCCTGTTTAGAAATGTGGAATGTTGAATCAACATCTAAATGTAATCATATATCCAGAGAACACCCTTATACCTGTTTACAAACACAACTTGATAGATATGAGTTGATGCAAGAAACAGTTATCACAAACAGCATCCTCAAGGGTCAGCTGACCTTTTACAGAGTTGGAAAAAGTAACACTGGTTATAGCCATGATACTGTCTCTGAATCTTGATCAAAGAAATGAATAACTTAGACGAGAGATTGTCAGAAAGTGAGCTCTGGCTGGCCCATATAGGCTACGCATGAAAATGTTTGAAAGCAATTGGCTACACATGAACCCTAATAGTGTAGGTATCCAACTGATTTGTGCAGCAATCCATTGGTTCAGTTTTTTTTATATAGCCAATTTGCTTCAAACAAATCACAATTCCGAAAATCCCAATTAACTTACTATTTTAATGGACTGACGTTTTGAATGTGTTGTTGTAGAGTGTGACAGAAAATGAGAGCCAACAGTAAGGATCTCTACACGTTTTAGGCACAAAATATTGACTTCTTTGTTTGGAGAAAAAGGTACACCGTTTTTTTGTTGTTGCGATTCTTCGTCTAAGCCAGGAACATGTGGAAGTCATCGTGCTGAGCGGCTGGAGAGATGTGTTTCTCTGCAAGGGAAGCGCTGCGGTGCGGGCCGGGCACCGCTGGAAGTGCCGCTGAGAGAGAAGCCAGGTCAGCCGGCCTGGTCATCTGACCTGGCTCCGTATCGCTGAGTGCAGTGAGATATAAATTCATAATGACCCTTTATCCTGTGTGTCTGTTAGGAGAGCTTCATGTTCGGGGGTGAGGCAGGGAGTCACATATCACCTTCACAGAGTCCGTAAACAGAGGCAATGGTGTGCCAAATCTGCCAACAAAGCAACTATAATTTTGTTGTTTTTCTTTATAAGCTATTGCCCCAAAAAATAAGAATGACTGGAAGTTTTTCTATCTGAGAGTTAAATGAAGCACATTTGTGGTTGAGAGCGAGAGAGAGAGAGAGAGAGAGAGAGAGAGAGAGAGAGAGAGAGAGAGAGAGAGAGAGAGAGAGAGAGAGAGAGAGAGAGAGAGAGAGAGAGAGAGAGAGAGAGAGATTTGAGTTGTGTAGTTCATGGTGTTGGAGCGCCCCCTATGCGCTATGGAGGCTTGGACGATCATGTTTCCAAGTTTCGGGTTTTGAAAAGTGCCGATGAGCTCTAGGCTACACTAATGTTAGACCGCAACTCTCCAAATACAAACTATTAGTATACTATTGTTACTATTTAATTAGATGTGTATGACAATCACATTTATTTGACTTATTTTAAACATAGGCCATCTTAATAATTCATAAAACAACCCTGGTCACATTTGTACATTTGACAGTCTGTTCCCTTTGCGTCTTTGCGCAAACATCCTTAAATGTCGCTTGATAACTCAAATGTATATTGCGTGCTTTCCTTCTATAATAGTCTTTATACCGGATTCTTATTTCTCCCCCTTTCCTACATCACTACATAGCAGAGAAATCTGACTCCCGCTCCAGTCTTACTGAGAAAACAGCTAGGACTCTTATTTTGAAAGGAACCCCATGCTGGAGCGGAGTAGAGGGGGTCATTTCCTGAGAGTTATTTACTTTGAGCCAGATGATTAGTTTTTTTTGGGAAGGATGGACTGTAACGTTGAATCAATTACAGGTCGCTGTAGCTCAAGCGCATTTGTGAGCGCGGTCGTGGATGCAGACGGAGGGGTGCACATATGCTAGCTCCCAGAGTGAAGGATCGTGGCCATAGGATTACTACTACTACACACTTGAGGAGAGGAGCCTTCACTGAGAGGAGCCCTCACCGGAGTGATTTTATGCTCCTGATTTAATTCTACTGGGATTTATCATCGAGACGCAAAAGTCCAAGGGAATTTAAAAGGTTTGTATTTTAGACACATTAGCTAATCTTTTTCATTTTTGCAAACTTTAATTTTCTCAAGAATCCTATTAATTTAGATAATTTTTTACTGAAAAAATGAAAAAGTTACTAAACCGGACCACTTTTCGTCTAGTTGAATATGTCATTCTTTGTGAAATTTCACAAAATAGCTTAGCTTTTTATTATGGCACAACATTGGGAACAATTTTCTTGATAAGAAATTATTCATCAGACCGGATCCATCCATCACACTTTGGGGGCTTTCATTATCCTAATTTCGCTACGAGGAAACATTTCACAATTCGTGTTTAAACTTTGAAGATGCATTAGCTTGCAGGCTATGTGTTACTTCATCATTGAACGGGATTCAGTTTACCATGCAACATATGGTCTCACCTCCGGAAGACGAGCGGAGAAATGTTGCAAACTCGAATGGATAAAAGCGCTCAATTTCGGCCTTACTCCTGGAGGTGTCACCTCGAGAACTGAGCCTCCATTGTGGGACAGCGCTGCCTGCCCTCTCATCTAATGGGAAACACATTGGAAAGTGGATTTCAAGTTGTTTTCGTTTCTGCGCTTGGAATGTGTGGAATTAAATGGAATAATGTGCATTGGGATTTGCTTGATGAGATGGGAAGCAGGCTGTAGCCGATCGGATTTTAAGTTAGACACAAGAGTCATTTTGAGACCCACTACAAAAAAAAGTAGTGTAATGGGGACCCCATTCCTGGTTGGATGTAATTTCAGTGCGCCAGACAACAAAATGCAAATAGCCTACACGCATATTGCCACCAAGAAAAGTATTCATAATTAGATTACAATTGAATGATGCACTATATTTCTTAAGATTTAAATAATTGAGTTGAGCGCTGCACGAAAGTCAAATTTAGAACAGATTGAACAGTTAAAGTGTTTCATCAGTGAAACTCACTGCCTTGCTTGCCTCAATGCCCCAACCACCCTTTTCATTTCGAAATGCTATCTTTGTACATCTCTCTGCTATATTCCCATGGAAATCAATTCTGCACATGTGGGATTGCATTTAACAGTTTAAGTGTCTGTGGAGGACAGTGAGCTGAACATCCCTCCCTCAGCTGTTGCTCCAAAGTGTCAAGCCCAGAACGGCGCGTTTGGTAGGCTGCACATTTGTTGGGACTGTACTGTAGGCGGGGGTGAGGAAAATAGGGGAGAGGAGAACCAGCGGACAAGCGGCACATTTGCACAACAGGCTGGATAGGAAATGTCCTACACCAACGATGTGCGCAAAAGTGTCGGAAGTATATTAGTCAGGATTCCCACGCTAATGTTTGTCTTACAGACTTCTCTTCAGAGGGGGCTCTTAATTATAGGCCCTCTAACCCTGGGTTTGATTTGCCAGTCATAATTAGCCAGTCCGGGATGAGACAGAGCGGATTCGCACAAACAACTCTCTTACAGTCAAAGTAGCAGCAAACTGTTATAAGACAAATGGTATTTTGATAATGGATAAAAAATAATGTAGACTATTTTAATCGCCCCAATGGGAGATTAGAACAATTAGTAGATCATTTTAAATAATTATCCTATAGTCACAAATTTGTTTAAAACAAAGAATAGATTAGAGTAAAACTGGTAGACTGCATTTATGTTTCCAATGTTTTCAGTGTTAGAGCTTGGAGTTGCGTCTGTCTCGGATCATTTTCTGATGGGATTCAGGGTCCGAACATCACAGACAGACAGACAGACAGATAACACACAGACCAGGAAAATGTCTGTTGACCAGAACATGACCAAACGGCAAACTAGATTAAACCTAGATTAGTTATTTAACAGCCATAAAACGTATATTGGTCGAGTTGCTTGGTTTACAAGCCAACACTGAAACAAATAAATGTTCTTAAATGGTTCTTCCTCAGCTCTTAAGGTTCCTTGGAAAACTCTTGCACGATAAATAACCTTTGACTTAAGTGTGGGGTTCATGACGTGGCATCTACAGTTCTTTGGAATTCTAAAATGTTATTTAAATATACTGAAGCCTGCAGATGTGTCCCTTTCATAGCACACAGACAATTGGCCAGTGTTAACTAGTGTTGATTTGTCAGTGTAACATTCCTAGTGTTAATTCACGAGTTACATTAACACTGTAAAGGGTTAAATTAACATTCAGTGGCGTAGAAGAGTGTTGGTGTTGGTGTTAACAATACAGAGTTGAACCAAAACCACACGCATCATTATCATATTTCCCAGCATACTATATTGCAGGTTCATTTTTCAAATTGTTTGCTTCAATATCTATGTTTTTGCATGTACATTGATTGATTTATTAATCTTGTTCTACTCAAATATGAATAACATACATTTTTCTAAACTATTCTAATCGGTTACTTGTATTTATTACGCCCATTACTGAAATGGTTGTTACAGTTTAGATGTAGTAGTCTCATAATGTCATGTCTAAGTCTATCCAACCCTAGCAGTCATAAAAACAACAAAAAATATCACCATTCTGTGTGTATTCTAATAGGAATTGCACATCTCTTTGCAAGGTATCATGATGTAACATGCAGGCCTGATGCAGCCTCTAAACTAAGAGCTTTATGCTGCTGTGTTAGGGGAAAACTAGGCCCTCTAAAGAAGGCCTTATGAATATTAATTATCTTAACTATTACAATTTTAATGATAACATAGTTACTTAGGATTTCAATTAGTGAAAGCCACAGTCCTGAAAAGGAATGAATGCAACAACCATGTCTCTGTCACTAGCAAACATATTCATGGGTGGTACTGGTAACTCTAAAATTCCCTTGAAAGGCACCCTGGGAAATATGCAAATAAGGTTTAAACCCCGACAGGAATTCCAATTCTGGAGAGCTGAAACATTTCTGGTTTTGGATTTTTCTATGGTTCTTCAAAGAACCATCCCATTTATGGTTCTTCAGAGACCCAAAAAGTGTTCCCCTATTGCATCGCTCTCAATAACCTTATTTAGTTCCCACTTGCATCTTTATTTTTAAGAGTGTATGGTGGTAATGTCTAGATTTTCAGTTGCAGTGAAGAAATCAAGCCTATTTGTAGACACAAACAAATATAGGTCTATTTGAAAACGTTTGTAGTGCTTTCAATGTGTTGATTAAGGGTGCTAGATTAGGCAGGTAAATCAATCAAATGGAAAATAGAGAAGGCCAGATTTAAAACTTCAAAGCAATAAGAAGAGAATGTGAGCACACAATTTCTGTAGTTCTATATAGCCTAATGCACATCCAGCTCATGTTGCTGCTACCAATGTGCATTGTATGGAGAAGACAAATACAGTCTGCAAGGTTGTAGCCTACCTAGCCACACAAATATAATATTCCTCTAGATGACATGGAACAAAGGAACTTTCCTGCTGGAGAACGGATTTACAGCCAGAAGATGCCTGATGCAAGCAAAACGTGAACTATGTCGCCCCCTAGCGATTTCAGTGCCTGAATTTATTTTTAACCTTGGCCCCTATGCTATTCAACCATATCCAACGTTTTAATAAACATCTCCCAAGAACAAACCAGCGTAATCATTGACTCATTGTGCCCTTTACAAGACCTGGCATGCCACAGTTACAACTGGAATAAGGAGAAAGACAGTCAGTCTAAATGATGTGCTGGAGCAATAAAAGTCCACCTATTGATTTTAATTGATCAAATTGCAATGTTTTCCAAAAAGACAAAGGTATCTTCTACCATGAGTCAATGTATTTTCTCTTCGCTTAGGCTGATAGTTTTGTTTTTGCAACATCTGGTGGAACCATGTTTGACCTGCCTGTGTTTCCACTCTTCTAGCTGAATTAACCATCCGTGACCATGGATGAAATGAAGACATGTCTCATCATTGGGGTGGTCTTGTTTGGGTTGTTATCAGGTAAGAAGCTAATTTAAATAAGTAAAAACCTTTCTATCACCTGGGGGTGTATTCATTAAAACATTTACTCCAAACGGAAAATGTTTTGCAACGAAAACTAGAGTTTATATTGGGACAAATTCAGGTAGGTCCCTCCTCATTTTGTTTTCCGTTTGATCTGTTTGCTTCATTTTGGTTCTTAAACAGTAAATGGTTTCTGTTCCAAGATGTAATGAATACACCCCTGGGTGTGTTCATTAGTCAGATTCCGTTGCAAATCAAAACAACCTGCCTTTTAGTTTTATCACTGTTAAAAACCTGTATTGTTTTGTATTGATTACCCTATGGACGTTCAGTGAACTGTTGCCCTTTCCTTTAGTTACCTGCGGACTGATGCCACCGACCATTGTATCAACTGAAGATGAGTTTGTTCTCGAGCCGCTCTCCGTGTTCAACATCAGCTGCACTAGTAAAAGGACCGTTGCCTGGGTCGAGCCCTTACCCGTCAACACATTTGTTTTGCCTGGATATTACACGGCCACGCTCTTCATCTATAACGCTTCCGTGACACACACCGGATATTACACCTGCATATACCAAGACAAAGAGGGCGATGAAGAGTATGATGAAGACAATGAGGCAGTCATATACGTTTTTGTCCCAGGTAAAGTTGGTGGAAATGGTTGTCATTTCCATGCACCATCACTTTATTCTATTCTATTCTACTTCCCATAGCTTGCAGTTTTCTGACTGAATAACCTTGTTTTGCCTTGTGCAGATCCCAATGTTCCGTTCGTGCCTGAGGAGCCAGGTAGCATGGTAGTTCTAGTCTATCCTGGTGAAACCATCATCCCATGCAGGGTGTCAGACCCTCACTCCCCGGTGGTCCTGAAGAGGGCTCCCAGTGGAGTAGAGGTGGACGCTGCTTATGACAACAAGATCGGCTTCATTGGCAACCTGGACGCTGGACTCTACGTCTGTGAGACCACCGTGAACGGCGTGACCACGACCAGTGACATCTACACCGTGAAGGACAACAAACGTAAGTCCAGATGTGGATGATTTGGCTGCGCTGCTTAGTTTTCATATCACAGTGGTTGTATGTACACATGGCTATAAGCCGCTCTGGATAAAAACATCTGCTAAATGGCATATATTTTATTATTTCAAAAACTGTCTTTGTTTACCAAAGAGAGAGAAATAGAGGGAGAGCGAGAGAGAGCGAGAGATGTGGGGTGATCTGACTGCATTGAAGAAATGACATCATGTCATTAGTACCAGGGGAGATGACTACACAGGGTTGTTGTCAGACAGACGGAGAGAGTGTGATGGCATCACCCTGCAGTGAACTCTGAGAGGGGGATGACCTCATGGCTGTCAGGGGGAGCAGTTGACCATGCAGGGACCTGTAGATGACCATATTGTCCCCGTTGACCGTATTGTTCCTGTGGTGGTCTGTACAGAGATGGAGGACTTCCATGTGGAGGTGAAGGCCAGCGAGGAGGCAGTGAGACTGGGGGAACCCTTCAACATCACCTGTGTGGCACCTCCAGGACTGCCCTACCAGCAGCAGTGGCTTCACCCCAGGAAACAGGCAAGGACCTTATCCCTCTCTCCGTCTCACTCGTTCTCTCTGTCTGTCGGTGTTTGTCACTCCTCCCACACCCTCCCTCTTTCCTCTACTTCCTCTCCCGTGTTAGCCTCCTCTCTTACCTCCCTTTTAATAATATCTATATCTCCTTGTCGTCCGTTCTCCGTAGCCCACTTCTCTTTCCTCCTTAGTCTGTCTCCTTCTGGCTCTCGATCCAGCTCTCCTTCTCTCTTTTCATCCCTTATCCCTCTTGGTGTCACTACGTCTGATTCATCTCCCCAGTCTTCTTGTAGTGATGAATGGCTTGGGCTCAGGCACAGTGTGGGTCCGCGTAACATAACTCTGAGGATGGATGGGCCTTAGTTGTTAAAGGTATGTGTCACTAAGTACAGCTGTATCTCAGCGCCGTGTCCATTACCAGGGCTGGAGCCAAATGGTGCATCATGGTACTATAACCCCAGCTCTCTCTCAGTCAGACAGAGGGAAGGAGTGAGACAGTTGTTTGTTAAAAAACAGGGCAAATGGGTAGAAGGAAGGAGGAAGTTCAAAGGAGGGGAAACAGTGAATCACGTGACATCTGTGACCTCTGGATGTGTAGAACAGATATGCGCCCCACCTCCTCGTAACCCCAGTGAACTTAGGATGTGTGTGGATGTGTTTGAGCATTGAGTGTGTGTTAGGTCAATGGCATGTTTATATGAGGTAATGCGAGTTTGTCCATTCGTGTGTATAGTCATGCGTAATTTAGTTCATTTAAGTTTGTGTGCCAGTGTATATGATAGTAGTATGGGTAGTGGATAGAGACTTTGTCTGAAGTGTCTATGTGGATTAAAATGTACGTGTGCAACACTCTCTTTGTGTGTACTGTTCGGTAATCCCTGCATTGCATTGTGACAGAGCGTCTGTTTTAGTGGTGGGATTACTCTAAGCCCTTTTCCAGAGACAGTTGGGGTAACTAGAACTCAGGACTTCTGACTCCTGGCTTTAGTCTCAGTTGCAATTACAGGCTTTTAAAAGCCTTGGGTCCTGATTTATCTCCTGTGGACCAGCACGTGTTTTAACCATCAGCTCACAGACAGATAGAGAGACATGCTGCTCTGACATACAGAATTTAACACTAAACCTGTAAAAAGGCGCAGAAGAGTAGAGACAATATATTTTATTTCCTAGAGATGGGGATTGTGTGTGTTTGTGTGTATGCATGTGTGCATGTGTTTGTGTGTGTGTGTGTTTGTGTCTACAGTGGTTTTAATCTCCTGTCCTCTTGTTCCTCTATCTAGGCTGTGGATGCAGTCCAGATGAAGCAGACTCTGCCTGATAGAGTGGTCTACACTCTCAGTATCCCAGCAGCCTCCTCTCAGGACAGTGGGGTGTATGAGTGCTCTATCACCAACAACTTCAATGGAGAGATCAGAGCCAACATGGTGGCTGTCACTGTCTTCGGTACGCTCGCTCATCCTTATGGCCAATCCAAAATTCTTATTGGAAAAATATGAGTGATGTTTATCACCAGTCAAACCATGCATTGTAGACATTTTGTCTTAAGACATTGCCTATCCTTCAAAAACATTTATATTTATTACCAATACCACTTAGTTGTAGATGTATTAAACAGAAACGACTTGGGATTTTTTAAGATGTATTTGAATCCAGCTGCTACTTGGTTGGACTCTTTGAAAGTAGTCTCATTGAATTCACATTAATGCGTAGAGTTAATTCATCCTGCCTGTCAGTGTCAGTATGAGGCGCTAGAGGGAAGGGGTTCTGCAGTCTCCCTACAGTAGAGTCGAGGCACACCTCTGCTTTCATCATCAGCCCCGATGCTTTATGGGATGGCTTCAACAGATGTGTGCCAGACTTTCATTTCTCTTTTTCGGTTTCTCTTGTCCTTCCTTCGGGGTGTCCCCCCTCTATTCCTCTCTTTTTCTTCTACTTCCTCTCTTTTGCACCCCTCTCTGTAGAGGAGAACTCCTTTGTGATGTTGGACCACAGTGGGATCGGAGCGGTGGAGTTTGTCAGTATGATGGAGGAGACAGAGTTCACCATCAGTATTGAAGCCTTCCCTGCTCCTAAAGTCACCTGGCTGAAAGACGGTATCACCATCACTGAGAACAGCTACTTCCTCACCAAGACCAGACGTCTGGCGGGCAACCAGTAAGATCATAACATTTGTATATAACAACGCCGGTGTTTGTGCGTCTGTGTGTCTATGGAGCTCTGTGTGGTGTGTGCTGCACTGAGCTATGTGGTTCTCTGCCCATCTCTCAGCTATCAGAGCACTCTGACTCTTCGGCAGTCACTAGAGAAGGACAGTGGGAATTACACCATCATAGTCCTCAGCAGCGCTTACACTGACCAGTTCTCCTTCACCCTCAAAGTGAAAGGTGAGAATAACCTCAAGCCAAGTGAAAATGCACTTCTACATGTGTGTGAACATGCATTTATGTTTCTATGTTTTCAAATGTGTTAGCAACTGAATGCGTCAGTGTGTGTGTATTATCTCAGTATCGTCCTATATCTGACAATATGTCTGACTATGTGTGTGTGTCTTCCAGAATCAGGCCCAGTACTGTTCCAGCCAGCCTCAGCGCCAGTGCTGTTCCCCCAGAGAGAGGAGTGGATTGTTCCCCTCCACACCCCCTTCACCCTGACCTGCAGAGGCGAGGCAGAGCTGGCCTGGGACACGCCCGTCTACCTATCAGAGCAGACCGAGGAGGACAACAGCGGCCTGTTCATCACCACGGTTACCGTAGAGAACGCGACAGCAGGGCACACTGGCTTCTACATCTGCTCCTACAAAGGAGGGAACTCCACTGAGGAGGGAGAGGACAGCAGCATCTACATATATGTTCCAGGTATAGGGAAGACAGCACTGTGGTGCTGGAGTTCAATCTGTGCTAGCAATTTGAATTATAGGAAACTTACCATGCCCTCTTCTCACTTCCTCAGATCCAGAGGTGCCCTTCGTACCCTTGCTTGTGCCCTATGGCAACCACGTCCTGAATGGTCACGATGAGATGGAGATCCCGTGTCGCGTGTCGGACCCCGGTGCCAATGTGACCCTGGTCAACGCTGATACCCAGCAGGCCGTGCCCATGGCGGTCTACGACAGCAAGAGGGGTGCCGTGGGCTTCTTCAGCGCAGGAACCTACGTCTGTAAGGCCCTCGTCAACGGAGAGGAGCACCTCAGTGAGGAGTACATTGTCCACGGCTGGGCAGGGGGGTCGGAGCTGCGTGTGGAGCTGAAGGCCCAGAAGACAGCCCTCTTGGTGGGAGACACCATCACTGTCATTTGTGTGGCCCGGGGGTCTGAGATACTGGAAGACCACTGGAAGTACCCTGGAAAACTGGTAAACAAAAGCACATACATAATTATTTTTCTCTTATTGGAGAGGAAATTCGTTGACTCATTTTAAAATGCATTTGTTTGTTTGATTATAAATGGGTCTAACTTTTGTGTGTCTGTGTGTGTGTCAGGCGGCCCGGGGCTTGAAGTCGGTGCGTGAGAATAAGAGGGACCAGGAGATCCAGTACACATTGACTGTCCCCCAGGCCTCAGCCAAAGACAGCGGCATCTACGTCTGCTCCATCACTGACATCATCAGCAACGAGAACCAGACCAAGAAGCTGGCCATCACTGTCTATGGTACGTTTGTGTCACTGTTTATTTACCTAATATCAAGGCAATAATCTTGGTTCAACATCTTGCTATAACTGGTAGATTGCTCTAACTACCTGTAACCTTTACATAATGTATTAATGGTTCTATCTCCATTTTCTGTCCTGATAGAAAGGCCATTCGTGTCGCTGCGCCCGGCGTTCAGTTCACAGGAGTCAGCAGATTTGGATGAGGTCAGACAGTTCCAGGCTGACATTGACTCCTTTCCCAGCGCTCAGGTCACATGGCTCAAAGATGGCCTCCCTCTCAACGACGTGGCAGCTGAGATAACGACCAGCCTCCGGCAGGTCAGCGAGACCAGGTGAGAAAGACTTCTTCTGACACCACTCAACAACACCTAAATACTCGCACACTACACTCATTGGCTAATAACATGTCCAGGTCAGCAAGATCAGGTGAGACTTCCTCTGACTTTATTCAACACTGACTGAAGAGATAGGATATACCACCATCCTGCACACAACACTCTGTGGCCAATGACAGGTTCCCAGTTCACCTAGGATGATCAGATGGCTAATATTAAGGTCTGGTGTTGTTGCGCGATGTTAGTGGGACTAGTCTCTCGTGACAGACTTAACAGCGTGCTCATGAGATTTGGTTCTGGTTGCCATGATTAGAGTGTAATCATACATGTTGTTTGGACTCTGTAGGTACCAGAGTGCTCTGACCCTGATTCGGGCCAAAGAGGAGGACAGTGGGAACTACACCATCAGAGTGCAGAACGGGAACCAGACCCACAGCCACAACTTCAGCCTGCAGGTCAAAGGTGAAGCAGAGGAATGCTCCAATCACTTCATTTGGATTTACCTTTATTTTCCTGACTAACAGGGCTTCCATACTCCCTGACACTCTTTCTTTTACCCACCTCTCTCTCTCGCTCCCCCTCTCTCTGTGTCTGTATTGTGGTCTGACTCCCTGTTCCCTCTGTCTGTGTCCAGTGCCTGCAGTCATTGTGGACCTGAAGGACCTCCACCATGGCTCAGCCACAGGCCAGTCTGTAGTGTGTATCGCTGGAGGCATGCCCACTCCTAAGGTGGAGTGGTTCATCTGCATGAACATAAAACAGTAAGGGCCCACTCTCACGACCCTGCCTTCTTCCTCTTCATCTCTCCATTCTATCTCTTTCAGTCCAACAATAGCCCGTTTTCTTTCTTACAATTCACATACACCTACTGTACATTGTTCACCTCTACCTGGCCACTTCATATGGTGCTATGCCCAATGTGACAATGTCATGGTATCATTTGGTCTCATGTCTTTACCCTCCCTCCCTCCCTCCCTCCCTCTCTCCCTCCCTCCCTCCCTACCCTGTCCAGCTGTGCCAATGACTCGTCTCAGTGGGTGCCCCTGCCTACCAACAACACAGAGATCACTGTGGAAGCGCACATGGACCAGGACAAACAGCTGGAGAGTCGGGTGATGTTTGGGCATCTGGAGAACACCTTGGCCGTTCGCTGCCTGGCCAGGAATGAGATGGCCGCCGTCAGCAGGGAGGTCAAACTGGTGTCACAAGGTGAGACATACACTCATCAAGTCACACTTACCTCCTCCTTCAGTTAAACAACAAACACGGTTGGCAGAGTGGTGAATAGATTTACAGTATCTTAGATTGCCATTTTGCCTGCGATATATTTTCTCCCTCCGCTAGTCTCCTCTTTTACTAGCTAGTTTCTTCCTGTAGTTGCTTCCCTTTGTGACACTTTAAAAGTGATAAGCATTGAAGAGACTTTGCTGGGCTGTCAGTGTTGAGGCAGCTGTCTGGTAAAGCTATCTGTGGTGGGGCAGCGTGTCCCACACGGTCATTGTGCAGCTGTGTGTTAGCCTGGGAGACTTTTACTGTGAAAAGTGAATCTCCAGTAGTTTAAGCCATTTGGCCCCTCCAGCTGTGCCCCCCTCCCCAACCCTGCCCATCTCCTTAATCCCTTCAACACATATTTTGAAGCCCCACTGGCTTGGCTGATTGGATGTGAGACTGCATGCTGAACTATACCATTTAAATAGGGTATTTGGATTGCCATGTTGAAGTTCTTCATATTTGACCTCATTTGGGGGTTTTCAATTCATCAAACTAACATTCCCATATTGACTTACATTGATTTCTCCATGTTATTTTTGTTCTCTGTGGCATTCTCCATGTTGTGCTCTCCATCTCATGTGTGTGTGGTGGTTCTCTTCCTGAACAGACCCTCACTCAGAGCTGACTGTAGCTGCTGCTGCCCTGGTGCTGCTGGTCTTTGTCATCATCTCACTCATTGTTCTGGTCATTATCTGGAAACAGGTACAGCAGATGATCAATGCCCCTCACACACAAGCACAAACCCAGCCACCCACCCACTCACTCACTCACTCACTCACTCACTCACTCACTCACTCACTCACTCAGTCACTCACTCACTCACTCACTCACCGAATCATTAAATCATTCATCTACACTTTAAGTGTCCTAGAGACTTAGGTACTGATCTGTTTTGCTATGTCCTCTGTCCTACAGAAGCCTCGCTATGAGATCCGTTGGAGGGTGATAGAGTCAGTGAGCCCTGATGGCCATGAGTACATCTACGTGGACCCCATGCAGCTACCCTATGACTCCAGATGGGAGTTCTCTCGCGATGGGCTCGTACTGGGTGAGTCGGCTGCACTGCTTCCTCTCTCTGTGATCTTACTGTGGTCATGTTCTTGTCAGAGTGTCACATCACCATGTTCGGGTGGTCAGAGTGTCACAGCACCATGGTCTGATGGTCGTGTTCTGGTCAGGCTGTGGTCTGGATGTCTCCCTCTGGTCTTTGAAGTGAAGATGTGATAAGGCCATCTGGCCTGGCAGACAGGGGTGGCTGGGACGTGCTGCCTAGGGTTTGGGTTGTGACTCACTGATCAAAGAGAATCTCAACCACTGGGGACCTGGGGAAGTCACTGATGAGAGGGCAGAGGCAGACGTGTGTACGTGTGTTTTTGTCTGTCTGTCTGTGTGTGTGTGTGTGTGTGTGTTGTTGTTGTTTGCTTGCCTGTCTACGTTTGTGTATTTGTTTACACTCCATGTTAACTGATCGTATGCCATGTTGGGTGTGTCCGCAGGACGTATCCTGGGCTCCGGGGCGTTTGGGAAGGTGGTGGAGGGAACTGCATACGGACTCAGCCGCTCCCAGCCTGTCATGAAGGTGGCCGTGAAGATGCTGAAACGTGAGTTGACCACAGACAGCTATACAGACAGCTATAGAGAGGATCATTAAGGCCTGTGGAGATTGCCTGGAGAGAGCTGTGTCCTTGAACACCATCAGAGTCACAACAATACCTTTAGGCTCAGACACACCGGTAGCCTTTGCCGGCCGAGAGTACTTAGCACCTCTGAACGGAGTGCCGGCCGTAATTTGTCAACTGAGTGCAAACCGATTCTACACGTAGGATCACATGAAAATGTTGTCAGTCAGACGTCCATCAGCGGGTGGTCCATAAAACACACACATCTGCACGGCAGATCCACATTCGGTGCGGTGTGTGTGCTCCCTTACGTTGTGATTGATGAAACAATTGCAGGCATTGATGGGTGTTGTTGATGTTGATTGATTGTGTGTGATGGACTGACAGTTGCGGTGTGATTGATTTGTTTCTCGTTGCAGCCACGGCCCGCTCCAGTGAGAAACAGGCCCTGATGTCAGAGCTGAAGATCATGACTCACCTGGGCCCTCACCTCAACATCGTCAACCTGCTTGGGGCCTGTACCAAGTCAGGTGACTACACACGCACAAATGAACGCACACACATATGCTTATAGGCACGCACGCACATGCACACACACAGACACACACACAGTTTTGATAGCCAAGAAGGGAAGTTGCCATTTCTCTCCGAGCCGATGGTGGATGTGGTATTTTAATAGGATTTTTATGAGTGTTAAAGCTTGCCCTCTTGACGTTGCTTTTAGCCTTTACGAGCCTCTGATAAGACTAGCCAGCAGACTGACGCCTGTGTCTCTATCTCTTTGTTCTGTTCCCATGCAGGCCCCACCTACATCATCACTGAGTACTGCTTCTATGGAGACCTTGTCAACTACCTGCACAAGAACAGAGAAAACTTCATCAGCGTGCACCCAGAGAAGACCAAGAAAGACCTGGACATCTTTGGCATCAACCCTGCAGACGAGAGCAGCAGGAGGTAAACAGACATCCCAGCTAGCACATTTGGTTCCTTGGAAGTTGTGACAACCTACTTTTTTGGTTTCGCATTGGTTCTGGGAACGAACCCATACGTTTCCTGACTGGTAAAACTGAATGTTTTTTAACGTTCTGAGAAAGGAAAGTGAACATTTAGCCAGTTCTGGGAATGTAGATTTTTAAGTTGTAGGGAGGTTCTGAGAACATTTTACTGTGATTCCCTGACAGTTTTCCTGGGAGATTTTATTAGCGTTCTGAGAACATAAATTATGGGTTATTTGAAGGTAATTAAATCACGTTCTGAGAACATGTTTCAATAAGAATTAATAACCTTGCTAGGTTAGGTTAACGGTTTTGAACAGATAAGACACATGGAAATTAATTTGCTTAGGTATTAATCATGGAAACACATAAAAATGTTTATTGTGGCACGGCGTCAGTGAGATTCAAACCTATGATCTTGTGTGTTTTATCCATGGAATAAGTCACTGCGCCACTAGGATGGCGCAAACATGCCATTTTTTTTACTCATACAAAGCTGTTCATTTTAGTCTATTCAAACAGATCCCATTTCAAAGGAAACAAGCACTCATTAAGATTAGGTGTGGCCAATTAGTGGGCGGGCCAACACTCCTGAACACAGAGGATAGAGAGAGTCTTGTTGACGCTGAGATTGGAATGTATATGTTTTAAATAACACTCTTAGAATGTTCTTTGAACATTACTAATGGTTTCTTGTGTTTTTTATGGAACATTTTCTTAATGTTCAGAGAACATGACTTTAAATATAATCATGAGGAAACCTGCAGAAAACATTATGCTGAATAACTGAAATTCTCACAGAAGAACATTGTTTCTTAACATTCTCTGAACAATTTCAGAACGTCACTTTAAATAGAACCATGATGAAACCTGTAGGAAGCGTTATGCTGAAGTACTGAAATCCCCACTTAAGAAACATATGGTTCTCAGAATGTTATGTGCTAGCTGGGTATTCTGCACCAATCACAGAAGGTTGTATGCAACTTAACGATAGGACAACCACGCTCTCAACCAAGCTCTAAGAATCATATGGTTCTCAGAACATTGTGTGCTAGCTGGGCTATAGGATCAGCTCCGAAAACATACACAGGAGCGCACACTCACACACAGGCCAGGAAACACAGACACAGACACACACCCACCCCTCTGTCGTGTGTCCCTCTCTTCAGTTGCTCCTCCTTTACCCCACTCAGTCATTCTGTCTCATTGACACAGCACTTTACTGCACACTTTACTGCACTCGCTCAGTAACATAACGTAACCCTACCCCAGGCTTTCTCATGGCTGAGGGGGTTGTCTGGCGTCTTCCACTAATCAAATTTGTGTCTGAAGTGGTACTCGGCTTTCAGGCTAATCACATTACTCTTGTTTGGCACCTGTTAATGGTCTCTGTTCAGCTCGTCTGTGTTTGCTGATCTGTGTTGACGGATGACTCACAATGACCACATTTCAGAGTGTGACCACACCATGATTTAATCTCAACCACCCTGACCATCAACCACACCCTCTATGTAGGGAACCTCACGACATACAGTACACTGGGCCTTCTTAGAGAACCAACATGGCTGTTGTTGGTCTCTTCCCAACCTCCCCTTCTCCCTCTCTCCCTCCCTGTCACCATGCAGCTATGTGATCCTGTCCTTTGAGAGTGGTAAAGGGGACTACATGGACATGAAGCAGGCAGACACCACGCAGTATGTGCCCATGCTGGAGATGAGTGATGCCTCCAAGTACTCCGACATCCAGAGGTCCGAATACAACCACCCGCCATCACAGAAGGGTGGTGAGTACACAGTCTGACAGCCTCTTTCTCTTCCCTTTTGCTCCTCCTCTCTTAATCTAACTCTCCTTGCCCTCTCGCCGTGTGGCTTGGCTGCGTTGGCTGACGTGCAGGGTTTAAGTCAGTGCTGGTTGTGTTGAGGAGTCCACCCTTCTCAGTATGTAGGCCTGCCTGGGCCGGCCTGTAATCATATAGAGCGGGTAATTGTAGCACACATAATAATGCATCGTTCTCCCTGCCATTAGGAATAAACAGGTTACAGCAACCAGTTCTATATTTACATGCACATAAACATACAAACACTTTATTCACTCACTCATAGACCGACTAAAGTTAAATGGGTTTGTGTGTCTGTGTGTTTTCCTGATCCAGATAGTGAGATGGACAACATGCTGTCAGGGGATGGTAACGAGGGCCTCAGCACCACAGACCTGCTCAGCTTCACCTACCAGGTGGCCAGAGGCATGGAGTTCCTATCCTCTAAGAACGTGAGTGACCAAGGGCTGGGAATGATTGTAGATCAGAGGGACTGGTAACATGATGTTAGTTCAGTGCGGTGGGCTGGGGATGATGTCATACAATAGAATAGCTACCCAACAGACAGGTAACGATATCAACTAGAGACACAGAGGTGAGCCTAGGAAACCATATCCATCTTTTAACGGTCTGACTTAGCAACTAAAGAAGGAAGTGGTGGCGACATGATTCCATTGGCTTAGCAGAAGCTGGAGCCACTGGCAAGCTGGTTCTGTCCTGTCTGTTGGTACACAGCAGGGAGTAGGTCGGTTGCCACGTCAACACTGTACATTTCATGGGTAACCACGGTAATGATGGCAGGCAGGTTGTGGGCTGCTGTTGTGCTTGATGACAGCTGTGAAAGCCAAGAGGTTGGCTAAATCAGGGGTTGTGTGATAAGCGGCCCTGTGAAGGCTGAGCTCACTGCTCAGGAGACAGGCCAGGTCTTTATATAGAACACCCTGGAATTACACTGGGTACAAAGCAGCTATAAGCTCCTCATAACAGCCTCCTAGTTATTATCCTTGAATATACTCTGGGCCGGAGTGGTCAGTCAAGGCCGTGTCTTAGGCTGGCTTGTTGCCATAAAGCCACCCTTCAAACACAAGGAGGTGAGAGAGAATTAAAGGAAAGGATGTGTGTTTTGATTGAATTGAGATGAATGAAATGCGGAATTTTGCGGTGTAGTGTGTGCATCGGGACCTGGCTGCCAGGAATGTCCTGCTCTCTCAGGGGAAGATAGTAAAGATCTGTGACTTTGGCCTGGCCAGAGACATCATGCACGACAACAACTACGTCTCCAAAGGCAGCGTGAGTATTCCTCTAGGACGATACTGGCTGTTTGTGTACCCTGATGAGCTTAAACATGTATCTGTGAAGGTGGTTTGTCCCCTGCTTGTTCATGTTAGCAGTCCAGTATGGTCCACTATTGTATTGTCCTTTATATGAGTGCAGTGTGTTTTATCCGTCTGCGCTCTGTGTTGACCACAGACCTTCCTGCCAGTGAAGTGGATGGCTCCTGAGAGTATCTTTGACAACATGTACACCACCCTAAGTGACGTCTGGTCCTACGGCATCCTCCTCTGGGAGATCTTCTCTCTAGGTGAAGCTCAGCTGACCCCTGACCTTTTTCAGTGACACGTTAACAGCAGCATGTTAGCGAGACGGCTGACTCCAGATCAGTGTGTAGATACAGTGTGTTGACAGTGGTACTGGTGTTTGCTGGTGTACTGATGGCAGTGTGTTTGTGTTAAAGGTGGCACCCCATACCCAGGGATGGTAGTGGACTCCAGCTTCTACAACAAGATCAAGAGTGGCTACAGGATGGCCAAACCTGAGCACGCCCCCGCTGATGTGTATGTACATATATTTTTTTATATAATTATTATATGTTGTGTTGTGTACATTATTATGACAAAACACTTTTTGAAACACTGGATTAGATAACATGAAAATACTTCGGAAGGCTATGTACTACTGCTGTAAAAGTCGAACGCACAGTACTAAACTGTGATGTACAATGCCATGGCATGACTCTAACTAAATGATACCATGCTGTTCCTCCCTGCACTGTTTGTCCTGCTCTATCTGTTTAACTAGTGTGTTTTCCCTCCTCCAGGTATGAGATGATGATGAAGTGTTGGAATAGTGAGCCTGAGAAGAGGCCTTCCTTCTTCAGCCTGAGTGAGAGCGTGGCCTCACTGCTGCCTTCCGGCTACAAGAGGGTGGGTGTCTCTACTGTATGACCTCTGACCTAACGGCCCCTAACAGGGTTCCTCACACCTGCTTTCTAATCTCCCTGTCTCTTTCATTTCTGACCCTGACCTATGAAGTTAGAACCTACTCTTCACTCTTATCATTTATGTTCCTTTCTATCAGTCTCATCCCCCTTTTACCTTACCTGACCGATCCTATTTTTCACCAGGAGCGGAGTAAGTGTGTCAACCATCCTCTTTCTCCTCCCCCAGCATTGGGTCATGTTATAGTGCTACATTACTAATAAAGTGTAGAAGTTCATCTAAAACCAGACTCACAAACTCCAACCACTTCCCCTGAACTCTGCCAGTTGAGTGTGTTTCTGTGGGCTCTGTCATTTGAGTGTGTTTCTGTGGGCTCTGTCAGTTGAGTGTGTTTCTGTGGGCTCTGCCAGTTGAGTGTGTTTCTGTGGGCTCTGCTAGTCGAGTGTGTTTCTGTGGGTTCTGCCAGTCGAGTGTTTTTCTGTGGGCGCTGTGCATTTCCGCTGTGTTAAAGCCCAGCCCTGGCGGTGATTAGAATGCTAATGTTTCAGCTGGCGGTCAGTGGCCAGCCCCAACCACTGTAGTGACGCAGCAACAGCAGCCCCAGCTCCCAGGTCTCGCCTTCGTCCACCGGCTAGGCTAACCGTAACGAGCATATTAAACAGCACGCCACACGTGGCACATCAAACCTCCTCCTCTCCCCACTACTCTGCTTTAATGGCCCAGGAGAGTGGAGAAGCTGGCTCCCATTTTAGCACCTCGGATTGAGGTTGGCTGGGCTAGGGTGGGGTGGGAAATGTGGTTCACTGTATGGGTCTCACCACCAGGCTAACAGACTGACTGAGTGAGAACACACATACCAATGACAGCTGGTTGAACTGGTTCACGTGTTATATCAGTTTTAGGATTCATCAGATTTCTGAGTTTTGTGATTTATGAAGCTGATGCAGCTGTTTTGGAGGTACTATATGGGAGTTACCAGAGCACTAAATAACTCTGACTAGTACAGGCCAAAAGTATTTCCTTTATATGCACAGTGCTCTTGGCTTTAGAAACAGCTAGCTGTATAGCGACGTTTTCTGCATGGTACTGTAGACATTCTGCTCCAATGCTGCTAGATGGGTTGATGTTCATTGTGCCCTCTCTTTCTCTGATTGTGCAGTGTTTCGAGAGGGTGAACCATGAGTTCCTGAAGAGTGACCACCCGGCAGTGACCAGGGTCCAGGTGGAGAATGACGACACCTACGTTGGGATCACCTATAAGAACCAGGGCAAGTCGAAAGACAGGGAGAGTGGCTTCGACGAGCAGCGCCTCAGCTCTGACAGTGGTTACATCATCCCCCTCCCTGACCTGGACCCCCTGTCTGATGACGAGTACTGCAAGAGGAATCGCCACAGGTATGCTACCACCTCAGTGTCAGACATGTCTATCTTCATTTCAGACCCTTATAAGTGGTACAGATTGATAACACTGTTTTACACCAAAACATGTGCTAGTCCTGTCTAGCAAATCCAGCAAGTGAGATACACGTCTTATTTAACCCATGGTCACTCCTGTATACTATACCCCATCCACTCCCATTAGCTGTTTAGTAACACTAACCTGCTCCTCTCTGTCCTGTGTAGCTCTCAGACATCTGAGGAGAGTGCCATAGAGACGGGCTCCAGCTCCACGCTGGCCAAGAGAGAAGGAGAGACCCTGGAGGACATCACCCTATTGGATGAGATGTGTCTGGACTCAGAGCTGGTGGAGGACAGCTTTCTGTGACAGGCCTGGAGAAACCTAAAGCCTGCCAAAGAGAGAGGGATATTGGGGGGAAAGACACCTGAACATAGACCCTTAAACCACCCACTCGTCCTCGCCACCCCTATCTCAAACCCACCTCATCCCCCGCCCCACACACCTCCAGTCCTCTTAGGAGGACAGAGAAAAACCACTTCACTGCTTGGATGAGTCTGTGGCTAGATCATGGTATGCCTTCTGTTCCCTCCTCAGAAAGCACCCCTTGTGGGGCTGGAGGGACGTGCATGGATAGATGGATAGATGGATAGTTGGGACACTGAGGACTCGCCACTATCCTGTGGTTACTGAGTCTCGATAGAAGGTCAGTTTTGGATGGGACTAAGAGCACATGAGGAGAATACGGAGGAAGATAGATTTTTATATAAATGTATAGAACCTTACTGTAATGGGCATTCCGAACAGCAACATAAGCAAGGATGGATGGAGGGATCAGAATGGATCAGGCGTGAAAATCAAAGACCCCGAATGAACAGCAGTTTATCTCGGCCATGCAGAACCACTACAGACAGACCCACTATTTAAACCACATCACACCAGTGCCAGCAAACAGAGCAGTACGAGGCCAGCTACACAGCAGACAGCTTTACTTCACAACTCACCTACCTGCAGCATATGATCTATAACTACAATATATCTGATGCTGGCACAATCAGTAGTAATACTTTGATTAAAAAGCACAACATCTGGACTATGTATATGTTTTTATATGCAATTATACAGCATTTGTTGTCAATAGCTAAATAAGTGCAGCAGTTCAATAAAAATAAAAAAACTTTTTATCACGCATATATATATATAAATATGTATTTTTTTAATACTGCGTCGAAGAAGGTGATGATATGGGTTTTGAAATTAAGAATACAACTATCTTCCAAAACTAGACTCCATAGAACATAATCCATTACATTATGTAAATTATGAAATGGGAATTTGTTTATTCAAATTGTAAAATGAACTCATGCTAAGTATGAGTGGCATTGAACCTGGGCCAAAGTACATTTATGTGCATTAGTACAGTATGCAAGAATAATTGTTGTTTTCAAGCTTATGCCATTGT
Source organism: Salvelinus fontinalis (assembly GCF_029448725.1). Lineage (NCBI taxonomy): Eukaryota > Metazoa > Chordata > Actinopteri > Salmoniformes > Salmonidae > Salvelinus > Salvelinus fontinalis. The sequence goes on from NC_074669.1 coordinate 25,891,013, forward strand.
AATAATAGTAATGAATTGATGTTAATAATAAACACAGAGCGTTATTCACTGCAGATAAAGGAAGAGAACAAGTGAGGAAAAACACCATAGTCGTCTGATTTGACAGTTTGACAGATCTCATGATTCTCAAAGCCAAGGAGCTGGTACATCTTCCAAATCAGAGAGGACGTTATGCATGTGTTGCTCTGATTGGTAGCAGTGATTTAGCTGAAGTCGTATGTACAGCCATTTTGCTGTCCTGTACAAAGACAAAAGTACATGTGTTGTATCAATGTTAAATACACTAGTTTTCAACACATAACGTGATGTCAGCAACATACATCATTACGTGTATGTTTAATGTTTAGTCCTGTAGTATTTCCTACCAGCTGTCCTCACTGCTTTCGTCTGTCTCTACCGTCGACTGTGATGTTCTCTGTGATCACATTAAAACTGTAGCACTTTTTTTGTATTTTCCTTGTATTTGATGTGTGAAATGATTGGGCTTTTTGCTGAGAGAAGGGCTTGGTTTGGCTCTGGAAGGTTCCCTCTCTATGGCAACAGCGTTGTGAATGTAGAGTGGAAGAAGTTGGTGAAAGACAGGTATGAAGTATAATCCACGGTACAGTATCTGTAATTATAGGTAGTTATCACCAATACCCGGAAATGATCCTCCTGTTTCAATGTTTCATTATGCATTATGTACATTCAGATGATTTATATTTCAATAAATGATTTAATAGTGTCTCTTGTTTGGAAATCTGTTTCCCTTTCTTTCTTTTTGTTTGACACACACACGCACACACAACATTCTCCATGATAAAAACTGGTAAAACTAAACGATACCTTTTTATAGAGGCGGTTTCTAATTATGGTTTGGTAGGTAAGAGAAGGGGTCAAGGGTTAGTTTACCTGGCTGACGTCACTTCCGATTTTCTAACGGCTTGCCACCAGTTGTGCTTGTTCTCTCTAACTCAGAACCCGATAAGTGGTCAAGTGGTCGAGGGTCAATTCGTTAGTAGGTGGAGGAGTATGCTTGCCTCATTACCTACTATGAGAGAGGATGCACAAGAGTATGTTGTTTTCTCGATTGGAGAAAGCATGCACACATTTAAAAACAGTACGCTACTTATCCTTTTATCTATAAAATGTCTTGCACGACTAGCTAAATTCGTTTTTATCACTTTACACATTTAATTGGGATTCCACCCCAGTAAACGTAATTTTCCTAATGATGCACGACTGGAGGAGTCTCATTTCATACAAACATATTTGTCTCCACGTTTCCTCTCGTCGCCTCCTATACAAAGACAAACTATAGACTACTAGGGCTAGGCTACACAACACAACAACCAACACACAATTCTGGTGCAACTGACATTGATTATTAATTAGCCCAGTAGTGTTGTCGTCTCCACCCCATAATAAACCCCCATGACACAATTTCATAAACAGAATAGCTACACTAAATGCAGTCTCAGAGAAGGCCACTAGGTTGCATGATAATCCCACCATTGAGTTCAGGGATAAAATCCATAGTTATAGTCATGCCGATTATGTATAATCATAACTGCATGATTTGTGGGAAAAAAATGTAGTGTGTCATTTCTTATATATATTTTTGTTGTATTGTTTATTTATCAAAATAATATTTCCAACAATCGGTATTAATACCAAAGTTTTTTTTTAATAACTAACCAAATATATACCACAGCCTGTTGTTTCCAATGGGAGCAAATGATTCATAGTGGGCAGAACAAGCGAAGAGGTGGGCAGAGCCCAGCGTGAGCTAGTGAGATCCTATTGGTGCATTCTAGTTTGTATTTGCATTTCTGTGATGTACATGTGTGCAATAACTCAATTCGCTCTTGCACTCCTAAACAACACACTTTTTAAAAACTTTGGTAAAGGGTAAAGTCTACAAAATGTAGTCCACTCTGTTCGTAACATATTCTAGTTTTGGGAACAGAAAACTGTATTGAGATCAAATATTCAATCGTTGAGACAATTTGCAGATTGTAGGCCAAAATCCAACTATCTCCATCTTCTCCCACTGCCGGCCACTGGGCTTCCTCGGAAACGCCAACCAGATAGCTTCAGATTTATACATCCGGTAAAACATCTGGCTTATTGTTCTATCTGTGTTAATACTATATATAATGTGTGAATGTCAAGTAACTCCACCAGAGGGAGATATTCCATAAGTCATTCTTAGATACAAAAAGCATTTCCAGTTTAATGCTTGAGAACCAGGGGTCTCATTTAAAAGTATGTTTTTAAATGAACTGTCAGTGAATGGTCAGTTCTTGGAAAGGAGACACCTAATTCAGAAAATGTATGTTGTGTGTCTGATGTGTGTGGTATATATTGTTTTGCCACACAAAAAGTATTGTTTTGAACTTTTGAACATCTCAAATTGATTTTGGTCAAATGTACTTTTCTCCATAATGTTTATGTTTATACTGTTTATGTTTTCTAGGTGCAAAAGCTGATTTGCTTGGAGAAATAAAAAAATATGGTATCGCTTTGGTGCAATTTTCATAAGTATGTGTTTCATTTTCCAAACACTTAGTACAAAACCCAAAACAGATCATCAAAAAGGCAGTTGCATCAAAACTCTAAGCACATTTTCAACTGACTAAGTACAACACACAAAATCATACAATCCCTTTTTCACCAAACTTAATCAGTGTTTCATCTAGACATACATGTTTCACATTGCAATACATGTTTATATAAAGTAATTGTTCATCACAATGCAATGGTCACATTATTTTTGATATGATTGTCTTCCCACTTGTTAAAATACATTTTACTATTACTGAAAGATGCACTATGCAGAAATCGCTCCACCATTTCCTGGTTGCAAAAATTTTAATAGCAAGTATCGTGAAGAGAATCCATGTACCATCTAAACCGCTGTGAAATATATTTTCTATAACCAAAAATAGTGTATTTTTAGCTGTTTCTAGCCAGTTTACAAAACCAAAAGTAATAGACAAACTTAAACATGGAAAGCATAGAAATAGCACATATATAAACAGATCTACAGCTTCTTAGACTGAGAATGACAGATCTGTAACACATATCTCTATGTGAATTTGGTAAACCTATCTATTTTAAATTAGTTTGTCTACTACAGAGTTTGAGAACTACATGAAAATGTATGTTTGTAAAGTATAAACATATAAAGTATGGTATTTATTGTAATGCACTATTATGATGATGACTATTATGATTTTACAGTAGATTTAAAAAAAATCTGATAGTGACAAGATCAGAGATGTACTGTATGTACCAAATGCATCCCCTATACAGTAAACATTTCTACAAAATTAACTGATGGGGTCTTTTTTCACACAGCTTTATTAAAATTGCATTGGCCAATACAGTAATATATGCCATTTACGTAGCAGGCGCTTTTATCCAGTGACACTAGAGAGTCCATGTCACGCCCTGACTATAGAGAGCCTTTGTTTATCTATGGTATAGTAGGTCAGGGCGTGACTGGGGGGTTTTCTAGTTATTATTTTCTATGTGGGGTTTTCTAGTTTAGTTTTTCTATGTTGGTGTTTGGTATGATTCCCAATTAGAGGCAGCTGGCTATCGTTGTCTCTAATTGGGGCTCATATTTAAGTAGCATTTTTCCCACCTGTGTTTATGGGATATTGTTTTGAGTTAGTGCACGTAGCATCTCTGTAGTCACGGTTCGTTGTTAGTTTATTGTTTATTTGTTTTTGTCTTTGCTTAGTTTCACTTTCTAATAAATAATGTGGAACTCAACATCCGCTGCGCCTTGGTCCGACATTTATTCCAGCGATCGTGACAAAATATCCCATCACAACGGGACCAAGCAGCGTGCCCGGGAGGAGATGGCATCCTGGTCTTCGGAGGAGATCAAGGAGAGAATATCCTGGACTTGGGAGGAAGTCTTGGCAAGACACGAAAGCCTGCCGTGGAAACAGACGACAGGAGAGAAGGGAGGACAGCGACGACGCCGGGGTTCGCGGCCACATAAAAAAATAAAAAAACTGCCCGAAAATATTTTTTTTGGGGGGGGGGGGCTCCAAGGGTGGTCAGCGGAGCCGAGGAGTGAACCAGAGCCAGTCTGGGAGAAGAGTGAGATGAGAGAGATGTTGTGCAAGTGTGTTCTGCACAACATCCGACCAGAGGATCCGGTTAGCAGTCTGGTGCAACTTGTGCCGGTTCCACGCTTCTGGCCTCAAGTGCACCTCTCTAGTCCGGTACGTCATGTGTCTCCTCCTCGCACTCTCCCTGAAGTGCGTGTCACCAGTCCGGTGCCACCTGTGCTGGCCCCACGCATCAGGCCTCCAGTGCGCCTTCCCAGTCCAGAGCTTCAGGCGACGGTCTCCGGTCCAGAGCTTCAGGCGACGGTCCGGAACCTCCAGAGACGATTCCCGGTCCGGAACCTCCAGAGACGATTCCCGGTCCGGAACCTCCAGAGACGATTCCCGGTCCGGAACCTCCAGAGACGATTCCCGGTCCGGAACATCCAGCTCCATGGCCGGTGCCTTCTCCTGCGCCGATGCGCAGTCCAGGCACGGCGTCCGGTCCAGCTCCATGGCCGGAGCCTTCTCCTGCGCCGGTGCTCAGTCCAGATACGGCGTCCAGTTCCGCTCCATAGCAGGAGCCTTCCTTGATACCGAGGTCCAGTCCAGGCAGTGTTCAGCCCAGGTCCATGGCTGGATCCATGGGATGAGCGGGTTTTTCGGCCCGCACCAGAGCCGCCACCGAAGATGGTGGCTCCGCGAGCTGAGCGGGTTCTTCGTCCCGCACCAGAGCCGCCCCCGATGCTGGCGGATCCACAAGCTGAGTGTGGGCTATGACCTGCACCAGAGCCGCCACCGACACTAATCACCACTCCTACCCTCCCCATTTGTTTCAGGTTTTGCGGCCGGAGTCTGCACCTTTGGAGGAGGGTGCGGGGGTGGGGGGGGTGGGGGGGGTACTGTCACGCCCTGACCATAGAGAGCCTTTGTTTTTCTATGGTATAGTAGGTCAGGGTGTGACTGGGGGGTTTTCTAGTTTAGTTTTTCTATGTTGGTGTCTGCTATGATTCCCAATTAGAGGCAGCTGGCTATCGTTGTCTCTAATTGAGGCTCATATTTAAGTAGCATTTTTCCCACCTGTGTTTATGGGATATTGTTTTGAGTTAGTGCACGTAGCATCTCTGTAGTCACGGTTCGTTGTTAGTTAATTGTTGATTTGTTTTTGTCTTTGCTTAGTTTCACTTTCTACTAAATAATGTGGAACATCTGCTGCGCCTTGGTCCGACATTTATTCCAGCGAATGTGACAGTCCACATATTTTCATAGGTGACCCCAGTGGGAAACGAACCCACAATTCCTGTGTGGGGCCAATACAGTAACATATGCCATTTACGTAGCAGGCGCTTTTATCCAAAGTGACAAGTGAGTCCACATAAATTTTCATATATGACCAGTGGGAAACAAACCCACAACTCGTGTGGGCCACACAGGATGACTACAATACATAAGTGCAGTACTATATTGTAAATACAATTCATGATTACAATACAGGTGGAAGGTGCATGATTTCCATCCCCATGGAAGTGCCTTCCTCCTTCAGACCATGGATGAGGACAAATACTCAAGACAGGCTTGATGTAATCTAGTGCCTACTAAACGTTATGTTTCTTTAATTTAATTTGTTTCATTTGATTACAGTACATCTACGTTGTAATTATATCTGAACAATACATTTATTTTTTGCATCAATGATTGTGAAAGATGTCTTCAGTGATCAAACCTTTAATTAATCACACATGGTACATAAATGACGGAAATTAGATTATCAGTCAATTTTGATGCGTATTGCAAGTGTATTGCCAAATGTAAAAAAAAAAAACCTAACGTACTGTAGTTTACAGTACTGTAGCATATAACATATTAAAAGGGCAAATTTTAAACTTAACTTGCATTTTTTTACTATTGGATTAACTGGTTAAAATAACTACGTTGAGAAGTTTAGGTGATTTAATTAATGTTCTCGTGCAGTGGTGGTTTTAACATTTAAAGCTTGGTGGGGCAAAAAATATATAATATGAGATGCATGCCAGCAAGGCCACTACACAACACAACACTAAACAATACATTAATTGCACTATAACACAAAACCTGGCTATCAGCAGAGCCTTGAATGGCAGCGAAACAGTTCATTCAGCCTCATTTACTGTCTTTTAAAAAAACATAGCTGATATGGCTGACTTGCTTAAATGTGGTGTCTACTGACAATTGAGATGTACAAACTATGGCATAAGGGGACGACGAGCGGATAAGAGGCAATCCGTAATTTCGATTAAGACATTAATGAGCGAGCTAGGACGGGCGTAGTCAATATAACCATTTGTTCAGCACGTTTCAAATGTACAGCGACAGAATTCAGAACATGGGCCGTTCTTACAGTGTTCTCCCTGCACAACAAGTCAGAACCATAGGATAAAGGGGGCATATAAGCAGACAATGAAAGCTCTTACAATATTGGATGATTACATTTCTCAAAAACAGGTTATAGACTACATGTGCACCATCAAGTCAGATAAGTAGGCAAAACTAAGAGATTAAAATATACCAAATTATTAGGGTGAGGCACATACCAACAGCTTACTACACAACATACACTTAGTATTACTTAATTAGCTACAGCATACATATCTCCCTGGCATATTAGATAATTTATGCAGCAGCATACAAGACAAGTTTGGACTCACCTTGTTGTGCTGTGCTGACTTGAACAAGAAGGTGGCGCGAGGATCCTTTGGGGGCAAATTTTGTCATCAAACTTTGCCAACAAAGTTTGGCATTCTCTGGATTTATGGTGCTTTCAAGACAACTGGGAACTCGAAAAAAGGTTGAATCATGATGACGTCAGTGATCTTCAGGTCGTAGCTCTAGAAGAGGCCAGAGTCCCCGATTTACAATTCCCAGTTGTAGCTCGTTTTCCTGAGTTCCCAGTTGTCTTGAACTCACTAAGGTCAGATTTTGCAGTTCCGAGTCAATAGCTGTTTAGAGCGCAGCACAAATTATGCTTCATTGACACCATGGCCAATGCTGAATGTTTATAATTTTAAACTAGGAAAAGAGACCCTTCATCTTAGATTTGAGAGCACACAGCCACTCCACTGAATAGCAGGCTAATGATTGCTTTGCAACGCTTGCAGTTAGCCGCTGATTTCTTCCAAACCACTCATTGTTGAATTTGCAATTTCCAATGGCCGATGAGCACCGATACGTTATATCGATAATTTCTCTTCATATGACAAGGATTAAAAAGGATTTGCCAGTAGATTGTCGACTTGATTCATGACGATGACTGCTGGCTAAGATTTTGTCAAATCAAAGCTACTGTCGATATAACGTGATTTGATGTCATTTTATCTGGGGCCAATAACCTTGAGCCTTCTTGGATGGGCACTTCTAATGAAACTCTATGGCAGCACCCAAAGGGCTAGAATTTTGAGCTTTACCCTTAGACTCGGTGGTGACGTAGTGTTCCCATGAGTGATAGAACACTGAGTCAATCACGGCGTGTGTGTGTGTGTGTGTGCGTGCGTGCGTGCGTGCGTGCGCGTGCAGGCGTGATGGAGTGAGTGACTGCATGTTTGCTAAGATACCGAGAGTCAGTGCCGGTGGTCAATCCAGTTCAAGTGTTAAGCAGTCTGATGGCCTGTGGATAGAAACTGTCTTTGAGCCTGTTGATCCGAGACCGGATGCTCCGATCCCGTCTGTGGGATAGTAAGGGAGGGAACAGTCCGTGGCTGGGGTGTGTTGGGTCCTTAATTATGCTGCGTGAGGCATCGTTTTGAGTGGATGTTCTGAATAGTTGGGAGCATGGCGCCAGTGATGAACTGGGCCGTCTTCACCACCCGCTGGAGGGATTTGCGGTTGTTGGCTGAGAAGCTCCCTTACCAGGCCCTGATGCAGCATGTCAAGACACTCTCGATAGTGGAGTGGTAGTATTTGGAGAGGACCGGGGGGCATGACGAATTTCTTCAGCCGCCTTAGGAAGTAGAGGTGCTGTTGCGCCCTCTTGACATGTTGGTCCATGACAAGTTCTCGGTGATGTGGACGCCGAGGAACTTAAAACAGCTGATTCTCTCCACTGCACTCCCGTCGATGTGGATCATGACGTGTCCTCTCCTCTGCTTCCTGAAGTCGACAATTAACTAATTTGTTTAGCCGACTTTGAGGGAGAGGTTGTTTGTTGTTTTGGCACCACAATGCCATTTCAGTTACCTCCTCCCTTTAGGCGGACTCGTCATTGTTAGTGATCAAGCCTACAACCGTGGTGTCATCAGTAAGTTTATGTCATGCTTAGCCTCACAGTCATGGGTAAACAGGGAGTACAGCAGAGAGCCGAGGACGCATCCCTGGGGGGCCCCTGACTTAAGAGGTGTTGTTGCCAATCCTCACATCATGCGGTCTGCCTGTCAGGAAGTCCGGGATCCAGTTGCAGAGGGTGGTGTCCAGGCCCAGGACCCTGAGCTTGGTGATGCGCTTGGGGGAACAAAAGCGTTGAATGCTGAACTGTTGTCAATGAACAGCATTCTGGATTTTGTATGGTAGGCCTATGAAATAATTTGGCAGCTCTCATACATTTCTGTCAATGAAACAAAACCAAAGGCAAACTAACCAGAAGATACCAACGTCATTCCTCTAATGTATATTATTGAATTGGTATTGGATCTGATTTAAAATGAGAAATATGGATCTGTTTTAACAGTAAGCAATGCTTGGTGAGACACCTTACAGACCATAACTCAGCTGGCCAAGTGGGTGAAAGAGGGAAAGAAATAGAGGGAAATTTGATTGTATAATGTTTTACTTTATGAGAGTGAGAGGGAATCAGATTTTTATGTATTTGGCCATATGAGCGAGTGCCAGACAATTAGATTACTAATCTCTTTGGCTTGTTTGATATGTAACATCAGTCTCTCTTGTGAAACTCGAAGCCAGGCGGCTGAGTAAACTACTGTGGCCGGCCTCCACTGTCCTGCACTTTTCTTCTCCGTGAGGAGAGCCTACTTACTGTTTGGACTGCTCTGCTGTAAAATGGATTCGTCTCTTGGCCCCGGCAGGTCCCTCAAGGCGCGTATCCTGTTACAGATGCGTCTCCGTGGACCGGTGCTTTGCCAGGCTTTTGTTTAACAGAGGTATCATTTCCAGATTAAAACACCATCTCTGTAAGTGATACTTCCATTGATTTATCACTTAGATCAAAACCTCTGCCCCAACAAAATAAAAAACCACTCACAACTGGAGGATGGAGTGTCCATAGGCCTATCACTTTCTTAAGTCATTTGGCAATATCAAAATAACAATTTCAGGATTTATACACTATTATATTAGCTCACTTAATGAATAATGCATTTTTAGACACAAAAGGGGATTGGAACATACGCAGTAGGCCTGAAGCAATAACCAGTTGCCCGATGGAAAGAAAATTATAGACTAGTCTTAAACAGAAAAGTATTTTAAGACCATATCCAAAAAGTTTACTCATATCTGTTATAGTTTAGATAAAGATAATTGTGTAGGATTGACTTTGAGTTCATTTATGATGTAAAATCATTTTGAGATTCTATTTAAGGATTTGTTGTAAATGTAACTAAAGTTGTGCTCTTCTCTCTTACTCTCTTAGAGGCACACACACAACTATACAGAGAGAGAGGAAGAGGGAGAGAAGGAGAGGAGAGAACTGCTGATTTAGTACAGTGATATATTTGTCATCATATTGCTGCGAGGTAGAACCTAATATAAACAGATGAGAAAGAGTGCTTATCTTATGACTGGTGTAAAACCCTATCTTGGTTTATCATGTGAGACCCTGCTTCTGGGCAGGACAATTCAGGCATTAGACAAAGTACAGTTTTGTCCTTATCTAGGCTATATTTGCCATACACCTCTTTCTATCCTTAAACTCATGCCTAAACATATTTCCCTTTGTTCAAGACACACATTTCCAGGTATCAACTCCATTTTTGGCTGTATGGAGTGCCAGCAGTAAGAGAATTAGCACTGTATTCAGATCAGATGATAACAATATCCAATTGTGAAACGTAAACCTCCCTTTATCATTTACAGTTTATATTTCTCATTTGTGAATAAAGTCAGATATTTTCTTTCTCTAGGACCAGTTACTGTATATCCATTGTTTTTGGCTGCAAATCCCATTTACTAGTTATTTACCACAGCACAATGTAATTTCCATGTTATACATAGAATATATCTGACCTCACCTATAGATCATGTTCTCATTATGATGCCACAAACAGTGATGAGTAGCTGTTCCCTCAGAAATAACATGGACCGACATGAGTCAGTCAACAGCTATTTGTTGGTGGAATTAAAGGTCAGAGGTCAAGTGCCAAATTATGCCTCACAAATCAGGTGAGCATTTGATCATCTGAAGTTCACCTGAGAACACAGTTCCTCTATTCGTCAGATGTGTTATTCCATGAATTCCATGTAACAGAGGTCAAAGTTCACACAATCAGACATACACTAAGTGCACAAAACATCAGGAACACTTTTCTAATATTGACTTGCACCCCGTTTTGCTCTCAGAACAGAACAAAGACATTGTCTGGAATGAAGACATATTGTTTGGAACAATATACTCTACAAGTACATAACATTTCCAGAGCGGGCTCCGCTTATTTTCAAGTTGTAATACATTTTATTCACCACCAACACAGTAATCTCCGTGGACAGATCTACATAAACATAACTGGTATCGTAGAATCTGTTGGGAAGAAATGAGATTTGTGGAATAACGAGGAGCAGTAGTTCCGATGTTTGGATTTTTTGTCACTGGTTATTTGGGCAAATCACAATTTAGCATCTTTCCAATTTCAGAAGGGGGGGGGGGGGGGTATTTGGTCCATAACTTGAAAAGAGAGAGGGTGGAGCTCCTCGTTCGGGTTCTGCTCTTCGTTCTAGCATCTCTTAATCCCTTCTCTTAACACATCTGAACCCTGAACTTAATTGAGCAGCTGACCAATTACTTGAAACTTTAGTTCTTGGTTAACCAAGAACCAAGTTTACAATTGGCGCATTCATCCCCCTCCTCTCCCCTGTAACTATTCCCCAGGTCGTTGCTGCAAATGAGAACGTGTTCTCAGTCAACTTACCTGGTAAAATAACGGTAAAATAAATAAATAAAAATAAAAAACCGAGATTATCAACACAGTGAATGGGAAAATGGATTCAAAGAGAACTCCCTCAGCTGGTGATTTGCTGAATATGCAATCCTAAAGGAGGGCTGATCAGTTAATGACATGTCATGTCAATTGTCTATGTATAAAAAGGTACCACAGAGCACACTTTCAAAATTCAACGTGTTTGAAGAGTATATTGTTCCAGACAACATGTCTAAAAAGAAGCAATCAAAAAGGGTACTTTTGAGAATTTCTATGTTGAATAAATAAATATATGTTGCAGAATCAAGGCATACTTTAGAGCTCCCTATGAGGAGCATAATGACACCAAGGATGTTGTCTACCTCATGTTCACAGATCACAGGGTCTTACTGGAGGCACGTATAGGTCTAATGGGCCTAAAATGGTCACTTTCATAAGGATTTCCTAAAAAGTGTGATATAAATGTAAAAAGCATGTCAAACAACCTTTCTCTCAATGAAGTTTCTGTGAGAATTTCCAGAACAATCTGAGATACCAAAAATATTTCCGGTCACTCTGGCGTGGAATCGCCCCAATGCTTCTTTCTTTCTTTCTTTCTCACTGATGATAAACTGCTCAAATAAAAGTCAGGGAGTTTATCTGACACAAATGGACAAATACAGTCAGATGTTCACTCATCAGTCACTGACACACATATATCGGTATGCGGAGCTCTATATTAAAAGACTTGCACTTAAACCATTTTCCATGTTTAACTGGGGGATGGGACCCCAGAGGGCATAACTGGCAAACTGCTCACCCCAGCAGGGGTGTAGGCATCCTGGGAGCTTCTCGACAGAGTCTGGCCTGTTCCTTTCAGCTGTGTCTCTGTTGGCCATATTGCTCTTTGTTAAAGAACAGTATCTTATTGTTGAATACTAGAAGAACCTTGACCTGTTTCCCTCCCATGTTTGCTGGGAGCATGACAGATTATTTCCCAGGGTGTGTGTGTGTGTGTGTGTGTGTGTGCGTGCGTGCGTGCGTGCGTGTGTGCTGTACGCACCATAGTCATGTGCTCTCTCTGTGTTGAGCTGTAGCCTGGAGATGCCACCCCTTTGCTCATGTGATTAGTGATGGTGGGGTTGGCCCAAGGGTTCAAGGTTGAGGGTGGATGCTTAATCTTCTTGAAACACTGAAATAAACGTTCTACACCATGTAGTTAAGATGCCTGCTCAAACATATTGTAAATATTTTCTTTCTAGGAAATCTATTTCTATCTCTAGGAAATGTATTAACGTGTACGGGAGACCAATTAAACCCCAAACCCATGCATTTTGTGTCCTCTAGCTCAGGGTTTGGTTGAGGGAAAATGGATTGTTAACACAAACAAAAATTTGCCCTGAAGATCAAGTTGAATCATTTGGACTGACCTGGCACCTTGGTCTGGGCAGTAGTGCCGGTGTTGCAGCACCTTTAGTGATTTAGCACTGGACCAGCCATGGGCTGAGAAGACGCTCCAGGCGCTTCTTTCATCCACGTGCTCTTTCTTCTCATCCACGAGGAATGCAAAACTATCCCCCTTTCCAATTCCTTCCAGGTCCACTGCCTTCTTCTCAGTCCTCAGAGAAACAACATGGCTACCGTTTACTGATAGTAAAACTCATTGGTCCTGGTAGTTCTATTAGGCCTGACACTTTTCTTAATTTTTTTATCTGTCTTCACACTGTGGAGCAGAACAGTACTGTAACGGGTGACGCTCTCCTCATCCTCGGACGAGGTGAGGAGAGAAGGATCCTCAGACCAAAACGCAGGCTTAGGGAAATAAGCCATCTTTATTATAAAATATGATGGCAACACGAAACGAAACAAAACACTTTAACAAGCTTACAAAATAACAAAACGACGTTGACGCAACCTGAACATAAACTTACATAACTAAACATAAACTTACGTACAGGAAACGGACGACATCGAAACGAAACGAAACAAACAAACGCTACAGTCCCATGTGGTACGAACGTACATACAGACATAGGAGACAATCACCCACAAACAAACAGTGAGAATGCCCTACCTAAATATGACTCTTAATTAGAGGCAAACGCAAACCACCTGCCTCTAATCAAGAGCCATACCAGGCAAACCGAAACCAACATAGAAACAGATAACATAGAATGCCCACCCAACCTCACGTCCTGACCAACTAACACACAAAAACTAACATAAATAGGTCAGGAACGTGACAGTACCCCCCCCACAAGGTGCGAACTCCGGACGCACCAGCACAAAGTCTAGGGGAGGGTCTGGGTGGGCATCTAACCACGGTGGTGGCTCAGGCTCCGGGCGCGGTTCCCACCCCACCATAATCCATCCTAGCCCCCTCCCTTCAAGAATGTCCACCCTCTTACTTCCCCCACAAAATCCTCCTAATAACATATCTAATAATGACAATACCGGGACAGAGAGATAAACCAAGACAGAGGGATAGATAAGACTATAGAGGTAGATAAAGATAGAGAGGGAGATCAGGATAGAGGGGCAACTCCGGACTGAAAGGCAGCTCCGGACAGAGAGACAGCTCTGGACTGATGGGCAGTTCTGGGTATCTAGCCTTTTCAGGCTGAAGGGCAGCTCATGGCTGACTGACGACTCTCGATGCTCATGGCTGGCTGACGGCTCTCGACGCTCATGGCAGGCTGACGGCTCTCGACGCTCATGGCAGGCTGACGGCTCTCGACGCTCATGGCAGGCTGACGGCTCTCGACGCTCATGGCAGGCTGACGGCTCTCGACGCTCATGGCAGGCTGACGGCTCTCGACGCTCATGGCGCTCTGACGGCTCTGGCTGCTCATGGCGCTCTGACGGCTCTGGCTGCTCATGGCTCGCTGGCGGCTCTGGCTGCTCATGGCTCGCTGGCGGCTCTGGCAGATCCTGTCTGGTTGGCGGCTCTGGCAGATCCTGTCTGGTTGGCGGCTCTGGCAGATCCTGTCTGGTTGGCGGCTCTGGCAGATCCTGTCTGGTTGGCGGCTCTGGCAGATCCTGTCTGGTTGGCGGCTCTGGCAGATCCTGTCTGGCTGACGGCTCTAGCGGCTCCTGTCTGGCTGACGGCTCTAGCGGCTCCTGTCTGGCTGACGGCTCTGTAGGCTCATGGCAGACGGGCGGCTTTGCAGGCTCATGGCAGACGGGCGGCTTTGCAGGCTCCTGGCAGACGGATGGCTCAGACGGCGCTGGGGAGACGGATGGCTCAGATGGCGCTGGGGAGACGGATGGCTCAGATGGCGCTGGGGAGACGGATGGCTCAGATGACGCTGGGGAGACGGATGGCTCAGATGGCGCTGGGGAGACGGATGGCTCTGGCCGGATATGGCGCACTGTAGACCTGGTGCGTGGTGCCGGAACTGGAGGCACGTGCTAATGACAAGCACCTTCCTACTAGTGCGGGGAGCAGGGACAGGGCACACTGTATCCTCAAAGCCTACTCTATCCCTGATGCGTGGTACCGGCACTGGTGACGCCGGGCTGAGGACAAGCACATCAGGATTAGTAGGGGGAGAATATACAGTGTGTACAGGGCTCTGGAGACGCACTGGTAGCTTAGTGCGTGGGGCCGGAACTGGAGGCACCGGGCTAGATACACGCACTACAGGGAGAGTGCGTGGAGGAGGAACAGGGCTCAGGATACGCACTGGTAGCCTAGTGCGTAGTGTATACACTGTAGGTACTAGGCTGGGGCGGGGAGGTGGTGCCGGAAATACCGGACCGTGGAGGCGTACTGGCACTCTTGAGCATTGAGCCTGCCCAACCTTACCTGGTTGAATGCTCCCGGTTGCCCGACCAGTGCGGGGAGGTGGAATAACCCGCACCGGCCTATGTAGGCGAACCGGGGAAACCATGCGTAAGGCAGGTGCCATGTATGCCGGCCCGAGGAGACGCACTGGAGACCAGACGCGTTGAGCCGGCCTCATGACACCTGGCTCAATACCCAATCTAGCCCTCCCAGTGCGGGGAGGTGGAATAACCCGCACTGGGCTATGCACTCGTACAGGAGACACCGTGCGCTCTACTGCGTAACACGGCGCCTGCCCGTACTCCCGCTCTCCACGGTAAGCCTGGGAAGTGGGCGCAGGTCTCCTACCTGCCCTTGGCCCACTATCTCCTAGCCCCCCCCCAAGAAATTTTTGGGAATTACTCACGGGCTTTTTCGGCTTCCGTGCCAGACGCGTTCCCTCATAGCTCCGGTTCCTCTCCCAGGTAGCCTCTGCTCTCCTCAATGCCTCCACCTGTTCCCATGGGAGGCGATCCCTCCCAGCCAGGATCTCCTCCCAAGTGTAGCAACCCTTAACATCCAAAACATCGTCCCATGTCCATTGCTCCTTTCTCTCCTGTCCCTTACTCCGTTTCGTTTTCCCTTGCCGCTTGGTCTTAGCGTGTTGGTGGGTGATTCTGTAACGGGTGACGCTCTCCTCATCCTCGGACGAGGTGAGGAGAGAAGGATCCTCAGACCAAAACGCAGGCTTAGGGAAATAAGCCATCTTTATTATAAAATATGATGGCAACACGAAACGAAACAAAACACTTTAACAAGCTTACAAAATAACAAAACGACGTTGACGCAACCTGAACATAAACTTACATAACTAAACATAAACTTACGTACAGGAAACGGACGACATCGAAACGAAACAAAACAAACAAACGCTACAGTCCCATGTGGTACGAACGTACATACAGACATAGGAGACAATCACCCACAAACAAACAGTGAGAATGCCCTACCTAAATATGACTCTTAATTAGAGGCAAACGCAAACCACCTGCCTCTAATCAAGAGCCATACCAGGCAAACCGAAACCAACATAGAAACAGATAACATAGAATGCCCACCCAACCTCACGTCCTGACCAACTAACACACAAAAACTAACATAAATAGGTCAGGAACGTGACAAGTACTGTTTGTATATCAAACACTGTGTTGCACAGTCATAGTACAAAAACATTCAGACACACGCATCAACCTGATCTTCCCTACTGTCATGCTTAACAAAAGAAAATGTTACTAAACCTAGCTTCGACTTGTTTGCTAACAAATACCGAAACGAGGAAAGTCATTGTATGTGATGAATGGGAACTATTTAGAGTAATTATTCTCATACACTAATTAAGGGGGAAAGAGTTGGGTAGCACTTTATAATAGTTTATCCATCATTATTCCCACATTTTTAAATGTTAGTAAGGTAGTTATTCACACAATAATAAACAACTTTTAAAGTATGCCAAAAATGATTAATAATTTAATTCATGAGATGTTTAATATAGGTCCTTAATAACCATTAATTAATCAATTGTAAAGTAATCTAAAGGGAGGGCTATATATCATTTATAAATACTTTATAAATGTTTTGAGTGACCAGTGTAGTTTCTCACAAAAAGATGGACATGCCTTAGGTATAAATTCCAGCAGTACCTGATGCTCGTTAAAGGAAAAATAAAACATACAAAAATAAAAATGCTCCTGACGCTCCACTCAAAAATTCTATTTTTGTATTTTTTTCATACAGTCCCAAAATATTTTGCATGTCAGCAGTCAAGTTTTCAAGATATTGGACTTTCAAGAAGCAAAGTATCACTTGCCACATCATTATCATGATGCCAAATGCATCATCATGTCTCAAAATAGCCTAGACCATATCAATTGTAAAATAATAAGGACCACACAGGAAAAATATTGAACACTTTATTCACAAAAACTGTTATAAAACAACTGTTTCAAGGACGTGAGGAAGAGTTGTAACGCAAATGTGTTTGCTAGTGTTGTCTACCTTGCGAATGTGAACTAATCATAAAACAGGGAGACAGTAGCTTACACAACAGCTGGCCGGACCGGAAAGTTTTTCTTCATTCCTTCATTACTTTATTGCTTCATTACTTTTGATGTCTGATTGAGGTAGAAATGTTACATGTATGATTTGCAGGTGGAGATGTGACATGTATAACCTTTAAATTCTTCCAATGCTTCAGTCTTTTAATGTCAATAGGTTTGTTTGATGTCTCTTGCACAAGGGTAGACTTAGTGCATGTTAGCTTTGCTAAATAGACAGAAGTGTAGAACTTATCAGGGTATTGGGACATGGCCACAAGTCTACAGCTGGTTTGTATGGGTATTTTGGCAGAGATGCAGTTGTATATCTGCTTAATAATAGTTTTGGGAAGTATACCTATTTTTATTACAATTGCGGTTTTATGGTTTCATGTTTTTTTTACATATTGGGTTAGTTGTACACCTGGTCTGTAAGAATATTGGGGTTAAAGTACAAGTGTAGACCTGGTTTGAAGCTTGGGTACTGGGGTAGACCTGTTTTATATGAGAATGCACATGGATTTACCTGGTTTATATGAGTAATGGTGTGTAAGGATACAACTAGCTCTCACAGTCTCACGTCAGAATTAGACGTTCATTCATGTTTTGCAAATGTCAAATTCTGAAGTTGTTGTAAACGTCAAATTTTGAAGTGTTTAAAGTTAAGTTTAGCCATTAGCTCCGGATTTTTAAGGTTAGGGTGAAGTTTCAGCATTAACTCCGACATATTAAGGTTAGGCATTAATTCTGAATGGTTAAGATAAGGGTTAAGGTTTGGGATAGGCTTAAAACAAAAATCTCAAAAACAACTTTCTATCACTGGATTCAAAATTGTAACCAGAGCCAGATAGAAATAGATGGTGCTGCTTTTAAACTTTTTTAACCAATCAACCAGAGCTTAAATATTCAACATGTAAAATGAAATGAAAGATATAATGTGAGTCATTGTAATCTCTAATGGATTGTGTCCCTTCTCTTTACAGTGCACAATGACAGTTTTACTACTGCAAAACCGCTGTGTGTGTTTGTTGTACTGTGGGAACTGTGGCATTACTGTACAGAGAGGTATTAATGTGAAATGAGACGTGTTATTGTGCAGGGGCGTATATAATGCAGGGAAATAGCGCTTGCTATTTAAACTTCATGCATACTTTCACTCTATCTTCTATTTTTAATGCCTCTCCTATTAGGCCTACTCCCCCAAAGCCAGTGCAACAATGCTCTTGAGTAAAATCACATTTTGTAATTGACATCCGAAAGGCTGGTGAAATAATGTGACCCAGTGAAAATATGAGCTTAGTCTTTCACAATCACAGACACACATGGGTGGAAAACCACTGTGAATAAATGGATGAAATGCATTTGTTTGAGACAAATCCATTTTCATCACTTTGAGGCAGTAAGTAAACACTAGCACAGACTCCGCGGCTGTCAACAAGCTAAGATATGGTTCTAGGGTAAGATAATGCCTATTCTACCTCCAAAGTCAAAGTTTGAGAGATAGTTTCAATTTGGAAGAGAGAGAGAGAGATAGATAAAGAAATGCAGAGAGAGGTTACAACTGGATTTGAACTTGCAACCTTTGGAATCATAGGCAGATGCTCACAGGTGCAGACTTTGTAGGTATGTAAATTGGAGGTGAAGTACAGGTGTTGACCTGGTTTGTTTGAATATATGGACTGAAATGTAGAAGTATACCTGTTTGTAGACAATTGCGGTTTCAAGGAGTAGACATGTTTTTTTTAATATATATATATATATTGGGTTAGTTGTACACCTGGTCTGTAATTAAAGTACAAGTGTAGACCTGGTTTGAATTAATGTTGAGGCTTGGGTGCTGGGGTAGACCTGTTTTATATGAGTATGCCCATGGATTTACCTGGTTTATATGAGTAATGGTGTGTAAGGATACAACTAGCTCTCACAGTCATCCATGTTTCTCAAATGTCAAATTCTGAAGTTGTTGCAAACTTCAAATTTCAAAAGTGTTTAAGGTTAAGTTTAGCTGTTATGCTGGTGAATGAGGACCCAAAAGCGACTTAACAGAAACAGAGTCTTATTTCCAGTCTTAAACAAAAACGATACTCCTGGATCTATCTTAGGTAAATACAAAACAGGAAAACTGAAATCCTCTCGTCAGTAGAGAGGAACGACTGGAGACGCGACCACTGACTGCAGGTCGCTTCGGGAAGGCACAGGTCGTAGCTGACATAGACACCTGCTCACACGCAGCATCTGAAGAAGGCAAAAACACGACAGGGCGGAACAAGGACACAGAACAGCAAACATCAAACAAGGATCCGACAAGGACAGAAGCGGAAAACAGAGGGAGAAATAGGGACTCTAATCAGAGGGCAAAATAGGGGACAGGTGTCAAAGAGTAAATGAGGTAGTTAGGAGAATGAGGAACAGCTGGGAGCAGGAACGGAACGATAGAGAGAGAGAGCGAGAGAGGGAGAGAGGGAGGGGGAGAGAGAGGGATTGAAAGAGGGAAAGAACCTAATAAGACCAGCAGAGGGAAACGAATAGAAGGGAAGCACAGGGACAAGACATGATAATCAATGACAAAACATGACATTAGCCATTAACTCCGGATTTTTAAGGTTAGGGTGAAGTTTAAGCATTAACTCCGAAATATTAAGGTTAGGCATTCATTCTGAATGGTTAAGGTAAGGGTTAAGGTTTGGGATAGGCTTAAAACAAAAATCTCAAAAACAACTTTCTATCACTGGATTCAAAATTGTAACCAGAGCCAGATAGAAATAGATGGTGCTGCTTTTTAACTTTTTTAACCAATCAACCAGAGCTTAAATATTATAGAATGTGAGTCATTGTAATCTAATGGATTGTGTCCCTTCTCTTTACAGAGGACAATGACAGTTTTACTACTGCAAACCAACCTGCGTGTGTTTGTTGTACTGTGGGAACTGTGGCATTACTGTACAGAGAGGTATTAATGTGAAATGAGATGTGTTATTGTGCAGGGGCGTATATAATGCAGGGAAATAGCGCTTGCTATTTAAACTTCATGCATACTTTCACTCTATCTTCTATTTTTAATGCCTCTCCTATTAGACCTACTCTCCCAAAGCCAGTGCAACAATGCTCTTGAGTAAAATCACATTTAAGCTCCTCACACGATAAGCTCACTTGTCTTGCCCACGTTAAGGGAGAGGTTGTTGTCCTGGCACCACACTGCCAGGTCTCTCACCTCCTCCCTAAAGGGTGTCTCATTGTCATCAGTGATCAGGCCTACCGCCGTCGTGTGACTTCGACAAACTTAATGATGGTGTTGGAGTCGTGCGCGTCCACGCAGTCATGGGTGAACAGAGAGTACAGGAGGGGACTGAGCATGCACCACTGAGGGGCCCTCGTGTTGAGGGTCAGCGTGGCGGATGTGTTGTTGCCTACCGTCACCAACTGGGGGCGGCCTGCCAGGAAGTCCTGGATCCAGTTGCAGAGGGAGGTGTTCTGTCCCAGGGTCCTTAGCTTAGTGAAGACCTTGGAGGGCACTATGGTGTTGAACGCTGAGCTCTGATTAATGAACAACATTCCCCCTAGGTGTTCCTTTTGTCCAGGTGAGAAAGGGCAGTGTGGAGTGCAATAGAGATTGCGTCATTTGTGTATCTGTTGGGGCATATTGCGAATTGGAGTGGGTCCACGTTTTTGGCATTGTGGTGTTGATGTGAGCCATGACCAGCCTTTCAAAGCATTTCATGGCTACAGATGTGAATGCTACGGGGAGGTAGTCCTTTAGACAGGTTACCTTGGCATTCTTGGGCACAGGGACTATGGTGGTTTGCTTGAAACATGTAGGTACAGAATGGGTCAGGGAAAGGTTGAAAATGTAATCTAAGACACTTTGCCAGCTGGTTAGTGCATGCTCAGAGTATGCGTCCTGGTAATACGTCTGGACCTGCGGCCTTGTGAAGTGATCATATAATTAATTTAGCTCGTCTGGTTGGTTCGCGTCACTGGGCAGCTTTCGGCCGGGTGTCCCTTTGTAATCCGTGAAAGTTTTCAAGCCCTGACACATCCGAAGAGCATCAATGCCGGTGTAGTAGAATTCGATCTTAGTCCTATATTTACACCTTGCCAGTTTGATGGTTCGTCAGAGGGTGAACCGGGATTTCTTATACTGTAAGTGTCCGGATTAGTGTCCCGCTCCTTGAAAGCACCAACTCTAGCCTTTAGCTCAGTGCGGATGGTGCCTGTAATCCATGGCTTCTGGTTGTGATATGTACTTACGGTCACTGTGGGGACAACGTCGTCGATGCATTTATTAATGAAGCCATGGCTGATGTGGTAAACTCCTCAATACCATCGGATGAGAATCTCAGAACTTATTCTAGTTTGTGCTAGCGAAACAGTACTGTAGCTTAGCATCCGCTTCATCGGACCACTTCCGTATTGACTGTGTCACTGGTATTTCCTTTTTAAGTTTTTGCTTGTAAGCAGGAATCAGGAGGATGGAGTTATGGTCAGATTTGCCAAATGGAGAGTGAGGGAGAGCTTTGTATGTCTCTCTGTGTGTGGAGTAAAGATGATCTAGAGTTTTTTCCCTCTAGTTGCACAGTTGACAAGCTGGTAGAAATTAGGTAAAACAGATTTCAGTTATCCTGCATTTAAATCACCCACCACTAGGAGAGCAACCTCTGGATGAGCATTTTCTTGTTTGCTTATGGCTCTATACAGCTCATCGTGTGTGGTCTTAGAGCCAGCATAGGTTTGTGGTGGTAAATAAACAGCTACAAAAAATACAGATGAAAACTTTCTTGGTAAATATTACATTCCACAACTTATCATGAGGTATTCTAACTCAAACGAGCAGAACCTCGAGACATCCTTAATTTTAGAGATTGTGCACCAGCTGTTGTTGACAAAGAGACCCCTCTCTTGTTCTTACTGGACTCTGCCGTTCTGTCCTGCCGATGCATAGAAAAACCAGCTATAGTTGTTCACATACACTTAGGTTGGAGTCATTAAAACTCGTTTTTCAACCACTCCACAATTTTTTTGATAAACAAACTATAGTTTTGGCAAGTCGGTTAGGACATCTGCTGTGTACATGACACAAGTCATTTTTCCAACAATTGTTTACAAACAGGTTATTTCACTTATAATTCACTGTATCACAATTCCAGTGGGTCAGGAGTTTACATACACTAAGTTGACTGGGCATTTAAACAGCTTGGAAAAATCCAGAAAATGATGTCACGGCTTTAGAAGCTTCTGTTAGGGTAATTGACATAATTTGAGTCAATTGAGGGTCTACCTGTGGATGTATTTCAAGGCCTACCTTCAAACTCAGTGCCTCTTTGCTTGACATCATGGAAAATCAAAAGAAATCAGCCAAGACCTCAGAAAGAAATTGTAGACCTCCACAAGTCTGGTTCATCCTTGGGAGCAATTTCCAAACGACTGAAGGTACCACGTTCATCTGCACAAACAATGGTACACAAGTATAAACACCATGGGACCACGCAGCCGTCATACCACTCAGGAAGAAGACGCGTTCTGTCTCCTAGAGATTGCAAAAGAGTGCAAATCAATCCCAGAACAACAGCAAAGGACCTTGTGAAGATGCTGGAGGAAACAGGTCCAAAAGTATCTATATCCACAGTAAAACGAGTCCTATATCGACATAACCTGAAAGGCCGCTCAGCAAGGAAGAAGCCACTGCTCCAAAACCGCCATAAAAAAGACAGGCTACGGTTTGCAACTGCATATGGGGACAAAGATCGTACTTTTTGGAGAAATGTCCTCTGGTCTGATGAAACAAAAATAGAACTGTTTGGCCATAATGACCATCGTTATGTTTGGAGGAAAAAGTGGGAGGCTTGCAAGCCGAAGAACACCATCCCAACCGTGAAGCACGGGGGTGGCAGCATGTTGTGGCGGTGCTTTGCTGCAGGAGGGACTGGTGCACTTCACAAAATAGATGGCATCATGACGTAGGAAAATTATGTGGTTATATTGAAGCAACATCTCAAGACATCAGTCAGGAAGTTAAAGCTTGGTCGCAAATGGGTCTTCCAAATGGACAATGACCCCAAGCATACTTCCAAAGTTGTGGCAAACTGGCTTAAGGACAACAAAGTCAAGGTATTGGAGTGGCCATCACAAGGCCCTGACCTCAATCCCATAGAAACTTTGTGGGCAGAACTGAAAAAGCTTCCAAATTTAATAAAGCATACGTGGTCCCGTTCCCATTGTATTATTTTTTGGGGTACATTTTCGTTGAATAAGGCAGCTACAAAATGCAGCTGTTTCAGCCACACTCTGTGCTTTCTGTGGTGGAGCGCAGACAGAGAAAGTACAGAGCATAGGGGTCATTGATCTTCCCTGGTTGCGTGTGATTGGCTGAGGGTGCTGTCACTCATGGGGATAATACGTCACTGCAGCACCTGTTGGGAGAGCTAGCCAGCAAAAGCCCCTATTCTGTGCTCCATTGATTTACAGTAGAAGTGCCCACCCATGAAGACCACAGATAAATTAATGTCTTATGCCCGGCAACTTTGATCGGACTGATGAACTTCATAGTTAGCTAGTTGTTTACCACGAACTGTTACCACTTCTTCAAGCTAGGTATCTTAGCTAGCTGAAACATGTCACTTAGCTTAGCTACCTTCTGGCAAATAATTTTAAAATTTTGCATTATGAAGGAAATGTAGAGATAAAACGTCTCGGTGCTCATTAGCCACCTAAAATTTAAAATATGTCAATCTATTCAAATAAAACAAGCTGGAAAATAAGGTTCAAGTGGAGTGGTTTGTGGTGGTACATGGAGCAGTGGCTAACATCTGTTTTGAGGTAGGCTAGCTACGATATCCAATAAGCTTCATGTCTTATTGTTGATGTTAGATGGCAGACTGTAATACGAATGGAACCACATGTAGAAGAATGGTTAGTTATAAATATATTTCATGGAACTGTACATGCAATTGATGAAGCAAGAGAACAGCATTATGAATGTTGCATATTGTTAACCGAGCCCATTTGGAACAGGCACGCACGCAGTATCGCAATATTGCAGAACGATTACTAGCTAGTTTACCCTATTAAAGTATGCTCGACTGCTGTAGTCTTCCATGCAATAAGAGCTAAAGATATCGGCGGTAGCCATTAACTGATCATAACCCAAATGTTATAACATTTGTGCGTGTGGCTCAAAACTAATTTCTGGGATTTTTTATTACTAGTGCATTCAATGTGTAGCCACTGTAGTGTACTGGTTTCAATGCACATGAGCTTTGATTGATTGACTTTGCCCCACCAATATTTTCATGTTAAAATTGCCACTGGTGCTTGGGGTAATTGTCTTGCTGGAAGATCCACTTGCGGCCAAATGTAAGCCTTCTGGAAGAGGCAACCAGGTCATGGCTAAAATATCATGGTACTAGGTAAAGTTCATGATGCCATTGACCTTAACAAGGGCCCCAGGATTTCATGCTTGCTTAGTTAATTTTTTGTTTATGCATTCTTATTTACAACAATGAGTAGGATTTAGTTCTTATTTTAATATAAGATCTGATACAAATTCTGATATAAAAGCACCAACAAAATAAAAACGCTTCCTCTTTCAATGGTAACCTTTTTCAGTCACATCGCCATAAATGCCTCTTCATCCGAGCTAAAAATGACATGCCTGGGAAACTTCAGATATGACCCCTGTATGATATAATATATCATATTATCTGTCAGAAGTCACATTCACTGTGGCCCAGAGTACAGTACTATAGAGGCAGACCTCACTCCTACTTACTTTCCCTCTCTCATGGCAGTTCGATGTGTTAATTACTGCTCATTAGGCCCATGATGACGGGTTTACGACAGATAACAAACACTTCATTCTGTTGGGCAGAGATAGGGACAGGATCATTTTTACAGTACTATGGAAGAAGTTTGCTCCCGTACACAAATAGTGTTATAGCACTTCCTGCTATAGGTGTCTTTCTGTCACCTCAGATTAAAACGTATTTTACCACCAACCTCCTGTCCTTCACCTCTCTGTTTCTACTCTTTTATCCATTGAGTTGTGGGAGGGTGTGTGGGACACAAATAGCTCTAGTAGTGTTTGGACAAGCGAGAGGAACAAAGAGGAGTTGTTCCTGTGTCAGATTCACAGCCACTGACACGGGACTGACGGGAGAGGAGACTCCTCGGTGGATGTTCACCAAATCCCATGCACAATAACTATAACCCTATCTCCCCTTCTTTCCATTTCAACCATGTACAGCTTGCAGAATGCTGCTATTATGTTAACCATGGCAGCCATGTCACAATGCAGTACATACTGTATGTCTACAGGTTTGATGTTACTGTGGCTATGACGTTGTTACTAATGATCAACGTGGGGTAAACAGAGAATGTGAAAAGCGTTCCATCATTCATACCGGAGTGCCATGGAATCCTTCATGCAGTAGACTAGAGTAATGTATATTTCTTTGTATGTCGCCACCCATCATCACTGGTATTCATCACGACAAGACTGACTACCATGGTGTTCAGTTACAACATCATTTTTATATGTCTCTCACCCTGTTTCTCTTTGTCTTTCATTTTTCCTCTCCCTCTAACCAAACGCACACACATGCGTGCGCTGCATACATGCAGGCTGTGGGGAATGGAAAGGGTCATGTGAGAGAAGCATGTGGCATGAGGCACAGTAGAGGCTCTGTTTTAGGGGGGATAGTGGGCGGCGTCAATGTCCCCTCAAAGAAATGTCTTTACTTCGTTTAAGTGTGCTTGCTAAAAGCAAAAACAACTTTAGAAGGCCGACATACTTCTTCTTCTTATTTGCTGTAGCGCCAAAACCATAAAATCTACTTTTCACACTACGACAATAATTGCATAAGTCCCAATGCATTTCAATGGCCGTAGACTTGAATAGGAAAAATTCCGGTCGTAACTAGTCTTCAACCATTTAAGCTAGAAACGCCATTCAAATGTTAAAACATGCAGACTGGTCTAGAATAGGTTGCTTGTATAAAGATTTTTGATACCATTTATAAATGTGAACTATAACCTATTTATATTTGCATAAAAGCTCCATAGGCTTCAATGGGAAGTATTTGGATTAACCACTGCTCTTGAACTTTTAAAGCTTGATGGATTTTCACCCCTAAGGTCTAAATGGGGAACTGGACCTCATGTTTTTTCTAATAATGTGTCTAGACTTTAGCTGTGTCTTCTTAAGTGCGTGTCTACTCTAAATGTGTAGCCTACAGCACTGATGAAGTTGTATGACAGTGTCTCACTTGCACAGGTGAAATATATTTTAAACCAACTAAAATAATTCTACAAGGAGCTGTTCAACTGCAGGAGAATAGCATCTAAAGTTTTTTCCAAATACTGGTACAGTAGATTCAACAAACAAAAGAAAATCTCCAGCCCAGGAGACAGACCCCGTTGATAGTGGTACAATTCCTGAGGTACAAGGAAAAGGTGGCTGTTATGGAGAGCCCAGAATATGAAAGAAATCATTATCTTCCCCAACGAGAACTACTCTGAAGCTGTGATCCCAGCCATGAAGACTGCCAGCATGGGGACATACACTACGACAGACTCATCGTCCACCCTCCCTCCCTAAAGCCTGAAAGGGGTAAGAGAGCCAAGCCAAAGGGTCCATGGATTCAGCCTTGCATCCTGATTGACTGCTTGCTTGGTTTTATTTGTTTTCCATATCAGGTATATCTCTAAAAAGTTACCCATAACAGCCCATAATAATATAATGCATGTGATGTTAACAGAGAGGTCTACTTTATGGGTGATCATGACCTGAATATAGACTGGTTTTCATCAAGTCGTCCGCTCAAGAGGAAGTTGCTCACAGTAACCATTGCCTCTAATCTGGTTCAGGTTATTATTCAACCTACCAACGTTTTTACAACCAGTACAGGAACTATATCATCCATGTGTATTGGTCATATTTTTACTAATGCTGCAGAATGTTGTTCCGAAGCTTTATCCGCACCAATAGTATATAGTGATCACAAAACATAGTATCTAGAAAATCCAAAATTGTTAATCTTATGCTGAAGCTGTAAAAACTATTTTTTGGTCTGATGTGTGTAATGAGAGGCATCCAAATGCTGCACTTCATTGTGACAATAGCGCCGGAGAAGATGGTTGCCTTTTTACGGTCTCTTAACCAAATGTGCTATTGTGTTTTTTTTGCATTATTTATAACTCATTTTGTACATCATGTTTCTGCAACCGTCTCTTATGACCGAAAAGAGCTTCTAGATATCAGGACAGTGATTACTCATCCCGTACTGGAATAATATTTTATCTTTAACGAGTCGGACGCAAAGGATTTACTTCAGACACCCAACAAGGCCCTCATCCCTGTCGTTTGCAGGAGAAAGAGACAGCGATATAGGGGACATAGGTCGGGGTGCCTTGTAAGGATGTAGACCATCTGGCAAGTGTCTTTACTGACATGCCAACATGTTTCAAGCAGGCTACCATAATCCCTGTGCCCAAGAACACTAAGGTAAGCTGCCTAAATGACTACCGACCTGTAGCACTCACGTCTGTAGCCATGAAGTGCTTTGAAAGGCTGGTCATTGCTCACATCAACACCATTATCCCAGAAACCCCAGAAATGTGCATACTACCCCAACAGATCCACAGATGATGCAACACGCCGTATAGGACGCTGATCCTCAACATGGGGGCCCTTCAGGGGTGCGTACTCAGTCCCCTCCTGTACTCCCTGTTCACTCATGACTGCATGGCCAGGCACGACTCCAACACCATCATTAAGTTTGCCGATGACACAACAATGGTAGGCCTGATCCCCGACAACGATGAGACAACCTATAGGGAGGTCAGAGACCTGGCCGTGTGGTGCCAGGATAACAACCTCTCCCTCAATGTGAGCAAGACAAAGGAGATGATTGTGGACTACAGGAAAAGGAGGACCGAGCAAGCCCCCATTCTCATCGAAGGGGCTCTAGTGGAGCAGATTGAGAGCTTCAAGTTCATTGGTGTCACCATCACCAACAAACTATTATGGTCCAAACACACCAAGACAGTCATGAAGAGGGCACGACAAAACCTATTCCCCCTCAGGAGACTTAAAAGATTTGGCATGGGTCCCCAGATCCTCAAAAAGTTCTAGTTGCACCATCGAGAGCATCCTGACTGGTTGCATCACCGCCTGGTATGGCAACTGCTCGTCATCTGACCGTAAGGCGCTATAAAGGGTAGTGCGTACGGCCCAGTACGTCACTGGGGCCAAGCTTCCTGCCATCCAGGACCTATATACTAGGCAGTGTCAGAGGAAGGCCCAAAAAACTGTCAAAGACTCCAGTCACCCAAGTCAAAGACGGTTCTCTCTGCTACCGCACGGCAAGAGGTACCGGAGCGCCAAGTCTAGGACCAACGGGCTCCTTAACAGCTTCTCCCCCCAAGCCATAATTAATCAAATGGCCACCTGGACTATTTACACTGCTGCTACTCGCTGTTTATTATCTATGCAAAGTCACTTTAACCCTACCTACATGTACAAATGACCTCGACTACCCTGTACCCCCGCAGATTGACTTGGTACCGTCCCCTGTATATAGCCTGTTATCATTATTGTTATTTTATTGTGTTACTTTATTATTTAGCAAATATTTTTTTTAAATTAGATTTGATTTGAATTTGAATGTATAGTAGCAGGCAGATTAAGATGGGCTATGTCAAGAATACAGTATATACATAAACTGAGTGTACAAAACATTAGGAAGAAATTCATTGTTCAAACTATTGTATTTTTTCTCGTTGAGCCAACTACTCACCACATTTTATGCACTGCAGTGCTAGCTAGCTACATCTTATGCTTTCAGTACTAGAATTCTCTGATCCTTTGATTGGCTGGACAACATGTCAGTTCATGCTGCAAGAGCTTATACATAGAGGAGGATGGAATCTAGCTATCCTCTGGCTACACCATGGTGCTACCCTACAGAGTGCTTTTGAGGCTACTGTAGACCTTAATTGCAAAACTGTGTGTTTTAATCAATTATTTTTATATATGTAGTATAGTTTTAACAAAAAATAATAACTGTTTTAATGTTTCACTATTATTATTTGTATTTTATATGAAATTGACAGAGTTTTCTTCACATCAGGGGAATTTAGCTAAGTGTGCTGCACTCCATACTAGTCAAGGTTGCTCCCTTTATGTCAGGAGAACATAGCAGGAGTGAAATTTAGGTTAAACTCCATACAATATACAATGCCTTCGGAAAGTATTCAGATCCCTTGACTTTATTTTTTTTTGTTAGGTTAAGCCTTATTATAAAATTGATTAAACTGTTTTTCTTTTTTTACATCAATCTACACACAATACCCCATAATGACAAAGCAAAAACAGGTTGTTACATTTTTTTTGCAGATTTATATAAAAGCTCTGTCAGGTTGGATGGGGAGCGTTGCTACACAGCTATTTTCAGGGTCAAGCCCGGGCTCTGGTTGGGCCACTCAAGGACATTCATAGACTTGTCCCAAAGCCACTCCTGCGTTGTCTTGGCTTTGTACTTATGGTCGTGGTCCTGTTGGAAGGTGAACCGTCACCCTGGTCTGAGGTCCTGAGCGCTCTGGAGCAAGTTTTCATCAAGGATCTCTCTGTACTTTGCTCCGTTCATCTTTGCCTTGATCCTGACTAGTCTCCCAGTCCCTGCCGCTGAAAAACATCCCCACAACATGATTCTTCCACCACAATGCTTCACCGTAGGATGGTTCCAGGTTTCCTCCAGACATGACACTTGGCATTCAGGCGAAAGAGTTCAATCTTGGTTTCATTAGACCAGAGAATCTTGTTTCTTATGGTCTGAGAGTCTTTAAGTGCCTTTTGGCCAACTCCACGTGTCTTTTACAGAGGAGTGGCTTCCGTCGGGTCACTCTACCATAAAAGCTTGATTGGTGGAGTGCTGCAGAGATGGTTGTCCTTCTGGAAGGTTCTCCCATCTCCACAGAGGAACTCTAGAGCTCTGTCATTGGGTTCTTGGTCACCTCCCTGACCAAGGCCCTTCTCCTCCGATTGCTCAGTTTGGCCAGGCGGCCAGCTCTAGGAAGAGCCTTGGTGGTTCCAAACTTCTTCCATTTAAGAATTATGGAAGCCACTGTGCTCTTGGGGACCTTCAATGCTGCAGACATTTTTTGCTACATTCCCCAGATCTGTGCCTCGACACAATCCTGTCTCTGAGCTCTACGTACAATTCCTTCGATCTCATGGCTTGGTTTTTGCTCTGACATGCACTGTCAACTGTGGGACCTTATATAGACAGGCTTGTGCCTTTCCAAATCATGAAAAATCTATTGAATTTACCACAGGTGGACTCCAATCAAGTTGTAGAAACATCTCAAGGATGATCAATGGAAACAGAATGCACCTGATCTCAATTTTGAGTCTCATAGCAAAGGGTCTGAATACTGTAAATAAGGTATTTCTGGTTTTGTTTTTTTATACATTTGCCCAAAAATTCTAAAAACCTGCTTTCTTTTTGTCATTATGGGGTATTGTGTGTAGATTGCTGAGGATTTAATCGTTTTTATAATAAGGCTGTAACGTAACAAAATGTGGAAAAAGTCAAGGGGTCTGAAAACTTTCCGAAGGCTCTGTAATATGTGGTTTTGTTCACGATAGGGGAACTGAGCAGGAGTTAACAACTTTGGTGAAACTCCACATGATTATTGTATTTCCATTTTAGTTTTCGTATGTTGCACATGCATTCAATTGCATCTATGAATCACATGATTATGCATAGTATTGTTGTCAATCGGAAGAACCAAGGACACAGATGTTTCCTGACGTTGTAAGAAGCTGTCCGGTGTTTATAGAACAACTTGTGCTGTGAGATTAGGATATCAGGATTCAAGGTTGCTGTGAGATTAGGATATCAGGATTCAAGGTTGATGTGAGATTAGGATATCAGGATTCAAGGTTGCTGTGAGATTAGGATATCAGGATTCAAGGTTGCTATGAGATTAGGATATCAGGATTCAAAGTTGCTGTGAGATTAGGATATCAGGATTCAAGGTTGCTGTGAGATTAGGATATCAGGATTCAAGGTTGCTGTGAGATTAGGATATCAGGATTCAAGGTTGCTGTGAGATTAGGATATCAGGATTCAAGGTTGCTGTGAGATTAGGATATCAGGATTCAAGGTTGCTGTGAGATTAGGATATCAGGATTCAAGGTTGCTGTGAGATTAGGATATCAGGACCTGCTTAGACAAAGCAATTGTAACAGTAGAGCAAAGGATCACAATATATGGGGAAATTATTTGCTGCAGCATTGCCGTTATAATGAGCACATGATGCATGGAATGCCAAGGCATAAATGTATGAAAGCGTGTATTCTTTTTTTTTTTTTTAATGTATGTAGTTCTGTCCTTGTGCTGTACTTGTCTATTAATGTTATTTATTGTGTCATGTTTTATGTTTTGTGTGGACCCCAGGAAGAGTAGCTGCTGCTTTAGCAGTAGCTAATGGGCATCCTAATAAAATACTAAAATACTAGAAGCAGCAACGCATTTTAGCACTTTGCTCTTTCACCTTTTGTATTCTTTCGAGCATGGATTTAATTAAGTATATTTTTGCATCTCTGCCTCTTTGGTTTTTCCTTTAAATGGCTTGATGGCGAGTACCTTTTGAACACTTCATTCTAGCCTCAGCGCAAACCCTCATACTTGCTTTCAACTTGCCCGGCTGCCATGGATTCCGTAACTCCATCCATCTTTCACTTAACAATGGGGCCTACTGGAATTCTTTGCAGCTTTGCTGTTTTCAACTGTTAAGATCCCTTGCCCTAGGCAATAGCGCAACCCTTAAGGTCAATCCCTGATTACTACTGTCGTCACTACTACTACCTCCTCTACAACTATTTCACAACTATAAATACTTCAAGACTAGCAGGCACACATATTTTCTTTAGGAAATGTTATTTTCTAGTTATAATTATTTTCATGAATTACTTGTTTAAAACATTTATGAAAAAGCAATAAATGTATGTCATATCTTAAAACTGTTCAAAACTGGTCCTATTCTGTAATATCTGATAGGCCTACATTTTGTATACTTCTGGCCCTTCTTTGGACACTGTATTAACTAACCTCCAGACAAGCTTCAATGCCATACAACTCTCCTTCCGTGGCCTCCAACTGCTCTTAAATGCAAGTGAAACTAAATGCATGCTCTTCAACCGATCCCTGCCCACAACTGCCTGCCTGTCCAGCATCACTACTCTGGACGGTTCTGACTTAGAATATGTGGACAACTACAAATACCTAGGTGTCTGGTTAGACTGTAAACTCTCCTTCCAGACTCACATTAAGCATCTCCAATCCAAAATTGAATCTAGAATCGGCTTCCTATTTCGCAACAAAGCATCCTTCACTCATGCTGTCAAACATACCCTCGTAAAACTGACTATCCTACCGATCCTTGACTTTGGCGATGCCATTTACAAAATAGCCTCCAACACTCTACTCAGCAAATTCAATGCAGTCTATCACAGTGCCATACGTTTTGTCACCATAGCCCCATATACTACCCACCACTGCGATCTGTATGCTCTTGTTGGCTGGAACTCGCTTCATATTCGTCGCAAAACTCACTGGCTCCAGGTCATCTATAAGTCTTTGCTAGGAAAAGCCCTGCCTTTTCTCAGCTCACTGGTCACCATTGCAGCACCCACCCGTAGCACGCGCTCCAGCAGGTATATCTCACTGGTCACCCCCAAAGCCAATTCATACTTTGGCTGCCTTTCCTTCCAGTTCTCTGCTGCCAATGACTGGAACGAACTGCAAAAATCACTGAAGCTGGAGACTCATATCTCCCTCACTAATTTTAAGCACCAGCTGTCAGAGCAGCTCACAGATCACTTCACCTGTACATAGCCCATCTGTAAATAGCCCATCCAATTACCTCATCCCCCATACTGTTATTTATGTTATTTATTTTGCTCCTCTGCACCCCAGTATCTCTACTTGCACACTAATCTTCTGCACATCTATCACTCCAGTGTTTAACTGCTAAATTGTAATTATACTCTGGCCTATTTATTGCCTTACCTCCCTTATCGTACCTCATTTGCACACACTGTATATAGACCTTTTCTATTGTATTATTGACTGCATGCTTATTTATTCCATGTGTAACTCTGTGTTGTTGTTTGTGTCGCACTGCTTTGCTTTATCTTGGCCAGGTCGCAGTTGTAAATGAGTACTTGTTCTCAACTGGCCTACCTGGTTAAATAAAGGTGAAATAAAAATAATAATAAAACATCCAACTGATACACCAACAGATAGGCCTAATGGATTCTAGTGTTTGTATATAAGCTGTGTTTTTCAATGGGGATGGTGCATATTTGATTGATATGTATCACATCTGTTGAAATCCATTAGGAGAAAGATCTGTTTGAATAGTTACAGCAAATCGATGGTTGGTGACATGAGCGTTCATCTGAGGGGATCTAAAGGGGGGTTAATTGTATGAGATGGTCAGACTGAGTTGTAACAGGGGTCAGGTTTCACAGTATGTTAGCCACCTGACCCAGCAACAGGGATCTGTGCTCAAGTCATCTAAACTGAGCTGAAGTGTTAGGTCCATAGGGAGAGTAGCAGCGGAGAGGAGGGAGCAGATAGCTCACCAGTGGTGGGTATTCAGCAGTCTGATGGTCTGGGGGTAGAAACTATTGGCCAGTTTTCCAGTTTTTGCCATGATACTCCTGTACTGCCCAGATCTGAGTGATGGAAGCGGGGAGAACATGGCTTGGCTCAGGTGGCTGGGGTCCCTGATGATCTTCTTGGCCTTCCTGCGGCACCTGGTTACTGTATCTAGGTGTCCTGGAGGGCAGGCTGTGTGCACCCAGTGGTGTAAAGTAATTAAGAAAAAATACTTGAAAGTACTACTTAAGTAGTTTTTTTTGAGTATCTGTACTTTACTATTTATCTTTTTGACAACTTTTACTTCCTACATTCCTAAAGAAAATTATGTACTTTCTACTCCATACATTTTCCCTGACACCCAAAAGTATTCGTTACATTTTGAATGCTTAGCAGGACAGGAAAATTGTCTAATTCACAGACCGGTCATCCCTACTGCCAATGATCTGCGGACTCACTCACATGCTTAGTTTATAAATTATGTCTGAGTGTTGGAGCGTGCCCCTGGCTATCCGTAAATAAAAAAAATCAAGAAAATGGTGCGGTCTGGTTTGTTTAATATAAGGAATTTGAAATTATTTATACTTTTACTTTTAGTTTTGATACTGAAGTATATTTAAAACCAAATACTTTTAGACTTTAGGATTTTACTAGGTGACTTTCACTTTTACTTGAGTGATTTTCTAATAAGTTAGATTTATTTATACTCAAGTATGACAATTGGATTCTTTTTCAACCACTGTGTGCACACAAGGGGGCGTTCGGCTGCTCGTATAACCCTCCGAAGCGCCATGTGGTCCGCGGCGGTGGAGTTGCCGTACCAGGCTTTGATGAAGCCCAACAGTATGCTCTCGGAGGTGCTCCTGTAAAACACTGTGAGGGCCAGGACAAATTTCTTCAGCCCCATGAGGTTGAAGAGTCTCTGCCATGTTGTCTTCCCCATGGTGTCCATGTGGTTTGACCATTTCAGCTTCTCTGAGATGTGTACACTGAGGAATTTGATGTTATTGACCGTCTCCACAACGGCCCCGTTGATGAGGACGGGGGCGTGTCCAGCCTGGTTCCTCCTGAATTGCACAATCAGATCCTTTGTTTTGCTGGCATTGAGGGAGAGGTTTTTTCCTGGCACCATGCCGTCAGAGTGCCTACCTCCTCCCTGTAGGCCGTCTTGCCATTGTCGGTAATCGGGCCTACTACTTGTGTCGTCAGTGAACTTGATGATGGAGTTGGAATTGTATGAGGCGTGGGTATACAGGGAATACAGGAGGGGACTGAGGACGCAACCTTGTGGGGCCACAGTGTTGAGAGTCAGTGTCAAGGAGGTAATTTTGCCTTCCTTCACCACCTGGGGGTGGCCCGTCCCCAAAGTCCAGGACCAAGTTGCATGAGGAGGAGTTCAGACCCAAGGCCGTGAGCTGTGTAATGAGCTGATAGGCCACTATGGTATAGAAGGCCGAGCTGTCGTCGATGATCAGCATCCTCACATTTGCATTCCTTTTGTCCAGGTGGGTAAAGGCAGTGTGCAGTGCAATGGTGATTGCGTCGTCCGTGGATCT
Source organism: Salvelinus fontinalis (assembly GCF_029448725.1). Classification (NCBI taxonomy): domain Eukaryota; kingdom Metazoa; phylum Chordata; class Actinopteri; order Salmoniformes; family Salmonidae; genus Salvelinus; species Salvelinus fontinalis. The sequence goes on from NC_074669.1 coordinate 25,926,232, forward strand.
GTCAGGGAGGTAGGAGAATTGGAGAGGGTTGAGTGTGTTGGGGAGGGAGGAGGTGATATGGTCTTTGACTAGCCTCTCGAACGACTTCATGATGACGGAAGTAGGTGCTACTGGTCGGTAGTCATTCAGTTCAATTACTTTCCCTTTCTTGGGCATGGGGATGATAGTGGACATCTTGAAGCAGGTGGGTATAGCGACCTAAGCTAGAGAGATTCAAAATATCAGAGAACAGCCAGTTGGTCTGCACATGCTCTGAGGGCACAACTAGGGATGCTGTCTGGGCTGTCAGCCTTGAAAGGGTTAACATGTTTGAATAACTTACATATGTCCTGATTTACAAGACTGTGAGTATGTAGCCCCCATTGTTATCAGGGGCTCTCCTCGGCAGCTCTGGGTCATTGTGCTCCAATCGTGAGAAAAAGGTGTTTAACTCGTCCGGTAGGGTGGCGTTGGTCACTGCGATGTGGCTGGCTTTCTTTTTGTAATCTGTGATTGTTAGGAGCCCCTGCCAGTGTAACCAATGTGAAATGGCTAGCTAGGTAGCGGTGGTGTGTGCTAGCAGCCTTTCAGTCGGTGACGTCACTTGCTCTGAAACCTTGAAATAGTGGTTCACCTCGACGATGCTTCGTGGGTGGCTGTTGTTGATGTGTGCAGAGGGTCCCCGGGTCGCGGCGAGGGGACGGAAGTAAAGTTATACTGTTACACCACATACGCCTTGTGTCCGACCCGCTGAATTGCTCCCTATACTTGTGTTTCGCGATCTTGTACTATTTAACCAAAGTGGTGTTCCTGGTAAACTTGCCTTGTTTATGAGCAGCATCTCTCTGTTTCAGTTTCCCTACAAGGCTGCCATCAATCCACATTTTTTGATTTGGGTAAGTTTTGAAAGACACTATAGGTATCACCTCATCTATGGATTTTTTGATGAATCCAGTACTTATTGATGTTATCTCCAGAGGCGACCTGGAACATATTCCAGTCCACGTGATCAGAACAGTCTTGGAGTAGGAATTCTGATTGGTTGGCCCGACACTGTACCGATCTGACCAATGGAACTTCCCTCTTGAATCGTTGTTTGTAGGCGGGGTGCACTTGTAGTCGATAACAAAACTTTTCTGTGGAAAAGCCAATGATAAAGGCCTGCGCCTTCATTTTATTTGTGTTGAGCTGTTGGCAGTAGGTGCACTTGATTCAGAAACCCTGCACACCAGGATGGCAAAGTGTTCCCATTTTGAACGATTTCATTTGTCTGAAAAGACAAACTCAGCTCATCCTGTAGACGGAATATCTGTGGTTAAATTCAGTGTGCCTACTGTGCTGTAACTAGGAATCTGGTGCTGGTGTGCGGGTGGTGGAGGGGAGGAGGGGGAATAGTGTGTGCTGACCAATTCACTAGCTGAAAAGCCTACAGCTTCCACTATCCCGGTCACAGCAAAGTTTGATACTAGCCTATGTGAGATTTCCGAACTTTTAAAACTATGACCAGAGACGGTCAAAGAATACAGCAAAGAGCTGCTGTTTTATGAGTGAGTTCATGTCAATTTTTTTATTTAGCACTGTCAACCCTGTTTTTATTTAACACTATTACAAACATAAAACGCGCTTCTCCCTACTTCCACTTGCATTGCAGCTGCAATGAATGAGTAGCCAAGTGTAAAGATAGCCCTGTGTTTTTATTATTATTAGCAACTTGTCATGTTTATTTTAATATCAAGGAATATTTCACTTTCTCTGGTCATAGGAACAACATGAAAATGTGCATAAGCCAGAGGCGGTGTGACACGAATTTTGCCATCAGGTGGAAAACAGTGTCCCCTCTCTCTGGTCAGTCTCACCAGAGGAAAGGAAGGAGAGCGCAGGGACCGTGAGAGGACCCTCTGTTGATCTCTACCTACCTCTGCTAAGAGTAAGGGAGTGTACATTATTTAAATAAGGGTTACCTGGAGAAAATCAGACCTCTCGGAAATAAAAATGGATGGCCCTCCCTTCAGCAAAATATATTTCAACTAAACCCTCCCTGAACGCTTGAAAAAAAAAACAAGTGACCCTCCTTTGTAACCAAAATAACTCAAATTTAAAGTGGATTGCAGAGAACATGCTTACTGTTCGACCCTCACTTCTAAGACAGACCAGAGACTTGTTATTTGTCCTGTAAGCATTACATGGCAATGGAGGAATGTTGATAGCGCACAGGGCTGCGGGCCAGAAGGTTGTGGGTTCGCAGACCACCTTGGACAAGACCAAGGCTGGAAAGATCTTCTTTATGATAAAAGCATTGCATGAATATTTCATTCAATTCCACATCACTGGAGACCTTACATAGTACCCAAACCGGACGCGCGCCTGCACCATCGTGCGCAAATTGATTTTGTCCCCCCACACGAAACACGATCACGACTCGCAGGTTGAAATTTCAAAACAAACTCTGAACCAATTATATTATTTGGGGACAGGTCGAAAAGCATTAAACATTTATGGCAATTTAGCTACCAGTTGCTAGCTAATTTGTCCTGGGATAGAAACGTTGAGTTGTTATTTTACCTGAAATGCACCACTCCGACACTTAATCCACACATAAAACACTCAACCAAATCGTTTCTAGTCATCTCTCCTCCTTCCAGGCTTTTTCTTCTGTGGACTTTATATGACGATTGGCATCTAAACGTTCATAGTATTACCATGACGACCGACGAACTCAGTTCGTCTTTCAATCACCCACGTGGGTATCTGCTTCTATAAACCAATGAGGAGATGGGAGAGGCAGGACATGCAGCGCGTTCAGCGTCACAAATAACAGACTTCTATTTTAGCTCTTGGCAACACAGACGCTCGTTGGCTAGCGCGAGCAGTGTGGGTGCAATAATTGAATACTATGTATGTGTACATTTATTTTGCCAAGCTTGCGCACATGACGCGAGCCGTGTGGTCAGCATGTTAGCAGAATCTTTTTTTTAATTACAGGCTAAGAATGGACAGAGATAGGGCTATACGTTCATCTTATCATATTTCTCCAATGCCAAATCAGTGTGTATTGTTTGCAATGAAATTCAATCTGAGACATCACCATGAATCTAAGCATGGTAGGCTACTTTCAAAAGTTAGGCCTACCTTTCCACTCCAGACAGAGTAAGACTACTGACGTAATTATTATTATTTTTTAAATGTAAGCTTTAGCTGCTGGCTACTCTTCTGTGGTTTATCCCAACAAGCGAAGCTCACAAGTGCTTCCCTAAAAGCTGTCTGGGTTTAAACATATTTTATTTTATAGAAAGTGAATAGCTCAATCAATTGATAGCGACATAATTAGATTACCTCTAAAACAAAGTACATTTTGTGTCTCGCTATAGAAGGTTGTAGCTCAGCTAATGAATGTCATAGAAACTAAACAAAGATATCGCCATATGCATTCGGAATCTTTCCTGGGTATTTTACAGCTGTTATATATCACTTTATAGAATCGGATCCGTTTTATATTCTTCAAAATCTTAAGCTAATAAAGTGTAGGCCTATGCTTTTTGCCATTTTCTTTAACAAAGAGTAGGCCTATGGCATACCCTCTCATACACCCACCATTAGAGTCCTGGTTTTAACTTCACTGACACGGAGGAAGGCATATACATTCCAAGATGGTGTAGCAGTCGGACGTGTGTTTTGTCTTGTCCCGTCTTGTCCCGTGTAAATAATCGCTTTCCTCATTTTTTCCGTTTATATTTTAATCTCACTTTCCATCTACGGACTGAATATACTCTCCTGCAACCCCCAACAACCAATGTGGTACGGATCTGCTCTTTTTATACTTTAGAACCGGAACCCCCATCAGAAGCTAGCCAGCTAACTAACTACTAGCTAGTTATCAGTTAGTCACTGCTAGCGGTCTTCACCGTTAACTCGGACACCAGCCAGCCTCAGCTTGGTCAATACATGCCAGTCTGCACAGCGCGATATCAACGCAGAGAATATCGGACTGCTTTTTCTCTACCAAATCTCCAGATTACTATGCAAGCTCTGGACCTTTACACCGTATCACTGCAGCTAGCTAGCTGCAATCTGAGTGGCTACTCCAGGCTAACGTCTCTGTCCCGAAGCAAGCAAAAGTTAACCTTGAGCTAGCCTCGAGCTAGGCCAATCTCCCGGCTAGCCGAAGAGGTCCACCAGCTAATTCTTGTGCTACAATACATATTTTGCCAATTGGCCTGGACCTTTTTTTGCCGACAGAGAGCCCTGCCAATCCATTACAACTGGTCTGCCGACATAATCGTCTGAGGTGTTTTCAACAGGCTTTTCCGTTGCGACGTCGCCAAAGATCCATCTGCTGGCCACAGCCCGCTAGCTTTCTGAATGCCGTGTCTCCAGCTCGCCAAGCATAGTAGCGACTACCGAACAGCTCCCTGACTCACCTATTGCTGCTCATTGGACCCTATGATCCCTCGGCTACTCATGCCTCTCCCTAATGTCAATATGCCTTGTCTACTGCTGTTTAAGTTAGTTTTTTATTATTATTATTGTTTTATTTCACCATAGAGCCCCCAGCCCCGCCCTAAATGCCTTAGATAGCTCTTTTGTCGCACCCTCCACACATCAGGAGACCTCACCTGGCTTAACTGGTGCCTCCAGAGACGCAAATGCTCTCATCATCACTCAATGCCTAGGTTTACCTCCACTGTACTCACATCCTACCATACCATTGTCTGTACATTATGCCCTGAATCTATTCTACCACACCCAGAAATCTTCTCCTTTTATTCTCTGTCCCCAACACACTAGACGACCAGTTCTTATAGACTTCAGCCGTACCCTTATCCTACGCTTCCTTTGTTCCTCTGGTGATGTAGAGGTTAACCCAGGCCCTGTTGCCCCAGCAACACACCTATTCCCAAGGTGCTCTCATGTGTTGACTTCTGAAACTGTAAAAGCCTTATTTCATGCATGTTAATATCAGAAGCCTCCTCCCTAAGTTTGTTTTATTCACTGCTTTAGCACACTCCGCCAACCCTGATGTCCTAGCCGTGTCTGAATCCTGGTTTAGGAAGGCCACCAAGAATTCAGAAATTTCCATCCCCATCTACAACATTTTCCGACAAGATAGAACTGCCAAAGGGGGCGGAGTTGCAGTCTACTGCAGAGATAGCCTGCAGAGTTCTGTCATACTATCCAGGTCTGTGCCCAAACAATTCGAGCTACTTTAAAAATCCACCTTTCCAGAAATACAGTGGGGCAAAAAAGTATTTAGTCAGCCACCAATTGTGCAAGTTCTCCCACTTAAAAAGATGAGAGAGGCCTGTAATTTTCATCATAGGTATGACAGACAAAATGAGAAAAAAAATCCAGAAAATCATATTGTATGATTTTTAATGAATTTATTTGAAAATTATGATGGAAAATAAGTATTTGGTCACCTACAAACAAGCAAGATTTCTGGCTCTCACCGACCTGTAACTTCTTCTTTAAGAGGCTCCTCTGTCCTCCACTCGTTACCTGTATTAATGGCACCTGTTTGAACCTCAAACAGTCACACTCCAAACTCCACTAGGGCTAAGACCAAAGAGCAAAATTGTAGACCTGCACCAGGCTGGGAAGACTGAATCTGCAATAGGTAAGCAGCTTGGTTTGAAGAAATCAACTGTGGGAGCAATTATTAGGAAATGGAAGACAGACAAGACCACTGATAATCTCCCTCGATCTGGGGCTCCACGCAAGATCTCACCCCGTGGGGTCAAAATGATCCCAAGAACGGTGAGCAAAAATCCCAGAACCACACGGGGGGACCTAGTGAATGACCTGCAGAGAGCTGGGACCAAAGTAACAAAGCCTACCATTAGTAACACACTACGCCGTCAGGAACTCAAATCCTGCAGTGCCAGACGTGTCCCCCTGCTTAAACCAGTACATGTCCAGGCCCGTCTGAAGTTTGCTAGAGAGCATTTGGATGATCCAGAAGAAGATTGGGAGAATGTCATTTGGTCAGATGAAACCAAAATAGAACTTTTTGGTAAAAACTCAACTCGTTGTGTTTGGAGGACAAAGAATGCTGAGTTGCATCCAAAGAACACCATACCTACTGTGAAGCATGGTGGTGGAAACATCATGCTTTGGGGCTGTTTTTCTGCAAAGGGACCAGGACGACTGATCCGTGCAAAGGAAAGAATGAATGGGGCCATGTATCGTGAAATTTTGAGTGAAAACCTTCCATCAGCAAGGGCATTGAAGATGAAACGTGGCTGGGTCTTTCAGCATGACAATGATCCCAAACACACCGCCCGGGCAACGAAGGAGTGGCTTCGTAAGAAGCATTTCAAGGTCCTGGAGTGGCCTAGTCAGTCTCCAGATCTCAACCCCATTGAAAATCTTTGGAGGGAGTTGAAAGTCTGTGTTGCCCAGTAACAGCCCCAAAACATCACTGCTCTAGAGGAGATCTGCATGGAGGAATGGGCCAAAATACCAGCAACAGTGTGTGAAAACCTTGTGAAGACTTACAGAAAACGTTTGACCTCTGTCATTGACAACAAAGGTGTAACGGTGCTCTAGCTCTTCCTCCTCCTCGGACGAGGAGAGGAGAGAGGGATCGGAAGACCAATGCGCAGCAAGGTATGTAGACATAATGAATTTATTTACATACGAAGACGAACACGAAAAACACTTGGAAAATTACAAAACAACAAACGACGTAGACGCACCTGAACATAAGAACTTACATATAACGAAGAACGCATGAAACAGGAACAGACTACATAAACCGAAAAAACAAACAAACCGAAAACAGTCCCGTGTGGCGCAACGACATACACAGACACAGGAGACAACCACCCACCACAAACAGTGTGAAAACACCTACCTTAATATGACTCTCAATTAGAGGAAACGCCAAACACCTGCCTCTAATTGAGAGCCATACCAGGCAACCCTTAAACAAACATAGAAACAGAAAACATAGACTGCCCACCCAAACTCACGTCCTGACCAACTAACACATACAAAACTAACAGAAACAGGTCAGGAACGTGACAAAAGGGTATATAACAAAGTATTGAGATAAACTTTTGTTATTGACCAAATACTTATTTTCCACCATAATTTGCAAATAAATTCATAAAAAATCCTACAATGTGATTTTCTGGATTTTTTTTCTTTAATTTTGTCTGTCATAGTTGAAGTGTACCTATGATGAAAATTACAGGCCTCTCATATTTTTAAGTGGAAGAACTTGCACAATTGGTGGCTGACTAAATACTTTTTTGCCCCACTGTAAGTCTCTCACTGTTGCCGCTTGTTATAGACCCCCCTCAACCCCCAACTGTGCCCTAGACGCCACATGTGAATTGATTGCTCCCCATTTATCTTCAGAGTTCATACTGTTAGGTGATCTAAACTGGGATATGCTTAACACCCCAGCTGTCCTACAATCTAAGCTAGATACCCTCAATCTCACACAAATGATCAAGGAACCTACCAGGTACAACCCTAAATCCGTAACCATGGGCACCCTCATAGATATCATCCTGACCAACTTGCCCTCTAAATACACCTCTGTCGTCTTCTAACCAGCATCTCAGCGATCACTGCCTCATTGCCTGCGTCCATAATGGGTCTGCGGTCAAACGACCACCCCTCATCACTGTCAAATGCTCCCTTAAACACTTCAGCGAGCAGGCTTTTCTAATCGACCTGGCCCGGGTATCCTGGAAGGTTATTGACCTCATCCCATCAGTAGAGGATGCCTGGTTGCTCTTTAAAAGTGCTTTCCTCACCATCTTAAATAAGCAAGCCCCGTTCAAAAAATGTAGAACTAAGAACAGATATAGCCCTTGGTTCCCTCCAGACTTGACTGCCCTTGACCAGCACAAAAACATTCTGTGGCGTACTGCATTAGTATCGAATAGCCCCTGCGATATGTAACTTTTCAGGGAAGTCAGGAACCAATATACAGAGGCAGTTAGGAAAGCTAAGGCTAGCTTTTTCAAACAGAAATTGAAGTCCATGGAGAATAAGAGCACCTCCTCCCAGTTGCCCAATGCACTGAGGATAGGAAACACTGTCACCACCGATAAATCTACGATAATTGATCATTTCAATAAGCATTTTTCTATGGCTGGCCATGCTTTTCACCTGGCTACCCCTACCCCGGCCAACAGCTCTGCACCCCGCGCAGAGACTTGCTCAAGCCCACCCCCGGTTCTCCTTCACCCAAATCCAGACAGCTGATGTTCTGAAAGAGCTGCAAAAACTGGATCCCTACAAATCAGCTGTGCTAGACAATTTGGACCCTCTCTTTCTAAAATCATCAGCCGAAATTGTTGCATCCCCTATTACTAGACTGTTCAACCTCTCTTTCGTATCTTCTGAAATCCCCAAAGATCCCCTCTTCAAAGGGGGCGACACTCTAGACCCAAACTGTTATAGACCTATATCCATCCTGCCCTGCCTTTCTAAAAATCTTTGAAAGCCAAGTTAACAACAGATCACCGACCATTTTGAATCCCACCATACCTTCTCCACTATGCAATCTGGTTTCCGAGCTGGTCATGGGTGCACCTCAGCCATGCTCATTGTCCTAAACGATATCATAACCGCCTTCGATAAAAGACAGTACTGTGCAGCAATCTTCATCGACCTGGCCAAGGCTTTCAACTCTGTCAATCACCACATTCTTATTGGCAAACTCAACAGCCTTGGTTTCTCAAATGACTGCCTCGCCTGGTTCACCAACTACTTCTCAGATAGAGTTCAGTGTGTCAAATCGGAGGGCCTGTTTTCTGGACCTCTTGCAGTCTCTATGGGTGTGCCACAGGGTTCAATTCTCGGGCCGACTCTTCTCTGTATATATCAATGATGTCGCTCTTGCTGCTAGTGATTCTCTGATCCACCTCTATGCAGACGACACCATTCTGTATACATCTGGCCCTTCTTTGGACACTGTGTTAACAAATCTCCAAACGAGCTTCAATGCCATACAATACTCCTTCTGGGGCCTCCAACTGCTTTTAAATGCTAGTAAAACTAAATGCATGCTCTTCAACAGATTGCTGCCTGCACCTGTCCGTCCGACTAGCATCACCACTCTGGACGGTTCTGACTTAGATAATGTGGGCAACTACAAATACCTAGGTGTCTGGTTATACTGTAAACTCTCCTTCCAGACTCACATTAAGCATCTCCAATCCAAAATTAAATCTAGAATCGGCTTCCTATTTCGCAACAAAGCCTCCTTCACTCATGCTGCCAAACATACCCTCGTAAACTGACTATCCTACCGATCCTTGACTTCGGTGATGTCATTTACAAAATAGCCTCCAACACTCTACTCAGCAAATTTGATGTAGTCTATCACAGTGCCATACATTTTGTCTCCAATGCGCCATATACTACCCACCACTGCGATCTGTATGCTCTCAATGGCTGCCCCTCGCGACATATTTGTTGCCAAACCCACTGGCTCCAGGTCATCTATAAGTCTTTGCTAAGTAAAGCCCCACCTTATCTCAGCTCACTGGTCACCATAGCAGCACCAGCCCGTAGCACGCGCTACAGCAGGTATATTTCGCTGGTGATCCCCAAAGCCAACACCAAATCGGGCCGCCTTTCCTTCGAGTTCTATGCTGGCAATGACTGGAACGAATTGCAAAAATCCCTGAAGCTGGAGACTTATATCTCCCTCTCTAACTTTAAGCATCAGCTGTCAGAGCAGCTTACCAATCACTGTACCTGTACACAGCCCATCTGTAAATAGCACAACCAACTACCTCATCCCCATATTGTTATTACATTTTTTTTTGCTCTTTTGCACCCCAGTATCTCTACTTGCACATCATCATCTGCAGATCTATGACTCCAGTGTTAATGCTAAATTGTAATTACTTCGCCTCTATGGCCTATTTATTGCCTTACCTCCCTAATCTTACTATATTTGCCCACAATGTACATAGACTTTTTCTATTGTGTTATTGACATACATTGTTTTATCCCATGTGTAACTCTGTGTTGTTGTTTTTGTCGCACTGCTTTGCTTTATCTTGGCCAGGTCTCAGTTAAAAATGAGAACTTTTTCTCAACTGGCATACCTGGTTAAATAAAGGTGAAATAAAAAATAAAAAATTTAAAGAGTGCATGGTGGGTGGAGGAGTTGGCCGACAAATCTGTGTATAACAGCCTAGCCTAATTTTGTCTGTCAAGCAGGTAAGCCTACCTCGTATTTCTTAAATAGGAATAAACAGGCTCCAACACAAAGCCCTCTTGTTGTTCGTGAAGTTGAATTCAAATGAGGACGGTTTAAATTAATTAGGCCTACTCGAACTTCGCTATTTTCCGCACCATGACCTGTTCATCTCCAATTGATTGTGCTGCCGCTTGAAGTTTCAACACCACAATGTAAATTACTCGATTCTGGCTTATTGTGAGCTCAATAACTCTGATAAATACCTTCATCATGGGCAAGAAAATTAGGCCTATTATTTTTTATTCTAATCAATTATAGTAGTAACAAGCTATCAAATTTGACCTCCGTCCTTCTCATCTTCGCACACTCCCCCTCAAACTGAACAGAATATAGGCTAGTCCACGCGCACGATATAGATATTTTTTCTTACTAATCCTAAATTATTTTCGGAACAAGCCTTTGACCCTTCGCCTGTACTGCCACCGTAGGCCTACACAGCACAAGATTTTGTTCAGCAAGAGCAGAGTAGGCCGGTGCTTAGGGTTGGAATATCCATTGCAGAGTGTAATGCAGCCTAGTTTTATTTACACCATCCCAGCAGCGCAAAAGACTTGGAAAGAAAGTTCGTTTTCTTAGAAATATAACTTTGCTCTGTACTTCTTCGAGCATGCACTTCGTATTGCCTAGGCTATGGATTATTTGATTGAGACTACACTAAATAGCCTACAGGAGCACTAAATATTGCGTGTCCAGCGGGAAATCAGAGTTGAGGTGCGGCATCGGGTACACATCGATATATAGCCTAGCCTAATAAGCAACTTATTCTTAAACACTGAGAAGTATTGAAATTACATCAATTACAAATTATATGACCCTCCCCTGGATTAAATAACAAAAATCCTAAACCCTCCCCTTGACTGAAATTGAAAAAGCATGACCCACCTCCATTTTCCTCCAGGTCCCCATTCTGTACATTTTGAACCATCCATAATGCAGTGTTGAAAACAACTGGAAACTCGGAATTCAGAAATCTCAAACTTCAGTGCGTTCAAGACATCCGGGAACTCGGACAAAACGAGATCCGACTGTGAAAAATAATTTTGAATGGTCATCCAACTCGGAATTCGAAGTTGGAAACTCATTCCCGACCTAAAGATCACTGATGTTTTTTTTCAAAGTTCCCAGTTGTCTTGAAAGCACCATGACCATCAGATGCAGGTACCACCAGTCAGCTGTGCCTCAAGTGCTACACCAACTGATCTATTTTCTTATCAAAGCTCAAGTTTTGGAAAATGATCTGGTCTCAGAAGAACAACATTGGCAGAACAGACATATAGCCAATGTGCTGTGATAATGTATTAGGCCTAATGCACAAACTTTATTCCTACAGAACTGTTTTTATTAGGTTAATGTTACATTTTTAAAGTCTTTATTTTTATTTTTATGCTGATCGGTAGATCTCGGCTTGCTTTTTGACTGCGAAAGTGATCTTGACTCAGAAAAGGTTGGTGACTACTGGTCTATACACACCACATATTTAAATTCTGGATTCTTACATTTACATTACATTTAAGTCATTTAGCAGACGCTCTTATCCAGAGCGACTTACAGATTGGTGCATTCACCTTATGACATCCAGTGGAACAGCCACTTTACAATAGTGCATCTAAATATTTTAGGGGGGGTGGGGGGGGGGTCAGAAGGATTACTTTATCCTATCCTAGGTATTCCTTAAAGAGGTGGGTGCTCACTCTAATACACATGCTCACTCTAATACACATGCTCACTCTTCTACACATGTTCACTCTAATACACTTGCTCACTGTAATACACATGCTCACTCTTATACACATGCTCACTCTACTACACATGTTCACTCTAGTACGCATGCTCACTCTAGTACACATGCTCACTCTAATACACATGCCCACTCTAATACACATGCTCACTCTAATACACATGCCCACTCTAATACACATGCTCACTTTAATACACATGCTCACTCTAATACACATGCCCACTCTAATACACATGCTCACTCTATTACACATGCTCACTTTAATACAAATGCTCTCTCTAATACACATGCTCACTTTAATACAAATTCTCTCTCTAATACACATGCTCAGTTTAATACAAATGCTCTCTCTAATACACATGCTCACTCTAGTACACATGCTCACTCTAATACACATGCTCACTCTAGTACACATGCTCACTCTAGTGCACATGCTCACTCTAATACAAATGCTCACTCTAATACACATGCTCACTTAAGCAGAGAAAACTGTGCAAAACACGTGACCTGGAACTAAAACTCTGCGGCAACAACGTCAAAGCCACAAAATTGGTCTACAGTCACTAATCTTTTCTAGATTAGTTTTGTTTTAGATGTTAAATCCCTTACTGAAAACGGGATCTTAGGCACTTACAAATTCATAACATACAGTACGATTTGAAATTAGTAACATACCATACGAATTGCAAAAACAAAAATCTCTATATATTTTGTTTCTTTGCAAGACGTAACATACTGTATCAAACGAAATGGATGACGTGTAGTACAAAATTGTGCACGATGTTCAGGGACCCGTTTTGGCTCATGAGCACTACGTCAAAAATACTGGCTAAAATTTTACAAAAACTCTGGAGAATCACATTAATATGACTGTCTCAAGAGTATACCATGACCTAAGATTAAACAGCATTTTGGACGTCCTCCAGGTTTGCATAAGGTGTTTCTAGATTTCAAAATTAGAACATGCCTAGTAAGCTATACCAAACCCTCATACTGTATGATTTTCGTTGTTTGCTCTATAACCTGTTAGTTCATATGCCTTGCCATCATGTTATATCGGCCTAAGGCCGAGACAATAAGAAGACACAGTGTCAGAATAAATTCAACCACACCTTTGTTTCATCACAAAACCGCAGAGCAACTTTCAGGTGAAGTCCACAAAGCATATTGCATATAACAAACAGTTACATGACCTATAGCGTGGTCAAGCAAGTTAATGTTTCCAACATTTTTGGACCACTAAACAACTATGGATTTAGAACCACAGAGAGTTACAGCAAGTCGCAAAGAAAACAGGAGCTGCCTCCACTATTCCAGTGTAACGGATGTGAAATGGCTAGCTAGTTAGCGGGTGCGCGCTAGTAGCATTTCAATCAGTTACGTCACTTGCTCTGAGACTTAAGTAGTGTTGCCCCTTGCTTTGCAAGGGCCGTGGCCTTTGTGGAGCGATGGGTAACGACCGTGCTTCGTGGGCAACCGTTGTTGATGTGTGCAGAGGGTCCCTGGTTTGCACCCGTGTCGGGGCGAGGAGACGGTTTAAAGTTATACTGTTACATTGATGCTGTTGACCCGGATCACTGGTTGCTGCGGAAAAGGAGGAGGTTGAAAGGGGGGTGAGTGTAACGGATGTGAAATGGCTAGCTAGTTAGCGGGTGCGCGCTAGTAGCATTTCAATCAGTTACGTCACTTGCTCTGAGACTTAAGTAATGTTGCCCCTTGCTTTGCAAGGGCCGTGGCTTTTGTGGAGCGATGGGTAGCGATGCTTCGTGGGCAACCGTTGTTGATGTGTGCAGAAGGTCCCTGGTTCGCGCCCGTGTCGGGGCGAGGGGACGACGTAAAGTTATACTGTTACACCAGCACCATTTCATCTTCAACATTTTAGCATCATCAAAACACCTATGCTTAGTCTAATACAGTGACAACTAAAAGATACCAAAAACAATTTAATCCAATCAACGTAAGCTAAATATGATGTGGTTCTGATTTCTCTCTCTTTCTCTGTGTGTGTGTGTGTGTGTGTGTGTGTGTGCGTTCCTGCAAGTAGAAAAAACATGTTGACTCACCCTACTTGTAGAAACGCCAATGCCATCCTCCTTTCTTTTATCTTGACGAAACAGCACATGCTTTTAGTTGTTGTCCTAGGCTACCTGGCTAAAATGCTTACTCGCTAGCCTAACATCCTATCATGGGCAACGATGAGTCATAGTTAACATTAGCCTACTATATCTAGCAACATATTAAACTTCCATCCTCTCAGGCCAGGGGCACAATGTATTTGTTTATGGTTGGATCAGAATCACCATTATCGTCATTGGCCTGTACAGAGATTTAAGTAAAACCACAAGTCCTAATCCCTATCGCCATTCATGGTTAATTTAGGAATGGGACGATTTTAACTAGCTAGCTAGGCACAAGAGGACAACAACACAACGAGATGCAACAATTCAAGTTTTTTCTGTCAATGACGTTTTGCTTTTGACGTGATGTGATTGGTGTGAAGCCAAATCCCATGGACACTTTTTTTGGTATGCCAGGACCATTCACAGTTGAGCTCACTCAATTTAGCTCAACGCTGACAGGCTATTATTTCATACTGTAATGACCTGACTAGATCATAAAGGAACAAGATACCCCACAAGCCAACTGTGACCTTCTCTTGTGAAGCCCAGATGTAAGAGAGAGAACAATGGCTAAACCTGGTCTTAACTTCCAATGCAATACAATACTTTTTTTTATCAAGGGAGGACAAATGCTAGCTGGCTTCCCTTGCACTCAATGCTACGGGCGGCAACAATGTCATACTCTTTTTGACCAGACAGCATCAGATAGATGGGCTTCACATAGAGAGACAGGGGGCGCTGTTTCGCTTGGTCGAACGCTTTATCCTGTGAGATACATTCAGCCTCTTGCGAATTGAAGGAACATTCTGAAACACAGAGAGACAAAATATAAACGATATATATATATTTGTTGTCAATTTTTTGGGGAAGCCTGGATTCCCTTGGCAGCCATGAATACATGCCAATGTCTACTGAACCAGTCTATTGCATCCACATTACTACTATCTGTCAGATCAACTATTGGTGGACTTTATCCCCAGGCTGCCAATGCAAATTGTGGCTGCAGGCAATGAATCTAACTGAAATGCTTGTTGTTATTGTTATATCTGTCTGCTAACGACCTCCGGATTCAGTCCAACACAACCTCAACACCAGTTGATCATAGTACTTCAACGCAATACCCCGCTGCTGCACTGTGTCTTTAAGACATTCAACTGCATGTGTAGCAAGCCTTCACTCAGCCATTTACAAGCGCGAGCACTTCAGAGAGTAGACACTGATAAAGCACCGCAATATAGATGGAATTGTAATAATGGAATACCACTGGGTACTGTTTTCTGTCTTGTTGCAGTTAACCTTCCAAACAGGTAAGGCATAATATTGGTCAACATTGTCTCTCTGCCAACTGTTGTGGGCTAGTTGTTGTTTTACAGAAGTTTATTGATCACACTTCACGAACATGATCACCTTGGTCACTACACTAAATTGCATTTTTGCCACTGTTTGGTTCATTGTAATTTTGTTAGTTTTTCATGTGGACTATAAATATGTAATTTCTATTCAGTTAAGGATTGTATTGTAGCCTAAACTACACACATTTTCAGCAGGTTATAACTTCGTATAGTCTATAATTTTGTCAACACAGGTCGTTCGGGATGTAGAGATAGCCTGCCTACCTGTTGGTTACCCTGTAACGTTACCTTGACAATTTTCAGTCAGTCACTGAAACCTAATGAGGAAATTGGATATTTGTGCGCTGAGCATCAGTTTGTGTTCCTCTCAATTATTAATCTAGCAGGCCGTGCACAGTTCGGAGACATTGGCAAAAAGTAAATAAACAGCGATTTATTTATGGAGAGATTTATAATTGACCTCATTGTGGGGTAAAGTAAAGATTTAGACATTACAATTAGGAATCGTTCTTCTTAAAATAATGAAACTTGTTGTTTTGATAAACTATATGATTTGGGAATAGGACAGGTATCCCAGTCATAATGCACAACATTAGTTCAACAGCCAAGTATTAGGCGTATATGTATATGCTCGCTAAATTGCTATTTTCCAAGAGCATCGGGTCATTGGCGTAGAAAGCGCTGCGCTGATCAGTTGCTGTTGTCAAGTCGTGTCATCTCAGGGATGACTGTAATTATGGAAATGTATACGAATTCCTTGGAAGTATGAAAATTAACACGGGCAGTGGAATTGTCGACAAATTGGTTTTGCATAGACCTACTGTCGGCCTGTGAATGTTTATAGATTTTTTGATAACCATTATACAGAGGCTTTTGTCATAATTTTTTATATCAACATTCCCACTAAAACTCAGTTTTGTACGCTTTGGAATGGTGTTTTGATGTTGGGACTTCAGGTGCCATGAAAAAAATGTTTGACATGATTTACAACATGCCTCACCTGTGAATGAGTAGTATTGAGCTGTGAGTGGTAGGCCTGTCTCCTATGCTTGTAATTGTTTACTTCGTTAAAGAATCAATCCAAACACCCACTTGAAAACACAACAGGCAAAGGCAGATACAAAATGTCAGTGATCCCGTGAAGGGATGGGGGAGTTTGTCTACAGGGTGGGTGGGGGTTGGTTTGTGGTCTGTTACAAAGAGTGGCGCGAAGTGCGTTGTCCCTGGTACGTCTTTGTCCTGGATGTACAGCCCAGGCAAGTTCTGCTTCTCGCCTGTGCAGGGGTTATTTTCACCAGTTGTATTCTGTAGGTGGAGTTTATTTTGTTCTCACTGCAGGTGATTTTCCTTTTCCACATACATTCTGCTAAATTCAATTTAGGCTGTATTCCAGTGGTGGTCAGGAAGGATTTATTTTAATTTTTATGAGTGTGCCCTTATTTCCATTACAGCATATTGGATGACCGTCATTCA
Source organism: Salvelinus fontinalis (assembly GCF_029448725.1). Lineage (NCBI taxonomy): Eukaryota > Metazoa > Chordata > Actinopteri > Salmoniformes > Salmonidae > Salvelinus > Salvelinus fontinalis. The sequence continues at coordinate 25,943,125 of NC_074669.1, forward strand.
TATTCCACTCACCCAGCTCAATGTAACATCAATAGGTTTAGACTACTACATGATACTATAATTCAATTAGCCCTATACCCATCATGAAGTTGCTACAACCTATCCTACAAATTAAAGTTTATAACGGTTGAGAGACAAATTGGAGTAATCAAGGTAACAGATAGAGACACATTCAATACCACCTTGCACAATCTTGCCTGCATCTATCTAGCCCAGGGATGGGCAACTCCAGTCCTCGGGGGTCTGATTGGTGTCACACTTTTGCCCCAGTTCCAGCTAACACACATGAGTCCAATAATCAACTAATCATGATCTTCAGTTTAGAATACAATTAGTTTAATCATGTGTGTTTGCTAGGGATGGGGAAAATCTGTGACACCACGCCGGCCCTGGAGAACTGGAGTTTCCCATCTAGCTGATCTAGGGTGTAATCATTAGTCCAAACAATGTGCCAAATTCAGTTAGGTCCCTCCCCATTTCGTTCCGTTTAAGAATTTGTTTTTGCAACAGAATCGGGGGAATGAATACACCCCTGATCACCCGCACATAGCAGTCACATACAGCATCGTCACTTTGCTCGATGTCTAATTCCTTCTCAAATCTACGTGCTCTCTTCCTCTCACCGTTTCCCTTCGTTTGTGTACTTCAGTGCACAACACAACAGCTGTCTGTGACCAGGCGCAAAAGCCTATCCAAGACAAACCTTCAAACTCTAACTGCTAACCGCTACACAGTTTACACTGTTGTCACCATATTTACGTTATTGTCAACAAACTAGCGCTAACGCGTCAGTAAACCCACGATCCAATCCATGTGTAAAATCACGCAGTACAGTGTACGGTAAGGAGTTTAGCAGTTACACCAGCTGGTCGCGGTGGCAATAAATTAATAAAATCGAAAGCTTATCTTGGCTTGGAAGAGTTGCAGTGTTGGATAGCCTTGGCCAGCTAGCTTTCATAAATAACATTCATCTCTGTTTGAGTCAGGTTGAGTAAATCAAATCAAATGTTATTACATACAAGCCCTTAACCAACAATGCAGTTTTAAGAAAAAGAAGAGTTAAGAAAATATTTACTAAATAACCTAAAGTAAAAAAAATAATGAGTAACAATAAAATAGCAATAACGAAGCTATATACAGGTACTGGTACCGAGTCATTGTACAGATTGGTCGAAGTAATTGAGGTTATATGTACATGTAGGTAGAGGAAAAGTGACTATGCATAGATAATAAACAACGAGTAGCAGCAGCATAAAAAAAGGTGTGATGGGTCAATGCAAATAGTCCGGGTAGCCATTTGATTGGCTGTTCAGCAGTTTTATGGCTTGGGGGTAGAAGCTGTTAAGAAGCCTTTCGGGACCTAGTCTTGGCGCTCTGCTAAATTAGCGCCATTATCTAAGTAAGTGAAAGGTAAATTAAGAAGGAAATAAATCCAACTAAATCTCTCTCTCTCTGCTGCTTCTCCTTCATTTTTGAAGAAATTAATTTGTTTAAAACTGTTAAACTATTGTCTTTCCCTCCTTTTGAGTCAACTACTCACCACACTTGATGCACCACAGTGCTAGCTAGCTGTAGCTCAGTGAAGTCGTCATAATTGCTGTGTAAATTGTTAGTAAAACGTTTACTGTTGACAGGAGAACAAGAGGAGACAATAGGACGAGGTGGATAATTATATAATAAGGCCGTTTAATTACATGTAAAGATATCTTAGTAAAATCTTGCAGCAAGGCTCTTTCAGTCTGACTCCTAGTGAATCGTCCGGGAAAGAGGCAGTTTCCAGAAATGTTCAGTACTATATAGACAACAAGCAAAGTAGGTAGATCTGCGAGTCCGGCCTTCCAGTTGGTCGATCTGGGTCTTGGGTAGTCCTGATCAGGCCTGGTGTCCACGTTCCATTGGTTCCTGAGAGTTCTTTGTCCTGAGGTCCAACCATGGGTTGGGTGTGTCTGTGTGATTGTCATGGGGGAGGGGAATTGTGGGTGCCGTGTATATGTCCTATGTGTCCAGCATATGTCCAAGAGAAAGAGGGGGTGTGTATGTTGTGTCAACTTATAGGTAATGTTGAGAAGTTGTTAAAACAAGTTACCAATATCTAATACAATTTCTTACAAAATCTATGGAAGGGGGTGAGAACTACAGATTAACATGGTTAACAGGGATCCCAGGACTGTCCCAGGAAAACTCTACACATTTCCCAAAAATTAAATGACACGACCTGGGAAATTAAAACACTTTTTCCCAATGTCACACTAATGCCATTCCACAAAATACACAACCTGCGCAGCAGCAGATGAGCAAAAAAATAAAATAGCACATTATCCAAACAGGTTGTCACATGGAAGCCTTTAGCCTAGTGTATCTACTTCACACAGTCACAATCAATTCAAAGAGCAAGCATCATTGACACTGCAGGACTGCACATGCAACCCGCATGCAGATAGTAAATCCTACAGGAAACTTATACAGTATAGCCTATAAAATAGTGTGTGCCTCTTTGAGCTGTCATTGTGACTCTTCAGACAGTCACAAATTTGATAAGCCTATGTTAGGGCTGGGCTATATGGCCTAAAAATAATATCTCTATCTTTTCTAACTTGTACAGTTGAAGTCGGAAGTTTACATACACCTTAACCAAATACATTTAAATTCAGTTTTTCACAATTCCTGACATTTAATCCTAGTAAAAATTCCCTGTCTTAGGTCAGTTAGGATCACCACTTTATTTTAAGAATGAAATGTCAGAATAATAGTGGAGAGAATGATTTATTTCAGTTTTTATTTCTATCATCACATTTCCACTGGGTCAGAAGTTTACATTCACTCAATTAGTATTTGGTAGCATTGCCTTTAAATTGTTTAACTTGGGTCAAACATTTCGGGTAGCCTTCCACAAGCTTCCCACAATAAGTTGGGGGAATTTTGGCCCATTCCTCCTGACAGAGCTGGTGTAACTGAGTCAGGTTTGTAGGCCTCCTTGCTCGCACATGCTTTTTCAGTTCTGCCCACATATTTTCTATAGGATTGAGGTCAGGGCTTTGTGATGGCCACTCCAATACTTTGACTTTGTTGTCCTTAAGCCATTTTGCCGCAACTTTGGAATTATGCTTGGGGTCATTGTCCATTTGGAAGACCCATTTGCGACCAAGCTTTAACTTCCTGAATGATGTCTTGAGATGTTGCTTCAATATATCCACATAGTTTTCCTTTCTCATGAAGCCATATATTTTGTGAAGTGCACCAGTCCCTCCTGCAGCAAAGCACTCCCACAACATGATGCTGCCACCCCCGTGCTTCACGGTTGGGATGGTGTTCTTCTGCTTGCCAGCCTCCCCCCTGTACCTCCAAACATAACGATGGTCATTATGCCCAAACAGTTCTATTTTTGTTTCATCAGACCAGAGGACATTTCTCCAAAAAGTACGATCTTTGTCCACACGTGCAGTTGCAAACCGTAGTCTGGCTTTTTTATGGCGGTTTTGGAGCAGTGGCTTCTTCCTTGCTGAGAGGCCTTTCAGGTTATGTCAATATAGGACTCGTTTTACTGTGGATACCTTTACCTGTTTCCTACAGCATCTTCAATAGGTACTTTGCTGTTGTTCTGGGATTGATTTGCCCTTTTCGCACCAAAGTACATTCATCTCTAGGAGACAGAATGCGTCTCTTTACTGAGCGGTGTGATGGCTGCGTGGTCCCATAGTGTTTATACTTGCATACTATTGTTTGTACAGAGGAACGTGGTACCTTCAGGTCTTTGGAAATTGCTCCCAAGGATTAACCAGACTTGTGGAGGTCTACCATTTTTTTCTGAGGTGTTGGTTGGCTGATTTCATTTGATTTTCCCATGATGTCAAGCAAAGAGGCACTGACTTTGAAGGTAGGCCTTGAAATACATCCACAGGTACACCTCCAATTGACTCACATGATTTCAATTAGCCTATCAGAATCTTCTAAAGCCATGACATCATTTTCTGGAATTTTCCAAGCTGTTTAAAGGCACAGTCAACTTAGAGTATGTAAACGTCTGACCCACTGGAATTGTGATGCAGTGAATTATAAGTGAAATAATCTCTCTGTAAACAATTGTTGGGAAAATTACTTGTGTCATGCACACAGTAGATGTCCTAACCAACTTGCCAAAACTATAGTTTGTAACAAGAAATGTGTGGAGTGGTTGAAAAACGAGTTTTAATGACTCCAACCTAAATGTATGTAAACTTCTGACTTCAACTGAATACAGTATATTTAAAAAAAAATGTTTTCCCTATACAAGCTTTGTTGTACAGTTAAAGGTCAAATACACTGCATTCCAAACAGTGAGCAATAATCTAATGAATTCAGGGCATGCTAAATTATACCTACACTAAGTATGAGCCTTCCACAACCTTAAGACCCACAATTTTTTTTATTTAACTAGGCAAGTCAGTTAGGAACAAATTCTTATTTACAATGACGGCCTAGGAACAGTGGGTTAATTGTCTTGTTCAGGAGCAGAACAACAGATTTTCACCTTGTCAGCTCGGGGATTCAATCTAGCAACCTTTTGGTTAATTGCCCAACGCTCTAACCACGAGGCTACCTGCTGCCCTAATAACTAAATGATTTTATCAAAATAGTTTAACCTGCTTTTTTGCAATAATCACTGATATGGCTTTCAAGTCTGTCTATTAAAATGCCCTTTTTGTTAAAAATGTAACCAGAACCATGCATAATGCACATTCACTAATAATGACTAACTTCTTGTAGCAGTCATTATAGAAAATTAACACCGGTCTCATAAATAATCTCTTAAACACAAGCCCACGAGCTAGTGAGGAAGTAGCCAGGAAATCTTTATTTTTCAAGTTTAGCACCCTTGGATCTACTTGCTAGCTAACAAGATAGAACAGTTGAATTGTTATGAACACACCCTTCTGTCCATCTCCAACTGTTTGAACAGCATGCTAAACTGTCCACTTTGTTCCCTTCTGTCCATCTCCATCTGTTTGAACAGCGTGCTAAACTGTCCACTTTGTTCCCTTCTGTCCATCTCCAACTGTTTGAACAGCGTGCTAAACTGTCCACTTTGTTCCCTTCTGTCCATCTCCAACTGTTTGAACAGCATGCTAAACTGTCCACTTTGTTCCCTTCTGTCCATCTCCAACTGTTTGAACAGCGTGCTAAACTGTCCACTTTGTTCCCTTCTGTCCATCTCCAACTGTTTGAACAGCATGCTAAACTGTCCACTTTGTTCCCTTCTGTCCATCTCCAACTGTTTGAACAGCATGCTAAACTGTCCACTTTGTTCCCTTCTGTCCATCTCCAACTGTTTGAACAGCATGCTAAACTGTCCACTTTGTTCCCTTCTGTCCATCTCCAACTGTTTGAACAGCATGCTAACCTGTCCACTTTGTTCAGATGTTGAAATCAAGTGGCCTACATAATTTTTCAGAATAAGAACGAGTTGCCAATTCTTTGTATAACTATGCTTTATGCTTATTGCACATTTATAAAACACTAGACAGCTAGCATAACGGTCTTTGTCTGAAATGCTGCTGTGTTACATGGTACCACAATGCCACGCATGACAAACTGAGCAATAATTATCCAGAATCTATGTGAATTGATACTCCAATGAAATTGCAGGGCGCCAAATTCAATCAACAGAAATCTCATAATTCAGATTTCTCAAACATACAAGTATTAGACAACATTTTAAAGATAAACTTCTCGGTAATCCAACCACAGTGTCTGATTTCAAAAAGGCTTTTCTCCGAAAGCACCACATATCATTATGTTAGGTCAGCAACTAGTCACAGAAAGCATACAGCCATTTCCAACCAAAGAGAGGACTCACCAAAAAGCAGAATTAGAGTTAAAATGAATCACTAACCTTTGATATTCTTCATCAGATGACACTCCCGGGACAACATGTTACACAATACATGTATGTTTTGTTCGATCAAGTTCATATTTATATCCAAAAACCTCAGTTTACATTTGGCTTTGCCTCCAAAACATCCCGTGAATTTGCACAGAGCCACATCAATTTACAGAAATACTCATAATAAACTTTGATAAAAGATACAAGTATTATGCGCAGAATTATAGATATACTTCTCCTTAATGCAACCGCTTTGTCAGATTTCAAAAAAGCTTTACGGAAAAAGCAAATCATGCAATAATCTGAGTATGGCGCTCAGAGACCAAAACAAGCCAAACATATAGCCGCCATGTTGCGGAGTCAACAGAAGTCCGAAATAGTATTATAAATATTCACTTACCTTTGATGACCTTCATCAGAATGCACTCCCAGGAATCCCAGTTCCACAATACATTTTTGATTTGTTCGATAACATTCATAATTTATGTCCAAATACCTCCTTTTTGTTTGCGCGTTTAGCCCAGTAATCCAAATGCTCAATGCGCGATCGCTTAGTTCAGACGCAAAGTCAAAAAAGTAATATTACAGTTCGTAGAAACATGTCAAACGAAGTATAGAATCAATCTTTAGGATGTTTTTATCATAAATCTTCAATAATGTTCCAACCGGAGAATTCCTTTGTCTTCAGAAATGCAATGGAACTCAAGCTAACTATCATGTGAACGCGCATGGTCAGCTCATGGCACTCTGCCAGACCACTGACTCAATCCCCTCTCATTCCCCCTCCTTTACAGTAGAAGCATCAAACAAGGTTCTAAAGACTGTTGACATCTAGTGGAAGCCTTAGGAAGTGCAATTTGACCCCATAGACACTGTATATTTGATAGGCAAAGAGTTGAAAAACTACAAACCTCAGATTTCCCACTTCCTGGTTGGATTTTTCTCAGGTTTTCACCTGCCATATGAGTTCTGTTGTACTCACAGACATCATTCAAACAGTTTTAGAAACTTCAGAGTGTTTCCCATCCAAATCTAATCTAATAATATGCATATATTAGCAACTGGGACTGAGTAGCAGGCAGTTTACTCTGGGCACGCTTTTCATCCAAACGTGAAAATGCTGCCCCCTATCCCAAACAGGTTAACTTCTCAATGTGTTTGTGTCCATATGACCGATTCTGTTGGACCAAAACTCAAATGCAAATAGTGAGTTGAAACCTCTTGTCAGAGAGGAAGAGGTGACCTCTCATCTTTGTTGTTGTGAGTGGCTGGGGGAGGATCTTGGTGTGTGTGTGTGTGTGTGTGTGTGTGTGTGTGTGTGTGTGTGTGTGTGTGTGTGTGTGTGTGTGTGTGTGTGTGTGTGTGTGTGTGTGTGTGTGTGTGTGTGTGTGTGTATGAGTGTGAGTGTGAGTGTGAGTGTGAGTGTGTGTGTGTGTGTCTGTAATCAGAAAGGAAGAGGCAAAGCGAGAGGTTTCACTCTCACCAAAACTATCCAAAATAAGCCCACTGTTGCCTGCCTTCCCGCCTTTGGGACAATGACTCCCATTGTTGGGGCGGAGACATGAACATCTCAACATTATATACAGATCTCTGGTGTAGGGAAGGCACAGAAAGGAGCAAAGGAGACGAGACCAAAAATACATGAGAAGAAACAGGCATAAACGCTCATAAAACATTTTACTCCCCAAAAAACTTGATTCTTGCGATACAGGCAGTTGGAATTTAATGTGCAAAAACATACATTTGAATTAATCAAATGTATTTTATATATCGCCCTAGCCTATGCACAATTCACTACATAGGATCTCTGTCACAGACATGAAGCCTGTTAACAATTCAGAGAGGCATGAGGGAAAATTCTGTCTCCTGTCCTAGAGCTTATTTCCCTATCCAATCCCAATCCCACTGAAACCCAAAATCCTGACTCCTGTATTGCATGAACATTCCTAACTTATTTCTGTAATCCATAGGTTATATTATCAAAGCATGTCTCTCACCTATGCATGTTAAAATACCGCTATAAGATGTCTCGTACTTGCTGCCCATATGAGAGCTTCGGTAGAGAATGTGTGATCAACAAACAGTATAATAGTAGATATGGATATTTTTTTTAACACCGTTGGTCCCCGTTAAGATACTTTTGGCCATGTTGTGTATCAAGGTATGTGGACATCTACTCGTCGAACATCTCATTCCAAAATCATGGGCATTAATATAGAGTTGGCCTCCCCTTTGCTGCTGTAACAGCCTCCACTATTCTGGGAAGGCTTTCCACTAGATGTTGGAACATTGCTGCGGGGTCTTGGGCTCTGTGCAGGCCAGTCAAGTTCTTCCACACCAATCTCGAAAAATCATTTCTGTATGGACCTCGCTTTATGCACGGGGGCATTGTCATGCTGAAACAGGAAAGAGCCTTCCCCAAACTGTTACCACAGAATCGTCTAGAATGTCATTGTAGGCTGAAGCATTAACATTTCCCTTCACTGGAACTAAGGGGTCTAGCCCGAACCATGAAATACAGCCCCAGACCATTATTCCTCCTCCACCAAACTTTACAGTTGGCACTATGCATTCGGGCAGGTAGTGCTCTCCTGGCATCCGCCAAACCCAGATTATTCCCTCGGACTGCCAGATGGTGAAGTGTGATTCATTACTCCTGAGAACGCGTTCCCACTTCTCCAGAATCCAATGGCGGCGAGCTTTACACCACTCCAGCCGACACTTGACATTGCGCATGGTGATCTTAGGCTTGTGTGCGGCTGCTCGTCCATGAAAAACCATTTCATGAAGCTCCAGACAAACAGTTCTTGTGCTGACGTTGCTTCCCGAGGCAGTTTGGAACTCGGCAGTGAGTGTTGCAACTGAGGCACTCTGCGGCCCTGTTCTGTGAGCTTGTGTGGCCTTATACTTCGCAGCTGGGCCGTTGTTGCTCCTAGACGTTTCCACTTCATAATAGCAGCACTTACAGTTGACCAGGGCAGCTCCAGCAGGGCAGAAATTTGACGAACTGACTTGTTGGAAATGTGGCATCCTATGACTCTTCAGTACTCTATCATTAGTAAATATCAGTTTCATTTGCTCTGTAATCTTTACATAGTGGTGCAGCCAAGCCGACACAAAGGCGCAAGCGCTGGCATAGTAACCATATCTTGGTTTAAACGGTATAAATGGGCACTTATGTTTTTTGCTGTATTTCTCTGGATAAATATGAATTATTCCCGGTATTGAAACTTGGTAGATTTTCGGGGAAATATGAATCCCGAGTGAGAACAATGAGGAGGAGGATGAAAAATAGCTGTCCTCCGGCTACTCCGGGGTGCTACCCTAGAGGGTGTTGTTTAGCTACTGCAGACCATTGCAAAACTGTGTTTTAAATTAATCTGTTATTTTGTGACGTGAATATATTTAGTATAGTTTTATCTAAAAATTATAACTTTTTGAATGTTTCACTATTTTTATGAAATTCATTGAGTAATATGGTCCTCATCCTTGCTCGTCTGAGTAGCCTCCATTGCTATATTAGGTGATCTGGTTTTTACTATTTTATACAAAAAGAAAAGCATTTCAGTCGGTTTGAGAGCCAAAAGGTGCCTAGGGAATGGAACGGGAGAGAACTTGGTTGGCCTTCAAAGCAAAATCAATATGACTCTCTGCCAGTGCTGATATTGCTGCAGGTAGATTTCAAGTTGTGCTAAGAATTGTACATGGTGCATAGTTTTGCATCTTTGCCAAAGCAATAATTCACCTGACATTTTTCAGTCATGAAGTGGTGTCAATATATTGATGGGAGGGCTATGATAATGATTTGTATTACTATCAAAATGCATGCAAAACAAGCTGAGATGAGGCTCTCATCTACCCATCCTCTGTACTGACATACATTTCTAACCGCCTATTACTGTTGAAGTACCTGCTGTGCACTCTTTGCTGTTAAAGATGCGGGTAACTGCTAAAATAAAGGAAATTCTTGAGAAAAAGGGATACAAAATATATTGAAAGCAGTTGCTTCCACACCGCTGTGGTTCCTGAGTTAATTAAGCAAATAACATTCCATCATGCTTAGGGTCATGTATAAAATGTTGGCTACAATGGCTAGAAGAAGAGGTCTCAAGTCTCAAAGGAGCATAGGGGGTTTAAAGGGTATTTGTGTGTGCGTGCGTGTGTTAGAGTATGTGAGTGATTTTATCTATGTGTGTCTCAGTCACCAGATCTCAACCTAATTGAACACTTTTGGGAGATTCTGGAGCGGCCCCCCGAGACAGCGTTTTTCTACCACCATCAGCAAAACACCAAATTATGGAATATCTCGTCCAAGAATGGTGTCACATCCCTCCAATAAAGTTCCAGGCCCTTGTAGAATCTATGCCAAGGTGCTTTAAAGCTGTGCTAGCGACTCGTGGTGGCCCAACGCCCTATTAACACACTTTATGTTGGTGTTTCCTTTATTTTGTCAGTTACTTATTTACTCCGTTCTGTGAAACATACCTGTACTCTTAACGTTTTACCCATCTAAACACAAATGAGAGTGAAAGCCTCCCATGTACAGTAAAACTGAATTACCATTAGCCTATAGATACTGATCCAGGTCGTGAGGACTGTGTGTGTTATAATAAAATGTTCAGCAGTGGTGTAGTGGTGCCTGGAGAAATGGGTATACTCTAATTTTGCCCAAAATATTCCAGCGAAGGAAAGGCGCCCTGTGTGAAAAATTCTATGAGAAAGAGTGACACACTGAATGACCTAAAATTATAAATCCCATGTTGGTCTTTCACAGTCAGGCCAATTCAAGCTGTACTGTGCAAGTAGACTTATAGTAGGCCTACTATTGAAACAGATAAATGAGGCTGTCAACTGAGTCAGAAATTCACCGGTTTCAGATTTGACAGGTTTTAATGTTTTTGTTCTCAAAGTAACACTTTTTTGAACAGAAAAACAACCAAATGGAATGTTCTAAGTCCATAACAATGCTTAAACCACATCAGGAGACCACTTTTAAGGTCTGGGAAAACTCAGAGAATTTTAGATTTTTTAGTGTAGTTACCCTTTAATTCAAGTGTGCAGGCACCTAGAACTGTTGTTTGGTTTGCAGTGTTTTGGTAGCACATGAAAAGGTTTGAAAAATAAATGCACACTGGATTGATGCAAATAATGATATCATTCTACTTTGTAGCTAGTTTAACTGAGAAGGTTTTTGGGAAAGCCTTTCCATCTACCAGAAGACTGTTAGGCCTATCATTAGCTATCACTATATTTTGATGTTCCTTAATTGTTTGAAACTGGTACGTTTTACTTCATATTATGAGGCATGTCTTACCTTGCTTCAAAGTAACCTATAGCCAAAATCCCACCATAGAAATGTGGAGGCAATATATTTTTATAAAGACTTACTCATATGCATTCTCCTGCTCTAGGCTATTGGTTTTCATTCAACTTTCTTTCATTGTCTAGCAGCCCAAAGCATTATCCTAATCATATTAGCAACTCATGATAGTTGTTGCTTCTTTAAATCCCCCCTCTTTCCAATGGATACTTGCATCTCTGTCCATACAACCGCTCACATGTGTTGGGTACATTTTAGAACGGTGTTTTCCTGCAAATTGCATTTTGGAACAATCACGCGTTGGCCTACTGTCCTGTGTACATTGCTGCGCCTAAAATGTGAAGAAATAATAGTTTATCAACATGTTAAGCTAAACATTCTGATCTGTTCCATCAGCCCTATTAATTGATAAGGTGTATACCTCCACTATCACTACTTTGATATGTATCAGTGGGGATTAAGAAGTGGGTATACGCAATGCCCACTGAAAAATAAGTGGGTATACGGTGTATACCGGGATATACCCTGCACTACACCACTGATTTTCAGTGATTCTGTGTATGATATCCAGAGCACAGGAGGTTGGTGGCACCATAATTGGGGAGGGCGGGCTCGTGGTTTTGGCTGGAGCAGAATAAGTAGAATGGTATCAAATACATCAAACACATGGTTTTCATGAGTTTGATGCCATTCCATTTGCTCCGTTCCAGCCATTATTATGAGCCGTCCTCCCCTCAGCAGCCTCCACTGGTCCAGAGCCTGTTTTATCTATACTGTACTGTAATGAAGATCCCGACCATGTTACTACAGGCAGCTCCAGGCCCACCATCACCCCCAGCAACCCCTACCTGGTCATTCCACTCAATGCCCCCTTCAGTCTGCGTTGCCAGGGTGACCAGGTGATGCGGTGGCAGAGGGAGGACCGTCCAAAGCTGAGGGGCGAGGTGCGGAGTAATGGGGCGTCCGACCTGGAAATCCCCAAAGCTCAGCCTGTCCACATGGGCCGATACATCTGCCTGGAGGAGAGCAGCGGAGAGCAGAGCTCTGTCTACGTCTTTGTCAAAGGTGTGTGTTTCTGACTGAACATACATGCCCACACAGGCACACAGGGCCATGAATGTGAGATGTGTATGTGAGATGTGATATGTTTGGGTTTTTATGTGTATCTGGGTATGAGGGAGTGAGGGAGTGAGTGAGCGATCAAGCAAGCTAGAGAGAGAAAGAGAGGGGTGGGAGAAAGAATGCACATGAGAAAGGTACTTGTTTTTCTCTGATCTTGTAAAACATTTTTTGAGGCAGAACAAGTGATAAAACCTTTTCTTAGAGGGGCATTGTTTGTGTTTGAGTTTGTGCATGAAGGTTTTTACAAGTGTCTCCTGGATTGATAGGTATTTGGATCAGTTTTCAACACTACTTAGACAAGTGCCATGACTGTAGGGCAGTACATCTAGATAGAACTGCTTATTACTTGGAAAGTGCCTACTGTGTGTGTGTGTGTGTGTGTGTGTGTGTGTGTGTGTGTGTGTGTGTGTGTGTGTGTGTGTGTGTGTGTGTGTGTGTGTGTGTGTGTGTGTGTGTGTGTGTGTGTGTGTGTGTGTGTGTCAGTGATTGATTGATTATTGCCTAAAGAGCAAACTGGATCTGTATCAATGTTTGGCTAACACAATTAGCACTATCTCCTAATCTGTTCTCTCAGTATTATACACACTATCTCCTAATCTCTTCTCTCAGTATTATACACACTATCTCCTAATCTGTTCTCTCAGTATTATACATACTATCTCCTAATCTCTTCTCTCAGTATTATACATACTATCTCCTAATCTCTTCTCTCAGTATTATACACACTATCTCCTAAACTCTTCTCTCAGTATTATACACACTATCTCCTAATCTGTTCTCTCAGTATTATACATACTATCTCCTAATTTCTTCTCTTGATATTATACATACTATCTCCTCTCCTAATCTCCTCTCTCAGTAGTATGCATATTATCTCCTAATCTCCTCACTCAGTATTATACATACAGTACATACACTCTGTACATCTTTCCATATACACTGTAAAAAAAAAGTGGAACAACGCTGATTGGAAGGATTGAAATCAAATAACAAATTTGACAGATCAATGTGATTTTTGGAATTTAATTGAATGAAAGCTTCTGAATTGCTTCCAACACTTGTGGTGGGGGCAATGTAGCGGCGGCAGCCTAGCAGAAGATTTGGAGGCGTGGTTTACTGGGGGCATGGCTTTCAGGTTGTTCTTTTTGGCTACCCATGAGAGTGAATGTCATTCCAGTTTATGTGCTCTATTGTAATCGACATTCAAACTTAAACTCCTACACTGCCAGGTTTTGTACTGATACTGGCGTAACTGCATGTGATACTGAAGAGTGTTTGGTTACAATATTGTGGCTACTAAATATAAAAATATTTAGTAAAAAATATGTTTGTAAACATTATTGAACAAACATTCTAAATTTACAGGGAGTATAGTTAATTGCTTGTAACCCAATTGAAGAAATAGGTAATTCCAAATTAAAAAATGTAACAAGATTTTGGACAACATTTGATGTATTTACATGAAATATTAGTTTGTTTGTGTTATTTTGTAGGTTGAACCAAAGGGGAAGTGTTGAAAGAAAGAAATAAGTTGCAACTTGAAATATAGGTTTGATAATAATAAAAACAAACAGTTAAATAATATTAAATATTAACAGCCATTAAATTTAACAGCCATTAAATAATATATTTGGTTTCAGAAAATGTAGTATTTATCAATTGAGAAAACCTAAGTGATTTAAAAGCAAAAAGGTGATCCAAAGATAATTTTTGTACAGTCTACCTGTGGTTGTTTTCATATCACACTGTTGATTTGAAGTTGTTGTTTTGGCAGATCCTGATAATGCCTTTAGAAAGACTATGGTGTTCAGTATCCTAACTCGTGCGGGAGACAGCGCCTCCATCCCCTGCCTAGCAACTGACCCGGGCGTGGTCAACCTGAGCCTGGAGCCATGTCATGGCGGTGCCCTCCCTACTGGCCTCCACTATGTTGCCAGCCTGGAGCGGGGCATGGTTATCTTCGACACTAAGAAGGCCTTCGAGGGCTGTTATATCTGCACTGGCAGACTTGGCGGCGCCCACGTTAAATCACATCACTATGATCTGACTGTGCGCCCAGGTAAAAAAACATGATATGTGTGTTATAAGATGTGAAGTACAGTATCCAGATCTTTTATTTGATATTGAACATTTTTTATCTCAGTCCCAGACGCCGCCCCTGTGATTGAGATGCGGGAACCCAAGAGGGTGATCCTGACACGGGGCCAGACTCTTACCTTGACCTGCAGCACCACCAACGTCAACGGAGACATCAAGCTGAAGTGGGCCGCACCGCCAGGCACGGTGAGAACCCTTTGCCCTCTCTCTGAGGGGTTGGCCAGGGAAGCTGGAGGGATACCATGGACAGATCTCCAACAAATTGACTGAAAGAGAGACTGAGATTGGAATTTTATTGGAAAAGCTTAAAAGATACATGTCAAATTCGGGGATATGAAGTTATAACAAAAGCTCTCAGAATAATGTTTATAAGATTTAGAAAGGACTATAAGAGTTATGAAGGGTTAACAAGAGTCCAAAACGCTCCAAGACTGAAACTTCAGTATCTTGAGAAACCAGATGTTGAAGGGAGGTTGCAGGACTAAGTTGTGTGTATATTTACTGAGTCTCAGGCTCGTCACGGTGAGGTGTGTGTTTACACCTGTGTGTGTGTGCGTGTGTGTGTGAGAAGTTAGCCCTCCTGTCCCCCTGGCCGGAGAGGGAAGGAATGCAGCCCAGGCCAGGATTAACAGGGTTCATCTCTAGACATCTCTGGGTGTTGATTGACAGGATGCCGTGTGGGCTTCGTATCCACAGCAACCGGCGGTGGAGAACGCCTCACGCATCCTGACTGAGCCCATCAAACACGTCCGTAGCGCTAGGCTCTACATCAACTCTGTCAGGGCACGGGATTCTGGGAGATATCGATGTGAGGGTCAGAATGAGAAGGGGATCAACTCTGAGTCAATTTGGCTGGACGTCTATGGTGAGTAAGGCATTACAGTGTATGGTCAATTATGTAAAACTACCGCTGATCAATATTGAAATTCTCAATTTGAATGGGTTGCATTATGTATTTCCATGATGTGAAGCTATCGCGACACTAATTTGAAAACCTAAGTGGAAATGAAGTGGTTTTGTTTAGAATACATCAAGGACATTGTGTTGTCTGACGGGTGGATTGTTTGTCTTCCAGATAGAGGATTCATTAATCTGACTCCATCAGACAACGGTACAGTGCGTGTTCGTGCTGGTGAGAGTCTGTCCCTGCATGTGGACATGGAAGCCTACCCCAAACCACACACCTTCACCTGGAGCTTCTCAGGCCAGCAGCTCAGGAACACCTCCGACCATGTCATCACCACACAGAACCACCAACACAGGTACACACACACACACACACACACACACACACACACACACACACACACACACACACACACACACACACACACACACACACACACACACACACACACACACACACACACAGTCACACACACAGTCACACACACAGGTTTGTGCAGCTACTAACCTTGGGGGACATACAATTCAGTCCCATTCAAAATCCTATTTACCTTAACCCCTATCCCTTACCCTAACCTTAACACCAAGACGTAACCTTAACCCTAAACCTAACACTAGCTCCTAACCCTACCTCCTAACCCTAAACCTAATTCTAATCCCTAGAAATAGCATTTGACCAAAATGTCTCCAGTTGGTAAAATGTTTGTTTGTTTACTATTCTTGTAGGGACTTCTGTTCCCCACAAGTATAGTTAAACACATCCACACACACACACACACACACACACACACACACACACACACACACACACACACACACACACACACACACACACACACACACACACACACACACACACACACACACACACACACACACACACACACACACACTAGAAATGAATTAGTGCCTCAGAGCTTTTAGTGAGTGGAAGTATTGTGCAGCTAAACTATGGGAAAAGAACTGTCTTTCTGGTGGTAAATATCCATGGGGCAGCTTCTGACCAAGGCAGAGCACTGGTGGCTTATTTAAAAGAAATCAGCTTCTATAACGTGAGTTGTTATTAAAAATGTTGTTGTTGTTGATTCAATCACCAGGTACAACATTGTGCTGAGGCTGGTGCGTTTGAAAATGTCAGAGAGTGGAGTCTACACCTTTTATGCCTCCAATGGTGACGCAACAGTCAATCAGTCGTTTTCGGTCTACGTAATCAGTAAGTCGTAACATTATATTCTCTGAATGTTTTCTGTGCCCTGGAGCAACACATACATTATGTAAGGAAATGGGCAGTTAGAGACTTAATTTCTACATGCTATCAATATGATGTAATTAATCATTAACATGATGTGACATTTATGACTAGATTTTCACAGATCATTCACCATGTTAAAGCCCAACCACTTATTCCCATCCTCCCACCAACCATCAAAACAGTAAATCAGAGCATTACAGTTAATTAATGTACAGGCCCATAACTAGGGAAAATAGTTGAAGATATTAGTTTGCCAATTTACTTCTAATCAATTTTATATTGTCACATGCTTTGTAAACAACAGGGGTACACTAACAGTGAAATGCTTACTTATGGACCATTCCCAACAATGCAGAATACAATAATAAAAAATATTAATAATAATAATAGGAAGGGGGAAAAAAATGAACAAAAGGAATAAATACACAATGAGCAATGATAGCTTGGTTATATAAATGGGGTACTGGTATATAACCAAGCTACCATTGTTGATGTGCAGGGGTATGAGGAAATAGGTAGGGGTAAAGTGACTAGGCAACAGGATAGATAATAGACAGTAGCAGCAGCGTGTGTGATGAGCGTGTGTGATGAGCGTGTGTGATGAGTGTGTGTGTGTGTGTGTGTGTGTGTGTGTGTGTGTGTGTGTGTGTGTGTGTGTGTGTGTGTGTGTGTGTGTGTGTGTGTGTGTGTGTGTGTGTGTGTGTGTGTGTGTGTGTGTGTGTGTGTGTGTGTGTGTAAGTATGTGTGAATGTGAATCCCCACCTGGCATCGTCACTAACATCTCTGTGCTCCTGTCAGGTAAACCAGAGATTGTATCTCACGAGGGCCCGGTGGACGGACAGGTGCGATGTGTAGCTAAGGGATACCCCGCCCCACAGATCACCTGGTACTACTGTGAAGAGCCCTATATGAGGTGACAACACACACATACTCACAATGGCATGCTATGATTGGACTTCGTTGATAGATCAAGGGAATTTTGAAATGTAACTGTAATTACTTAATGTTACTCTGAGAAGATATTTGTTTCAACCCTCAGTAGGATGGTTTCAACATGGTCTAATTATCTTGACCTTCCAACAGTAGAAGCAGATGTGGGATTGGACAAGCATGACTTGCTGGTGGACTGAAGGGAGATTACCCTTATGTGATTAAGGATTGGGCAGAGATGATTTGAGATTGGTTTGTTGGCTTTGCACGAGAGGACTGTGTTATGATTAGGGGATTGGACAGTATGTTCTAGGAAGTTCCCTTTCAGTCAGTCAGTCAGTCAGTCAGTATAACATACTATGGGGAGTCAACGACCAATCCTATTCAGCTAAAGCAAACTGAAATCACGCCCAACGGGGTTTTCAGAGTATGAATTGGATGATCTCAGTCCTGGGCAGCCAGAAGCCCCGGCTTTGGATTCGGCGGGGAGAGTGAACCATTGGTGGTGAATGCACCTTTGGTGTTTTTCTCCCCCTCAGTGGAGTTCCTCCAGGTTTGGGGGAAGGTGTTTACCTCCTGTCCCTGCAGCAGTGACTCGTTGCTTACCCCTTTTTAAAGATTCTGCCGATGAGTGGCGAGTTACTTAGCTCCAGAGGCTAACAAGGGGTCTATTCCTAGCTCAGAGGTCCCTGAACCGGGTGTGGGCGGGGTATCAGAACACCTAGTTCCTTCCCCACATTCGGACACGCGGTTGTCAAGAGTGGTGGATATATTAATTTTTTATTATCCCAGTCCTCAGGGTGGCATTCTGCCCCTTCAGGATATAATGTATGGGAGACTGGCAGCGTGTTCTATCAAGTGGCGGGCAGGCGCAGTTTCACCATGGTTGATGAGGACAGTGGTGAGGGGTTACGGTCTGCAGTTCGCTGTGCATCCTCCTCCGTTTCGTGGCGTTATTACGCCATTGGTCCTCAAGGTCCTAGCGCCTGTCTTGAGAGAGGCGATTTCCTCTCTCCTTCAAAAGCAGGCTATTCGGGTGGTTCCCATGACAGAAGTACAGAGCGGTTAGTGCAGCCGGTACTTCTTAGTTCCCTAGAAAATTTGGAATATTGCATCCTAATCCTGGACTTACATATTTTAAACAAGCACATCAAAGTTCAAAATGCTCACACTATGCTGGCTATTGCAGTCGGTACATCCCAGCGATTGATTCACATCCATAGATCTGAAGGATGCATATTTTCATGTGCTATACATCCTCCCCACCTATCACCCCACACCTTTTCTATGGCGGTGGAGGTGGCTTTGGCACCGCTTCGGTGCCAGGGGTTGGAGTATTATCTGGACGATTGGCTGGTCATATCCGAGTCAAGTGAACAGGTGGAGCTCCACACTGCCACCCTGGTTTTGCATATTCAGTCTTTGAGATTCATAGTGAATCCCCAGAAAAGTTGTTTGACTCCGGCTCGGCGGATTCAGTTTCTGGATCTCGTAATGGAATCAATTCTGAATTGTGTTTTTGTCCCAACAAAGAAGGGTCGCATTCAGGCTCTGTCTGGCACAGTTTCAGCTGGGGCACTTGGTGCTTTTCTTGCTTGTGCCTGTGGTTATTGGGTCTGATGGCCTCTATGATAGCTGTGTGGCCTCTGGGACTTCTGTATATGCATTGGTTTCAGCACTGGGTGCATCTCGCCACTGCCATCGGTTGCTCAAGGTATTCTGTCATGCCTAAGGATGTTGACTCCTTGTAGTGGTCCGCAATTGCTGTTTCAGGGGATTCAAATGGGCCGGGTAGTGTCCCGCAGGGGTGATCACGACAGACGTATCCTTACTGGTATGGGGAGCGCTGTGTGTTGGCTACTCGGATTTGGTCAACAGTGCAAAGGCCGCTGCATATCAACTACTTAGAGCTACTGACTGTTTTGCTAGCGCTGAGGCATTTCCTTTTGATGTTGGAGGGCCAGCATGTGTTGGTAAGGTCCGACAACAGGACGGTGGTGGCGTACATCAACAGGCAGGGACGGACGCTGTCTCTCAATCTCCTAACCTGGCCCATTATCTGCTCGTATAGGGCCGTGTGCATGCCCTGTTGCACAGGGCAACATATATTCCAAGTTTTCTCAATTTGAGTGCAGATTTACTTTTAAGGGAAGGTCCGGAGTGGGGACTGCACTCCTTGGTGGTGGCACAGATTTGGGACCGGGTCTGCATGGCCGATGTAGATCTTACCCATCGCGAGTAAACACGCATTGTCGTCTGTTCTTCTCAATGAGGGATCTGGGCGCTCCTTTGGAAACAGATGCGTTGGCGTATCAGTGGCCTCAGCCTCTGCTCTATGCGTTCCTCTAGGGGACCTGATTCAGGCCACCGTGCAGAGGGTCCGTCAGGAGGGTCTGTTATTGATTCTGGTGGCTCCCTGTTGGCCCAGACAACCCTGGTTTTGATGTTCTTGCAAAAACTTTTCGAGCAGGGCCCTTCTTTTTCCACATTGAACATTTATATGCCAGCCATTTCGGCGTGTCATGTAGGGATGAACGGCTCTGCCCCAGGGTCTCTTCCTCTGGTGGTGCGGTTCCTGGAAGGCGTGTGTGCGCTCAGAGCAGGGTCAAAGCCTATGGCACTGACCTGGTGTTGGTCCTGGATGCTATGTGTAAGCCTTTGTTTGAACCATTAGAGTCTGTGGACATGAAAGTCCTTTCCTACAAGACTGTCCTGCTATTTATGGCCTTGGTGTCAGCCAAGCCCGTTGGGGGATCTCCATACGCTATCAATACACCTTCCCTATTTGGAGTTTGCGCCTGTTGACTCCAAAGTGAGTTTACATCCTAATGCAGTTGCTCCCTAGGTTATGCCAATGTCTTACACTTCTTCCCTTTCTCACCTTCTCTGTTTGCTTTGTAGCATGGCCTGTGTCCGGTGCACGCTTTACACACGTATATAGATTTGAACAAGGATGTCCGTGTTGCGAACAGCTTTTCACTAATCCAGCTCGGGGTAGGGCGTTTTCTAAGCAGCATCTTTCTCCCGGCACTGCGCAGATTGTGCATTTATCCGGGTTACCACAGTTTCCCTGTGGGGTTGAGCCTTGGGCTGCCGTGGTTCGCCGATGAGTCGGCCCACGAATGCGCATTATCAAGTTACTGCATTTTCCCTGTTGTTTTGGACAACGGTTCCTTGTACGAGTGTTGACCGTTCCTGTGTGTTTTCCTGTGGGCTGTCGTAGTTCATCAACTCTGGTCAATGTTATGCAGCTCGCGTGTGAGCGCTGTACCAAATCACCACAGGGGTTCTCGTTTTAGACTTGCGATTACAGGTACGAGTTCTGACATTTCAGGCTCGTAATGTAAGTATTGTTCTTGGAACCATGGGGTCTATGGATTTGGGTTGCAGTGACAGCGTGTCAGTGTACATAGCCATGTTGCACAAAGTTCTCATGTCCCCATAGTATGTTATACCGAGTGACCAACTGAAAGGGAACGAGCAGTTATGAAGGTAACTACTGTTCCCTGAAGGCGGGAAAGAGGTATAACATATTTTGGCCTGTGCCGTCAGGGGGTTTGGGTTCGCTGAAGAGCGGTATTGAATTGAGGAAATGGATGTGAGCCCCGGTATTATAGCCAGGAAGGAGGAGCTTCCGAGCCTGGCTCTAGTCATTATCCTATCGCTTTCAATTATGATCAAATCGACTTAGAGAGCTGTCCAACTCAAACAAACATGCGTACAGTTACCTTTGAAATGTTTGTTTACATAAGGCACAAGGTGATGGTATGGAATGTACTCCCCCATATATTTTTTTTATTGAGATCATTTTCACTTCCTGTACCTCTAAGGTATTGTTGTTTTAGTAGATGCTGGAGGAACATATCCTTTAGTTTGGTGTGGAAGACTGGCATTGTATGGGGATGGACTGATTTAGCCTGGCACAGTGAGCTTTTATTTAGACATTTAAGACTGTACGCGTCATGCCCCAGTTCTGTCCAACGACTCTCTGTACCTGGCTGTTGTTTTGAGGGCACACATGGTGAACACATGGTCAACAATTCCTTAGTCTCCTGTTTGTTTACTCATAACAGCACCATCATCCATTTTACATTCACAACTGCTGTGTTTACAGAGCCACATGAAACAAGCAACATTGCATTAAATCTACTAAGAATGACATCCAAATGCAGTCACATTAGTTTGGTTGACAGTTTGTCCCATCCCTCAGGTGCTCCCACCAGATGAACGCCACTCAGGAGGACCAGGACATTGTCACAGTGACATTGTTGAGTCCCTCCTTTGGGAAGACGGAGGTGGAGAGCAGGCTGAACATCACCACGGGAAGATTCCACACGTTGGAGTGTGTGGCCACCGTGGAGGGAGAGCAGGCCTACACACTGTTCTCTATCAGTGGTGAGTTGTGGTGACATGCGCGCACACACACACATAGCAATATACAAATGAGTGGGGAGTTGTTGAGGGGGAGCTTGTAGAATTTTTAAATATTTTTTTATAGATAATACTCAATACAAAAAACCTGAATTAATGTCAGTAATGCAGTACTAATTAAAGTCTAGGCTGTGTTACATTCAGGTC
Organism: Salvelinus fontinalis; assembly: GCF_029448725.1. Classification (NCBI taxonomy): domain Eukaryota; kingdom Metazoa; phylum Chordata; class Actinopteri; order Salmoniformes; family Salmonidae; genus Salvelinus; species Salvelinus fontinalis. Next base: position 25,965,190 of record NC_074669.1, read on the forward strand.
AATGTCACGTGTGCCTCCTCCCCGACCTCTAGGTCACCAGGCTGCTCGTTATGGCGCTCACCTGTCACCAGCGTTACTCGCATAATGACACTCACCTGGACCCCATCACCTCCTTGATTACCTTCCCTTTATATGTCCTCCCTTTGGTTTCTTCCCCAGTCGTCATTGACTCTGTTTCGTGTCGCTGCGTGGTTTGTGTATCGTGTTTATTGTTTTGTTTATTTATTAATACACTCCCTGTACTTGCTTCGCGACTCTCAGCGCACTCACTACAGTCAAGTCCATTCAGGTCGGACTGCTCAGCTCAGTCCTGCTCCCATTATGTCTGAGCTGAGGTGCAGCGTTACAGCTGGTTCTCTTTATGTGGCTCAAGGTCATGTAAGTGATCCGCACCATCAACACTCTTCAGTTCAACTCGAAGGATTTCGCAATTATAATCCGCTGAATGTTTACGAAAGACTTGGGTTTTTGACATAGATCTTTCCCATACACAGAGGTGCAATATTAAACATTGATTATAGGGCTGGAGTCTGTTATATAAACATAGGTGAGGAGAGATAACACAAACCTGTGTGATAATGTCTCATCACTTACTAGCAGAAATGATCATCAGTGGTAGGGGCATAGTGTAATTTTGGACCGCAAATTCAACTTTCTAGAACATCCTGTTCATATACTGTCTGATGCGCTAGTCTAGTATGACGGCAGTTGAAACCAGAGTGAGAAGAGAGTTGTCTTAGCGTGGGTATGGAGAATGAGATTGTGATGGTGTAGAGGAGGAGGGGACGCTGCCTGGACACATCGGGCATGTGGGTTGCATTATGGACGAGGAGTGTGTAGCCAGGCAGGACAGGCTTGTGGGAGCTTGTGCCCAGGCCTTAGTGCTCATTGGAGCAGGGAAGACACGCGGAGACTTGCAAGGAAGTCTGGACAACAGTTGGAGTCCTTGCCACCCTGAATGTTTAAACACTGTGGGAATTTTGGACGTGGCCAGCCAAGGAGGCAGGAAGCTGTAGGGAAAGAATAAAGGGAAAGGAGGGAGAGCTTTAAAAGCCACTGACAGGTTTACAGAAGATTAGTTCCTGCAGACTCTGCATTCTGAGATGATTTGAAATGGAGAGAAATCCTCTTATGGCTAAAGAGCTTATTACACCTTGTGTACAGAGCTAGGAAAACAATAACACCACAAACCGCTACAGTACACAAAGGAACAGACGACTTATTATACAGCAGTTTTACACAACAACAGCAGCAGTATTTGCGTCATGCTGCACAACACCACAGCATGCTACATACTGTGCAGTGCCTTCGGAAAGTATTCAGACCCCTTGACTTTTTACACATTTTGTTTGGTTACAGCCTTATTCTAAAATTGATTAAATATTTTTTTCCCATCCTCAATCTACACACAATACCCAATAATGACAAAGTAAAACTTGTAATTTTTTTGTGCTAATTTATTATAAATAAAAAACTGATATCACATTTAAATATGTATTCAGACCCTTTACTCAGTACTTTGTTGAAGCACCTTTGGCAGCGATTACAGGCTCAAGTCTTCTCAAGTCTTCGCGCCCCGACCCGGGTACGAACCAGGGACCCTCTGCACACATCAACAACAGTCACCCACGAAGCATCGTTACACATCGCTCCACAGAAGCCGCGCAAGGGGAACCACTACTTCAAGGTCTCAAAGCGAGTGACGTAACCGATTGAAACGCTATTAGCACCACCGCTAACTAGCTAGCCATTTCACATCCGTTACACTCACCCCCCTTTCGACCTCCTCCTTTTTCTGCAGCAACCAGTGATCCGGGTCACGGCACCAATGTAACAGTATAACTTTACGTCCGTTCCCTCGCCCCGAGCGCAAACCAGGGACCCTCTGCACACATCAACAACAGTCACCCACGAAGCATCGTTACACATCGCTCCACAGAAGCCGCGGCCCTTGCAGAGCAAGGGGAACCACTACTTCAAGGTCTCACAGCGAGTGACGTAACCGATTGAAACGCTATTAGCGCACCCCACCGCTAACTAGCTAGCCATTTCACATCCATTACACTGGCACACCTGTATTTGGGGAGTTTCTCTCATTCTTCTCTGCAGATCCTCTCAAGCTCTGTCTGGTTGGATGGGGAGCATTGCTGCACAGCTATTTTCAGGTCTCTCCAGAGTTGTTCGATCGGGTTCAAGTCTGGGCTCTGGCTGGGACACTCAAGGACATTCAGAGACTTGTCCCGAAGCCACTCCTGCGTTGTCTTGGCTGTGTGCTTTGGGTCATTGTCCTGTTGGAAGGTGAACGTTCGCCCCAGTCTGAGGTCCTGAGCGCTCTGGATCAAGTTTTCACCAAGGATCTCTCTGTACTTTGCTCCATTCATATTTCCCTCGATCCTGACTAGTCTCCCAGTCCCTGCCGCTGAAAAACACCCCCACAACATGATGCTATCTCCACCATGCTTTACTGTAGGGATGATGCCAGGTTTCCTCCAGACGTGACACTTGGCATTCAGGCCAAAAAGTTTAACCTTGGTTTCATCAGACCAGATAATATTGTTTCTCATGGTCTGAGACTCTTTTGGTGCCTTTTGGCAAACTCCAAGTGGGCTGTCATGTGCCTTCTACTGAGGAGTGGCTTCCGTCTGGCCACTCTACCATGAAGGCCTGATTGGTGGAGTGCTGCAGAGATGGTTGTCCTTCTGAAAGGTTCTTCCATCTCCACAGAGGAACTCTAGAGCTCTGTCAGAGTGACCATTGGGTTCTTGGTCACCTCCCTTCTCCCCCGATTGCTCTTCCTAGATACAAACATTAGCTCTAGGAAGAGTTTAGGTGGTTCCAGACTTCCTCCATTTAAGAATGACGGAGGCCATTGTGTTCTTGGTGCCCTTCAATGCCGCAGACATTTTTTGGTACCCTTCCCCAGATCTGTGCCTCGACACAGTTCTGTCTCTGAGCTCTACAGATAATTCATTCGACCTCATGGCTTGGTTTTGCTGTGACATGCACTGTCAACTGTGGACCTTAAATAGACAGATGTGTCCAATCAATTTAATTTACCGCAGGTCGACTCCAATCAAGTTGTAGAAACAGAGCTCAATTTCAAGTTTCATAGCAAAGGGTCTGAATACTTATGTAAATAAGATATTTCTGTTTTACATTTTTAATAAATGAGCTAACATTTCTAAAAACCTGTTTTCCCTTTGTCGTTATGAAGATTTGTATTTATTTGATCCATTTTAGAATAAGGCTGTAACATAACAAAATGTGGAAAAAGTCAATGGGTCTGAATACTTTCCATAGGCACTGTAACTATAACAGGAATTATGTCGGTAATAATATACAAAGACATTAACGAAATACAGAAAATAAAGTTTGACTCAAATAATAGGATTACATTAGAGTGATTACCACATAGCACTCTCCACATCAGAAGCCTAATATAAAGCCAAACATTAGATCTGATCTCTTTCTGTGTTTCTGTCATTCGCTCCTCTCTCCAACGTCCTTCACTGATATCTCTTTATCTCTCTGTGTTGTGTGTTTGTCCCTACAGAGAGAACAGTGCCCCATGAGCTCTTCACCCCTCTGCTGATTGGCTTTGTGTCAGCAGCGGTCCTCCTCTGTGTCATCCTCATAGTGCTCTTCTACAAGTACCTGCAGGTAACTCACCTCTTCTCATGCATGTCACACCCACTTCTACTGCTGGTTACACACCTGAGTATAAAAATGACACACAGTAACTCACAGCCAACGATAAGGTACAGTAGCTCACCATAAACTGTGCTGAAGTACCATGATTGATGTGAGTTTTGTGGCATCCTCTGTGCTTCTCCTAATATAAACTCCCTGCTTGCCTCACAGAAACCCAAATACCAGATCCAGTGGAAAGTCATTGAAGGTATCCACGGAAACAACTATGTGTATATTGACCCTACCCAGCTCCCATACGACCACCAGTGGGAGTTCCCCCGGGACAAACTGCGTTTCGGTGAGTTCCTTAGCTTTCATCACACTCAGGAATATCACAGTTAATCATCACCAAGCAGGGAGGTTGCCCCAGACATTTTCTACAGTATATCCATCTCTAATACAGGACTGTATGATGTTTAGTTCGTTTTTAGTATTTCCCAGGTCTATTTAAGATGTGTAGTATCAAGCCATAGCAGCAGCTGTTGAAAGTCTGTTTTTGTTTTTGGTATTTGGAGCCAGCCATTGTATCTTTGCGGTCTCATAATGATGGATGCACACCCTATTTGCAGACCAATTGGTTACACTTTTACACTTTTACAATAGCTGTGAGCACACACTAACTGCACGATGTATTTAATGGAGCTGTTTTCTTTTATAAACAACCTCAACCCCTCCCTTTAAGCAAATGTTCTGTTGTTTTTTTTATTTTGAAACCACCCCAAACAGGATTCTGCGTGTCCTGGTGTCTGCTTGCCCCGCCCTTGCAGGGTAAACCTGGTGATCGTTGGTGCAGGAAGCAGGGGCTAGGATGTGGGAGGGGAACACGATGGAATAACATTAGTCTGTCTGTGTTCCATGTTTGTCTGCAGGGAAAACTCTGGGCTCCGGAGCCTTCGGGAAGGTGGTGGAGGCTACTGCTTATGGAATGTCCAAAGCTGATACAGTGATGACAGTGGCGGTCAAAATGCTCAAACGTAAGACCGAAGTGATGACACAATCGATAATAAAACATTTCAGAGTAGCTGCTTTGACGAATTCTCTGGAGTCTTCTTCCGGATAGTTAAACAACCGAAGCTTCTGCGTATGAGCGCTATTCTCCCCCCCTTCCGCTGCAGCAACATATCAAAGACACGCAGGACACAGACAGGCAGTCTAAATAGTGATTTAATGTTGTTTTTTCATCATCATTGCAAACATTGATTGATTAAACAGGAGGCAGAGGCAGTCAGTTTTTAACAGTTCTATGTTAGTTGTGGTTAAAACGCTGATTGTTTTTGCCCCAATGCAGTGTGTAGACTGTGTCCTGCTTGTGCTACTGAAATATTCTTAATAACAACACACAGAGAAAGTTGTAACCTACATCCTAAATTAGCCTACAAAATACTCTGAGTGTACAAAACATTAAAGACACCTTCCTAATATTGAGTAGAGTTGTCTCAATGCTTAAAAATCCTTCTTTGGCCTCCTGAGTGGCGCAGTAGTCTAAGGCACTGCACCGCAGTGCTAGCTGTGCCATTAGAGATTCTGGGTTCGAGTTCTGTCGCAGCCGTCCGTGACCGGGAGACCCATGGGGCGGCGCACAATTTGCGCAGTGTCGTCCGGGTTAGGGGAGGGTTTGGCTGGCAGGGATGTCCCTGTCCCATCGTGCACTAGCGACTCCTGTGGCGGGTTGGGCGCAATGCACACTGACATGGTCGCCAGGTGTACAGTGTTTCTTCCGACACATTGGTGCGGCTGGCTCCGGGTAAAGTGGGCATTGTGTCAAGAAGCAGTATGGCTTGGTTGGGTTGTGTTTCGGAGGACGCATGGCTCTTGACCTTCGCCTCTCCCGAGTCCGTACGGGAGTTGCAGCGATGAGACAAGACTGTAACTACCAATTGGATACCATGAAAAATGAGGTAAAATACAATTTAAAAAAATAATGAATCCTTCTTCAACCGGTCTCCTCCCCTTCATCTATGCTGACTGAAGTGGATTTAAGTGACATCAATAAGGGATCATCGCTTTCACCTGGATTTACCTGGTCAGTCTGTGTCATGGAAAGAGCAGGTGTCCTTATTGTTTTGTTCACTCAGTGTATATATATTTGTGGAACGTTCGTTCAAATCGCAGCTAGTTTTTATATCAGCTGTTCAGAAATAGAGACATAGGCTACATCATCATGTCGATCAGATGACCTGATGATAAGGGTTCAGAAGAGGGTGAGTAAAGTGAACACATGCGCACAACGTGATTTGGTTCTTTAGCTCTGGGGAAGAGGCTTCCAGGGTGGCGGTACGGGGTGCGGGGTTACCTTCAGTCGCGCAGCCTCAGACAAGTTTAATAGCAATAAAAAGAGACACATTTTGGTGACAAATCTGTTTATTTTATGGTGTCTGACTAATCAGACCTGGTCAATTCACAGTCAGAGACAACCCCTGACCCTAATTATGAGTGGTGAACACCCTCAACAGATATTTGACTAAATATATTTCAGGAGCTATTGAGTGTGTGTGTGTGCGTGCGTGTTTGCATTGATGCATGCACGCTTGTGACACCGACAGCGGCCAGAGGTGTTTGTGCTAGCACGAGGTGAAACTAGCACAAGCAGATTTCCTTTGATGTTTTCTTTGATGATGACTTTGAAGCACTTTAAAATGATCACGTTCTGATGGTTTTTCCACAGCCAGTGCCCATGCCACTGAGAAGGAGGCGCTGATGTCAGAGCTGAAAGTTCTCAGTTACCTTGGAAACCACATGAACATCGTCAACCTGCTTGGAGCCTGTACTGTTGGAGGTAAGGGGCAGAAGGTCCGGAGGAGAAGAAGAAGAAGAGTTTATTCAAGACTAGAATTAGGGTTAAGTCTATGGTATCATCAATCTGAATGGTGTGGGTAACTGGTTTGTCAGAGGTTTTTGAGAAACAGTAATAACCTGAACACTCCCCCCTTTTATCACCTATGATTGTATGGCTTGTTGAGCATTGGATCATGCTTTATGATGTAGGAGTGGTGATCCTGAAACTTGCTGTGATTGTATTAGTGTGTCTATACATCAGAGTATTTTGTTTATCTATGTTTGTCTTTTGTGTGTTGCTTCTTTGTGTTCTATTTCTACTCTCATGTGACATGGCAATTGTGCTCCTTGTCTTCAGGCCCAACCCTGGTGATCACAGAGTACTGCTGCTTTGGTGACCTCCTGAACTTTCTGAGAAGGAAGAGAGAAACGTTCTTTTGCTCTAAGCTAGGGGACGACTGCTACTACAGGAATGTCATGCTGCAGAGGGGAACAGCTACAGCTGGGTCAGTATGGACTTTTTACAATTACAAGGAGAGGGTGGTAGTTGAGTGGTGTATAATTATCACAGCACAGTATGTAAGGTATGTATGTACTGTTGCTTATGTCATCTCACCTGCTCACGGAAGTAAATACCACTGTCGTTTTTGAAAATTCCCCAATTGAACTTAGCATGAAGCACTCTTTGTTGTTATTGAGAAAACATACTTACAGTAAATGTATCTGGAGATTCATAATTTATGTAAGGGAGGATTTCCTACCCAGTGTGTAGGAGTAATATGTAGTATTGGCATGGCAGCTGAACTGAGATCAGACTGCTCCTTTCCTCCTCACAGAGACAGCAGGAATGGCTATGTGGATATGAGGCCTTCTGTCACTGGCGTCCTGCCAAATGGCTTCTCCTCAGAGAAGAGGCGCTCGATGCGCAAAGCAGGCAAGCCATCCACTCTGATATTCATTGATAATTGTCACATTTCTCATTTCAGAGTGAATTTATACAACCTGCAATGTATCTCCCTCTATAAACAATGTATCTCCCTCTATAAACAATGTATCTCCCTCTATAAACAATGTATCTCCCTCTATAAACAATGAAGCTACCTTTCTACACAATGCCGTTCACTCTATACATCTCTCTAATTATTTTGCTCCATCTCTCTCCTTCTCTCAGGTGGTTCCAGTAGTGAGCCAGATGTTGTGAGTGAGATGCTCCATGAGGACGGTCTCTCTCTGGACACAGAGGATCTGCTCAGCTTCTCCTATCAAGTGGCCAAAGGCATGGACTTCCTGGCTTCCAAAAATGTAAGCCCTTCATGTCCTCACCGAAGATCTCCGGTCCTAATAAGCTCCTGAAACCCCTCAGCACCAGCTTTCTAGAACAACAGGTCTATTTTGTACTCTGCAATTCAGTCCAGCTAGTTAAATCCATGATGGTAAATCATGTTAATGTCCAACCATTCTCTGGAAAGCACCCTTTCCACTGGTATTATTGGTTCATTGTATGAGATTGAATTTAGACACACACTAAGCTACACACACACACACACACACACACACACACACACACACACACACACACACACACACACACACACACACACACACACACACACACACACACACACACACACACACACACACACACATATTAGTTCCATCCTCTTTCTTTCCAAACAACACCAGGATCACATTTCCATGGCTGGTCAACAGGTCCAGGATGCATGTTTGAGCATGCTACTGAAAAATGTATAAGGCATTAAGGCAAGCAGACACCAGACTACAGCCAGGCCCTGTTTTAGTAGCTGGGTGTATGGAACAACTTTTGGGAAAGGAAATTCTCTGTCACAATTTATTAGTAGTATTGAGTGTTCTACAGTATGCTATGCTTATACCTTATGCTGTCTTGTTGCATTATGTTTCATTGTGTGTGTGTGTGTGTGTGTGTGTGTGTGTGTGTGTGTGTGTGTGTGTGTGTGTGTGTGTGTGTGTGTGTGTGTGTGTGTGTGTGTGTGTGTGTGTGTGTGTGTGTGTGTGTGTGTGTGTGTGTTCAGTGCATCCACAGAGACCTGGCAGCCAGGAACATTCTCCTGACCCAGGGACGAGTGGCAAAGATCTGTGACTTCGGCCTTGCTCGTGACATCACCACTGACTCCAATTATGTAGTCAAAGGCAATGTAAGTCTGCCCCATCACTCGCTGTAGATCTCAATATGAGTTATAGATACTCCTTTGGACATTTTGCAGTGAAAACCATCAAGCACAGGCACTGTATTGATATAAAGTGTGTTTGTCAGCTACAGTGCCTTCAGAAAATATTCCACATTTTGTTGTGTGACATAAAAATACAAACACCCATCTTACACACAATACCCCATAATGACAAAGTAAAAACATGTTTTTAGAAATCTTAGCAAATGAAATACATAAATATCTAATTTACATAAGTATTCACACCCCTGTCATGGTTTCCCACATCATGGTTTCCCAAATCCAGTCCTGGGGCCCTGGGTGCATGTTTTGGTTTTTGCCCTAGCACTACGCAGCTGATTGAAATAATCAACATTTGATGATGATTGGTTATTTGAATCAGCTGTGTAGTGCTAGGGCAAAAAACTAAATGTGCACCCAGGGGGTGGGGGTCCCAGCACCGAGTTTGGAAAAACCTGCAATACATGTTAGAATCACCTTAGTCTTTCTGGGTATGTCTCTAAGAGCTTTGCGCACCTGGATTGTACAATATTTGCCAATTATTATCTTCTAAATTCTTCAAGTTCTGTCAAATTGGTGGTTAATCATTGCTAGACATCCATTTTCAAGTCTTGCCATTTATGTTCAAGCAAATTTAAGTCATAACTGTAAATCTACCACTCAGGAACATTCACTGTCTTCTTGGTAAGCAAATACAGTGCAGATTTGGCCTTGTGTTTTAGGTTAGGGTCCTGCTGAAAGGTGTATTCATCTGTTTCTGGTGGAAAGCAGATTCAACCAGGTTTTCCTTTAGAATTTTGCCTGAAAATAGCCTAATCTTCATGACTAATGTTCAAATTTAGACATTCAACAGTATCAAGGTTCTGGTCTAATGCTTCTAAAAATGTTAGGCATAACCGTGTTCATGGAGCTCTCAACTAGCCATTCCGTTTCTTTGTTATCCTGAAGCACTCCCTTCCTCTCCGGCAACTGAGTTAGGAAGGATGCAGACACCTGTATCTTTATAGTGACTGGGTGTATTGATATACCATCCAAAGTGTAATAATATCCCATGCTCAAAGAGATATTGAATATCTGTTTGTTCTACCCATCTACCAATAGGTGCACTTCTTTGCGAGGCATTGGAAAACCTCTCTGGTCTTTAGGATTGAATCTGTGTTTCAAATTCACTGCTCGACTGAGGGACCTTACAGATAATTGTATGTTTGGGATACCGAGGTGAGGTAGTCATAAAGAAAATTGGGTAAAATACTTATTGACTCATTAGATTTCAGCTTTTTAGTTTTAATATATTTGTAAAAATATCGAAAAATGTAATTCCACTTTGACATATGGAATATTGTGTGTAGGCCAGTGACACAAATTATTGACACCCTTGATAAAGATTAGGAAAAATTACTGTATAAAATAAATAATTCAAATACTGAACTATATTGTATGTCAAAAAAAAATTGAAAATATATTATGGTATACTAACACATTTAACAAGTAATATGTGTATTTCTCAAAAGGTAAGGGTAAAAATGTTTGACACCCTTTCAATACCTCACCTTGCGAAGGTAACATCACTGAGCCTTTAAAGAAAGGCTTAACTTAAGGTCAATGGCATCATGAACATTTTAGCCAAAACCTCATTACCTCTGCCAGGAGGCTGAAACTTGGCTGCAAGTGGATCTTCCAGCAAGACAATAATCCCAAGCACACAGCAAAATCCACAAAGAAATGGTTAATTGGCCACAAAATCAATATTTTTCAATGGCCAGCTCAGACTCCGGACTTGAACCCCATTGAAAACCTGTGTTCTCTGAATTGAAGAGGACAGTTCATAAGAGCAGACGAAAGGATATCAACTATCTGTAAAGATTCTGTATGGAGGAATGGTCTTAAGATCCCTCCCAATGTGCTCTCCAATCTCATGAAACATTTTTGAAAAAGGCTCGGTGACGTTACCCTCGCAAGGTGAGGTATTGAAAAATTAAAATATGACTTGTTAATTGTATAACATAATATAATTTCTCCCAAAATGGTGCATACAATATAGCTCAGTATTTGAATGTATTTTATACAGTCATTCTTGCTCATCTTATCAAGGATGTCAATGTTGGTCCCCAGTGTATATTTGGTGAATGTGGCATTTTAATGCGCACTCTGAGACAGCTGTGTGTTTATGAATTACTTGAAATGTAACTGGAATGGGGTCACCAGATACAAATGTCTCAAACATTCAGCACCTTATGGGAGTTTTGACCTAGGAAACACATCTCCTCTCATACTAACACAAAAACAAGCAATGCTGAACATTGGTTTGAAATTCCAGATCAGCAGAATCTGCATGAACCATTTCCCCTCACCGGTCCTCAAGCCTCCACAGCTGAAGTGATGGAGATGATGGACTACTTCAATAGATTTGCTTTGATGAATTTTCTGAATACATGGAGTGCGTCTGACATATTTGACTGGCTGTGATGGTTTGTGCTCCACGCAGGCTCGTCTCCCAGTCAAGTGGATGTCTCCGGAGAGCATCTTTGAGTGTGTGTACACATTTGAGAGTGACGTGTGGTCCTATGGCATCTTGCTCTGGGAAATCTTCTCTCTCGGTACTTACATACACATTATTCTCCGTGTGTGAGTGTGTGTGTGTGTGTTTCTTTTCATTGATTTTTATTTCCTTATTTCCTTTTTGGCCTATAGGAAGCAGTCCATATCCTGGGATACCTGTGGACTCAAAGTTCTACAAAATGATTAAGGAAGGATACAGAATGGATGCACCAGAGTTTGCACCGAGTGAAATGTGAGTGTGTGTGTGTGGTGTGCGTGTCTAAGTATCTTGAGAAAGAATCAGGGAGTAGGAGCAGTGTATGTGTGGGTGTACTATGCATGGGTGTGAATATGTGGGATTTGAGCAGATGGCAGATTTTATGAATTTGTCTTCATCATAAAAGTTCATATTAAAACAAAAAAATGTTACACTTAGAGAAAGAACAGGTGTGTGCAAATATTTTTATTATTTTAGTTAACTAGGCAAGTCATTTAAGAACAAATTCTTATTTTCAATGACGGCCTAGGAACCGTGGAATAACTGCCTTTTTCAGGGGCAGAACGACAGGTTTTTACCTTGTCAGCTCAGGGATTCGATCTAGCAATCTTTCGGGTTCCCGGCCCAACGCTCTAACCACTAGGCTACCTGCCGCCCCTGAACATGTGCGTGCTGTGGTTTCAGGTATGAGATAATGAGGTGGTGCTGGGAAGCGGATCCCTTTAAGAGACCCTCCTTCAGCAAGGTGGTGGAGAGGATCGAACAACAGCTGTCAGACACCACCAAACACGTAGGTCACTCTCATCTAACCTGCTTGTGTACACATGTTTACAGACTATGGATTTAAGCTATTCACCAGCAGTAAATTCCATTTCTATATTCTGAGATCTTATTTTGAAGTGCCAAAAGGTCACCAGACTAGACGTAGAAGCACCTTGAGATTTTGCTGTATTTAATAGTAGTGAACTACTATACAAATTCAATAAAATATTACCTGCCCTCTTGTTTTAGTAGCATACAGAACATGACTGTGCTCCTCCACCGCAACCACCAAGGGCCACATGTTAAGGATACCACCAGACTAGTCAGCCCTCCATCTGTATAGCAGTTGACACACAGAAATGTGTCAACCCTCCATTAATGCACGCACACTCACACTCAGTACCCATTGAACGTGACACGAAAGCTAGAGGAGGAGATTAATATGATTGATCGATCACTCGTGCCATAATCACCTCACCTGTGTCATGTCCTCTCTGGTGCGAGTGACAGGGGTGTGAGGTCAAACGAACAGTGACGCCCTCAGGCCTCTCCTCATGAACTCGGCTCATCTCTCACTTCTGAAACATGCCAGTGAGCTCTGAACACAGAGCAGGTCTTCTCTTTTCACGCCTTCCCCTTCACACCTTCAGACCAGAGGGCTACACTGTCATCTCCTTTCCTCACCATGCTGCATGTTGCTTACGCAGTATGTAGAACTGCAATGAAAACACCTCTCCAACACTCTTTTGCTCTGTTTCTCTTCTCTGTGTAGATCTATCTGAATTTCAGCTCCAAGTTTCCGGTTACAATGGTGCCGCAGGGTACCAATGTGGACCAGGGGACACAGAACGCCAACGTCCTGCGTCTCAACTCGGTGGGCAGCAGCAATGCCTCCACTCAGCCCCTATTGGCCAGCGCCAGCGATGACGTCTTCCTGGAGGAGATGGGCACCAGGCTCAGGGTCCACCGGGTGTAAGGCCACACCCCCACGATGGCTGCCACATAAAGTGCCTGTTTAGTGCAGCCCAAACACCCCACCACACCTATCCCAACCATATACTGTGTCTAGCTATTAGCCACCCCCTTCCAACCGTATGTCTAGCTATTAGCTTCCCCCTTCAGACAGAGGCTTGAAGAAGGACTAGGTCTTCTCAAAACCTCTTTTCCTGGCGCCTTTAGTGCATGGACGAGACCTGTCACCTACTGTCTCCATAGTATCTGGCCCTGTCTCTCAAAAGCTTGGATATAGTCACACTGTCTTTACTCTCCAGGCCATTGAGCTACTGTGTATCACGTTTGTGCTGTTAGAAATGGACACTGTATTTTATAGCTCCATAGTAGTGCTATTTTCTGTGGACTTTTCTCAATGTTGCTTTCACCGTTTCTAAATATGTTTCATACAGTGTTTATGTTTGCTTCACATTTCTGTTGTCAATGTTAAACTGAATTACTTTGTTTTTTGTTGTTGTTTTGAATTACGCTTTATCTCAAACTAAATCATATAGCATTTTCAATGGTTGGAGTACAATTATTATTTGAGGTGAAGGCACTTAAATTTGAACATCATTCCAGATGTAGACATCATGTAATGACGCTTTCACCTTTTGTCTGTTCCACCTTCCACCTTTTAAGAATTAATGTCAGTATTATTCCACATGTTCAGTTTTGGTGACTATGTGATGTAGAGACATTTTGTCAGACATTTCTAGGGCCAATGGTTTAAATGATATTCAGTAGGCTAAGTCTTATCACTTGATTAGATTGAGATGTTTTAAGTATGGTACAATGACTTCAGCTTTTAGTTGATGTCCCTGTGTATATATGTACATATTGACCTTGGGTATGACTAGTAATAAGTGTATGATGTGAGAGGTAGCATTAGCTTAGATTCCGCCTGGGAGGCTGCCTGCTGGAGATTCCTTGTAAATATGTAAATATGTTTCTGGTGTCGGCACCTCTTCTGTCCTGTAGCGTATGTGTGACCCTTGTTTACATTTGTCATCAGACAGGTACTGCTGTATCACCGGGGTGTTTACTTAGTACAAAAACTGTCTCCAAAGATGGGGAAGGCTGAAACAGTGCATGGTTATAATGAGCATACTGTACAAGGAAACAGGCGATCACTATTCAAGGTATTAGTCATTTGATCTTTTCTACTCATACAGATTGTCAAAGGAGGCTTTCTGTTTTGAGGTGAAGCCAATGATGCTTGTTTCAAATGCCAATGTGGAGCTTGCAGTACAGACCAACAACCATTAAGCTAACTGTTCTGAGGAAAAGCCAATTTGAAAGTTAGATGTTAGAGGTGTTTAGTCAGACCAGGTGGTGACATGTCTTATAGTTCCCAACAGTCCTGTGGAGAGTAGCGTCAGTGCTCCCGTCCCAGCAGTCCTGTGGAGAGTAGCGTCAGTGCTCCCGTCCCAGCAGTCCTGTGGAGAGTAGCGTCAGTGCTCCCGTCCCAGCAGTCCTGTGGATAGTAGCGTCAGTGCTCCCGTCCCAGCAGTCCTGTGGAGAGTAGCGTCAGTGCTCCCGTCCCAGCAGTCCTGTGGATAGTAGCGTCAGTGCTCCCGTCCCAGCAGTCCTGTGGATAGTAGCGTCAGTGCTCCCGTCCCAGCAGTCCTGTGGAGAGTAGCGTCAGTGCTCCCGTCCCAGCAGTCCTGTGGAGAGTAGCGTCAGTGCTCCCGTCCCAGCAGTCCTGTGGATAGTAGCGTCAGTGCTCCCGTCCCAGCAGTCCTGTGGATAGTAGCGTCAGTGCTCCCGTCCCAGCAGTCCTGTGGATAGTAGCGTCAGTGCTCCCGTCCCAGCAGTCCTGTGGATAGTAGCGTCAGTGCTCCCGTCCCAGCAGTCCTGTGGATAGTAGCGTCAGTGCTCCCGTCCCAGCAGTCCTGTGGATAGTAGCGTCAGTGCTCCCGTCCCAACAGTCAGTAGCTGATTTCTCAGCCATCCCTCTACTCTTTGTGTCCAGCTGCTTCCTCTGACGGAAGTGCTACTTCCACCATCTCTCAACCAGGGCTCTGTATCACTCCAGACTCCCATCACTAGGACTTCCCTCTTCCCACACTGAGATATTGTTGTGAAGAGCACCTGGAAAATGCTGTCTGAATGACTGAAAGGGTGTGTGTGTGTGTGTGTGTGTCTGCATGTGTGCATCTGTGTGTCTGCATGTGTGCTATTTGTAGGTGCCACTGAATTAAATGTATGAAATTTACCCAACAAACTGTTCAACCCTGTCCTTCCCAAAGCTGGATATTTGTAAATATGTGTGTGAATACAATGTAAGTAATGTGGATGCTGTCTTAATGTTGTATTTTATTTTCTATTGATATGGTACATTTAATGCACAACTCTGATATGCTGTAATATGAAAAATGTCTTACCAGAAATAGATACACAGATGCGTACACCCACATAATATTTACTGTACATCTTCTTCTTTGAAGATAAGCTGCTTGTTTTTCTGTAGATGTGGTAACTACTGTAAACGTACTGTACCTATACATAATCTTTCTTTGGGCTTTGCTGTAGAATGTATTATTCCTTGTGTAGTGTAATTTTCCCCTTGGCTTGGCACTAACCATTGCATTCTGTCTTCAACAAGCAAGCCAAAACATTTATTTCTTTTTAAACGCTTATGGACAGCTTTGCCTTACAAATCAAGTTGGTTTTCAACCCCAAAACAGGAATGCCTTGTACTTTCATGGAAATGGCAAATATTGTCTAATTTTGCTAATTACAAGAAAGGACAAGTAGAACTGGAGGGCAATAACTTACATCAATACTCTGCTCTTTCCCTTATGCCACATAGAATAGGAAACATAAAAAGAGGTAATTACACAGTAATAACACTGTAGTTACATGGTTATATCTGTGCCATTCATCATGCTGTTAAAAAGCACAATCAAAATATTGTCTGATTATCGCTAACAATTTTACTCTATAACGGTTGATATAATGTGACGGCTGATACAATATGACGGCTGATACAATATGACGGGTGATACAATATGACGGCTGATACAATATGACGGCTGATACAATATGACGGCTGATACAATATGATGTGTGATATAATATGACGGCTGATATAATATGACGGCTGATACAATATGGCGGCTGATACAATATGACGGCTGATACAATATGACGGCTGATACAATATGACGTCTGATATAATATGACGGCTGTTTTAGAAATCTTAGAACACTTGCATATTTCCCTATACAACGTTTATTTTGTGCATCTAGTTGTATATTTATTTTACAAGAGGCAATGTTTGTTGTGCACATTTGCAATGGGTTGCTGTTTCTTGTTACTGTAATATAAATAAAATAAACGCATACAATTGTTTTGTTATTCGTGATTTGTATTAGATTAGTATTTCTTTTTTCATGCCATTTATTTTATATGTGTGCAGGTTAGTTGTTTTGGGTGGCATTGCTGTCTTCTTTTTTGATCCAGTTTGATAATGTGGTGGAGTCATTTTATTTAGACTGACATGTCACATATTGAATTGTCCCTCATAGATCTGAGGGACATATTGTCAGCCATCTGTGTCGAGCCTATTAGCAGGTGATGCCTCGGGGCACTGCCACTGACGAGCTCCTTCCCATTCTAGTGTATAGCCATTCTAGTGTATAGCCATGGACTGTATCTGTTTTTAAAATCATGTTTCCTGCTCCAGAATGGTCAGGGTCTTTGGCTTGGGTCCAGCAGGGGACATCTGGCTTTAGGGGAACACCGCGAGGACAGTGGTTTGTCCAGCAGGCCAGGCCGGTGTACGGACAGACGGAGGGGCTTTGTGCGTGTCACTGCGTGGGCTGAGTCCATTGTTCTAGCATATATCTGATATGAGGGACAGGAAATCCCACCATTGAAACTGAGTGGTTGAATGAACACATTTGTGAGACTGAGTGGTCGCTTAAAGTAAAAAACAGCTGAGAGAGAGGGAAGAATCTTCTCCGTAATATTTCATCACATGTTTTGTAGATCATTGAGAGACTGAACTTTGACAGCAAACGCTGCTCACCCTTGAGCTACTGTACTGTGGGTCTGGTATGGATTTCTATATGGCCCAGTTGGGATTTTGATTGTATTGCTGTCACAATACAGTCCAATTAGGCTCAGTGTATTGCACCACTCTTTTTTTCTCTCTCCATCTTCTGTCCTTCTGTCTCTCAGTAAGGGTAGAATTCTGGTCAGGCCCTCATTCCAGCACAACAGTCTCATTTGTTTTCTAACAGCCTCTGGTAAATGATACTTCTGACCAAGATGGAAAAACAAACACCCAATTGTGTCATGGCAGTTCCATTGCTTTTTCTCTAGCATGATTGGGTTACAAGGGCACAGTGCCAATACGTGACACACTACACTGAGTATACCAAACATTAGGAACACCTTCCAAATATTGAGCTGCACCCCCCCCCCCCCCCTTTTGCCCTCAGAACATCCTCAATCCGTCGGGTCATGGACTCTATAAGGTGTTGAAAGCATTCCACAGGCATGTTGGCCCATGCTGACTCCAATGTTTCTCACAGTTGTGTCAAGTTCGCTGGATGTGGGTGGTGGACCATTATTGATACACACGGGAAACTGTTGAGTGTGAAAAACCCAGCAGCATTGCAGTTCTTGACACAAACCGACGCGCCTGGCAACTACTACCATACCCCGTTCAAAGGCACTTAAATCTGCACATATACACAATCCATTACTCAATTGTCTCAAGGCTTATTTAACCTGTCACCTCCCCTTCATCTACACTGATTATTGTGGATTTAACATAGTGACATCAATAAGGGATCATAGCTTTCACCTGTGAGTCTATGTCACGGAAAGAGCAGGTGTTTTTAATGTTTTGTATACTCAGTGTACAGTATGTCAATAATACACATATTGTGTGTGTGCGTGCGTGCAAGTGATTATTTATTTGACATTTTGCAGTATGAAATCTCTTGAGGTGCAGCATCTTAATTTCAAGAGTGCCCCACCCCCCCAAAAAAAATGTATACTTAGGCCTAGGTTCAATAAGATCAAGACTTAACCGGCGATAGACGACACCGCATAGCTGATGTTTGGCAGTGTCAGAGGTGGAACTGCTCTTGTGATCAAGAGCAGTTGTGCAATCTCTACTGCATTCCACACTGCCCTTTCATACCTGGACAAAAGGAACACCTATGTGAGAATGCTATTCATTAACTACAGCTCAGCATTCAACACCATAGTGCCCTCAAAGCTCATCACTAAGCTAAGGACCCTGGGACTAAACACCTCCCTCTGCCACTGGATGCTGGACTTCCCGACGGGCCGCCCCCAGGTGGCAAATGTAGGTAACAGCACATCTGCCACGCTGATCCTCAACACGGTTGCCCCTCAGGGCTGCATGCTCAATCCTCTCCTGTACTTCCTGTTCACTCATGACAGCACGGCCAGGCATGACTCCAACACAATCATTAAGTTTGCCGATGACACAAAATTGGTAGGCCTGATCACCAACAACGATGAGACAGCCTATAGGGAGGTCAGAGACCTGACCGTGTGGTGCCAGGACAACAACCTCCCTCAACGTGATCAAGACTAAGGAGATGATTGTGGACTACAGGAAAATGAGGACCAAACACTCCCCCATTCTCATCGATGGGGCTGTAGTGCTTCAAGTTCCCACATCACCAACAAACTAACATGGGCCAAGCACACCAAGACAGTCGTGAAGAGGGCACGAGGAGACTAAAGATTTGGCATGGGTCCTCAAAAGGTTCTACAGCTGCACCATCCTGACTGGTTGCACACTGCCTGATACGGCAACTGCTCAGCCTCCGACCACAAGGCACTACAGTGGGTAGTGCGTACGGCCCAGTACATCACTAGGGCCAAGCTTCCTGCCATTCAGGACCACTATTTTTTAGCCTTTATTTAACTAGACAAGTCAGTTAAGAACAAATTCTTATTTTCAATGACAGCCTAGGAACAGTGAGTTGACTGCCTTGTTCAGGGGCGGAATGACAGATTTTTACCTTATCAGCTTGGGGATTTGATCTTGGAACCTTTCGGTTGCTAGTCCAACACTCTAACCACTAGGCTACTTGCCGCCCTTATTCCAGGTGGTGTCAGAGGAAGGTCCTAAAAATTGTCGAAGACTCCAGCCACCCTTGTCATAGACTGTTCTCCCTGCTGCCGCACGGCAAGCAGTACCGGAGCTCCAAGTCTTGGTCCAAGAGGCTTCTAAACAGCTTCTACCCCCATGCCATAAGACTCCTGAACATCTAATCGTATGGCTACTACCCCCCCCCCCCCCCCCCTTTACGATACTGCTACTCTCTGTTATTACCTATACGTAAGTCACTTTAATAACTCTACCTACATGTATATATTACCTCGACTAACTGGTGCCCCCTGTATATAGCCTCAATTGTGTTATTTTACTGCTGCTCTTCAATTATTTGTTACTTTTATTTCTTATTTTTCTTTGGGTATTTTTCATAAAACTGCATTTTTGATTAAGGACTTGTAAGTAAGCATTTCACTGTAAGGTCTACACCTGTTGTATTCGGGCACATGTGACAAATATCATTTGATTTGATTTGACCCAACACACCTCCAGACTGTGTAAGGGCTATTTTACCAAGAAGAACAGTGCTGCATCAGATGACCTGGCCTCCACAATCTTCTGACCGCAATCAAATTGAGATGGTTTGTTATGAGTCAGACCGCAGAGTGAAGGAAAAGCAGCCAACAAGTGCTCAGCATATGTGGGAACTCCTTCAAGACTGTTGGAAAAGCATTCCAGGTGAAGCTGGTTGAGAGAATGCCATGAGTGTTCAAAGTTGTCATTAAGGCAAAGGTTGGCTATTTGAAGTATCTGAAATATAAAATATATTTTGATTTGTTTAACATTGTTTTGGTTACTACATGATTCCATATGTGTTCATAGTTTTGATTTCTTCACTATTATTCTACAATGTCAAAAACAGTAAAAATTAAGAAAAACCCTTGAATGAGTAGGTGTTCTAAAACGTTTTGACCAGTAGTGTACATATTTACAAATATCTTCACATGGTGATGTTTCTTTTAGTTAAAAACACAAACAGTTTGTTCGTAACATTTGATAAACGTCTTTCTTAAATTCCCTGTGTGAATGAATGCCCTGATTTCTATAGGTAAATTGAAATACTTAGTAATTTGCACAACTGAATGCATTCAACCAAAATGCATCTTCCACATTCAACCCATACCTTTTGAATCAGAGAAGTGCAGTGGGCTGCCTTAATTGACATCCAGATCATTGGCACCTGTGGAGCAATTGTTGGGGGTTAACTGCCTTATTTAAGGGTAGAATGGCAGATTTTTCCACCTTGCCGGCTCAGAGATTCAAACCAGCAACCTTGCGGTTATTGGCCCAACACTCTTAACCGCTAGGCTGTTATTCAGGTCAGTTGGGCCTTTGTATCTGAAAGATCTTACTCCAACCTCATGATGTACCCTTGGAATTGTGTAATTTCTGCTGCTATTGTCGAAAGGAGTAGTGTGAGTCTTGTAAAGTTAGGTGTTCCATAATATATAGGGAAATTTAAGTTCATACATTTGAAAATAAGTTGGTACCAATGCAGTTGTCTTCTGTTGGGGAGTGACAACCAATTTAGTGATTCATACATTGTGCAATGATGTGTCTTTTAATGGCATCCAATAATTAATCTGCAAAGACTGATTAAAATGACATCTGATTCGCAAAGTAAGGTCTTACTTGTGTTTGGATAGATGACATCACCATAGTCTAGGATAGGAATCAGCAGATGGGTTACTAAGGTCTTTCTAATGGACAGAGTAAAACAATTCTTAGATCTGTATAGTAACCCAAGCTTAGAGGTCATTATTTTATAATATAATCAATATGCTTTCCAAAAGGTCATTCAGAATCTATCCTCAAACTCAGATTTTTCAAACAATCAACATCTTCAAGCAGGGCTCCCGAGTGGCGCAGCAGTCTAAGGCACTGCATCACAGTGCTAGAGGCATCACTACAGACCCTGGTTTGATCCCGGGCTGTGTGACAACCGGCCGTGATCGGGAGTCCTAAAGGGCGGCGCACAATTGGCCCACCATCTTTAGGGTTTGGCCAGTGTAGGCTGTCATTGTAAATAATCATTTGTTCTTAACTGTCTTACCTAGTGACATAAAGGTTCAAATGAAAGCACTGTTCCATCACTTGCATACATTTTGAAATTGCCAGCAGTGGAGTTTATTCTTTGCCGGGTGCCATGTGTTAATACTTGCATGTTTGTATTTGGGAGTGGGTGTTTGTACGTACTTTTCTAAAAACATATCTGCATATAGTGTCTGATGTGCAGATTTTAAGTTCTGATGTGAAACTGTGGGGCTTTATATTTATTTATGTTGTCTATTTATATTGTTATTAATATTGTACAGTATATGTTTTTGTATTATGCTCCTTTAGTGAAAACTCCAGTGCTAGTCTGACAGAGTTTGATAGCTGCTATTGCTAAACCCCATTGTGTAACATATTGTGGTTATGTTTTAATGAGTGTTTCATTGTGGTGACTGTGGCAGTTTGGCCTGAAAAAACAGGGAGGATGGGGACGGGGAGATGTTGTTGAGCTGAAGGATAGGTTACAGAGAGAGAGAGAAGAGAGAGAAGAGAAGAGAGAGAGAGAGAGAGAGAGAGAGAGAGAGAGAGAGAGAGAGAGAGAGAGAGAGAGAGAGAGAGAGAGAGAGAGAGAGAGAGAGAGAGAGAGAGAGAGAGAGAGAGAGAGAGAGAGAGAGAGAGAGAGAGAGAGAGAGAGAGAGAGAGAGGGGGGGGGTGAGGTTGAAACAGCCCGGGAGAACGATAGATACACGTAGGGAAGAGTTGGTTCTAATGGATGAGGAACCATCAAATAATTCAGCTGGGCTTCCCTGGAAGCAAGAGAAGGCTGAGGCTCTTGGTAAACACCAGATTCTCCCAGACAGCTGGGCAAATGACATGTCAGAACTAAAATAACTTGAGATAAATCAGTGAGTGATTTTTCATGCTCCCTTCAAAGGGGTTGAATCTCACCCCATGGGAATGACAGGTGGAGTGTGTTCGCTCTGCATCCTGTGTTGTTTGGGTGCCTCCTTGTCTTTTCAGAGGCTACATTTCAGCCATTTAGCAGACACTCTTATCTACAACCACTAGGGTTAAGTGCCTAGCTCAAGGGCACATCAACAGATATTTCACCTAGTCAGCTCTGGAATTCAAACCAGCAACCTTTTGGTTTCTTGCCCAATGCTCTTAACGACTAGGCGAACTGCCGCCTATGTCTATCATTAACCAGTCCCTCCAGGATTTCGCTTTTTTTTACGTGATTTTCTACAAAAATGCTTGATTTTGCGGCAGATGTTCTGAAATTCTGCGATACATTTTGCAATGTTTTTTTTCACGTTAATTTCATATAAAGCAATAAAAAGTCATATGTGCTCAGTTTTAGGACGATTTTAAGCAGAATACATTATACAAATACAATTAGAAACATCTAAAGTGCTCAATTTTGTTTATTTTTCTGAACAAACAGCTCTGTCATAATCCACTCACACATTCACTCACACACACCTCTCCTCTCCATCAGGCTTGGGGCTTGCTATCAACACAAGATGCACCTCCCATTCCCACTCACACTCTCTCTCTCAAAAAAAAAACCCAAATAGATTCAAAGCTGATCAATCGCTTTCCATTTGAGGATCGATATTTATTGTCTTCAAAATAGTTGAGATTGTGATTCTTTCTGAAAGGGTCGAAAGGGAGATAAAGAACAGAAAACGTTAAAAAAAATAGTGTATTGTGGTTGATATGTACTTTTAAAACAGTATTACCTTTTTTTAAATCCAGAAATATTGTGCTTTCGTGATCCGTATGAAGTTTTACAGAGAGTTTAAAATGGCAAAGCTGACAAATTGCACTCAGTGCTTTGAGCAGAGCTCTCCAAAGACAGACTGGGGAGAGCAGAGAGCTGACCACCCCACTAAAGCCAAGGTTAGCGGAGTAAAAGTTTTAGTAAAACACCACTCACCATGATTCTTTCAGCGCTTGCCCCAGCGCTTGCCCCAGTCTTCCCTGCTACCACTTGAGTCATGGGGATCTGCCACTGCTGTGGGAACTGTTCTGACATTCTCATATGCTTTGCTGATTCGAAGTTACTGTTTATTGTCGACTTTCTCTTGTTTCCAAAAACATTTGGAAATTGTTTCGCACGGTCTTTAGCTGTTATTTTTGTTGGCAAATAAGATTGATTTCTAATCATTTTACTGCCTGTCAGCCATCAATAATCACCCATCATCTTCGCATGTGAATACGCTGACAGGCCAGGGGGAAAAAACGTTGTTGACGTGTGGTTGGATTGGGCCATTTTCCACAGTAACAGTGCAGTAATTGGTTAAAATTACAAACTCGCTTTTCGATTGGACCCTTTTATGTGCTAAAAGTGAGGGGATTGGTCAACATTGCGAGCTCTCACATAATATGCGCTGATTGGTTTATTTTGCATTGAATTATGCGATCGCAGAATCGCGGAATCCTGGAGGGACTGATTAACTGTTTCTGTTTGGTTGTATGACAGCACAACAGTCTATAGTTAGACTCCCAGGGTTCTGCGCTCGTGTCCAGGAATGTGCTAGGAGAGCACAATCAAATTTCAATCAAACAATCACATTTATTGTATAAAGCCCTTTCTATATCAGCAGTTTGCAGCCTATTATCAGCATGAAAAGTCATCCTGTGATGATTTTGCAAAAAGTTATGCTTTACAACATATGAAGCTTATGTCAATACATTGCACTCGATGAGAAAAGATGAGCGTCACAGAATCAATGCTTATGTCAGTACATTGCATTCAATGAGAAAAGATTTGCATCACATTGGTTGATGCTTATGTCAGTACACTGCATTCAATGTGAAAAAATGAGCATCACAGGGTTGGCGCTTATGTCAATGCATTGCAGTCAATGGGAAAAGATGACAGTCACCAAATGTATGCTTATGTCAATACATTGCATTCAATGGGAAAAGATGAGCGTCATAGTGGTTGACGTTTTTGTCAATACATTGCATTCAATTGGAAAAGATTAGCTTTACAGTGGTTGATGCTTATGTCAATACATTGCATTCAAATGTGAAAAAATGTGCATCACAGGGTTGGCGCTTATGTCACACAATGGAAGCCTAGAGAAGGCATCACGGACATGATCTCTCTCTCTCTCTCTCTCTCTCTCTCTCTCTCTCTCTCTCTCTCTCTCTCTCTCTCTCTCTCTCTCTCTCTCTCTCTCTCTCTCTCTCTCTCTTTCTCTCTCTCTCTCTCTCTCTCTCTCTTTCTCCCTCCTCTCTCTCTCTTTCTCTCTCTCTCTCTCTCTCTCTCTCTCTCTCTCTCCCCCAGATATGGGATCATTCAACATACAATCCCGATGAACGCAAGCCTACACCTGACCATGTGAAATTAGCTCTTCACAGTGAAAACTTGGTCCCACAGAGAACAAGGCATTTCTTCTTTAGAAAAGCATTACCTACAGCCCTCACATAACGATGACACCCCCGTAGGCTGCGATTTAGCTAGCTAACTGCCCTTCCACACAACCCATCATGACCTAATAGGGAAGCCCTGTATTGAGGTTCAGCTTCCTGTGACAATTCATCCTCAACCCGGTCCTTCATTCTCTCCCTGCAGTTATACAAAATTACTGTCTTCCATCCTCTGTAGAATGGTCATTTCTTAACAAAAAAACTAGAAACAGGGCAACTGTTAAAGACTGTCCCCGGGAGGCCGT
Source organism: Salvelinus fontinalis (assembly GCF_029448725.1). Classification (NCBI taxonomy): domain Eukaryota; kingdom Metazoa; phylum Chordata; class Actinopteri; order Salmoniformes; family Salmonidae; genus Salvelinus; species Salvelinus fontinalis. Next base: position 25,989,943 of record NC_074669.1, read on the forward strand.
ACATTGAATTTCAGCATCCTTCCATTACAGGAAGTGACTTACTTCGGTTTCAAAGGGTTAAAAAGGTTGAATCTTCCCAAATTTGACATACATGCATTGTGACCAGGGACCATCATGACCCAACATATTACTTTTGAAGTGAATCGACCCAAAAGCATTTATGACCTCCCTTGGACACAATGGTCTCTCTTAAGCGCCAACCGCTGTGACGCTCATCTTAGGTTTCCTCCTGGGTTCCGGCCTTTCTAGGGAGTTTTCCTAGACACTGTGCTTCTACCGCTGCAGGAAAACATTATCCTGTGCAAAAAGTGAGGCTTCACAACACATGATGTCAATACATTGCAGTAAACGGGAAAAGATGAGCAATAACAAATTGACACTTACGTCAATACAAAGATGCTCATCACGGCATTGAAGCTTATGACAATACATTGCATTCAATGGGAAAAGATGACCGTCACCAAATTGATGCTTATGTCAATACATTGTATTCAATAGGAAAATATTACCATCACAGCAGTTGACATGTATGTCAATAAATTGCTGTCAATGGGAAAAGATGGTGATAAAGCTGCAATGAGTAAATTGGTGAAAGACTTAGACTAACAGACAGATGGATAAACGCACAGACATATAAACTCAAAGACATAAACTCACAGACAGACAGACATGTCTCTCTCTCTCTCTAATCCCTCGTCTCCCTCTCTCTCTTCTCTCTCTCTCTCACTCTCTCTCTCCTCTCTCCTATCTCGTGTTATTCTCCTGTCTTATCTGCTGTCCTGTGTGATCCAGTTTCTGCTGCTCTGCCTGTAGCTATGGAACCCTGTCCCCAGTCCACCCGGTCGTGCTGCTGATCCAGTTTCTGCTATTCTGCCTGAGGCTATGGAACCTAGACCTGTTCACCAGACGTGCTACCATGTCCCGGACCTGCTGTTTTCTCTAGGTTTCTTCATAGGTTCTTGCCTTTCTAGGGTGTTTTTCCTAGCCAAGTTTTTCCTAGCCACTATGCTTCTACATCTGCTTTGCTTGCTCTTTGGAGTTTTAGGCTGGTATCTGTCAGTGTTGCGTTTGAGACCACCTAAAGCGAGACCGATTCAAAACCAAGACCGGAGCAAATCAAGTCAGAGTCAAAACCAAGCACGGAGGGGGGAAAGCAAGGGGTCCAAGACCGAGTAAAGACCGAGACCAGAATAATGTGAGTCCAATTCAAGGCCATGGTTGTAATTTTGTCAAATCACCACCATAATAAGAATTAAAAATATCCAGCATATCTGTGTACATATTTCAGAACAACATATGGATTCTTTAAGCATTCAGAATGGTGAGAAAATACATGCTGATGGAAAATAGAGCCACTCTACAAATGATTACTAACCCAAATACAGTGCTGAACACTGGGCCTTCTACGCCTTCAGAGAATTTCATTACTATTTTCAATTATGTTCTGATTTAATCTCTTCAGTTTTTATTGGAAAGGGAGGGTTAACACTGAAGAGAAAAAAAGATCCAATCAAGATTCTTCTTTGCTGGTCTCTGTGGAGATAAATCTGGCTGGCTAAGTCAGTCATTGCCTAGGCCATCAGACACTAAAGGCATCTGCCATTCAACTGTATTAGGGCAACATTTTGGAGTGACAGTGGAATCAACCAATCACATTTTGACTTAATGAGTGGGACCGTTTTTACAAATACGTATGGAAACTTCTGCCTTCTTGAAGACCAACAGGTCACTGTGCAATAGCGAGCAGTAGTTCTTGTTGACAGCTAGTTTGCAGCGGCTGCAGCAGGTGTTATCAAAGAGAATGTTGTTGCTAATTTGTTAGCTTCTCTCTTTTCAAGAATAACTTCCAACAAGAAGCGAAGTTTATTTGAAAATACATTCTCTTGCATTTCAAGAGGAACTGACAGAATTTTAGCAACATGAAATATTATTAAAATCTGTTCATATATATTATACCCCAGGAAGAATACTTTTTTAATGTTTTTTATTTAACCTTTATTTAACGAGGCAAGTCAGTTAAGAACAAATTCTTATTTACGATGACGGCCTACCAAAAGGCAAAAGGCCTCCTGCGGGGACGGGGGATTAAAAATAACATAAGACCTAAGACAACAACATAGCAAGCCAGCAACACATGACAACACAGCACGGTAGCAACACAACATGGTAGCACGGCATGGTACAAACGTTATTGGGCACAGACAACAGCACAAAGGGCAAGAAGGTAGAGCCAACAATACATCACGCAAATCAGCCCCAACTGTCAGTAAGAGTGTCCATAATTGAGTCTATGAATGAATATATTGAGATAAAGCTGTCCGGTTTGAGTGTTTGTTTGAGGCTCGTTCCAGTCGCTAGCTGCAGCAAACTGAAAAGAGGAGCGACCCAGGGATGTGTGTGCTTTGGGGACCTTTAACAGAATGTGACTGGCAGAACGGGTGTTGTATGTGGAGGATGAGGGCTGCAGTAGATATCTCAGATAGGAGGGAGTGAGGCCTAAGAGGGTTTTATGAATAAGCATCAACCAGTGGGTCTTGCGACAGGTATACAGAGATGACCAGTTTACAGAGGAGTATAGAGTGCAGTGATGTGTCCTATAAGGAGCATTGGTGGCAAATCTGATGGCCGAATGATAAAGAGCATCTAGCCGCTAGAGAGCACCCTTACCTGCCGATCTATAAATTATGTCTCCTTCATCTAGCATGGGTAGGATGATCATCTGAATCAGGGTTAGTTTGGCAGCTGGGGTGAAAGAGGAGTGATTACAATAGAGGAAACAAAGTCTAGATTTAACTTTAGCCTGCAGCTTTGATATGTGCTGAGAGAAGGACAGTGTACCTTCTAGCCATACTCCCAAGTACTTGTATGAGGTGACTACCTCAAGCTCTAGAGGTAGTAATCACACCTGTGGGGAGAGGGGCATTCTTCTACCAAACCACATGACCTTTGCTTTGGAGGTGTTCAGAACAAGGTTAATGGTAGAGAAAGCTTGTTGGACACTAAGAAAGCTTTGCTTTGATACTTTGATATGATACTTACAACAACAACAACAATCTGACAAGCAACAGAATTTAGATATGGTCATTTTCATGTTTTCATAAATTCTTAGAATGTTTGGGAATTACGTATACTAAGGCATATGTGAAAATTCTATAGCAACATAGAGTGGGAATGAGGCAGTGCGTTTGGACAATTAATAGACACCGCAGTAAATAAAACTGTCAAAAAAACATCTGTCTTGTTCAGGACCGGAGTCTACACAGACCGGCAGTGGTGGAAAAGGTACCCAATTGTCATACTTGAGTAAAAGTAAAGATACCTAATAGAAAATTACTCAAGTAAAAGTGAAAGTCACCCAGTAAAATGCAACTTGAGTAAAACTCTAAAAGTATTTGGTTTTAAATATGCAAAAGTAAATGTAATTGCTAAAATATACTTAAGTATCAAAAGTAAAAGTAAAAGAACAAATAATTTCACTGTACAATTTTCATGTTTTTTTAATTTACAGATAGCCAGGGGCAAACTCTAACACTCAGACATAATTTACAAAGGAAGCATTTTGTGTTTAGTGACAGATATGAGGCAGTAGGGATGACCAGGGATGTTCTCTTGATGTGGGTGAATTGGACTAGGGAAATGTATGGGAGTAAAAAGTACATTATTTTCTTTAGGAATGTAGTGGAGTAAAAGTTGTCAAAAATATGAATAGTAAAGTAAAGTACAGATACCCCCAAAAATGACTTAAGTATTTTTACTTAAGTACTTTACACCACTGCAGACCGGTGTGCTATAGCCAATCAGAGCTACAGTAAACCGTTAGACAAACAAGCCATTTGCCACACGGGCCTGCCATCATTCACTATAAACTGGACTGTGTGTTTACAGGCAGTTGCAACAGCGCGACTTTAGATCATTATAATGCATTTGCCATATGCCACAAAATACACCTGAATGGATTTCTACAAATAAGTTAACACCACGGAGTCCTCTTACATTTACATGCATTGAACTGCATCCATCTATTCTGCCAACAATGTACGTCTGTGTACATCATGAAACGTTGAATCAAATCAAACCTATTTTTTATAACCAAATAAAGTTGGTTATGTAGCATAAACTGGGAATTTGATATTTTTGTTTGTTTCATATATGCAAATTAGTTCAAACACTGTCAGTTCCACTTTAGACTTTAGGTCACCGGTTACTTTGTGTGCTAAAGGTGAAATGTTTTTTTTGCAATGGGAAGTAATAGTTGTACATTTCGATTGGGAAATGCTTGATGGTTGTGTTTTTGTATTGTTATGATTTGGACCCCAACGGCCCACCTAGCGAAGGAAAGCCACCCTGTGTGAAAAAAAATCTGTTTTTTATTAGTTTTCCTACAGATTTTTCAGATGTTCACTTTCAAATTCACACCTTTTAAAAATTATTTGTTATAAAAAAAAATAAAGATTTTGATGGTCTGAGTCCACAACAATGTTTAAACCACATCAATCTGATTGGGTGGGCCTGTCAGGGCCTGGCTCCTCAGTGGGTGGGCCTCTGTCCACCCAGGCCCATCCATGTCTACGCCACTGATGCAAACAGCTATGATGACAATTGCACATCACAAATAGCCTACTAACCAACACTTCGGGCTAAACTTTATCATTACCTGGTTTGCATACCCATTGTTTCCTTAGTTAGCATTTACTGGTAGATATCATAAGTTGAAACGTCTTTCCTACCCTAACGGCTACCAATGTATTTCTTCTGTGAGCTGCTTCTGCCAAAACCAGTTGAGAGCTGCACACTCTTGCTGCCTGCCTGCAGATGATATTCAGCTGAAACTACGCTATGTATACAATACGCATGAGAATATATTACACGTGCGTTGCGATTTTCTAGGCTACTTTGAGCATGATTTCTCTATTGTATTACATAATTGATAAGTCCTATACCTCAACTACACTACTTTGATACGCATTAGTAGGGATTAAGAAGTGAGCATAAGTAATGCCCACTGGGCAAAAAATCAGTATACGGTTTATGACTGGTATACCCTCCAATACACCACTGGCCCTTAGTGTTTTACAAAAAGTGCATTCCTACATTAGTGAGCTGGTATTACGTTTGATGTCCTTTCAGAATCATGAACCTGTCACACATTGAAGGCCTATAGGTTCGCCACTGCACAAATGTCTAGGAAGAAATTGAATCCTCGCTGTCCGATGCGCTGACTGAATGGAAGCTGATAACTATGAAGGTTTTACTCCGTTGGTCTCAGAAAGAAATTGAATCCTCGCTGTCCGATTCAAGACGGAGTACAAATGAATCAGACACCGAGACAAGACCCGAGACACTCAATATGTCATCTCAAAAGCCGACTATAGACCGAGTACTACAACACTGGTATCTGTATAAGCACTTTGTGGCAACTGCTAACATGATATGGGAAACATCCTATGACAATTTTGCAAAAAGTTAGGCATCACAACACATTATGCCTATGTCAATACACTGCAGTCAATGGGAAAAGATGAGCGTCACCATGCTGATGCTTATCTGAGTACATTGCATTCAATGGGAAAGATGAGCGTCACCATGCTGATGCTTATCTGAGTACATTGCATTCAATGGGAAAAGATGAGCGTCACCATGCTGATGCTTATCTGAGTACATTGCATTCAATGGGAAAGATGAGCGTCACCAAATTGAAGCTTATGTCTGTCTTTACATCGCATTCAATAGGAAAAGATTAGCATCACAATGACAGATTTGACAATAGCTCATTATCTTAAACTCCCATACTTAAACAGGTGGGTGTAGGGACCAGCTATACATCCCCACTATAGGAACCTATTCCCTATCCTGCTTTTAGTTGCCTGGGGCAAGGTACATAATGCGCTCTCCAATGTGAAAAATCTATGCCTGTACTCCACTTAAATCAACAGGTGACCGGTGACAACAAGTAAAGAGAATTTGCAGCACTGTACATCCTGTACATTCTGATTCTTTACTGTATATTTACATATTTTTTAAATTTATATTTTTGTTGATCATTCTTGAATTTTATCAGTTTAACGGTGAGTATGGAGAGGAGGTAAGTGTCGCATATGGGAGCGTTTGTGGGTCACCACCACTTCCCACATTCACCCAGCTGCTCAGGAAACATGTGCCTCTGTGTGTGGGGGGACTGTGTGGTGACAGGCAGCGGGCTGGGGGTGACACCACCGCCTGCCAGCCAGAAGCTCGAAGATATAAAAACCGCAGTGGGGTTAAAGGAAAGAGATGGGCAAGGGGGGCACCAGGGGGTGGGGGAGTACAGTAAGCATGATTTATCTAAGGTACACTGCAATTCTCCTGTGGTACACCAGACACCTCCCTCCTGCTCCCAGCCCCCTGTGCTTACACACGCATACATAGGGAGGGCACAGGGTACACACAGTCTCAGTCTGGGATGACCCAGAACAACAGTAAATCAGTAAAGATATAGAAATGGATGGGGATTACACTGAGACTGGGGTGAAGGTGGAAAGGTTTTTTTCATCACATGCTTTCTTTCTGTACATGTACTTTATATTCAAATGCGTGCTCTGCCTGGTATAGAGGTCCTGGATGGCAGGAAGCTTGGCGCCAGTGATGTGGGCCGTACGCACTACCCTCTGTAGTGCCTTGCGGTCGGAGGCTGAGCAGTTGCCATACCAGGCAGTGATGCAACCCGTCAGGATGCTCTCGATGTTGTAGCTGTAAAACCTTTTGAGGATCTGAGGACCCATGCCAAATCTTTTCAGTCTCCTGAGGGGGAATAGGTTTTGTTGTGCCCTCTTCACGACTGTCTTGGTATGTTTGGACCATGTTAGTTTATTGGTGATGTGGACACCAAGGACTTGAAGCTCTCAACCTGCTCCACTCCAGCCCCGTCATTGAGAATGGGGGCGTGCTCGGTCCTCCTTTTCCTGTAGTCCACAATAATCCTATTTTTCTTGATCAAGTTGAGGGAGAGTTTGTTATCCTGGCACCACACGGCCAGGTCTCTGACCTCCTCCCTATAGGCTGTCTCATCGTTGTCGGTGATCAGGCCTACCACTGTTGTGTCGTCGGCAAACTTAATGATGGTGTTGGAGTCGCGCCTGGCCATGCAGTCATGAGTGAATATGGAGTACAGGACGGGACTGAGCACGCACCCCTGAGGGGCCCCTGTTTGGTGGATCAGTGTGGCAGATGTGTCGTTACCTACCCGTACCACCTGGGGGTGGCCCACCAGGAAGTCCAGGATCCAGTTGCAGAGGGAAATGCTTAGTCCCAGGGTCCTTAGCTTAGTGATGAGCTTTGAGGGCACTATGGTGTTGAACGCTGAGCTGTAGTCAATGAATAGCATTCTCACATAGGTGCTCCTTTTGTCCAGTTGGGAATGGGCAGTGTGGAGTGCAATAGAGATTGCATCATCTGTGGATCTGTTGGGGCGGTATGCAAATTGAGTGGGTCTAGGGTTTCTGGGATAATGGTGTTGATGGTGTTGATGTGAGTCATGACCAGCCTTCTATAGCACTTTATGGCTACAGACGTGTGTGCTACTTTTCGGTAGTCATTTAGGCAAGTTAACTTAGTGTTCTTGGGCACAGGGACTATGGTGGTCTGCTTGAAACATGTTGGTATTACAGACTCAGTCAGGGACCGGTTGAAAATGTCAGTGAAGACACTTGCCAGTTCGTCAGCGCATGCTCGGAGTACACGTCCTGGTAATCTGTCTTGTGAATGTTGACCTGTTTAAAGGTCTTACTTACATCGGCTTCGGGGAGCATGATCACACAGTCGTCCGGGACAGCTGATGCTCTCATGCATGCTTCAGCCACAAGGAGTCACTAGAGCGCGATGAGCCAAGTAAAGCCGCACCGGCCAAACCCTCCCCTAACGACACTGGGCCAATTGTGCACCGACTCCCGGCCACGCCCGGTTGTGGCACAGCCCGGTAAATTAACCCGGGTCTGTAATAACATCTCTATCACTGCATGCGATGCAGTGCCTTAGACCACTGCGCGACTCGGGTAGCCCTGACTTTCACTTTTACTTTAGTGATTTTCTATTAAGTCATCTATACTTTTACTTAAGTATGGCAATTTAGTAGTTTTTCCACCACTGATCATTTTTCCACCATTCAATTTTCCCATAGGGGATTTTAGAAACACTTAAAATAAGGGCTGTGTTTCGTGTAGGCTTACCCTGGCGTAACATTTTGATAACCATATAAATCTCTCTTGGACAAGATGATTTTTTTCAATAGGCTTTATTCGGCTTAATTTACTCTCAGATTGGAAAATACTAATTAGCATCAAAGCAGATATCATGCAAAACTACATCCCTGCTAGCTCTTGCTGACACTTTTACTTACAAGTATTGTGTCAATTTAAAACTTGCACAAGACAGTTCACAGAATTGTCAATTTAAAGAATTGTAGTCAATTTATTCATTACTACATTTAGCTAACATCACACCTGCACCAGAACGCATCAGTTAGTTGGAGGGGCCTTTGATTTCCATAGCTGGGCCCTTTTTTTAAGGGAACTCCTATGTGTCAATGCACTTGCACGCATTTTTTAAATGGGTGTAATAGTAAAGACGAAAGGCAGCTCATGAGTTTTAAGTTTGGGGAAGCTTGCATTTTATCTTACCATTTCTGCCGATCTGCGTGCCGATCTGCGTGCCAGTTATTTTTATATGCGCATTTTAATTGAACAGTTTAATTTCAA